>NC_037339.1:82605003-83218739 GCF_002263795.3 Bos taurus | reverse complement strand
TTAGGGGTTTTTTGTTTTTGTTTTAATCACTGGGTAATTTTTGTTGGATTTTCTGGAATAAAGTTAGAGGGTTACCAAGCTTTGCTACATTTTCATGTTCCTTTTCCCACTATGAGATCATCTTAGTTAAATTTTTTTTTCTTTCATTTAATTCTTTCAGCCATAGCAATGATATCTAAGACTCAGATGGGAACATAGAATTCTTAGGATTTGTTTAAGCATATCCATTCCAATTGCTTATTTTTTTTTTTTTTTGAGTTTCTACAGCAATGAAAAGATTTGCATATAGTGATTCTATGAATAATCTCCTGGAAGCCCAAAGTACAGCTTAACTTTATTCTCAAGGCTAGAAATGCTCCTAGAAATAGTCCAAGAAAATTCTACCTTTTTTTCCCTGCCATTGTTTTAGCAAGGTTTTCATCCCCAAGAAATGCTTTTGTATTGGAATTTTATTTCCGCTCCAGTGGTGGGTGGGAGGTTGCAGTTATTTCCAATCCAGAATCGTTAGAGAGTGAAGTTCCTTCAACCTCATTTATCTCCCAGGAAACATAGTTGGCAGAAATCATGAAGGGAAGAAAAAACAAAAACAAGTGAACCCAGTGGACACAGAGCATCCTGTGGATAAATTCAGGATGCAGTGGTCCAGGGCATCCAGCGAGGCTTCTAATTGTTGGTGTTGTCCACACTGTGAAGAGGAAATCATCAACAAAGTGATCCCAGGGATAAAGTCCTTTATTCACAACGTAAGGGTGATAAATTTATCAAGATAGGAACGGGAACAAAAATTGAGGCAGAAGCTAATACACTATTGTAAAGTAATTATCCTCCAATTAAAAATTTAAAAAAGGAAAAAAAGATGTACAACATAGCTAATATAGTTAATATTTTGTAATGACTGTAAATGGAATGTAACCCTTTAAAAATGTATAAAAATTAAATGAAAAATCAATTTTAATTTAAAAATAGTCACCAGATGCATAAGCTCTTAAAAAAGTAAAAGAAAAATTGAAATAAAATAATACTCCTGGAATGTTTCAAGGGAGATAGTCTCAAAATTCTAACACTTAAAAAAGGATAAAAATAAAAAAGTGTCTTTGTAAATGTTTTGTTCCCTGACCACCGTATGCTTTCTGAGGAGAGCTTAAAACTCCCAAATGCATTAATTTAATGATAGGAAAATAAGGGCCAGGTTTGTTCGTATTTGACATTTTGATTCTTATTTTTTCATTTGGTAGTTTTCACTCTTATCTGCAGGATGACATTAGGTTGCAAAATAGTTTGAACTCAAGCAAGAGCTTGTTTTCACTAGTAAATCTCCCAGACTGAAGGGGAAGTAGATAAAAAGTAATACAGTATTCTGCATCAAACTCAAAAAGTTTTTTTCAACAAAGCGTAAGAAAGCTATTTATAGTGAAAAGTGTTAGTTACAGACCCCCTCAGACTGTAGCCCTCAGGCTCCTCTGTCCTTGTGTTTCTCCAGGTTAGAATACTGGAGTGGGTAGCCATGCCCTCCTCCAGGGGATCTTCCTGACCCAGGGATTGAACCCAGGTCTCCCGCATCCAGGCAGATTTTTTTTTTTTTTTTTTTTTACCATCTGAGCCACCAGGAAAGCCCAGAGGTAATCATACCCATATCTAGAAAGATTTTTTTTTAATTATGCTGTATCTTCGTATTGTTCATGATCTCAAATTCATTAAAATGGAAAACTCCCAAGTTTAAAATTAGCTCTGATGTAGTCAGGGGGTCACTCTCCGTGGTCCTGGTTGAGCATCTCAACATCTGGTGGAAAGACACACCCTGCCTTCCCTTCTTCATTCCACCCCGAGTCTTGTTTTGATTGGACTAGATCGTGGCACTTGAGATTCAGTAATTGCCAAGTGCCTGTTATTGAGAACGCAGCGTGTGGAAGTTCTCTAGGAGCCTCCTGTAATAAGCCGATGCTTCAGCTGTCTTCACAGATGGTTGCGGGTGCTGGAAGAGGAAGGTGTGGGTGGGGCTTGGGTTTCCTCTGAAAAGAGGTAAGCAAGGCGAAATGTCTGCTCCATTCCAAAGGTAATGAATGTGCTGTTCCATTGAGCAGGCTAGTGTTTTAAATCTGTTTAATACTTGTGTCCATCAAATTTTCAACTGTTACTTAAGGTATAATCTCAACACTTCATTGTGCAGGTTTTCTTTATTTCAGGGGTTTCCCTCACCCCACACATAGAAGCAAATGAAATCTGCAAGACATTAAAATACCGATGAAAATCTCATTCAAATGAGATAAGAGAAAACTGAGCTGGGTGACTCAACATTCAGGCATTGAACAGTTGGAGTAGTGAAATGCCTTCAAGCACCCTTGACATGACCAGTTGTCCCTGCTTCCGGATCATTGCTCTATGCGAATAAAAACGGAGCATGGGAGGAGCCCTGGTCGGAATGTCTGAGTGGCAGTGTCCGTCGGCAGGGCCCTATGGGACCCTGGGCAAGTCCTTGACCCTCTCCCTCTCTCTCTCCATATATAAAATAAGGACAACAGCTCGTTTTCCTCATCTCGCCCAAGTTTTAAAGTCAGATATGGTAATAGATTTCTAATTATTTCCCTAAGCATATGTCGCTATTTGAATGCATCATCCGCCCCAGTCAGCTCCTTTGTTGGAAACTGATGACGGCCACTAGGTGGCGAAGTCTCATTGCACTCCCCCGCCGGGCCATTTCTCCTTGCCAGACAACTGGTCCTTAAGGATGCGAGACTTTGCTGACTTCTTGGAAAAACTAAAGTGACCTTCCTTTGCATTTGCTATTATTAGCTTGGGAGCCATCTGCGTCTGCTTCATCTGATCAGATAGATCAAGAGTATATTATTAATAACCGTGGAGGATATGCCCCCAAGTGGCACAAACTCCTCCCACTCTAGAGCTCCCAGGCAAATCTCAAATACTTACTGTAAGACCGGACTGATCAGCAGAGCAAGTTTAGTCTTTAAAATTTAGAGGACACTATCAGGGATGTCTTTAAATTAGTGTTTCTTTAGCTTTTAAGTTTTACAGTTTATAGGCCAAAGTAAGTCACAAATGTCAGCAATAGTTTACATAGAATGTGGTTTTAAATGACAAGCTGACTTTTAAGAGCTGAGGCCTGACCTGTGCCTGAATCCTGTGCTTAACATCATCTTTTCAGTGTGGACTCCAGGCCCAGCACATCACAGATTACAAAGTTTCCTGAAAGATAGTCTGTTTTATAAAATGTTGGCTCCCCTCTGCTGTCTCCATTACATACATTTAACATAGCTTGAATTTTTTAAAGTAATTCTCTAGGATTTTTTTTTTTTTGACTGACCAACTTCTTATGTTAAAGGTTTGATTTGCACTTAAACAGGATTAAATAATAGTAAATATATACAGTGTGTACATTTGATATGCCTCATAGGAAAAGTAATTCATATGAAACAACTAACTCTTTAACCCAGGACTTAAATGAAAATGCTTAGCAAAGGAAATATCAAATTTAATCATCTTAAATCTCTAATTAAATAATTTTTAATTCAATCATGTTTAAAATATAATGGAAAAAACAATAAAAACAGTATCATAAATACATTAAAAAGCCGATTTTTGTAAGTCTTACTGTGTAACATTCAACTAAAGCATAATCTTTGAGAAGGCTTTTGGTATAAAAAGAACACAGATGTATATATATTTCTCTTGATAATTTAATATCTTGATTCAAGATATAGTAGTCTTATTATGAGAATCTGTGAAGTGAAGTGAAGTCGCTCAGTCATCTCTGACTCTTTGTGACCCCATGGGATTTTCCAGGCAAGAGTACTAGAGTGGGTTGCCATTTCCTTCTCCAGGGGAACTTCCCGACCCAGGGATCGAACCCGGGTCTCCCGCGTTGGAGGCAGACGCTTTACCGTCTGAGCTACAAGGGAAGCTGTATATCTGTGTACACAATGAAAACTGAAAGTCCCCACACATAGCAGGATAAAAAAGAAAGTAACGGGGTTAGTTCATACTGTAGCTGATACCATTTTTTAATGTTTTAAAAGAGTGATAAGAGGATTTAAAAAAAAAGGCACAGGCAAGGAGAAATATTAACAAAACACATATTGGATAAAGAACTTATATCCAAAATATAAAAGAAGTCTAAGAAAACAAACAGCTTTTAAAATGGGGGGAAATCTCTGAACAGTGTCCCCAGCAAAGAATCTTCTTTATTTATCTCCTAATATTCAGAGGGCAGATAAGCACACACAAGGAGGCTCAATATCATGTGTCACTAGGGAATTCAATTAAAGCAAGATACTGATCCATACCTACTGGGATGCCTGCTTTCAAAACACTGACACCACCACATACTGGCAAGGACGTGGCAAACAGGAGCTCTCGCTCATTATGGTGCAAGCGCGAAGTGGCGCAGCTCCTTTGGAGGACAGTTTGGCAGTCTTACAGAACTAAACATGCATTTACCATATGATCCAGCAATCATTCTCCCTGGTATTTACCCAAATGAGTTGAAAACTTATCCACATAAAACCTGCACATGAGTGTTTATAGCACTTATTCATAATTACTCAGACTTGGAAGCACCAAAATGTCCAACAATAGGTCAATGGATAAACAAACCTCAGGAAATACACGCACTGGGACGTTGTTTAGTTCTAAACAGACATGTGTCATCAAACCACAGAAAGACGTAGACGATCATTAAATACATACTGCTCAGTGAAAGTCGGCAGTGTGAAAATACTGCACCCTGTATGGTTCCGAGCATGTGACATTTGGAGAAGGCGTAACCACGGAGACGGTAAAAAGATCAGTGATCGCCCGGGTTTGGTTTTTGTTTGTTTATGGTTGAAGAGAAAAATAGGTGGGACATAGGGCCTATTTTTGCCTTTTCATACTGTTCGTGGGGCTCATGGTGGGGAGGAGGAGTAGGGGACAGAGGATGAGATGGCTGGATGGCATCACTGACTCGATGGACATGAGTCTGAGTGAACTCCAGGAGTTGGTGATGGACAGGGAGGTCTGGCGTGGTGGGATTCATGGGGTCGCAAAGAGTCGGACAGGACTGAGCGACTGAACTGAACTGAACTGAGGGCGTGTTTAGGATGGAAATTTACAGTTGGCCTTTTAATTTGCTAGGCTGTTTTAAAAATTAATTCCTAGATAGACAAGCTTTTAAATAACATTTTCAACATGTGATAAAGCTTCCTGACTTAAAATTTAGAGACTATTTAATGCCATTGTTTGCATTATGTAACACTTGCTACACACCCCACTTAAGTATCCCTTGTTTGTGTTTAAAGTAATCCTTTTCTATGTTTTTTCTCGCTTGGCAAATTTAACTCAGAGCTAGCAGTAAGCTGCTCGGGACAGATAAGTCATCATTGGTGGGGCCTCCTGAAGTCCATGTTCCTGCTATAATAGGAGTGTTTTGTGTTAAACAGCATCTCACTTATGTTATTAAGTTATTAAGACTTTTATGGGGGTGTGTTAAGTTTGCAGTTCTGCTTTTGTAGGAGCAAAAGAATCTATTAGAGACACATGTATTCTATTTTAATTAAGGAGAATGTTTTTGGTTGAAAAGTAACATATAGTTTAAAAAATGTATTAATAAGAACAGATAATTTAAACACATAGAACACATAACCCATATAAATAATGATAAGAACACATAATTTAAAAGGTAAATTTCTCAGGTCGTGTGGCAGGTGGGATTTTTTTTAGTTTCTTGTGTCCTTTACCGGGAACATCCCGGTCCTTCCATTGCTTTCCTTTGGTTTATTTTCATTTACCAGTATTTTTTAGTGAATCTTATTATCACATAGCAAATGACCTCAAGACTCACAGCGATTCACTGAGTCCATTTAATGCAATTTAATGTAATTTAACCAGACCCTAGTGATGGGTCTTTAGAATATTTCCAAACTTTTAGTTTACTAAGAAGTTGCAGTGATTATTATCCAGTATGTATGTTTCTGTCCACATAAGCAAATATATCTACAGAGTACATTTGTATAAGTGGAATTGCTTGGTCAACATTTGAGTGCATTAATGTTACCAAATCATTAAAGAAATTATGTATATTATTGGCCTTAGAAGAATAAAAATTCACTCTCTTTTTTAACCACTGCTGCTGCTGCTGCTGCTGCTAAGTCGCTTCAGTCGTGTCCAACTCTGTGCGACCCCATAGACGGCAGCCCACCAGGCTCCGCCGTCCCTGGGATTCTCCAGGCAAGAACACTGGAGTGGGTTGCCATTTCCTTTTCCAATGCATGAAAGTGAAAAGGGAAAGTGAAGTCGCTCAGTCATGTCTGACTCTTCTCGACCCCATGGACTGCAGCCCACCAGGCTCTTCCGCCCTTGGGATTTTCCAGGCACTAAGGCCATTCAAATTCAAACTGAATGGACATCATGAATTTTACTGACAAGGAGTTAAAGATAACTTTAATGTCGGTGTGAAAAGATTTGTATTATACTTATGTGATGGTTAAATAAAGCTAAATGTAGGAAACTCAAAAGTTATAACTATATATATATATATATGTGTATATATATATAGAGAGAGAGAGAGAAGGAGAGAGAATATCTTAATTTATATTGGAAATCAAATGCACATTACTGCACATTAATTATTAATAGATAAATGATTCACATAAAAAGAAAACTATTTTACTCAGTAGTTAAGTATAGGGAAATAATCGAGGTCATCTGATGAACAAATCACTGGGCACTTTAACTGTGGAAAATGTAGTACAAGATGAAAAGCAATAGCAGAGGTAAGAGAGTGAACGTGAAAGTCACTCAGGCGTGTCTGGCGACCCCGAGGACTATACAGTCCTTAAATTCTCCAGGCCAGACTACTGGAGTAGGTTGCCATTCCCTTCTCCAGGGGATCTTCCCAACCCAGGGATCGAACCCAGGTCTCTCCCACTGCAGGTGGCTTCTTTACCAGCTGAGCCACCAGGGAAGCTGTAAGGGAAGCTGCAAGGGAAGAAAGATCTCTTCAAAGAATTTATTTTAAGGGAGTAGCTTTTCAGTGGTGAGAAAGCCGTAATTCTATCTCATGCTGTTTTGTTAATATTTTTACTGCATCATTAGGCAAATATTCCTGCTATTATTTTAGAAATTGAAAAGGTTCTTACGCATCTACACTTTTTTCATTCCTTTTTTTTTTTTCCTATGTAGCTGGCAGTTACCCAGGGAATTTGTGTTCAGGAGAACAAGGTAGGGAATGTCAATGCTTTCATTTATAAAATAAAACTACTCTTGCAGTTGTGAAGGAATAGCTTGTAGTTGACCAATGCTCCTACTGAGAACAACTAGAAAAATCAGATAAAATCTGTAAACTATGTGTGAGAGGATCAGCCAGCTGCTGAAGCAGCCGAAGCCAGAAGGACCATTGCCAAGAGGGAAGGGAAGACATCAAAGGGAGCCAAACGTGCTGCATTTCACGCTACGGGAGCTGATACAGGCCAAGAGGCAGAGAGCGGGGTCAGAGCAGCCGCCGAGAGGCGGAGAGAGCTCTAGGCCTCTTGCTATACCTCCTGAAGCCTGGGAGACCCAGCCTGCAGCTGAATTTTGCCACGAGACCCAGGAAACAAAAACCCAGAAGAAATGTGCAAAGAAATGAGCCCAGTACTCAGTACCAATTTCTCAGTTTGTTGAGTTATTTGCTAATGAAACTGCTCAGGGCAAATGTCCAAGAAGCCAAGAATAAAACAGCTAGAAATGAAAACATCTCCCCCCTCTAGCATTTTCATGACGCTAAGGTCAGGGAGATTAGGGCTCAGAGCTTTGCGAAGGAGCCATTGTCGAGGATGGCCTACAACAGCAAACTCTGCTGTCAAAAGAAAGCTATGAAACAGGGAAGAATAAGTGTTAAATGGGCAGGTCAAACAGGCTGCAAACAGTTTCACAGTAGACATAAGCCCAAACGTATCAGTAAAGCCCATTAAATCCAGTAAAATGTATATAAATTGTCAAATATTCCACTTCAGAACTAATATCCAATCGGATAAAACATGCAACTATATAGCATTCAAAGCAAAATGAAGATTAAAATACAGAAAGATTGAAAGTAAATATATGGAAAAATTATATGATAAAGGTCTCAACAGAACTGGTTTAATTTGACTAACATAAATCAAGGTAGACTCTATAAAGAAAAACATTTTGTACTAATAAATGAAAGTCGCTCAGTCGTGTCTGACTCTTTGTGACCCCATGTCTGTATAGTCCATGGAATTCTCCAGTCCAGAATACTGAAGTGGGTGGCCTTTCTCTTCTCCAGGGGATCTTCCCAACCCAGGGATCGAACCCAGGTCTCCCGCATTGCAGGCGGATTCTTTACCAGCTGAGCCACAGGGAAGTCTCAAGGGAATTCCCCACAAAGGAAGAATATTAGTACAATATTCTATTTTTACTAATAGGATAGTTATTTCATGGAAAGATGTAACAATTCTAAATGTGTAGGTAACACAGAGCTTTACTGTGGCAAACCTGACACATGAAGATTGTATATACATTTAAGGTGTACAACCATATATATCCACTGAGAGATGATAACAAAATCAAGCCCGTTCATGTATCAGTCACCTCACAGTGTTACTTTTTTTGGGTCTATGTGTAAGATCTACTCTCAACACTTTTCAAGTATACGTTGTTATTAACTACAGTCACTATATTTTAAATTGTCTTCACTTCTGTTTTCTCCAGCCCCACAAAAACTATACATGAGAATTTCTATTCTGACTTTTTCCTATCTCATTCTATTGGAATTATTTCCTGTGTGTGTGTGTGTGCACGCACTCAGTCTTGTCCAACTCTTTGCAACCCCATGGACTATAACCCACCAGGCTCCTCTGTTCATGGGATTCCCCAGGCTAGAATACTGGAGTGGATTGTCATTTCCTACTCCAGGGGATCTTCCCAACCAGGGATCAAACCCAGGTCTCTTGCATCTCCCACATTGGCAGGGATTCTTTCCCACCACCTGGGAAGCCTCCTACAATGAACAGTCTTTCAAACCATCAGCAGTCTAACTGTATCATACGGCCTTCGTGATGGAAATAGTTTATTAAACCGCCTCCTCCTGGTTTGCTGACCCTTTCTATTTACTCCATGTTAATACTTTGTAAGGTTGCCATCTCTGACATCCTGTAGTTAGCTGCCCCACCTGTAACCTGCTCTTTAGCCATCAGTGTGCCGTGATACCTGCCGTCTCGCTCTCTGAGACACACTCTCTGCTGTCACGTGCTGCGACTCTCATACATGTGACATTAAGATGAGACAGAAACTTCAATACGAGGTCTCCACATCAGCTCCTTGTCCTGAATCACGTATAATACAAAAGCAGGACACAGTTGCTATCCTTAAGTCAAGGTAAAGGAACTTCTGAGTTAAAGTAAAACTTAATGAGGAGGATGAACCAGAGCGTCCTGTAATGAGCACCATGACTAACACGGCTAGATGTTCTGATGACTCACGTACCCTCATTTCCCCTCTGCAGAGACATCTCCTAGCTTCGGCCGTTGTGATCTGTTTACCCACACCTCCTGGATGCGCTGGTTTGTCCTTTCACAGAAGCTCTACACATTTCATAAATATATAAGTAAAAACAAATTCACCCAGCATGAATCACATTCATATTTTCCGGAGTTGTCTTTTGATATTGATAGATAAATGTTAGACACTGATGATTGTAAAGGAGCAAAATGGATGAATTTCAGTTCAACTACATGCAGTGTGCATAATGATCACGACCTTATAACTGAGCATGTAAAGTCTATTTTTTATTTATTGGAAACTGAAAGCTTCAATGTCTGGTACAGTGTCAGACACACAATATTGACTTAATAAAGCTGTGGGTAAGCGCTGACTTCAATGTCTCTTTTTTTTTAATTGTGCAGACATAGCCAATGTTTTAGCTCAATTAACTGAAGCATAGAGAAGTAAAATAAGTGAAACCCAACCTTTAGTTTATGGAGAAGGTAATGGCAACGCACTCCGGTATTCTTGCCTGGGAAATTCCACAGACAGAGAAAGGAGCCTGGCGGGCTACTGTCCATGGGGTCGCAAAAGAGTCAGACACGACTTAGCCACTAAGCAACAACAGAAGCTTTAGTCTTAGTGAAAATACAGCTCTGTGAGTTATGACAGTCACTTCCTACCAGCTTTGATATGTGTTTAAATCAGTGCTTCTCAGCTTTCCCTGTGCATGAAAATCATCTGGAGATTTTGTTAAGATTCTGATCCAGTATCCCTGGAGGATTCTGCATTTCTAAGAAGCTCCCAGGCCCTGTTGGTTCTGAGGGTCTGAGGCCGTCACTTGGCCTTAGCCTGTGTTTGTCACACTGGTCTGTACACTGGAACTGCCCAAGAAGCTAGAAAGGTGATTCTGAATCCCACTCCTGAGATACTAGGATTCGACTGGTGTGGGGTGAGGAGATAACTGCTCCCTAGGGTGGCCATGCCCTTTGGTCCTGCTGAGTTGGGCCAGGAAAGTCCAGGGTGTGATCCCTGACCAAGTCCTGCCACCCCTCTAACTTTTATCGCCAGGACTGTGGTTATTGCCTAATGCAGAATGGTGAGGCACGTCTGGGTGCCTGCCTCTTTTCTGACACTTGAGAAATAGAAGCATCTTTCTGTGTAGAGACTAAAGGATGAAACCAAGCTAATAAGAATTGAGGAGATCTCAGGACTCCGGTGTTTGTGTTCCTTTCTTTTGAAATCCAGCTACATTTAACTGCCTTTAGCCTATATGAATTGTTTCTTCATCTTTGAAAGAAGCTCCTCTTTGGGAGTTATCTAGCTGCTGTCAAATGATTCTTTGCTAAGATAATACCTGGTCAATTTAAACAAGAGGTTTTAAAAGTCCCTCTGACTATTAAATTATAAGTGAATGCAGAGGACATCCCTGGGGATCCAGTGTTTGGGACTCTGCACTTCTACTGCTGGGGGCTCAGATTCGATCCCTGATTAGGGAACTAAGATCCTGCCTGCTGCTCAGTGTGGCCAAAATGTTTTTTAAAAATTATATATATATAATAAAGAGACCTATAAAAATGAATACATATGTTCACACATTCTTTATGGAAATATACTGCCAAAACAGCATCTTTGCTGGAAAAACAGGGAACTGAATGAACGTAGAAGGAGAGATGCTAAGAGACACACTGGCGTCTTGCTTGCTGATACCCGGCCATTTCATCCTGCAGCTGTGATGGGTGATTCTCAGGACTCTGTTGGAGGCTCACCCAAGAACATGCCAGTGTTGGGAAAAGTCATAGAAGAGTCAGGCAGGAGCTCACAAAACCCGTATTTGAAGTCGTGTGGTCCGCTTCCTTCTCCCGCTCCAAGGGGAACTGCATGAACAGATTTCCTCAGGAAAGTCTGTGTGTAACCCCAGTAGATGGAGGTACCTGGAAAATTTAAACTCTGATCCATGAGATTTGGTTCCATGCACTAATCTTTACACAGCTACATACTCATTACGTTCTTGGCACAGTGATATATAACTTGCAGAGGGAAAATGCCCCTATTTTCATGGTCCCTACCTTCCGGGAGCTTCTCATACAGTTTCTTTTACTTGCGCGTCATTTTCTAAGTGCCGATATAACAGGCAGGAACTTGGGACTTTCGGCGCGGTTTCCACATTTAAATTACAGCTCTGCCACTTTGCGTTGCGTGAACCTGGGCTTCATTTCTTTGTCTGTGGAGTGGGAATAATAAGAGTGTCCACCTCCAATGCGTACCGACAGGATAAATGATTTCAAGTCAAAGGCTTGGAATAGTCCTTTGCCTATGGTGGGGAATCATTCATAGCTTTTAGCTATTATCACTATCATTGATTTCACTGTTATTTTTATTCCCAAATCTGTATTTTTTTCCCCTAAGCAAAATGGTGATTCTTTAAAGGAAGATGTTATACCTTTTAATATTTCATCTGTTATCACAGGGCCTCAATACTGGTCTCAGGACCCAGCTGTAGCACAGTATATAGTGTTAATTCCTTTGTATTCTTAGGTTTCACCCATCACTATTGCTTTCAGGCCTCACAGAATGGCATAACACACAAGTCAAACATATCTCTTTCACTAAAGCATTATTCTTAGAAAAACATTCATGCAAACAAGGCCTTCAGGGGAAAAATCTTAAAAGGAATATTTTGCAAATACTGTTTTCTTGCTGATAAATGTTTCCGTGAGACATCAACCGCAACTTTGAACAATACTTGATCTATAGGTTATTGTTTTGGTTTCATATTTATTCATCTCAAATCTCATAATGTAAAACTGATGTGAAATTAATTGAAGATTATGTGAATGTTGCCAGGAAAAATGACTAGAATCATTTGAATGGCTTCTTAGTTTATCATAAGAATATTATATTAAAATTAAATAAAATCAAGTAAGCAGATACAGCCAGGAATATTTCATTTTAAATTATATTCTAAAATTCCCTGCCTTGACTTTCTAAGTACTAAAATCTATTTGTACTATTGCAAAACAAGCCATGTCCTCACCAGTTTAGCTGCAGGCTATGTCTTCTAGGGAAGCTTATAATTTTCATTTTCTTCCTGTGACTAATGCCATGGTTCTTACTGGTGGAGACATAGAATTTGTTTATAACCCTCAACACTGTGTAAACTTGTTTTCTTCTTTGGTAGAAGATGCTTGTGATTATCATTTTAAATGATTTCCTTCCCGTTCACCAAAGCCATGCCACAGTAACAAGAAGGCCAGGTAAATTATAAATACTTAAAGCATTAAATAATTATAATCCTTTTGAATATGAGATTTTCTATTATCTTATCGTGCATTTGCTTGGATGCTGTTTGATTATGAAGATTGTCTCCAAACCACCATAATATAAAATACATTGAATGATATTTCTCAAGTATTTATATAATCAACAGACATTTATTATGTACCAACTCTTTTCCTCAGGTACTGTGAATACCGACATAAACAGAATACATCCCCACTCATAATAATCTTTGTAGGGTGGTGTCGACATAAAAATGAAGAATGCGAAAAGCACAGAGAGGGCACACAGCTGAGCAGGTTCATTTCCACTTGGGGCGCGAAGGCCGGCTTCAAAGAGTGGACACCTCTGATCCGGGTCAGGGACCCTCGTTTACTTTTAACAGTTCACTGAATACCTCCTCTGTGTCAAGACTTGTTCCTAGAGGCTCGGGATGCAAAGATTTATATGCTCAAAATCTGCATCCTGAAGATGTGCCATCTGGTGAGGAGAACCGACATTCTAAGCAAAAAACAATACACACAGGCTGCCGCGAGGACAGGGCAGAGACGAGGGGATGGAAGATGAGTGGCGCAGGCTGAGTAGCTTGGGAAGCTTCTTGGATAAAGTATCACTCAAGCTGAGATCTTAGAAGCATGGGTTGGAGGCAGAGAGGAAATAGTAGGAGCAGACACAGCCGTGGCACGGCGTATCTACAGAAGTGTAAAACCCATTTGTCTGCAACCCGGGCGGCAAAGGAAGGTGCTCTTGTTGAGAGGTATGTTAGACAGGTAGGCAAGAGTCAGACGGCACAAGGCTTTGACCCGGCTTCCCGGTCAGGGTCGTCAGAGGAGCAGGGGGAGATGGCATTGGACGTTGCCTTGCAAGGTGGCTGCAGGATGGAGAAGAAGTAATCCATTTGGCCTCCAGCAAAACAAATAGCTTGTATTAGGTAAATTACCTCTTCCATGGGGACAGCTATCTTTTTCATTATTTCTCTCAGGAGAACAGTTTGCTTTTACTGGGAATGCAGTGTAACCAATCAGCTGTTCCAACAATAATCAATCAGCAGCAGTGTCTCGGGCTCCTGTAAATGAGAAGCGTTTTTACGTCATGCGTGTAGATGGTGGTCAGGCTCAGCCGCGTGAGGGTCCCTCGCCGTATCAGCCCCTCGGGCCCGGCCTCCCTTGTGTCCGGGACTTCATCGCCCTCCCGCTGCCTGAAGCTTGCTCCTCCGCAGCCTCCTTGGCCTTGTGTGGCCTGCCCTCATGTCCTTGCCCATTCTGTGCCCTGAGAGCTTCCTCCAAAATCCTCAGATGGCTGCCCCTGACACACTCAGCCTCTGGCTCCTCAGAGAGGTCTTCCCAGACTCAGAGACCCACAGAGGCTCCCTCAGCTTCTGCCCCGACTCCATCGCTCTCTTGACCTTTCTCTTCTATGAAGCTGTGTCACTTTCTGGAATCATCCTACGTTGCTTTACCTAGCACCGTCTTCTTCCTGAGCCCTCTCGCAGAGGGTAAGGCTCACTAAAGCAGGGCTTCTCCGTCTCAACTCACTCCCACCACCCAGCATTTTGAATAGCATCTGCAACATAACAAGCCTTCAATAAATACCTCATGAATGAATGAGAAAGAATTCTCATTAGAATACAACAAAATCGAGTCAATGGATCAGACTTACCTCATCAGTTCAGTTCAGTCACTCAGCTGTGTCCAACTCTTTGTGACCCCATGAACCACAGCATGCCAGGCTTCCCTGTCCATCACCAACTCCCAGAGCTTGCTCAAACTCATGTCCATCAAGTCGGTGATGCCCTCCAAACATCTTATCCTCTGCCTCCCCTTCTCCTCCTGTCTTCAGTCCTTCCCAGTGTCAGAGTCTTTTCCAATGAGTTAGTTCTTCGCATCAGGTGGCCAAAGTATTGGAGCTTCAGCTTCAGCATCAGTCCTTCCAATGAATATTCAGGGTTGATTTCCTTTAGGATTGACTGGTTGGATCTCCTTGCTGTCCAAGGGACTCTCAAGAGTCTTCTCCAACACCACAGTTCAAAAGCATGAATTCTTTGGCACTCAGCTTTTCTTTATGGTCCAACTCTCACATACATATATGACTACTGGAAAAACCACAGCTTTGAGTAGACGAACCTTTGTTGGCAATGTCTCTGCTTTTTAATATGCTGTCTAGGTTGGTCATATATTTTCTTCCAAGGAACAAGCATCTTTTAATGTCATGGTTGCAGTCACCATCAGCAGTGATTTTGGAGCCCAAGAAAATAAAGTCTTATCTCATATATAATGTATTTGTGAATAGGAGAGAAAGTGAGATTCAGAAATACTGGGGGATATTGTAAAAATCTGAAATAACTTTGGTTATTTAATGAATAACCAAATAATGTCTTTTAATGAATAAAAGAATCTGTTAATTGTGTTAACTATAAAATTGAGACTAATTTGAAGACTACTATAATTTCATATCGTAAAACGTATATCCCCTTATCATATAAAACTGTATAAGAATAGTAATAATAAAGAAGCCACCATTAATTTAAAAGCAACCAAAAAATCAAAATAAAATGATGCGTGGTTTAAAAATCACTGCGTTATGAAGGCATTTCATTCTGTTACAGTCAGATATAATGTTTTCCTGGAAATAAATTGCTAGATGTATAGTCTTCTTGATCAGTCTCCATCTTGAGTAACCACAAATCAACCTTCTAAATAACATGCAATGAAGGTTTGTTTCATCTCTGTTCCATGGAATTGGCGCCACACAGTTCCAAACAGAGATGTGTTTGTTTAAAAGCTCTCAGTGGATGGGTGCATGGGAAAACGCCTCCGTGTTTTATTCCAGTTTATTTCTTGTTTGGAACCTCTGATTTTTGGACCCAGTTATGCTGGTTAATGGATTCAGTAATTCAGCTGACTGAGGTAGTGATGGTTTGTGCTTCTCAACCGTGCAGGAGAAACTCAATTGACTTCCGGCATTATGCTTCCATTGGTAACAGATTCAGCCTGCAATTAGAGCACTCTTTCTGTGATCTGGTACAGTTCCCTGATTATCTTCCCTTCCATACCTTCAAAAAATGCTTTGTTTACATCTCAATTATGTGTTTTTCCTTCCTGAACATCTCTCAGTCTGATTCAGCTTTGCAGGTTTAACAACTGAGTAAGCTAGAGTGAGATATCAAATTATACCGTGGATTTGTGACTAGGCTTTTCTATCGAAGCCAATTGTTGACCTGTGTAACAAATAGATTTTATTTTGATTGGGGCTGCTACTGATATTTCCAACTAACATTAAATAACAGTCAGGGGTTATTCATGGGTTTAAGTGTTTCCCACCCATTATTCAATTCTCCAAACAAACTTACTAGCAGTTTATAGAAGCTTTGGTTGTTAAGACATTCACATACTCAGATTTGGTCAAAATTTTTTTGCTTGTGTGTTCTAATCATCAGGATTTGGATAAATATGAAGTAGACAACACAGGGTACTGTAACAGACATAACCCGTTACTCTTAGTACAACCATACTTTTATATTCTTTCTAGGGCTTCTTCTAGTACTTCCCTGAAACAGTTAACTGTAACTCTTTTGCTCCATCTCAAGTCCATTGCTAGCCTTTTCCTCCAAGATGCCTGTGTGGCGTCTGATACAGACTCAGTAAGACACTGAACATCCTCTCTTTGGTCTCTTTTTCTTCTGCCTTGATGGGAGTCAGTGACATTTCTGACCCTCTCGACATTCTTCTCTCTGATTCTGCCTGTGCCCTCTATCATCCTTCTCTCCCTGGGAGATAAATGAGCAAGGGAGGAAAGGAAGAGGTGAGAAAGGGAGTCATAAGAGGAAGAAGAATAATTGCCTCTGGATCTCCTTTCGTATCATTTTCTCACCTCTGTTCTTTCTCCTCCCTTCTACTTATCTCAGTCTTTCACAATTGAGCTGAAGTCCCACCACCAAAAATAAGTCTTTTACATTGCTCCAAGCTCTAGGGTTTTTTCTTTTTTCTAAACTTCTCTTGCAACAGCACATGTTTTGGAAACCAGTTTGTTCTCTGATCTGTTCACATATATTAATGACATTTTTCCAGCTGGAATATAAATATATATAAGAGGAGGGAAAGTAAATTAGCATTTTAGTTACTGCTTCCCACCATCCTAACCTCCCTTCTCTCAGGTCATTCACTAAATATACCTTGTACGGATGGTAAATACTTACTGATCAACCAGTTTCCTGCTTGGAGTCAGTCCTATAATTCTACACAGTTCTATGAAAGACTAAATAACTAGTACTCAGTATATCCTGACTTAAAAAAAAAAAAAAAAACTGTTAAAGTCCATATGACTCTCTGAGCTTTATTTGTTGTTCAGTCGCTCAGTCCTATCCCACTCTTTGTAACCCTGTGGACTGAAGCATGCCAGGCTCCCTGTCCTTCACCGTCTCCCAGAGTTTACTCAAACTCACGTCCACTGAGTCGATGATGCCATCCAACCATCTCATCCTCTGTTGCCCCCTTCTCCTCCTGCCTTCTCCCCTGAACTTTATACTCTTTAGAATAATAATGAGACCAGTTTTATTTTTATATGATATATAAAGTAACATATATGTATATGAAAATAAATGTAAAGTAGGCCTAAAATAGTCTGGTTTTGTTTTTATAGTATTATTCAAAGTCTTTTCAAAGAGGAAAGAAATGAGAAAAGAGGTTTAGGAAAGTATTAAAAGAGATAGCAACCCACTCCAGTATTCTTGCTTGGCAAAATCCCATGGACAGAGGAGCCTGGCCGGCTACAGTCCACGGGGTCACAAAAGAGTCGGACACGACTTAGTGACTGAACAACAACAATATGACATTTGTAGGCCATAAAATATCACAGAATCAGGAGAGGGAGTAGATAGCTTGGATGGGAGGAAAATTCCTGACAGTATCAGTGCAGTTCTTACAAGTTCTTGAGTGTCCTGACCCGATTTTATTTATATTTTACATTTATTATTTTCAGAATTCCTTGTATCTGTATTTTATATGTGCTTTATATTTGTGTCCTGTGTACATGGAGAACTTCAGACATTTATTTTTTGAAATGTCACAGACTTTGGAAATTGTCTTTATGTCAAACTGTGCATGTCTGAATATGCTATTCAACCATTCTTTTAATTATAAGCAAAGCCTGTTTAAAAAAATTAAATTAAAAATGGGATATGATTTTGGAATCACCAGATCAATTATTCTTCTTTTCCAAAAAGACCTGCATGTCTTATTTTGCATACCAGGCCTCAGTGGAGATGGGTGCTAATTTTCAAAAGAGCTGCGCTAAAGCTGTCAGTGAAATCTACACACCTGCACGTTCATGGTTTTCTTTTTTTTTTTGGATGAGACTTTAGGGCTACCCTGGTGGCTCAGATGGTAAAGAATCTGCCTGCATGCGGGAGACCAGGGTTTGATCCCTGGGTTAGGAAGACTCCCTGGAGAAGGGAATAGCAACCCATTCCAGTATTCTTCCCTGGAGAATCCTGTGGACTGAGGAGCCTGGAGGGCTACAGTCTGTGGGCTCGCAGAGTCAGATAAGACTGAATGAATCTCTGTCTGTTATAAAAGTTTCAGCTTTCATTTCTATTTTCTGTCTTTTATTTACTTTGAAATTTTAAATATAATGTTTATGCTCATTTTGTCTTAAAGTCATTGACCTTATATATATATATCTGTTTGCATAAACCTCTATCAAATTTAGCCTTTATGACATCTGGATGTAAGTAGCTAAATGAATTTATTTTCACCCTGTTATTAGGTTTGGTGGGGCAGCAGGTCATTGCCTGGAGAGGCAGGGGATGCCAAGAAAAGAGGGGAGAGAGAGGGTCGATGGTCCTGAGGTGTGCTCACATGCAGAAAACTGCAGAGGCTGGAAATGTTTTTGGAAGGATGGTTCCTAAGGAAGGATAGCGAGGAGAGGCAGGAGGAGAGTGAAGGTCACACAGAAGGGGGTCTTCTGCAGACATGAGCCAAGGCCAGGCCTTTCCAGCCCACCTCATTTAGCTTCCTTCCCCGGGGGCCAGAGTCTAGGAGGGCTGCACAACAGTGCAGTTAACCCACGGAGGAAAAGACAGAGACCAACTAAATGTCTCGGTGTGTGTGTGTATAGAAGGAGATGGATGATTATATAGATAGCTTTGTAGAAAAGATGCATAGTCCCAGAGAGATAGAAAGCTTGTCCCCAGAACACTGAAAACACGCACATACTACTAGAGGCATTGCTAATGCCCCGATGTGGTACCGTAGACCCACTGTAAATTAAATTCAGTTGCATGTCAACTAGGCATGCCCTGCAAACAGTAGCTGTCACTAATTGTTATTTACATATTAACATATACATTTAAAATTATTTTATACCCAGGATATGAAATTTGGAGGCTTAAACATAGGTTATTGCCATTTCTGAGGCCTCTGAGAGTCATCTGTTTTGAATTTTTAAAGGGGAAATTGAAGAGGTGAGCGAGCGAGAGACTGTTGTGTGGCTGAACTGATATTTCCCCAGATTGCTTCTGAAAAACGAAAAGTGTCTCCTGTGAAATATTTCTCATATTTCTGGCTTTGTGTCATCTGTATCAGAGGAGATATGTTGTCCTTGGGTTTGTTGTCAGCAAGGATGTGGAAGGCTCGTGATAAGAACAGGAATGACTTGCCACTTGAGGTCCCAGGGAGTCTGTGTGCGGCCCCCCAGCCCAGCAATTCCAGGCGAATCTGCTGTGTGTTCTGCTTGCTCGCAGCGTGTGCTCTGGAGTGAAGAACTCTGCAGACGGCCCCCAGCCCGGATCATGCGTGCCCAGTAAACTCAGGGCATCGTGTCTGTTAGGTTTGCCAAATTTCATAAGTGATTTTCTCGTATTTCAACTCCCTAAAAGTTAAAATTAGGATTAATATTCAGCTGCTGTCTTAAAAGGCAGTCTTTCCCCGTTAACATTCTTTTCTCATAATTTAGCATTATATTTTCAGATTCTGGTTTTTTCAGTAAGACATGGGAGCACAACCCACAGGGCAGAGGTAGGCGTGGCCAGGCATAATCCGCCAACATGGGGGAACGCAGAGTGGGTACCATGTATTGACAGCTTTTATTATTACATAATTATTAAGGGGGTGTTGAATATCCAGCACAGGAAAACATAAGCCATTTTGCCACATAAGATAATACTTACAGAACACTGTTATATGTAAACATTCAGGTCTGTAGATTCAGAAAGCTGGGAGGTTTGAGTTGAGTTACCAAGGTAATTGCCTCAGCTGCCTGTTGGATTTGCATGAGTCCTCATCTCTTCCGCTCAGTATTTGATGTGTCAGTCACCCCAAAGATGAGGATAGTAAAAATATGTTGTAACATACACCATAAACCATATAAACCATAGCTCAGAATTCCTTTTGGTCTTGAAACATTTGCCTTTTTTATGCCACACTTAGATCAGACCTATATATGCAAAATAAAGTCTAAACCACCTATTAATAACTATAACAAAAATGTAACTTTGTTCCGATTATTCATTCAACAAGCACATATCAAGAGCTTGCTCTACGGCTCTATGGCAGGGATCACAGGTGGACGGATGGCAGAAACCGTAGCCCTGTTTGGGCTGCAGTGGATGAGAACGACTCAGGAGTTCTGTGCAGTGATGGCTTTCTGGTGCTCAGAGCAAGCCTGTAGTTTAATGCTATTTTGGGGACAGAGGATGCTATTTGCGGTTCTTTTCATTCATATGTGAATGTTCAAGGATTTCCGGAAGAATCATGAGCTCCAGAAAAGGCCCTAAGTCAGAGAAACTCATGTTATATAGAGGGGTATGAATGAGCCAGAATGACTATCCAGAGTGTGCAGTGAAACTCAGAGGGGATGGATAGAGTGGACAGACAGCTTGGCGAACTTGAAAGGTCCTCATATGTAAGAGCATGGATTCAATCTGATCAGGCAAAGAGAATTCAGCAAAGGCATAGACACATAGATGGTAGATCGATCAATTGATCGATTGGTCTACTTCAGTGAGTGTGTTCATTCCCATCTTATTTTTTTTCTGTCTTCAATGAAAATTACATGGCTACTTTCCGGATTACCTTAACAGCTTCTTAACTGCAGGCATACATTGGAGATACTGTGGCTTCAGTTCCAGAATGCTACAATAAAGCAAACATTGCAGTAGAGCAGGTCACATGAACTTTTTGGTTCCCAGTGAGTGTAAAAGTTATGTTAATATTGGGCTGCAGCCTATTAAATGTGCAGTAACATGCTGTCTAAAAACAATGTATATACCTTAATTAAAAAGTACTTTATTGCTAAAAAGTGCTGAACATCACCTGAGCTTTCAGTGAGTCTTAAGATGACCTTTTTTGCTGGTACAGAGTCTTGCCTCCGTGTTGACGGCTGCTGACTGGACAGGGTGGTTGCAGAAGGTAACCCAGGGCAAAGGCTGTGACAATTTCTGGAAATAAGACAGCAGTGACGTTGGCCGCATCGACTGACTCTCCCTTCATGCAGGATTTCTCTGTAGCATGCAGTGCTGCTTGATAGCTTTTACCCTCAGGATTAATAGAATTCCTTTTAGAGTTTGAACCAATCCTCTCAAACCCTGCTGCTGCTGTGTCAGTTACCTTTATACAAAATTCTGTGAACCCTTGGTTGTGATTTCAACTCTCTCGGCAATATCTTCATCAGCAGACCACATCTGAACAGGCAATGACTCACCCATTAAAAGTCTCATCGGTAGAGTGCAACAGTTCAGTCACATCTTTCGGCTGTACATCTAATTCTAGTTCTCTTGCTGTTTTTACCACATTGGCAGTTCCTTCCTTCACTGAAGTCTTAAACCCCTCACTGTCATCCACAAGGACTGGATTCAGCTTCTTCCAGACTCCTATTAATGTTGCTATTTTGACCTCCTTCCATTAGTCACAAATATACTTAATGACAAGTAGAGAGCTGAGTCCTTTCCAGAAAGTTTTCAAATCACTTTGCCCAGATCCTTCAGAGGATCACTATCTGTAAGAGAGAGAATCTTACAAAATGTATTTCTTAAATAATAAGACTTAAAAGTTTATACTATTTCTTGACCCATGGACTGTAGAATTGATGTTGTATTAGCAGGCATGAAAATAGTATTAATCTCATCATACGTTTCCATCAGAGCTTTTGGGTGACCAGGTACATTGTCAAGGAGCTGTAATATTTTGAAAGACATCGTTTTTACTGAGCAGTAGGTATCAACTGTAAGTTTAAAATATGCAGTAAACCATGTGCTGTCATCCAGAATTTGTTGTTTAATTTAGGCAAGACAGACCAAATAGATTTAGCGTAATTCCTAAGGGCTCTCTGATTTTTACCATGGTAAATGCCCATGGTCTTCAACTTATGTCACCGGCTGTATTAGCCCCTGATAAGAGAGTCAGCCTGTCCTTTAGATTTTGAAGCCTGTCACTGACTTCTCTCTAGCTACTAAAGTCATAATGACATCTTCTTCCAATAGAAGGCTATTTTCTCTACACTGAAAATCTGTGTTCAGTGCAGTCACCTTCGTTAATACTTTTAGCTGGATGCAACTTCATGCCTTCAGTTCAGTTCAGTTCAGTTCAGTCGCTCAGTTGTGTCCGACTCTTTGCGACCCCATGAATCGCAGCACACCAGGCCTCCCTGTCCATCACCAACTCCCGGAGTTCACCCAGACTCACATCCATCGAGTCAGTGATGCCATCCAGCCATCTCATCCTCTGTCGTCCCCTTCTCCTCCTGCCCCCAATCCCTCCCAGCATCAGTCTTTTCCAATGAGTCAACTCTTCGCATGAGGTGGACAAAGTACTGGAGTTTCAGCTTTAGCGTCATTCCTTCCAAAGAAATCCCAGGGCTGATCTCCTTCAGAATGGACTGGTTGGATCTCCTTGCAGTCCAAGGGACTCTCAAAAGTCTTCTCCAACACCACAATTCAAAAGCATCAATTCTTCGGTGCTCAGCCTTCTTCACAGTCCAACTCTCACATCCATACATGACCACAGGAAAAACCATAGCCTTGACTAGATGAACCTTTGTTGGCAAAGTAATGTCTCTGCTTTTGAATATGCTATCTAGGTTGGTCATAACTTTCCTTCCAAGGAGGCTGCAGTCACCATCTGCAGTGATTTTGGAGCCCAAAAAAATAAAGTCTGACACTGTTTCCACTGTTTCCCCATCTATTTCCCATGAAGTGATGGGACCGGATGCCATTATCTTCGTTTTCTGAATGTTGAGCTTAAAGCCAACTTTTTAACTCTCCACTTTCACTTTCATCAAGAGGCTTTTTAGTTCCTCTTCACTTTCTGCCATGAGGGTGGTGTCATCTGCATATCTGAGGTTATTGATATTTCTCCCGGCAATCTTGATTCCAGCTTGTGAGAACAATATTATAAATTCCTAACAGATAATTGTAAAAATGCATTTCAAAGATTTTGTTTATGTTGAATAAATATAATGGGTGAGAGTAGAATATTTTAATATATATATATTGATTACATATTAGTACTGTTTTCAAAAACAGCAAGTAAATAAAAACAATTATAATTATTGAAATAGTAATGAACATTTCATAAAGTTGACTTGATCTTTGTATGTCTAGAAATGTTTCTTCTTTATTGCACATCAATTTTCTAACATTTTTACAGTATTCTTGTTGTGGAATTTGATAAAATGTTAATAGATTTGTGTTTTGTGTAGAGGGATATCTCAGTGCCCAGATGACAAGTGAATTTTAAATATGCAGCAGAGAATTGGATACATGTGATAGTCAGCAGTCCTTCCAAAGGTGCTTAATAGTGGCATTTCCCTCTATTCTCAGGTGTCATGTGTCACTAAATTGTTCTTAAATTGAATGATCACTTAGTTTACATCAAAGGTGCTCACTGAGGTAGTTTGGACTTTCTTTCCATATTAGAAACATAGGAACCTGGAATGTTAGATCCATGAATCAAGGCAAATTGGAAGTGGTCAAATAGGAGATGGCAAGAATGAACATCAACATTTTACGAAGCAGTGAACTAAAATGGACTGGAATGGGTGAATTTAACTCAGATGACCGCTATATTTACTACTGTGGGCAAAAATCCCTTAGAAGAAATGGAGTAGCCATCATAGTCAACAAAAGAGTCTGAAATACAGTACTTGGGTGCAATCTCAAAAATAACAGAATGACCTCTGTTCGTTTCAAGGCAAACCATTCAATATCACAGTAATCCAAGTCTAGGCCCTGACCAGTAATGCTGAAGAAGCTGAAGTTGAACGGTTCTATGAAGACCTACAAGACCTTCTAGAACTAACACCCCAAAACGATGTCCTTTTCATTATAGGGGACTGGAATGCAAAAGTAGGAAGTCAAAAGATACTGAAGTAACAGGCAAATTTGGCCTTGGAGTACAAAATGAAGATGGTCAAAGGTTAACAGAGTTTTGCCAAGAGAACGCACTGGTCATAGCAAACACCCTCTTCCAACAACACAAGAGAAGACTCTACACACGGACATCACCAGATGGTCAACACCGAAATCAGATTGATTAAATTCTTTGCAGCAAAAGGAGGAGAAGCTCTATAAAGTCAGCAAAAGCAAGACCAGAAGCTGACTGTGGCTCAGATCATGAACTCCTTATTGCCAAATTCAGACGTAAATTGAAGAAAGTAGCGAAAACCACTAGACCATTCAGATATGACCTAGATCAAATTCCTTATGATTATACAGTGAAAGTGACAAATGGATTCAAGGGATTAGATCTTATAGAAAGAGTGCCTGAAGAACTATGGATGGAGCTTCATGACATTGTACAGGAGACAGGAATCAAGACCATCCCCAAGAAAAAGAAATGCAAAAAAGCAAAATGGCTGTCTGGGGAGGCCTTACAAATAACTGAGAAAAGAAGAGAAGCTAAAGGCAAGGGAGAAAAGGAAAAATATACCCATTTGAATGTAGAGTTCCAAAGAATGGCAAGGAGAGATAAGAAAGCCTTTTTCAGTGATCAATGAAAAGAAATAGAGAATAATAATAGAATGGGAAAGACTAGAGATCTCTTCAAGAAAATTAGAGATACCAGGGGAACATTTCATGCAAAGATGGGCTCGATAAAGGACAGAAATGGTATGGACCTCACAGAAGCAGAAGATATTAAGAAGAGATGGCAAGAATACAGAAGAACTGTACAAAAAAGATATTCACATCCCAGATAATCACAATGGTGTGATCACTGACCTAGAGCCAGACATCCTGGAATGTGAAGTCAAGTGGGCCTTAGAAAGCATCACTATGAACAAAGCTAGTGGAGGTGATGGCATTCCAGTTGAGCTATTTCAAATCCTAAAAGATGATGCTGTGAAAGTGCTGCACTCAATATGCCAGCAAATTTGGAAAACTCAGCAGTGGCCACAGGACTGGAAAAGGTCAGTTTTCATTCCAATCCCAAAGAAAGGCAATGCCAAAGAATATTTAAACTACTGCACAATTGCACTTGTCTCACACACTAACAAAGTAATGCTCAAAATCGTCTTAGCCAGGCCTCAGTAGTACATGTACCATGAATTTCCAGATGTTCAAGCTGTACTTAGAAAAGGCAGAGGAAACAGAGTTCAAATTGCCAACATCCATTGGATCATCGAAAATGCAAGAGAGTTCCAGAAAAACATCTGCTTCTGCTTTATTGACTACACAAAAGCCTTTGACTGTGTGGATCACAACAAACTGTAGCAAATTCTTCAAGAGATGGGAGTATCAGACCACCTGACCTGTCTCCTGAGAAATCTGTATGCAGGTCAAGAAGCAACACTTAAAACTGGACGTGGAACAACAGACTGGTTCCAAATAGGAAAGGAATATGCCAAAGCTGTATATTGTCACCCTGCTTATTTAACTTATATGCAGAGTACATCATGCGAAATGCTGGGCTGGATGAATCACAAGCTGGAATCAAGATTGCCCAAAGAAAAACCAATAACCTCTGATATGCAGATAACACCACCCTTCTGGCAGAAAACGAAGAAGAACTAAAGAGCCTCTTGATTAAAGTGAAAGAGGAGAATGAAAACATTGGCTTAAATCTCAACATTCAAGAGACTAAGATCATGGCATCCGGTCCCATCACCTCATGGCAAATCAATAAGGAAACAATGGAAACAGTGACAGACTTTATTTTGGGGGAGCTCCAAAATCACTGCTGATGGTGACTGCAGCCATGACATTAAAAGATGCTTGCTCCTTGGAAGAAAAGCTATGACCAACCTAGACAGCATATTAAAAAGCAGAGACATTCTTTTGCCAACAAAGGTCCATCTAGTCAAAGCTATGGATTTTCCAGTAGTCATGTATGGATATGAGAGTTGGACCATAAAGAAAGCTGAGTGCTGAAGAACTGATGCTTTTGAACTGTTATGTTGGAGAAGACTCTTGAGAGTCCCTTGGACTGCAAGGAGATCCAAGCAGTCCATCCTAAAGGAAATCAGTCCCGAATATTCATTGAAGGACTGATGTTGAAGCTGAAACTGCAATACTTTAGCCACCTGATGCAAAGAACTGACTCACTGGAAAAGACCCTGATGCTGGGAAAGATTGAAGGTGGGAGGAAAAGGGATTGACAGAGGTTGAGATGGTTGAATGGCATCACCTACTTGATGGACAGGAGTTTGAGTAAGCTTGGGGAGTTGGTGATGGACAGGGAGACCTGGCGTGCTGCAGTCCATGAGGTCGCAAAAAGTCAGACACAACTGAGCGACTGAACTGAACTGAACTGAAAATTTGGACTTGAAAGAACTTTTACAATATAATTCACCCAATTTCTCTTTAGAACAGGGATATGGTGGCCCAAAGTTGTTCGTTCAGCTGATGTCAGGACTAAAAGTGAGTATTCCCGACTGAGTACACTGTATTATTTGTTTTATCTCACAGCTTATATTGACCAATGGATGGTAGCCACCTTGCAAAAAGTTGGCCACATTAGTTTTAAGGAATTTAATTTATTTCCTAGCTGGTGGATGAAAGATGGATAAGACATTGGAAAATACACTGCCTCTCAAGTAAAGTTTTATGAAGCAGAAGACTGAGTATAGGTACCCTATTGCAATGACAGGCAGAAGTTAAAAGGATATGCTAAGCAGTGTGAACTTTAATTGGGGAGCCTTAAGGTAAGGATTCAGAGAACGAACACATTAGCATCACTTCTTAATCTAATGCTTCAGTGCTCTGATTTACTAAAAACTGCCCAGTTTTTGATAAATTATTTTATTATCAGTAATAATTTTTTAAAAAATTTCATTGGCCTTCCATGTGAAAGCTAATCAGGGTTGGTTTGTTTGTTTAGTTTTTTTTTTTTTTTTTTTGTAGCATTTGCGAATTGACTGGATCAGATCAAATGCAAACTGACGGGATCAGATCTAATGGTTCCTTTCCTGAATAAGAAAAAAAGAAATGTGTGACTGAAAGAATGTTCAAGATATTACTTAAAACTCATTTAGTCTCTCATTTTAAAAGAGCATTGAGAATTATTGCAAGCAACTAAAAAACCGTGTTACCTTTGATATGCAAAATACTTTAGCAAACTTATTTCACCTAATTATCTTTTCCATTTGCTGTATAGTTGTGAGCACATTGAATCAATACACCTTTTAATAATGTGAAGCATATTTGATGAAATGTAGAAATGGGGAAGCATTCCTCAGACGTTTCTGCGACACAAAAGGAGCTGAGGTAAAGGGTGGGCTGCGTGAATGAAACATGCTCTCACTGTAACAGTTCTGCCAGTGGCCTCGGAGTCTAATTGGGGCTCACAAAATAACAGAAGATCAATTAGTATTCTCACTTGACATTCTGCTAGAGAAAAGCAGTGACCAGAAGGGGCATTCCAGTGGAAGGAAAGTGGGGTTTCGGGAGGTAAAGTTTAGGTCTGTCTAGTCAAAGCTGTGGTTTTTCCAGTAGTCATGTATGGATGTGAGAGTTGGACTAGAAAGAAAGTTGAGGACCGAAGAATTGATGCTTTTGAACTGTGGTGTTGGAGAAGACTCTTGAGAGTCCCTTGGACAGCAAGGAGATCCAACCAGTCCATCCTAAAGGAGATCAGTCCTGAATATTCATTGGAAGGACTGATGCTGAAGCTGAAGCTCCAATACTCTGGCCACCTGATGTGAAGAACTGACTCATTTGAAAAGACCCTGATTCTGGGAAAGACTGAAAGCGGGAGGAGAAGGGGATGACAGAGGAAAAGGTGCTTAGATAACATCACCAACTCAATGGACATGAATTGAACAACCTCCAGGAGATAGTAAAGGACAGAGAAGCCTGGCGTGCTGCAGTCCATGGGGTCTCAAAGAGTTGGACACGACTGAGCGACTGAACAACAGCAACAACAGCAAGTGCCCATTACATGAGAGGGCTCTGGACTTGGCCTTCAGTCAGCTAAACTGCACTGAATGAATGCAGAGTAAAGCATGTCTGTTGATTTATTTATTAAGTGACCAGAGTATGAATCTTGGCTGTCTCTTTAAATTAAACGTCTTGCTTTGGAAAGATAACAAACGTCTGCTTGAAGCGTAGCAGACCTTCACAACGGTTTATTAAAAAGCAAGCAGACATAGAAGATCAATCATGTGGGTGAGAAGGTGTCCATGCCACTGAAGAGAGGCGTCATCTGATTCGTGTGGTAGCACATGCGTTTTCAACTGTATGAGAGCATAGTTTCATCTTTGTAATATTTATGGATTCCATATATACATTACTTCGAAATGAAAACAGAATTACTGTCCTTGGTTTTTTTTCCTACTTTCAAGGCAGGAAAAAAAGCCTTTAACACTGCCTCCCTATTGTTTAAATGAGCTGGATTTCAGAACTGCTCCAAAACGATAACTAGCCTGGAGTTTAAGGCAAAATAAGCAAACCTATGGAAGGCATTCACATTAAGTGCATGCAAATTTGTACTTTCTCTCTGGAAAGAGGATGCTTGAACTAAGCTGAGAATTAATAATAATCAGAAGGGGGATGAAAACACAGAGCCCATAGTTACCTTGGTTTCTCCAAAGTGCTGTTTTACTTGATCCTTTGTTCCAGGGCGCTTTCTGAGTGGCATTCTTCTTTAGGCCTTCTGTGTAGGCTTTAAAATATAACTTTTACAGGAAATTTCTCTCCTCTCCATAGAGGGAAGAATGTGCTCCCCTTGCTGATATTCAAGTGTCTTTCATGTGGAGAAAATAGAGGTTCAGAAGGGACCCCTTCATTAAGGTTTCACTGGCACTTGTGAAAAAACAGCCTCCCCCTCACTCATGGTAAATAACACTGAAAAGAATGACATTCTGTGAAATTATGAACTCCATGAGGGACTTTTCTAACAATAATAATAGGGAGGATAAAGCCTCCAGAAATCTGTTCATTTTAATAATAAGTTCAGTTCAGTCACTCAGTCGTGTCCAACTCTTTGCGACAAGGGTCTGGTAAATTAGTATGATGGAATCAAACTGGTGCAGGGCTTAATCTCACAAGGTACTCATTTCTTTTCATAAGTTTTTTGAAAATCACTCTCTAATTCCCATATCCCAGGGAAATGATAATCTATTTTCTAGGTAATTAAGACTTTCCCAAGTTCACTGGTACATAGAGCTGGGACTACATAAGTTGGATTATAACTATTTCAACAGGGGACAAAAATCACCTTGCTATATTTTGATTCCATTTTCAATGTGTTTTCATTCCATCTTGAAATTGACTCAGCTTCTGGAATTGCTCCTTGTAGGATGTTGTAGAGAGCTTCGCTGATAGCTCAGTTGGTAAAGAATCTGCCTGCAATGCAGGAGACCCTGGTTTGAATCCTGGGTCAGGAAGATCTGCAGGAGAAGGGATAGGCTGCCCACTCCAGTATTCTTGGGCTTCCCTGGTGGCTCAGCTGGTAAAGACTCTGTCCACAATGCGGAAGACCTGGGTTCGATCCCTGGGCTGGGACGATCCCATGGAGAAGGGATAGGCTACCCACTCCAGTGTTCTGGCCTGGAGAATTCCATGGATAGGGTTGCAAAGAATCGGACACGACTGAGCAACTTTCACTCTCAGCCTGTGGTAGGGGAGAATGAGAAACCATATGGCGCTCTGGAGTTGATTCAGCTTTGGCAGTCATTCTTGCACTCTGGCAGAGAAGAATGAGAAGTAAAATGTGCCTTTGTTTATTGAATGACCTTCTTATTGTAGATCTTCTCGATTGTTTTCCAGTTATAAATATTATTTCAAGGAGCACCTTTGCATATAACTTTTTTGCAGTGACTGAGATTTATAAAAGTGGGAGCTCATGACTTAAAAAAAAAAAGATTTTTGACATCCCTGTCACCTCATCAGTAATTAACAAAACTATTAAACATCCAGTGTTATTTTTTTCCAATTTTATGTAGTGGGTAAGACTAACAGGTTAGAAATTATACTCTACAAAGTCAATCTTTTAAAATAAGTGTTATTGAACTAAACAAATACTCTGGATGTTGAGTGTACAACTGTAAAGTTTTTCTGCTTTGAATATGAAACCCCTCATGTATCAATTCATGCACTAAATTGACTAAGCTATATCTGCATTGCCAAAACAGCCTGTCAGAGAAAATAATCACTCAAAACTAGTTATTTGGTGCCAGGTAGGAATGAATTTCCTGTTTTCAGCAGGTTAAATCTGTGTCTCGTAGCTCAGACTGATCTCAGGTGGCCTCGGCCTGCAGCATCTTGGAGCGGGGCTTGGGTTCCCAGCCAGAGACTGATGCTGGGTTGCAGCAGAGAAAGCACCAGATCCTAGCCACTAGACCAGAGGTCAGTGACCAGGGCCCTGGCCCTTCAGCTTTGCAGAAAGAATTCTCATGGAGATGGAAAGCAGTGAAACCGGTGAAATGTTTGTGAAGAGGAAAAAGAGTACAGTGCGTGTGGACAGACACAAGGCAGCTCAAGGAGGGAGTCACTGAGTCCTGCCCTCACGGTGGTTTGAGTTACTTTCACGGGTGATTTCGTCCAGGCTTGCTTTGGCCAGTCGTTTTGATTTACCTGGTTCACCGTCCGTATTGGTATATCTCAGGATCCTCCCGTGTGTGCCCACGTGTCTCTTAGCCAAAATGGATTTTACCGAAAAGGCGTCTGGGTAGAACACCCTTGACATAGCTCCGCTTTGGTCTCTAAGGAGCATTCTCTGCACCTATGTGGTCAGGGAGGTCTCCCCAGTTCAAGAAAAAGAAATACGTGGTCTCAACAGGGCCTAGCCTCCTCCCTTAATGGTTCTCTTATTCCCGTCTTGGAGTTTTGATTCACAGGGAATGAATCTCCAATTACTTTACCATGGAGGAGAAGGGGCCGGCTTCCCTGGTGGCGCAGATGGTAAAGAATCTGCCTGTAAGGCAGGAGAAAGACTTGGGTTCAATCCCTGGGTCAGGAAGATCCCCTGGGGAAGGGAATGGCTACCCACTGCAGTATCCTGCCCTGGAGATCCCATGGACAGAGCACCCTGGCAGGCTACAGTCTGTGGGTCGCAAAGAGTCTGCCTCAAGGCTAGAAAGAACGTTATTCCAGAAGTATTAATCTTCCTGGAACACTGTACCATTCACCTGGGCTGGAACACTGATGGAAAGCTTTATGATGAAGGTAATGATGAAGAAGAACACTGGGGTTAAATGGGTTGAAAAAGACCTGGTTAATTTTTTTCAGCATATCATTAATAAACTTTGATTTTCGAAATAAATTTTGTATAGATGGCTATTGTCATACATAAAATGGAGCAATAAGATATATAAAAATAAGAGATGGAAATTATGGCATTTCACAATATCCAAAAGGTACTTTTAAGCATGTTCTGATATGCAACAACTTAAACAACAATTTTTGCATTAAAATTACTCAGTTACTTAAGAGGTAGCTAATGGTTTGGAGTAGGTAGTTCATATCTGTGTGCTGTTTACTGCTAAATGCCAGGAAGTTGATACATGTTCTGAATTGCTAGGATGCTCCCCTTTTAGCCTTTTTTTTTTTTTTTTTAATCAAAAACATTGCTCCATGTTTTTGTTTTTTTCAAGCTACATTGTCCATGGATAGACATGAATCTAATGCTAAATCTGCATAAAGCTGCAAGGAAAGATAGGTTAGGATGTGCAAATTTAATCTTTAAAGGCACAAAAATGATTTTCTACAGGGGAGTTCAGTGCCTGCACTGTGGTTGTTGATAGGTCCTCAGCATTAATGACGGAGGCCCTGCAAAGCAAAAGGAATCCTTTGCATGTTGGAAAAAACCAGGAGTTCTGTGGAAAACAATCTGTGTTAAAAAGTTGTAAACGTCTATGGTATAGCATTTGAATGTGTTATTTTTAACTTTGGCCTGAAGCTATAACCTAACATTTACTCTGAAAATTTGGAACCAGAGCATCTTTCCCCATCTTGCCTTCCTTTCCCCTTCTCCTTTATTGAAGAGATGAGGGGAATGTAGGTGACTCTCAAATAGGAACTGGGAGAGGAGGGTTGGGAGCCAAAGGTCAAAGGCCACGGATATGGAGGAACTTAACACTTTAACTTTGTCTGTTCTACAATTCACTATTTAAAGGTTTTACAACCAAAATTAGAAAGAACCCAAGCACATATCCATAAATATGCCCACACATTCATATATCTACAGCTGTAAAAAAAAGGACACAAAATTGATTAGATTGTATTAATTATAAAATATCTCAGTTCAGTTCAGTTGAGTCCTTCAGTCGTGTCGACTCTTTGTGACCCCATGGACTGAAGCATGCCAGGCCTCCCTGTCCATCGCCAGCTCCTGGAGTTCACTCAAACTCATGTCCATTGAGTCCATGATGGCATCCAACCATCTCATCCTCCATTGTCCCCTTCTCCTCCTGCCTTCAGTCTTTCCCAGCATCAGGGTCTTTTCCAATGAGTCAGCTCTTCCCATCAGGTGGCCAAAGTATTGGAGCTTCAGCATGAGTCCTTCCAATGAACACCCAGGACTGATCTCCTTTAGGATGGACTGGTTGGATCTCCTTGCAGTCCAAGGGACTCTCAAGAATCTTCTCCAACACCACAGTTCAAAACCATCAATTCTTTGGCACTCAGCTTTCTTCACAGCCCAACTCTCACATCCATACATGGGCTACTGGAAAAACCATAACTTTGATTAGATGGACCTTTGTTGACAGAGTAATGTCTCTGCTTTTGAATATGCTATCTAGGTTGGTCATAACTTTCCTTCCAAGGAGTAAGCGTCTTTTAATTTCATAGCTGCAGTCACCATCTGCAGTGATTTTGGAGCCCAAAAAAATAAAGTCTGACACTGTTTCCACTGTTTCCCCATCTATTTGCCATGGAGTGATGGGACCAGATGCCATGATCTTAGTTTTCTGAATACTGAGTTTTAAGCCAACTTTTTCATTCTCCTTTCACTTTCATCAAGAGGCTCTTTAGTTCTTCTTTGCTTTCTGCCATAAGGGTGGTATCATCTGCATATCTGAGGTTATTGATATTAGATATTTCAGATATATAATAACCGAAATATCTGAGGTTATTAATAACCCCAGATAATAAAATATCTTAGGATGGGTTAAATTTAAAACAGTGAAAAGTTATGTCTGTTATGCTACCTTTTTTTGTAAGAAAGAGGGAGATGTGTGTGTGTGTGAGTATGTGTGTGTGAGTATATGTGTGTGTTCCGTGCGTTTGTGTATGTGTGTGTATCTGAGTGTCGAAACAGGGGTATACACAATGAGGTGAGGACGGATTGGTGAGTGTGAAAATCGAGGACAACAGAAATTAGAGTCAGAGCCAGACTTTTTAACCTATAATTTATTAAATCATTTTGATTTCTAAATCATAGGGATGAATTACTCTTCAAAATAGTGAAATTCACCTTTAAAAAGAGAAGCTTTGCAAAAGTATCACACAGGATGACACCCTGTGGTTTTTCCCAGAACTGCAAATTGAAAAGGCTCTGATTTTCAGACAGTTTTTACCAAGAAACTCTAATATACTGTGGAGGGCAAGAGTTCTGATAAATAATTTGGAGTTTAAGCACTCCGATAACTGTCGCCTGTGTTTTCCCCTATCCTTCGTCCTCACTGGTCCCACGAAACATGTACTTACATTTGTATAAACCATATGTTGGCTTAGTAGAAGTGCATTACACAATAAATCAGAAGAAATTTGCATATCTACCTCCCTAAGTACCTTTAGGTAATTCACTAACATTTCTGAGCCTCCATTTCTTTGTTTGTAAAGTAAGAATGATTATTCCTCCATCACTGAATTATTCTCCATCAAGACTTAATGCTATAATATTCAGAAACCTTTTGCAAATTTTTAAAGTCCTCTGCAAATGAAAATGGATGTTGTGGTTGTTTTGTTACACGACTGGATAGCAGTTGTGCCTCAGTCGGTCAAGTTCATATGTTAATAAACACTTGCCCTCTATACATGTTCATCCATTGTCATAGTTTAAAATGCTTGTGCCTGTCATTCCCACTCCATCTAGAAAATACCGCCTCATTCTTTCAACCAAACTGATTTGGTCTTCTTTCACTCTCCCCTCCACTCTCCTCTTTCCCTTTCATCAAGAGGCTTTTGAGTTCCTCTTCACTTTCTGCCATAAGGGTGGTGTCATCTGCATATCGGAGGTTATTGATATTTCTCCCGGCAATCTTGATTCCAGCTTGTGTTTCTTCCAGTCCAGCGTTTCTCATGATGTACTCTGCATAGAAGTTAAATAAACAGGGTGACAATATACAGCCTTGACGAACTCCTTTTCCAATTTGGAACCAGTCTGTTGTTCCGTGTCCAGTTCTAACTGTTGCTTCCTGACCTGCATAGTATCTAGTCCCTCAAAATTGTTTCTAATTCATATTGTCTTCTGAATGTGGCCGTTTTACTTGCTCAGTTGACGAATAGATATCTGTGATCGCTTCCGATGTCTGGGGAGGCTCAGGAGTGTTGGGGTGCACAGGCAGCCCAGGGCACGTCCCTCTCCTTACTCCCCAGCCCGCGTGCCTGACCTCTGTGTTTCCACACAGGTTTGTGCAGTTGACTTGGACACTCCAAACAGCAGAAAGAAACGGTGGTTCAGGTAGTACCTTTATTTAACTTAAGACTTGAGGATATTTTTGCATCTAATTCTTCAACATTCAAACGCTCCCAAGAGTAGCTTTAGAGATACGGCTCAAGAGGAGTTATTTTCTAAGTTCTTTACCCTGTTTCCTTTCAGACATATTTCCTTTCTCAGTGATGTAGACCTTCTATGTAAACAGTGTGACCTTACTTGAATAGCAATGTTTTTCTGAAAAAAAGAAGCACATAAAAAATCCTCTATGGTTTTCTTTTTTTCTTTGAATACAAATTCAGTAAAAGAAAAGTCATAGTAGAAGATGTTAAAATGGTAGATTTATAAACCCTCTAACTTAACGGTATTAATCGGACTTGAAAGACTAAGTAGAGTTGATAGAGTTGACTGTGTGTGTGTGTGTGTTATAGTGCATGCTCTCCACGCTTTCCTGTGAGACCTACAAGCCCAGGGACTCAAGCCCTTGTGATCCATTGTGGAGCCGAACCCACTTCATTCTTCAGAGCCAGTCTGTGTCAACGGTAGAACCTATTACAAAAATTTGCTTTCTTTTTTCTTGTGAAAATGATAATTTATATTTTTGATTTTTCCCAGATTTATTGAGATATAAGTGACAGGTAACTTACAAGTTGTTGATTTAATACACACAAATATTACAAAGCAATTACCACCACAATCTTAACACCTTCACCAGGTCATGTGATTGCCATTTCTTTCTTGTGGTGAGGATGGGTAAGATCTATTCCCCAGCCACTCCCAAGTATGTAATACAGTACTGATAACTGTAATCTCTGTGCTGGACACTTAATCCTCAGAACTGACTCCTCATGTAACTGGGGGTTTGTACCTTTTGATAAGCATCTCTCCTTTTTTCCTGCCGTGGCCACCACCATTCTATCCCCTGTTTCTCCGTGTTCAGCTTCTTCAGATTCCACAGATCAGTGATGTTATTCAGCGTTTGTTTTTGATATACGGGTGTACTGTAGATTTCACTCACAAATCAGATTCATTCCATGATCTACAATTTTGCCTGGTGCTATGAACCTGTTTCCTAGATATACGTGGTCTCATATCAACGTATTTTTTTTCTTCACTTTGCCAGAAAACTACCATAGGTGGTCTCAGTCATTTGCAATTCCATCGCTGGGACCAGTTTCTGTAATAGCTTCTGAAAACCAGTCCCTGCAGGGTGTACCGTCTAAAGGGTACAAAAACACAAACATAAAAAATAAAAATACCCGAGCTATATCTGAAGTGGGATAGTTTTTGCTGGTGAATAGTGATTTGTTCATTGAGTAATCATTGACATTCCACCTGGGCAGATGGATTTGTAAATCCTGAGGCTGAAAGCAACCCCAGCGTTTTGTATAGAATATTTTTCTTTTCTTTTAACCTCTAAGGTAAGCAGGAGAGTTAATCGGAGACAGAGGATGAGTGGAAGAATCATTTTTGGAAAAAAAACTCTCTCATGAGCATATTTCAGATACCATTCCGTGAATCACAGGGACATCTCCTGTGGAAGGGACAGTCTTCTTCCCACTTACATGGGTCGAAACTGATTCCCGGAGCCGAGAGGGAAAGGGAGGCTCAGGAAATTCAATCATTTGTGATAGTACTCAGACCAGAACCCAAGTGATTGGACTTCAGCTTGACTTCTGCCTCATCTGGGCCTTCATTATAGCTTCAGTGGAGTAGCGTGGCTCAATTTTTCTCAAGGGTTTTGAGGGTTCAGTGTTAGAGTAGGGGTGGCAGGTCAGATAGGCAGGCATTACTTTGAGGCAGGCCTGGGTAAAATGTATATGGTCCCGGAGAAATAGAAATATCTAGAGGCAGAAAGCAGTATCCTAGCAACTATACGAGAGGAGCAAAGAGTCCAGCCACTTTCAAGCGAGAGCCGGTTAGCAGGAGCGGGAGCGGCAGGCGTGCACAGCACAAGCTTTGCTACGACTGTACTCTCGGTGACTCAACAGCTCTCTCTGTAATTTCCCATCAGAGTAATTTAGTTGAAAAGTTCACCAGACAGGACTGTTCCTCACAGTTCGCAGCTTCTTCATAGAGATTAGAACGATTGACACGGTCAGTAATGAAAGAGAAGTCCCTTCGTGTTTTTGCCGTTCTTTTAACCTTAAGTATCCTTAATGATACCAGAAAGTATTTATCAAACCAAAAATATGATAAGAAAATATTATTAATCGACCTGGGAATGTACAAACTACCTCCTAGGGGGCTGCCGTGTTAACCCTGTAATTTGGGGATGGGAGAATCGGGTGAAATTGCAGGGGAATCTGAGGCCCTAGATGTAATTACCTCCTGGAAGATTAACCAGAACACCCTTTCCATAATGGGATGGGTCAGCAGCAAAACTTTCAGGATCAGGCGGGGGTGTGACCCTAATCACGAGTGACGTTCCCTGGGGTTCTAGTCACCTGTGCCCTGCATGTGAGCCCCCAGTAAGCTTGGTGCGTTGGAAGCTATGACGAGGTGAATGGCATGCATTTTTCTTGTCCCTGTGAAAGTCACTGACTCGTCCACGGACTAACAGTCCATGGGATTCTCCAGGCCAGAATACCAGAGTGGATAGCCATGCCCTCCTCCAGGGGATCTTCCCAACCCAGGGATCGAACCCAGACCTCCCACATTGCAGGTAGATTCTTTACCAGCTGAGCCACCAGGGAAGCCCAAGAACACTGGAGTGGTTAGCTTATCCCTTCTTCAGCAGATCTTCCTGAGCCAGGGATCGAACTGGGGTCTCCTGCATTGCAGGCAGATTCTTTACTAACTGAGCTATCAGGGAATGTCTTTCCTACTGAACTTAAAACAGAGAGAGGATGAGAAGGAGGGAGAGAGGAATAGAGCGGGAAGAGTTTGAAGGAGACAGAAAAGATTGCTTCTAATACTGGGGACTGACGTTGCTGGTCAAATCAGACATTTTAGAAAACTTAGAAGCACACAGAATGGGGATCAACTGGGACAAGGGAAGCGTGGTGTTAGCTGATGGATGCCCTCCCTCACAGACAGTTCTGGATTTCTCTGCTGCATGGTCCCATGGGAACAGACTATCAAAGGAAGAATAGGATTGACTTGGAAATACACTCAATATTTAGGAGGTGCATCTGGTGTGACTTGTTGGCTGGATGTTGTTTTGCATATATATATATTGCCATTTTATACTCTAGGTGTCCAAAGAGTAGATGGTGGACAAGAAAGCAAGGTTCTCACTGCTGTGAGCACGTCCCTTGGTGCAAAAGTATCAGCAAGTACTGCTCATCCACAGGGAACCCATGGGTGAGGAGGGCGTCCCTTGGTGGATAAAGGTTAGAAAAATGATGCAGATCAAGAGGTTCCCTGGTAACAGATCCTGTTAAAGAGTCTTGAACATTCAATTATAGAATCACAGAGATTTTTCCGTCCCTCTTAGAATCTCCGGAAGGCCACATACAGTTAGAGATGACTGTGTCTCGTTCCGACAATAGCACGCTGTTCCCCACGCAGATGGTCCCTCTTAGTGTACGATGGCTCTCTGTGGCTCAGGTATTGATAGCTTTAAATATCAGGAGTATTTCCCGCTTGACCAAATCATCACCATTCTTTTGAAATCCCTCCTCTGACTGTCTGGCTCACCATCAAACTGTAGTTCCAATGTGTACTTTGGTCTTCAATGATAAGCTTCCTGGCTAAGGACTGAATGCCTTTCTTTTTATTTTTTCCTGTCCTAGAATAGGCTTTTTTTTTTTTTTTTTGGAACAGGTTTCAAACATCACAATTAAGAATTATTCCATTTTAAAGGTCCTATGAGAGCCAATTGGAAAATGCCAGAGGACAAAAAAATGTTCCATTGACGCGTGCCAGATTATTTAATAATGAACACACAAAAAGAAGGGCACCTGTTTCTTTCCAACCTCCTAATCTATTTATGATTTGGGAAATTTGACAAGAAAACAGAATGTCCAGGCTGTAGAGCCTCTGAAATTTCCACATTGGCCACCTCTGGGGGAAAAAGAAATGACTTTGACCCCTGATGTTTTGGTTAAATCATCGTATGATGTGGTTACGTTGGGAGTGTAACTGCTGCACACTAAGAATTAGGAGGCCCGGATTCCTGTCCCGGGTCTGTGGCAGGTCCTCTGTTCCTGGAAGCAGCCCGCTCATTCATATGTCAGGTGGCAGAACTGCATGGTGTCTGGGAAACTTCCAATTCAAATAGCCTGTGGTTTTCTCAAAAGCTGGAATTCATTAGATGCTTCATACATTTTCTTAGCTTTACAAATCTGACTTTAGTAAAAGATCGGATAATTGGCTCTGATCTAATAAAGAAAACTGCAATATGTAAAAGGTTAGCATTATACTCTGAGGCAACCCCGTCTGAATTTCTGATTGTAGAGCTGTATTCCTTCCAACACTGCTGATGACTGGGGTCCCGGAGGGAGATGGGTTTGCTATGGAGCAATGAGATCCTTTCTGATGGAGTATGTGCCTCATGTCAGTTAGTATACCAGATGAGGAGGATCTTCTAGGGTAGCAGCGGTCAGAATAAAGAGGAGGAGATGGTATGAGAAATATTTAGAAATAAATCAGCCAGTGTTTCCAGGAGTCATGTATGGATGTGAGAGTTGGACCGTAAAGAAGGCTTAGCAACCAAAGAAGTGATGCTTTCAAACTCTGGTGCTGGAGAAGACTCTGGAGAATCCTTGGGACTGCAAGGAGATCCAACCAGTCAATCCTGAAGGAAATCAACCTTCAGTATTCTTTGGAAGGACTGTGGTAAAGCTCCAATACTTTGACCACTTGATGCAAAGACCTGACTCATTGGAGAAGACCCTGATGCTGGGAAAGATTGAGGGCAGGAGGAGACGGGGGCAGCAGAGGATAAGATGGTTGGATAGCATCCCCAACTTAATGAACATGAGTTTGTGCAAACTCCAGGAGATGGTGAAGGACAGGGATGCCTTGGTGTGCTGCCGTCCATGAGATCGCAGAGTGGGGCACAACTGAATGACTGGACAACAACAGATCAGCCACATCTGAGGCCACGTGTGCCCCATCCACCGCATTTCCTTCTCTCCCTGTACGTTCGAATCCTCAGATTTCTCCCCCACAACCCTGACACAGGGAGTCCACTCGCCAGTCCTGCGGATCGCCTCGCAGCCCCTCCTCGGCGCCCACTGCCAGGAGGAACCCCGGCGAGCCACCATCGCCACGCTCACCTCCACCGCTGCACAAGTATTCCAGGCACCCTCTTTGTTTTCTTGCTCATCCCGACGCTCATTTACTTCCCACACAACAGCAGAATGAGCTTTTTAAAAGCATCAGAATATGTCACACTTTCATTGAAAACCCAAGGGTTTTTCCTTTGCACTGTGACAAACCATGCCCACATGGCCCTGTGACCCTGACCCGCAGCACTCCGCCCCTACCCCCTCCTCCTCTGCTGGGCGTGCTCTGCCCACGAACAGCTGCTTTCTTCTGGCTTCATTCAATCTCAGCCCAAATCGCTTTTCTGCAAGAGGCTTTTCTTAAGCTTGCTTGAGGTCCTTCTCTATTTTCTGTCTCAGCACCCGGCTTACATGCTCAGTAGCACTTTATCACAGCCTGTGAGTTGCTTTAATGTATTTGAGTTTCATTTTTATTATTGTGCTGCCTGAAAGCAGACATGATGTTTGTATGACTCGTCGTGCAATAGTCTAATAAATATGTGGTGAGTGAATGAACAATTAGATGAACAAAATGCACTTATCCGTTCCGTTACCTGCACCAAGCGCTTTGAAGAATGAGGTGCAGCAAAATTTCGATAGGAAAAGGTGATCACACACACACCGGAGCAGTTAGGTCCTTCCGAGTGGCAGATTATGGACAATGGAGGGGAGGGGAGGGTAGGAAACACGGGCTCCCAGGCTGTGGCAGGGAACTCCGGAGAAGAAGGAGGAGAGAGCTGGGAATACCACCAGCTTGCTCCGTGTGTCTGCATCTCCCGCGACCTTCTTCTTTCCATCTGTCCCTCTTGGCCCGTGCTAGTCTTCCTGCCTCAACTTAGTTTTTCTTTCCATTTGTGGCCCTTTTCTTGCTCTGTTTCTGCCTTCTCTAACCCAGGGACGGACCTCTGCGAGCTCCCTGTTTGCTGGGCCATTGTGCCTCCTGACAGGGAACAGGGTTGTTCACTGTGCCCCTGCTGATGGTCAGACCATCGTTCATTTGTGAGAATTGACTTTTTTTTTTAAACTTCATATTCAGGTAGCAGTGGCTCAGATGCTAAAGCGTCTGCCTACAATGTGGGAGACCTGGGTTCGATACCTGGGTCCAGAAGATCCTCTGGAGAAGGCAATGGCACCCCACTCCAATCCTCTTGCCTGGAAAATCCCATGGACGGAGGAGCCTGGTGGGCTGCAGTCCATGGGGTCTCGAAGAGTCGGAGACGACTGAGCGACTTCACTTTCACTTCACTTTCAGGTAGCTAGAGCCGAAATGTTCACGCAGTTTCTGAAACATTGCTCTTCACAGAACTTGTTATCCGCAGCGTTATGTTCTTCCTCCTCGATGTGTAAAGGAAAACCGTAGAATTCTTTCACAGAGTGGTTATCACTAATGGTCCTCTGACAGCACAGTTAAATGCAGCCACGGGTTTGCAAACTGAATGATTCCTTTCATCAAGGGTTAAAAAAGGGCTTCATATTTCTTCAGATGGAGGCCAAGTCTTTTCAGCATTTCACAGTTAAATTTAGAGGGACATGAATACATTCAAATTTAAGGAAGCAAAATTTAAAACTCCCAGTTTCTTTTCTTTGAATTATTAAGTCCCTTGACAAATGGAATGTATCTCTATCATGAATTCAGCTTGCTAAATGTGCTGGAGAAATCCCATTTTGTACATACCCTGGCATTTTTATGTTAATTTTTTTTTTTTTTCCAGAATAACTAAGCTTTGTAGGAGCCTTTTGCTTTTGCATACCTGGGGTTTCATTTCTGTATTTCTGTCCTCGGGGTCCATCTGTCTGTAGATACAGGTGCTTTTTGCCATCCAGGAAGAGGTGGGCACGGCAGAGAGCTTTCAGAATTGCTTTGGGGGCACCTCCTCCACCCTCTGCAGTGGGAGGGCTCCTGGCAGCCTGGGGACCAGCTGGTCCTTCCACTCTGCCACTATTCCTGATGACCCCAGAGCACTGAGTGTCTTCTCACGAGTCCGCCTGTCTGGCATTTGTTCTACAAAGGATGGATGAATTAGCAGCTACTGACATTTGCTCTGGACTAAAGGAGGGAAGAATAAGCATCCAGTTTGCTGGGTAGCAGGGAGGTTTCTGAAACCTTTCAGAAGGTTTCCGTGACTTTGGTTTCAAAGCCAAATTTGTGTTTTGCTTTCAGTTTTAACATTTCACCATCACAAAAGAGAAGATCAGTGGCTTTGAAAGATATACTTATTAACAGAAAATCTGGTTACAACATATATGGCACCAAAATGCTTAGCCCTCATTGAACTAAAAATGACCGTGCTCCTGGATTAATACTAAGTGTGATAGCAGTGAAGTGATGGGGGCCTGCTTTCAAAGAGCATGCAAATCGCCAGGCAGAGGGACAGAAGTTGATTACTAGAGATCTGGTGCCCACTTGAGACCTCAGCAGTGTGTGTGTGGTGTGTGTGTGTGTGTGTGTGTGTGTGTGTGAGTTTCTGGAATTTAATCATAACACTCACATTTTCATTTTCTGTCCTTATAAATTTTTATTTTTCAGATAGATTTTTATTTTCTAGGAAGTTTATATCTTATTGATGCAGGCGTTAACTTTCACATTTTTGCTTTCAGCCTGTTTACAGGCATGGTTCTAAGTGCTTTACAAATTTTGCTTGAGTTAGGTTCTGTGATTTTCCCCATTGAAAAGATACGAAAAGTGAGGGAAGGGTAGTTCAGTAAATTGTCCAGCGTTACACAGCTAGTAAGTGAGAGAACTGGGACTCACACCTGTAAGGTCTGACTCCAGATTCTAGGTTTTAGGAGCTTCGCTACTTTGCCTCTGCCGTGGAGACAGCCCAGGTCTGAGAAGGGGTCAGGGCCGGGGGGATGGGGGGGGCGGCTGTGTCACTGTCCACAGAGAGCCCTTGGGATCAAATAAACAGCCTCCGTTGATTTTTTTTAGTTTGGACTTCTTTCTCTTTGCTGGAATTGGTCTGAAGTTTTTCCATTTTATTACTAGTTCCGGTTTCATTGCAAATCTCTTCTACTTTTGCTATCTGATTCATTACATCTAATTACATTCTTTTCAGTATTCATTTTTTCTTTTTCCTTTGGGCTATCCATATGATTATTTTCCAGCATTTGGAAGCGAATGCCTACTTTGTTTATTTTATGACCTTTCTTATATTTCACGAATCCATTCAAGCTTACAAATTTCTAAGACCAGTGTGGTTGAATTTCGGATGTTTTAATATGAACTGTTCTTGCTATTGTTCATATCTAAATGGTTCATAAGTACATTCTGGTTTTCTCTTGGCAGTTTTTTTCTTTTATTATTTTTGCTGATATGCCTCAAAAGCCTTCACATTATAAGCCCTGGAGAAACTCCCCACCTACCAGAGACTAAATATGATAAGAATTAGGCTCCAGAGTAACAAAGAGGGAGTTGCCTCTGGTTACAAATGGCTTGGGACAGAGCAAAGGTTGGATGCCGTCACCGACTCGATGGACGTGAGTTTGAGCAACCATCCAGGAGATGGCGAAGGACAGGGAAGCTGCAGTTCATGGGTCACAAGGAGTCAGGCACGACTGAGGAACTGAACAACAGCAATAGCAAAATTCAAACAGTCCCACTGTTATTCAGCAAAGCTAGATTGCTATGAAATGATGAAAAATCAAGCCTATTAAGTTATTCACTTTCAGGATTAGACAAGCTTTTTTTAAAAAAGAAATGCAAATCACTAGTATCTTAGAGAAACATTGTAACAGAGAAAATAGGAACCAACCAACCAACTGACTCTTCAACTAGGGAATGAAATTTAAGATGTAAACGGTTTTAACTTGGATTTTGTTTTTTAACTTATCACCTAATATACTTGAAATGATTCTTCTCAAAAGATGCTAAGAAATAGAAAATGGGTAGGAAGATAGAGAATATTTTCTCGGGGAAGGGTAGATCCACGTCTACTGCTTGATTGCAAACATTAGTGCCCATCATAGTTACGGCGCGAGCAAGGATTACAAAGTACTCATCTGGGGCTTTTTATTGTACATGTGAGTTTAAGTAGTAGAAAACACTTTTTTTTTCTTCTCAAATTGTGCCTTTTGCATGCAGCATAGATGTGAATGAAGAACTGTGTTCTTTAGGGTACATCAGGGAATCTGTCAGAGGTCAGACTATCCAATAGTAAAATTCAGGACTCCCAGGCTGGTGCCCCGTGATGGACTGTAACTTCAGCGATTCGTCTGTGTTTTGGGAAGGAGTTAACTAATGCACAGGAGTAGCATTAGCGTCCCAGCGTGGGAACAGGTTGTCTGCTAAATAATGTTTCAACACACGTTTGCTTCAGCTAACATGTTTCACTGTGTGGAGCGGGTGTCTCCAGCGGCAGTGACTCCACCCGGCTCTGACTGGTTGGAAGCACCCATCAGGCTCTCTGGAAACACGCCAGATGGGAAGACAGGCCACATTTTCAAGCCGGAGAACTTTCCAGTGTCATATGCACAGAGATGGAGATTTCTAAGAAAGACCAAGTTGGGAGTCTTCCCTTCTTAGGAATAGAGCCTTATTTCCTTTAACAAATCACTTTTATTTCATGAAACCCATAAATAATATCCATAGCAAAAGCTGGCAGAAAAAAATGTTAAACACAAAAGTATTATCAAAAGTATTAAAACTATTATAATATTATGCAGTTAAGCAAATAGGACTCATGAATTATCTTTGAATCTCTTATCAATCTGTACAGCCAAGTCTGAATCTATTAACAGGGAGAGGGGGGCGTAAGAAAGCACCTAGAAAGAGCAAGCTGCCGTCAGTAGTACGTGTAGCATTGTTATCATCTCATGACTCACTGTCTGCTCCATACCAGAAATCGGCCACAGTTTCAGGGACACAGCACTTTCAAGATGATCATACAGAGTGTATCCTCACCAGGTAACTGGGAGGTAGCACAGCCATTTTCTTAGGTAAATTTCAGGCTGAGACTTGATTTTTTTTTAATCAAAATATTATGGGATATTAATGAGGCAACTTACCACGTTCTGCCAATTTTCTCATCTTATGTTTTACTCCCAGTCTTAATTAGAGAGAATAATTTTCCTATTGTGTTTTTAATGAAATCTTCAAAAGAACATCAAACATGTAAAAAAGTATGCACCCTAGACTTTTCTGAAATGAGCAATGTGTTGTTCAAATATATTTCCCAAGAAACGAAACATCCACTAATTCAGATTGGAACTGCATTGCTTTGAGCATTTTAGTTTTGATTCTCAGTCTTCTAAAATGTCTAATCATACAAATGAGAAAATTTTTTTCTTAATTCCTTAGGGAAAAAAAAAAAAGGAAAACCAAACTGCTGAAATCTTAATGTGGACAGAAAAGATGAGCAAATAGTTACAGATTAAGAAACAAAAATCTAACGTGTCACCTCTCAGTTCTCCTAAAGAGCAAAAAGCAATTTTCATGTGCTCGGGGGAAAAGTTCAGGGGAAAAGAAGGAGGAGGAAGAGCACTGGCAAGATGGTAATTATCTGGAGGACCATCATTTCTGGTCTCGAGGTCACGCTTAAAATCTTGAGTGTGGAGTGGTTATTAGTATTTCAACTTCTGTCTGCTTGGATGTTGTTCTGATGGCTTAGACACTTGACATGATTCATTTCTTCTCGTCTTCAAATATAGCTAGAGGACAAATTAGTTCTGAAAGATTTTAAATTGAGAATGACTTATTCCTCAGATGAAACTAAAAAGTCTCTGGGTGGAAACACAGCCTCCTGCATTTGGCCCTCTCACCTTTAGCCCCGCCCCATCTCCAGGGCAACAGGGACAGAGCACCCTTCCAGGGCTCTGCTGACAAATGTAAGTCATCAGGTGTCCAAATGGGCAAAAAGCATGGCATTTTCAAAACAGATAACTAGTCCTTAGAATGCTGTTGGTATTTGGAGTAACAGATGGAAACAGAAAATGGAGCCACATGTGCAGATAGCACGGTTCACTGGTCAGCCACACCATGGTCAAAGGATTCCTATCTTAATCCTTGTTTTCTTCTTCAATTTAGTTATCAGCGTCAGATTTTAAACTGGCTCTTTGTGAATGTGTCCATTACTGCTCTGTTATTAAAAGGAGAGGGAGCTTGATTTTTGTATGATATTGTTTAATCCGTCTTTTAACTTTTGATACACACTGGCGTATTTAAAAATAACCCTGTATCACTGATTTCAGCTGTGACATTGGCACGGTTATGACTTCAGTCTTTTAAATCCACAAGAGTATTTCATTTGCCGGGCTTCCCTGGTGGCTCAATGGTAAGGAATCTGCCTGCCTATGCATTCAGTGCAGGAGACGCTGGTTCAGTCCCTGGGTCAGGAAGATCCCCTGGAGAAGGAAGCCGGCCACCCACTCCAGTATTCTTGCCTGGAGAATCCCGTGGACAGAGGAGCCAGGAGGGCCGGAGTCCATGAACTCCTGAAGAGCGGGACACGACTCAGCGACTAAACAACAACAAACAGCTCCTTGCTGCTTCAGAATGATAAAAGAACACGTCATTTTTGGCCAACTTTTCTGATCGACCTGCAAGTAAGTGATTACATTTGAATAGGTTCAGATAGAGCCGACAGTCTTTCTTCTTCAGAAATGAACTGGTGCCTCTGTTGATTTTTGACTAAGAGAATGGAGTCATGGGCCCATAAGTCACCTAGAAAGTGTGAACAGAAAGTACACTCTAATTAGCAATGCCTTGGCAGCCCCATTTCAGTAGCATTTAAATTTCACAACTAAGTATTAAGTTGCAGGCATGTCCAAGAAAAAAGGAAACTGAGATCTAGGATTAATGCTATCGTTGCTTTATCAGTTAAGAAGATTTAGTTTTTACTTTTTAAGAAATCTCACTAAGGAATAATTTTGAACTTGCAAAAATGTCTCTTCACAGACAGAACTCTGACCAGAAGTCTGTGTTAGGAGAGGTGCTAAAACTATCCTGTCCCTTCATTCTCTTAAGAGATATCTTGGGCAAGTCATCAACTGAGAATGAGGTTGCCCATAATTACTAGAGAAGATGAGTTGCGAAGCATGTCTACTGTAACATGTCTAATGAGACATGAGCACAGAGAATCATCTGTCCCCGTGTGTTTCTGTGTTCTGGTTCTGTGAGTTTATCAGGAACATAAGTGAGATGCATGGATCCCTGAGAAAACTTGCAGCTATAAGTGCCTGAACTCCAAAACTTATGTAATTTAATGAATCACGCCTTTTATAGAATCAAACTAAATATTAAGTGAAACCTTTTAAGCATTCCCCAAATATTTAAAGGTAAAACTAGAGTACAGTTGGAAATACGTTGTGTAACATTTAGGGAAGATAGGAAGGCATTAGTAAGCCATGCTATCATGCTATAAATACCTGCATTATAGATCATTGTAGTTTCCTAGTGAAAACGTGAGTGCATTTGAGGTAACTCAGGAAATCGATGTAGAGGCTAGCAGAAATTATCCTTTCTGCAAGGAGACAGAGACAGTGTTGGAAAGGAGACTGGATGTATAAATTTACAAAGTCATTTCATCTTTCTAGACCTCATTTCCTCAGCTGAAAATGAAAAAAAAAAAGGTTAAAGTAATTTATAAGATTATTTCAGATTCCCAAATTTGTATTTTTGTGTTATAGAGGGAATTTGTGCAGGAGAATCCATCCTTTCTGGTTGGCACCTTCCCAGCTCAAGTATCCTTACCTCCAGCCTGAGAGTGCATGTAAAACTCCTCTGGATCTTCTCATTCTCGAGGAAGTGGAAGGGGACGAGCTCGGGAGGGTGCCTGTGCATTTTTGGGAGGAAATGACAGGTTAAATGTGATCTAGACATTAGGCACTCAATAAATAACATTGTTTTGGCAACCAAATATGTATAGATGGTGTTCAAGAGCAAAGTTCAGAACTAGAGGCATGTATTTGAGAAACTTTGATCTATAAATTCATTTAAAACAATGAGACTGAATGCTATTATCCATTATGTCAGTATAGATACTTAAGGACTAAGCTTTGGGTTACCTAAATATTTAGGGTCTTCCCTCGTGGCTTCCCTCAGAGCTCAGTTGGTAAAGAATCGCCTGCAATGCAGTAGACCCCGGTTTGATTGCTGGGTCAGGAAGATCTGCTGGAGCGGGATAGGCTACCCACTCCAGTATTCTTGGGCTGCCCTTGTGGCTCAGCTGGTAAAGAATCTGCCTGCAATGTGGGAGACCTGGGTTTGATCCCTGGGTGGGGAAGATCCCCTGGAGAAGGGAGAGGCTACCCACTCCAGTGTTCTGGCCTGGAGAATTCCATGGACTGTATAGTCCATGGGGTTGCAAAGAGTTGGACATGACTAAGTGACTTTCATTTTCACTTTCCAGTGGCTCAGTGGTAAGGAATCTGCCTGCAATGCATGAGCCACAGAAGACACAGGTTTGATCCCTGGGTGAGGAAGATCCCCTGGAGGAGGGCATGGAAACCAACTCCAGTATTCTTGCCTGGAGAATCCCATGAACAGAGGAGCTTGGTGGGTTATAGTCCACTTAGAGTCTTATAGTCTCTAAGAGTCATGCACAAGTGAAGTGACTTAGGATGCATACACCTAAATATTTAGACATTGGAAGATAAGAGTCTTCAGCTAAAGAAAGTATGAAATTGTTGCAATGATGAAGGCAAAAAAGCAAGAGTGATTGGTATCTATAATATAAATGTAGATGAAATGGAAATCATACATCTATGAAAACTTGGGATTGTGTGTTTGTGTGTCCTCATAAAGCAATGTGGAAAGAACAAAAGGTTCACAGTAGTTATCCCCATGTAGGTAATAGAATGCAGAGTTTTGGACACATTTTTACTTTATCTTTTATTCATTACCATATGACTGATTTTAAAAAATAGTCCTGCATTATTTGTATAATTAGTGCAAAAGCTCCTTTCATTAAAAAAATCAGACAGGCTTGTCAAGACTCAGTCTTGAGATACCTTGTACTCGTTTCTCAATGTATTGAATTACCTAACCTTGACTATTTTTCTTTTGTAAGCTTTTGTATTTTTTTCCCTAGAAGCGAGCCATATCCACAGTTCAGTACCCTTTATGTCACCTCCATTATTTATAAGAACGAAAGCCCTGGAAAGAAAGAATTTTCATGAGTGTGATATTCATAGTCTCAGCTGGACCTTAATGTACACCCTGAGACTCACGCATTTTCGCTGTCTTTATTATACAAGGAAAGGTTTGGAATGAATGATGTGGGAGATGAGATGCTGGACGGAGAACATACTCTACACGTTTCCCAGATCTTGTACTGAAAGCATAGCTTGAATCATCTCTGCCTTCACCTTTTCTGCATGTGAAGAGTGCCGTGAGTGTGTAGGAATGTGTGAGTGCATGTGTGTGCATTCGTTACACAAGTCCCCAGGCATTAAGGCACTAACACTCTAATTGACGCCAGCGTCTCTGAAAACTGAGTCTGAAAACAGTTCCAAGCACTTACCTGAATAATCTGTTCACAGTCTCCTCAAGCGACTTCTGATGTTTGCAGAGAGCAGGTATGAATAACAGCCCCCTCAGTTTCTGCAAAGTATCAGTAAGGGCTCATTGTCATCTAAATATAGATCAGAATGTCTCAGGAGAACACCAGACAGAAGCGGAGCAAACAGAGGCGCCTCCCTAGAGAAGCAGACCACTGCTATGACTGTTCAGCGGCTTGAGCTGACTTCAGAAAGTACAGCTGCTCGCTGGTTACAACAGCTGAGACATAGAAGCAAGCGAGGCCTCCACCGACAGGTGAATGGGTGAGGAGCATGTGGAATATCGCTCGGCCGTCATAAGAGTGAAAATGCCGTTTGCAGCAACATGGATGGATCTAGAGATGATCACACCAAGAGAGATGAAGGCAAATATGTGATGTCTTGTATGTGGGATCTAAAAAAAACGACACAGATGAGCTTATTTACAAAACAGAAACATAGAGACAGAAAATTTATGGTTACCAAAGGGGAGGGGAGGGAAGGAATAGGTTCGGAGTTTGGGATTAACAGGTATATAACAGATATACCACTAAATATACATTAGATAAGCAAGGATCTACTGTTAGTACAGCGAACTAGAGTCAATGTCCTGAAACTAACGAAACATTGTAAATCAACTATTCTTCAATTTTTTAAAAAAGTTCACCTGCTTGGAAGAAGAGGCACAATGTTTTCTACTGAGATAAGTATCAGTTCAGTTTAGTCGCTCAGTCGTGTCCGACTCTTTGCGATGCTATGAACCGCAGCACGCCAGGCCTCCCTGTCCATCACCAACTCCAAACCCATGTCCATTGTGTCAGTGATGCCATCCAACCATCTCATCCTCTGTCGTCCCCTTCTCCTCCTGCTCTCAATCTCTCCCAGCATCAGGGTCTTTTCAAATGAGTCAGTTCTCCGCATCAGGTGGCCAAAGTATTGGAGTTTCAGCTTCAACATCAGTCCCTCCAATGAACACCCAGGACTGATCTCCTTTAGAATGGACTGGTTGGATCTCCTTGCAGTCCAAGGGACTCTCAGGAGTCTTCTCCAACACCACAGTTCAAAAGCATCAATTCTTCAGCACTCAGCTTTCTTCACAGTCCAACTTTCACATCCGTACATGACTACTGGAAAAACCATAGCCTTGACTAGATGGACCTTTGTTGGCAAAGTAATGTCTCCGCTTTTTAATATGCTGTCTAGGTTGCTCATAACTTTCCTTCCAATGAGCAAGCATCTTTTAATTTCATGGCTGCAATCACCATCTGCAGTGATTTTGGAGCCCAGAAAAATAAAGTCAGCCACTGTTTCCACTGTTTCCTCATCTATTTGCCATGAAGTGATGGGACCAGATGCCATGATCTTAGTTTTCTGAATGTTGAGCTTTAAGCCAACTTTTTCACTCTCTTCTTTCACTTTCATCAAGAAGCTCTTTAGTTCCTCTTCACTTTCTGCCATAAGGGTGGTATCATCTGCATATCTGAGGTTATTGATATTTCTCCTGGCAATCTTTATTCCAGCTTGTGCTTCCTCCAGCCCAGCGTTTCTCATGATGTACTCTGCATAGAAGTTAAATAAGCAGGGTGACAATATACAGCCTTGATGTACTCCTTTTCCTATTTGGAACTAATCTGTTGTTCCACGTCCTTAACATTGAGCATATTGCCAATTTAGGGGGAAAAATGAATAGGAAAGAAAATTGCCTTTTCCTATGAGAGGCACTTTAACTTCTTTAGAGAGTTTGATGTAGCATGCTTATCCTCCGATGAGACAGGCAGAGACCTTACTATCACAAGACATCTGCTACCTTGCATTTGCCTGGATGCGTTTCCTCTTAGAGGCTTCCCTGGTGGCTCAGCCTGTAAAGAATCTGCCTGCAATGTGGGAGACCTTGGGTTCCATCCCTGGGTTTGGAAGATCCCCTGAAGAAGGGAGTGGCTACCAACTCTGTATTCTTATCTGGAGAATCCCATGGACAGAGGAGCCTGGAAGGCTACAGTCCATGGGGTCACAAAGAATCAGACGTGACTGAGTGACTAACACTTTCGTTTCACTTTCCCCCTTAAATTCCTCCTCCTCTGAAGATTGATTCTCTTATTGCCTTCAGAGCCTGACCCCCTATACATACGTGTGCACACACGCTCACACACCCCTACACACACATATGCATAGGCACTTACACCCGCAGGCTCAGTATTAGTGATTTGAAAATTACTTGAAAATCTTTAAAATTACTCTTTTCGTTTATTATCATAGTAGCTGTTGGCTAAATAGCTAAATTGAAGTCCCAGCAACATCTAAAAACTAAGCAGGAAAGCCAGATGGTGCACTGGGCCAATACAGAGCGAACTTCAGACAGTGGTGGCAGACAGGTCACGTGACTGCCTGTACTTCCTACTCATTGTGTTAAAATAGGTCTAGTTCTTTAAGCCTTAATTTCCCAGTTCGTCAGAGCTATTCTGAGTTTTCTGTCATACACCACTCACGGTCACGAGTGATGCCATGTGGTAGCTGGCTCAGACTGGACATGTTAATCAGAATTTTGCGTTTAACTTCTTAAATAGTGATTATCTGGAAAATATGGCAATTAGAAAGCATGCATTAGGAATGTGTCTGTTCTTCCTTATATACAAATAAAACTGGTCATGACTCTGCATTTATTTAGTACCAGCTATGTTGGAATGTCACCAAATGGAGTCAGTGCAGATGGGGGCCATGGAAAGCTTAAAAATCCAGGCAATAAGAGAAAAACTTCCCTCAGTGATCTATACAATGGCTGTTTTTTGTTCAATCAATAGAAAATATGAGAAACCTCCTTCAAACAACTTTAATATAGTAAACTTTGTGGACGAGGAGAAAGCAATGCCTTGAATTTGTTCTCATGGCCTAGAACATTCTGTGTAAGAGTAATTTTCGTAGAGCTACAACGTGTTCTCATAATGTCCTAGATTTGATGTATTCCAATTAAAAGGAAAAAATTTCCCCTGGTTATGAACAATGAGACAATTTAAAAACTATTATTATGCGGTTTTGATGTAAAAGGCTGGAGAATTTCTGTTCCTTTAACTATGAGGGACAATACTTCAGGGACGTGGTGGCTCAGGGTCTTGGTGGCTCCCATGTTCCTGGAATGTTCCATATGTGTGTGTGTGTGTGTTTTAAGAGGATGAAAGGCTCATTAGTTTCTGTACCATCTAACGTTTGATGTGGAATAATTGTAAAACGTAATGAAATCCTGGCCTGAGAGTGTATTGCTCCCGCTGGTAGCATTATGGAGAGTGTATGGAGAATTCACTGCATATTATTTTTCTGCCAAGATTTTCAAACTTTTAACAGACTTGTTATTGAGAAAGCACCATTTTAACATGTTCTTTAAAGGGAAAAGCAATAATATTAATTGACTTTTACTTTTCAATTTATAGGGATAATTGTCATAGTTGAATTTTGGCTCACTGTTTTTTCGTCATTTTCTGCTCTCATAAATTAAATTCTAATCAGAAGCTTTTGGAATTATTTTAAAGGCAGCAAACACAGAATGCTTTGCTAATATGCCAAAGTAATCAGTTTAGCAGAAAACGTGCACACACACACAGAGTAAAAAAAGAAAGGAGGCGGGAAGGAGAGAAGGGACTGGTGTCACTGATGCCACAGAGTGACTGGCTGCATATCTCACTGCTCAGATTCATGCAAACAATCCATTATTCATGACTTAAGTCATCGAATGTTTATCAAACGTCTGATTTCCCAAGCAATAAAGTACAGGCTAGAGTGTTCGGAGAAGTGAGATAGTAAGGTTTGCCACTGTCGCTCTGTCTTGTCAATAGCCATGTGGAAGACGGCCCAGAACCGGAATGTGGAGACGGCTCAGATGCAGTGAGAGATGTGGAGGGCGCAGGGGAGTCAGGCTACCGGGGAAGGGGTGGCTAGGAGAAATAAGCAATTGATTGGATGCTGAAGGAGGGTAGGAAAGAGGTCAAGTTTGACTCACACTTCTAGATTAATTGACTTTGTAATGTCGTGAAGGAGAGAAAGTTCCAGAGGACAGCAGTTTTCAGTTGCCATATAGTGCATGAGGCGTGCACTTGGTATTTAGAGGTGACATCAGAACCTCAGAGGGCTGGTCTGAAGATTGTGGTGTGGGGATGTCAACTTGCAAATGAGAGCTGAAATCAAGAGAGTACACAGGGCCTTCAGAGGAAACACAGAGGAAGCAGAATTGTGCAAGAATATACTTTTTACAGAAACCAGCAGTTTAGGGAGTGTGCAGAGGAAGGGTCAGCATTGTGAATCCAGAGGGACATATCAGGACTGGCCAGAGGACAGACTGGCATTGCCTCCAGTTTGTTCCACTGGGAAGGATGAGAAAAGGGAACTTACATTTTGGGGGAACATGGTGGAAGAGTCAACCGTGGAGGGAAATAAAAGCAGAAGACTGTGAGTTGTCATGGAAGCCAAGCAGGTAGCATGTTTCAGGAAGACTGGCAATGTCAAACATAAAAGGCAGGCTACTTATTGAATGAAACCTAAACTGCAGTATCTGTTTCAGGGGAGTAGGCCCAAGAGATCCCTTTCAGCCCAATGTCAAATGAACTGGAGAGGAAAGGGGAGGACTCAGATTGACAGTTTTGAGAAATCTGGAAATGAAGACTGAGATGGATGAATGGATTGCTATCTAGAAGGTTGAGGTGAAGTCCTGCCTTACTTGGACTGTTCAGGCTGCTGGTCACAATATTCCACAGACTGAACATCTTACCTGCAATAGAAATTCATTTCTCAGTTCTGGAGACTGGAAATCCAAGATCAAGGTGCCAGTGTCTTAGAAGAGAGTCTCTTCCATGTTGCAGACTCACAAGGCAGAAGATCAGAAGGAGCTCTCTATGGTGTTTTTCATAATAGCACTAATCCCATTCAGAAGGGGTCCACCCTCACGACACAGTCCCCTCCCAAAAGTTCTGCCTCCTACACCAGCACCTTAGGGCTTAGAATTTCAATTTATGAATTTTGGGAATACACAAACATGCAGGCCAGAACAGTCATTTTTTGAAATGAGAAAGGTTTCAGATCAGATCAGTCGCTCAGTCGTGTCGGACTCTTTGCGACCCCATGAATCGCAGCACGCCAGGCCTCCCTGTCCATCACCAACTCCCGGAGTTCACTCAGACTCACGTCCATTGAGTCAGTGATGCCATCCAGCCATCTCATCCTCTGTCGTCCCCTTCTCCTTCTGCCCCCAATCCCTCCCAGCATCAGAGTCTTTTCCAATGAATAAACTCTTCGCATGAGTTGGCCAAAGTGCTGGAGTTTCAGCTTCAGCATCACTCCCTCCAAAGAAATCCCAGGGCTGATCTCCTTCAGAATGGACTGGTTGGATCTCCTTGCAGTCCAAGGGACTCTCTAGAGTCTTCTCCAACACCACAGTTCAAAAGCATCAATTCTTCAGCACTCAGCCTTCTTCACAGTCCAACTCTCACATCCATACATGACCACAGGAAAATCCATAGCCTTGACTAGATGAACCTTTGTTGGCAAAGTAATGTCTCTGCTTTTGAATATGCTATCTAGGTTGGTCATAACTTTCCTTCCAAGGAGTAAGCGTCTTTTAATTTCATGGCTGCAGTCACCATCTGTAGTGATTTTGGAGCCCAGAAAAATAAAGTCTGACACCGTTTCCACTATTTCCCCATCTATTTGCCATGAAGTGATGGGACTGGATGCCATGATCTTCATTTTCTGAATGTTGAGCTTTAAGCCAACTTTTTCACTCTCCACTTTCACTTTCATCAAGAGGCTTTTGAGTTCCTCTTCACTTTCTGCCATAAGGGTGGTGTCATCTGCATATCTGAGGTTATTGATATTTCTCCCGGCAATCTTGATTCCAGGTTGTGTTTCTTCCAGCCCAGCGTTTCTCATGATGTACTCTGCATAGAAGTTAAATAAACAGGGTGACAATATACAGCCTTGATGAACTCCTGAGAAAGGTTTACTTAAATGTAAATAAGTCCTATTATCTGATGGTCTGAAGCTCAGTATTCTTGAGGTTTTATTGCCTGTAATATATTCTTAAAATATTGTTATAAAAATTAAATATGTGTTCGAGAAGACTCTTGAGAGTCCCTTGGACTGCAAGGAGATCCAACCAGTCCATTCCAAAGGAGATCTGTCCTGGGTGTTCTTTGCAAGGAATGATGCTGAAGCTGAAACTCCAGTACTTTGGCCACCTCATGTGAAGAGTTGACTCATTGGAAAAGACTCTGATGCTGGGAGGGATTGGGGGCAGGAGGAGAAGGGGACGACAGAGGATGAGATGGCTGGATGGCATCACCAACTCTATGGACCTGAGTCTGAGTGAACTCCGGGAGTTGGTGATGGACAGGGAGGCCTGGCGTGCTGCAGTTCATGGGGTCACAAAGAGTCGGACATGACCGAGCGACTGAACAGAACTGAACTGAACAGAAAAAAGACCGTATATAGAACCTGGCTGTGATAGTCTCAAAACAAATGCAATTTCCTAATTCTGTTTTTTCTTGATAGAGACATACCAGAGACAATCTGTATTTGGTCTTTGATCATAATGGAATTTTTTTCTTGGTTTGTAGTGATGACACGGAATAGCCATTTTACTGTTATTCAGGGTTTCATGGTGTGTGTGATGTCAAGCGCACGGTGTGTGTCCCCCAGATATACCAGGTGGCATCCCTGGACGTTAGTGCTGGCACTTGCCGAGTGGTACACAGAACACAGTGGTGGGAAGTGGTCTTAGGCCTCTCCTAGTTCTGAAATTCTATGCGTTTATAGCTTCTTATTTAGGGTTATCATCTACTAATTGCATTTATTAAATAAAATGTTCTGTTTCTGTGGGATGTTGCAGTAATGACAAGATCATGACCTGATTCTGTCTTAAACTGAATTCGGTAAACATTTTTCTCAGTACATGCTACATCTCATCCATTATAATAAATTGAGACTAAAAAGTAATCATAAAAATAATGGGAAAATATTAGAGAGAGAGAGAGCAAGTGAGAGCTTGGAAACAGTTAAGGCTCTCTGTTTTGGCTTTTTCCAAAAGCAATATTTTAGTTGCTGTACATACACACACACAGACAAACAAAAGGGAGGGAGGGGCAGAAAGAAATGGGATCATAGTATAGCAGATTTGAAAAAAAATTGAATAAAAGTGAAATTTAGAAACAAATATTTGATTTAGTCAGTACTTGAAATTGTAGGGCAAATGTTGTAAATTATCTGTACTTCTGTGTTCCAAGAACGACAGAATCTCCATCCATCTTTAGAAGTATCAGAAATAACAATAATTCTTCATACAGATTTACTATTGGGGAAAAAATGTTCAGACTAAGTTTAATTTTTGGAAACTATTTTGTCAAAAATTTTAATTTAAGTTTACCTACATATTTGGAGAAAAAAAAAATTACCAAGAGACATTCAAGGAGGTTTTTTTCGTACTTGGTTTCTCCCAGAATGAAGCAAGTGGTACCTACTACAATTCTAAAAGGCTGTAGAAAAGAAAAAAATGGCTTTCTTCTTTCCCTTAAACTAACAGAGAGAGAAAATCAAGAAACCCAAATCCAGTTACACTTTACTCATTTGGTATACACCCTGATATGTTAAGACTAAGTGAATATGAGCACCTTCTTACACTGCATCTGGCATTTAACTGAACGTGTGATATAGTGGCAGAACGCTCCGATTAGCATTTGCGTTTGCCTGCAGTCACTCATCTAAAAGGTAAGCTCTGATGCGTTTTCAGGCATGTCCATCAGTCTGAAGAAGTCAGAAGCAACGCTGATTGCTCCCAGCCTGTTATGTCACAGAGAGGAAGCTTGGTCACTCAGATGAGAGTTCTTTTCTCCTGCCGTTCCATTTACTCGAGCTGTTGCGGGGAGAGGTCTCCGAATATTTCCTCCCGTCGTCCACCTCATTCGCTTCCATCTTAGACTCACTTGAAAGTTCCCTTTTCCTGTTCAGCACTAAGCATAAGTTTACCAAGAAATCTTAGTAAACATTGTACCATTTGGTTATAAAAAAATACTGGGAAACCATTGAAATATTGGATTATCCTCCTCTTGGGAATTCAGTGTTATTCTTGTTCATCCCACGAGACATTTGACCCACTGATGGTCACTCTTCTTTCCCTGCCCAGACACTCAGCCATATCCAGCTCCTTGTGACTCTGTGGTCTGGAGCCCGCCAGGCTCGCTGTCCCTGGGATTTCCCAGGCAAGAATGCTGGATTGGGTTGGCATTTCCTTCTCCAAGGGATCTTTCTGATGGAGGGATCAGACCCAAGGATGCATCTCCTGCATTGGCAGGCGGGTTCTTTACCACTAACACCACCTCTCCTCTTTGTGGCTTCTCAGTTTCACATTTACATGTTCTTTCTGTCAATAAGCTTTATAATAAATAGTCTTCATAAATTTTACAATTGAGTTAGTAACGGTTTTATCATCCTGTATTTAGAAAATAGTCACCCAAACCCTACGACTGCCTCATCTGTCTGTCAACCACAGTTAATGGAAGGACTTTCCAGGTTACAGATGAAGGCGGAGGAAGCTGGGCTCTGAGATGGAGCAGGGGACTTGTCAAAACTGCATGAGGAGAAGGTACTTGGCTCATCTCAGTACTCAGACAAGTCACAGACAGTCCGTTCTTACTCATATGCCGGTTCAAGGTGATGCCCATTCACTCCTACCAAAGGACAGCGCAGGGAAACTCACAAGAGAAAGGTTTGTGAATGGACAGAGAGTGGAGTGAGGGATGGCTGAGGCTTGCTCCTAACCTCTGAGAAAGACTCCACCGATTTTAAACAGTATTTTTCTTTCTGTTCAAAATCTATTTTTTTTTTTGATGTCACAAAATATTCACTTGTAAACCAGAAAGACATTTTTTGTTGTTGTTTTTATGATTAAAGCAATGAAGATGGTTTTATCCATTATATAATTGTGCTGTTACGTCATATTTCAGTGTTTTATCATGATCCTGACCGAGCACTTAGTACGCTGTGAAACTGACGGGACCAGTGTGTAAAACCATGGTATGAGAACTGTATAGAGAGGCTCCAGCAGACCTTCTTACAGGTGTGTGGAAAACTTTGATTAGGATAATAAACATCACTATTCTCAGCCATGGGAATACTCTCCTAGCTCAGTTAGAATGCAATCTGTAAGTAATAAAGCTTCAAAATGACATGACTTAAGCAGTGGTTGCTCAGTCGGTAAAGAATCTGCCTGCATTGCAGGAGACCCAGGTTTGATCCCTGGAGAAGGAAATAGCAACCCACTCCAGTATTCTTGCCTGAGAAATCCCATGGACAGAGGAGCCTGGTGGGGTCACAAAGAGTCAGACACGACTGAGCCACTAAACACAGCACATTCTCAGCCATAGGGATTCTCCGTTTTAAAAAAGCATCAAATTTGTTAGGTTATATAGTACCTGTACAGAGAAGGCAATGGCACCCCACTCCAGTACTCTTGCCTGGAAAATCCAATGGACAGAGGAGCCTGGTAGGCTGCAGTCCATGGGGTCGCTAAGAGTCGGGCACGACTGAGCAACTTCACTTTCACTTTTCACTTTCATGCATTGGAGAAGGAAATGGCAGCCCACTCCAGTGTTCTTGCCTGGAGAATCCCAGGGACGGGGGAGCCTGGTGGGCTGCCGTCTATGGGGTCGCACAAAGTCAGACACAACTGAAGCGACTTAGCAGCAGCAGCAGCATAGTACCTGTAAGCCCTTTAGTTAGTGTCCATTTGTTCCTACCATTGCTCATCAGAATATTTAGGCTTAAAATTGGCTGTATATCACTCACACTCCTAATTGCCATTCTCTTTGTTGGAGAGCCTAGCTGTAACACAAAATAGAAAAATGTTAAGGGAAGAGTAATAAGATTTTAAGAACCTCTGTAAATCCAAGGTTCAAATGATAACCGTGCTTCTGGAGGCACTATTAATAAGTTCCCTGAGGTTTCAGAAAGCAGACTGCAACACGTACTCTGCTAGATTTAAGTTAAAGATTTGAAGTAGAGTGGTATCTTCAGACACCAACGCCCCAAGCAAGTCCTTACCTGTTTGTTCTAGATAAGAGTGATTAAAGCAGAAGGCTTAAAGGGGGAAAAAAGTTCCTTGAAAAATCTAGAGTAAATTTTTGGTTGGAGGCTTATTTATTGTCAACAGCCTGATCCTATAGGAATCTGAGTATATTAAAGTTTATATATGTACATGTAGAAGAAACTTTGATTTTCTGACAGTTTTTTCCAGTTAGGCTCAATAAGTCACTGATTTTCAGTAAGACAGATGACTTCTATTTTAAAAGATAAAAAACAGTGAGGTTTGGGTTTCCTGTTTTGTGGAATACTTAACAGATCACTGGGTAATTCTGAAATATAAATAGGTTAAATATTTTTTTCTTAACACATCTCTTTGCTTAATGCCCTAACCAAAAAAGGAAATGATTTCCAAAATTTCTTCTTCATAGTTCATTCCTTGTCTGGGCAACTTGTAAGAAGTCATACTATATAGTCTGTCCTAATTAGGGGAAGGGCTTTCCTGGTGGCTCAGATGGTAATGTGTCCGCCTGCAGTGCAGGAGACCCAGGTTCCATCCCTGGGTTGGGAAGATCCCCTGGAGAAGGAAATGGTAACCCACTCCAGTATTCTTGCCTGGAAAATTCCATGGACTGAGGAGCCTGGTAGGCTATAGTCCATGGGGTCACACAGAGTCAGACACAAGCCACTCAGTTGTATCCAATTCTTTGCAACCCCGTGGACTATAGCCTGCCAGGCTTCTCTGTCCATGAGATCCTCCAGGCAAGAATACTGGAGTGGGTTGCCATGCCCTCCTCCAGGGGATCTTCCCAACCCAGTACTCAAACCCAGGTCTCCTGCACTGAAGACAGATTCTTTACCATCTGAGCCACATTGTAGAGTTAATAATCTGTAATTCAAGCAACTTTATTTTCTTTCAACCAATGAACAGACTTACTCAGTACATGATACTTATGGGAATATTATGCCCACACAATACAAGGATTATCCTGGATGTCATGGATCACACTGTTTTATCCTAAGCAACTCTGAAACATTTTGGAAATTGAAAGGTTAATGAACGCATAGTTTTGTTTCTTAGAAGAAATGATACAAATAGAGTTCTGACCTTAAAAGCCAGAACTTGACTGGTATTAATTTTGTGGAGTTGTTACCAACTCAATTCAGATTTTTGAATCATCTCATTTATCTTTTCATGACAAAGATTAAACATTTTCAAACGATCCAATGATTAGTATTTTTCGTGATAAGAATGTTTGTCAAAACAGTGCTTGCTACTATTATAATCACAGTCTTGATGTATCTCCAGTGTCTTCTTTGCTAGCGGAGAACAGGACTAAAAAGGAAATTTAACTTCATTCAAGTAAAAACTAAGGAATAATAGCCTGTTAACTAAGAGAAGTAGTGGAAGTAACTCAGAGCCTGCAGTTACCTCTGTCAGCTGAGATGCAAACGAGGCAGCTAGTCTAAATATGTAATCTGTTTGGTCATCCTGCCTGATGTTACAAGTTTTAGCAAGTATTGAAAGCCCAATCACGGCGTATAATCACTGCCTCGGGAATTTCAAAAATCAGGCAATCAGAGAAAAAAACTAGTTTACCAGATATCTACTCCCTTAATCAGTATCTAATTATACATGAATTGTGTTTTGGAAATATTATACTTTAACGTTTCATTTCAGAATTGCAGTCTAATTACACAGAATTCGGATACGTTTATATTAAATATTGTGGACGAAGCTTTAGTAAATGCACTCTAATATCATTAATTTAATGTTTAGAGGGCAAATACCAGTTATTTTCTCTATTGTTGTTTAGTCGCTAAGTCATGTCAGGGACTTGTCATGTTGCAAGGCCAAGGACTGTAGCCCTCCAGGCTCCTCTGTCCATGGAATTCTCTAGGCAAAAGTACTGGAGTAGGTTATCATTCCTTCTCCAGGGGATCTTCCTGACCCAGAGATCAAACGCACATCTCCAGTGTTAGCAGGCAGATTCTTTACTAGTGAGCCACCATGGAATCTTGGAGAGATCACTTACCCTCAAGAGCCATTCATAATTATTTAAATATTAAAGCAAATTCATAAAATAAAGTTTAAAACTTCCAAAAACTTAACTAAATATGTCATTGATTCAACTGCACCTATAAAAATTACAAAGTGTTTAAGAAATTATTTCCCTAGATAAATAGATTATAGTACAAAGTATTTTAGTTGCTATTTAGTAAAAAGCTACCAAAATTCAGACAGCTGGAATTTGTGTTCGGCTTCTCTTATAACCTTAAAATGTAACCAAAATTTTAATGGTGATAAAAATAGTGCATGTAAATTCATCTTCATCTTGATTTTTCTAAACACTCCTAGTGAGCCAATAGTCACGAAAATGTTAAAAAGCAGGAAAAGGAAAGTCGTGAACAAGAGATGAACAACAATGTGAATAATTCACAAACTGACATTTGACTTTTGACTTCTTGAGAATTCACCATATATACTACCACAAAAAATTTTTAAAAAATGAGAAAAACCAGGAACAAAAATCATGGTCCAAAATATCTTGGCAGCAACCTGTTTGCTATTTTCTGTCCTGAAGATTTTAGGCAAATTTTCAATTAAAATGGATTGTAATTAAATTATTTTGGGCAGAAATGCGCCTTAGCCTTTGATTAAGTTCAGCATTTCAACATTTAAAATGCTTAATCTATTTCTCAGAATGACATCAAGTTGTGCTGTTCCCACTGATGGAGGCTCACGTGCACGCAGGGCATTTAAAGGTTTGGCTCTGTTCTCTCTTTTTTCATTACTCCTGGAAAATAGAATTGATTCAGTTTTATGCACATGCAGAATGCCATGGACATGGTGCCAAGTATGCCCCATTCAGGAAAAAACAAAACTCAAAAGGACATTTCTTTTTACGCAGCAACCAAAATTATGCAGATGTAGAAATTAAAAATCCTGAGACTACTTGCCAGAAATTGTCCGGGGAAAATTTATTTATGTTGTTTTCCCTTTCCCACTCACAAATAACAGATTTATAAATACCAAAAAGTGCATGCATGCTCAATCTTGTCCAACTCTGCAACCCCATGGACTGTGACCTGCCAGGCTCCATTGTCCATGAGATTTTCCAGGCAAGAATACTGGTGTGAGTTGCCATTTCCTACTCCAAGGGATCTTCCAGACTCAGGGATTAAACACACATTTCTTGCATCTCCTGCATTGGCAGGTGGGTTCTTTACCACTAACGCCACCTGGGAAGCCCAAATACCAAAACAGCCTCCATTGAAACAGTATAAGGGGCAAAGTTGCTCTTTGATGATGCCTCTCTCTCCCGCTTGTGTCCAGACCCTCCTATCCCAGAACCCTTTTCCATGCCCAGTTATTTGGAGCCTGTCTGCCTTTTCCGAGCACACTCCATTGGTTCATTTATGAAGAACTTTCCCTATGGTTCCAGAGTCTAAGGCTGTCACGATCATCTTTCCCAACTGTTTCAGATCCTGTATTTCTGTGTTATCCCATGCCATGCTGAATCTAGTAAGAGACTCAAACTTGCCTTCAGTGATAAGGGCCACTACCTTACTAGACATAGAATAATGTCTATTAAGGCTCTTTAAATGTATCAGCTGAAATGTGTGTCTGTTGACAGTGGCTGACCACTGACACTCAGCTTTTAGAAGCTCTTGGGTAATGTCACTGTGAGAGAGGAAAGGAGAGTGTTTATGGCGCACCCATTTTCTGTGGGCATGGTAGGAACAGCCCCTGATGGGTGGAGTATGGTGGCTTAATTCAACAAGCCTCTGGGGATAAAGTCTCTTATTCGAGCAAGCAAGAGAACTCTATAAACTGTTCAATCATTCGGTCATTTACTCAAGGCATCTTATTGTGCAGGCCCTAGATATACAGAAGAGAGGAATATAGACTTCACATATCTTCCTATGGTTTATGCTGTTTAAACTAATGCATTTTATAAATTCCATTCTGGCAGAAAGTATATTTACGAGAACCCTGGATAAAGGTATGATCTCTCAGTGATTCCTTTCTGAAAGGGTAGTCGTAAAACAGAAATTAAATTACCTACCTCTCATAACTAGACACATTCAATTGTTTAATTGAGTAACCAACAAAATATCTGAAGGTATATCCGTAACATACTGGTATTCTTGGAGCATATTGGAGCCATTGCATTCTGTGCTTGGAGCCACGGAAATTGAAGACCCTTGTGACCCTCAGACTTCATATGCTTATGTCTGTCACCAGGTGAAGCAGTGGGACGCTCACTGGTAGAGGAGATGTAAGACCACATCTCTTGGAGCTTTACTCTCTTAATAACCACTCTAGGAAGCTTGTGGAGAAGGCGATGGCACCCCACTCCAGTACTCTTGCCTGGAAAATCCCATGGACGGAGGAGCCTGGTGGGCTGCAGGCCACAGGGTTGCTAAGAGTCGGGCACCACTGAGCGACTTCACTTTCACTTTTCACTTTCATGCATTGGAGAAGGAAATGGCAACCCACTCCAGTGTTCTTGCCTGGAGAATCCCAGGGACGGGGGAGCCTGGTGGGCTGCCGTCTATGGAGTCACACAGAGTCAGACACGACTGAAGTGACTTAGCAGCAGCAGGAAGCTTATAGGATGGTGGTCGGGCCCACTTTACAAATGAGTAAAATGAAATTAAGATTCCACGTGGCTACAGATTCAGACCAGCTGTTCTCTTGCAGTACTTGCTCCAGGCAGGGCAGCTTCATTTTCGGGTGCCTGGAAGTTCCCTCTGTGTCCCTTCTTGCTTCCTTCGCATGCAGCCTTCCCGACTCAGTAAGTGTAGAGCAGATGTCATGGCGTGACTACATTATGTCACCTGCAGAGGCGACAGGCGTTCTTCCAGAGCTCGTGTTCCCGTTATCGGTGTCTGAGGACTACCTCTGCATCCTGTCTGCATCGTGTGCAAACGTTCCAGAGCTAAACATACGGTCAAAAGTCATTACATACGCACTTTGTGTGAGACTTCCGAGAACTGATCATTTTTCCCCAGCAGAAAGGATTCTGTGGAATGAGTGATTAAATTAATGAAACACCATACAGCGTGTTTACGAGGTTGGTATGTGGTAATGGTAGAAACAATAAACACAGAGAGCGTTGCTTTGTTGTTCCGAGGAATTTATTGTCCCTGACTATGATCTGAGAACAGATGGCGGAGGCTGTCAGCTGGGTTGTGAGCCCCGGCAAGCAGGAAGTAGGTGATGATAAACGGTTGGTAATTTCCCTTAGTGGAGCAACCCTACCGCAGGCTCTGCCGGGAAGAATAGATGCTAGTCTGAAACCTCATCTATGGAATCTTGTCCAATACTTCATTTTTTTTCTTTAAGGAAAGAAAACACAGAGGTCTTGTTCTTTGCCTTTGTGAGATCTTCAGAAAGCTCAGTAATTTGTTTGCTCCTGAAAGAGAATTATCAGCTGTATCTAAGAGCTGAAACCTCATACTTCTTGCAAGATCAGTCGGCTTTTTCTTCTCCTCTATAAGCACTTGGGCTTATCAGGTACTTCTGTTTGCCCACCACTGTATACCAGCTGGGAGTGGTTTGTCCCAGATGTATTTGTATCGATCTCCAGGTGAAGGAATGGAAGAGTTTCCTTAGCTGATTTGTTTAGGCAACTGACTATCAAGATCCTATTTTGAAAGGAGACTCATGCCTCATGTAAAAGAAAAGTCAAGTCTCTAAAATCATAATAAATTTGAGCTGCAGTTTTATCACCTTCTGCCTGTGTGTCTGTAGTCAGTATCTTTACCTTCCTGGGACTCTGTGAATCATCTGCAAAGTAAACTCACTCCCAAAGCTACTGTGAGAATTAATTATTTTTAATTACGTAAGGAAGCCGGCACTGTATCACAGCTAATAGGCATTTAGAAAATTATTTATTCATTTATGTGTTGTTTTTCAGTCACTAAGTCGTGTCCAATTTATTGATTGATTTATGGCTGCTCTGGGTCTCGGCTGCTGTGCGTGGGCTTTCTCTGCTTGCGGTGGACGGGGTTACTCTGCTCTCTAGCTGGTGCAGGGGCTTCTCGTGGCAGTGACTTCTCTTGCTGAGGAGCACCGGCTCTAGGGCGTGGACGCCGGGGCAGGGGCTCAATAGTCGTGGCCCACGGGCTTAGTTGCACCGTGACATGTGGAATCTCCTCGGGTCAGGGATCAAACCTGTTTCCTCTGCTTTGGCGCTCGGGTTCCTATCCACTGTATCACCAGGGAAGTCCCCTACTAGGCATTTAAGAAAAAGAAGCTGGTATTAAGTAGCAGTGATAGCTGTGACAATAGTATACTAATAGTAATAATACAGTATAATGGAAGAAAAAGGCAGGGAACCAGGAGCCAGAAGCACCCAGCCTAAGGACTTCAGATGGAGCCATGCAGGACACAGAGACTTTCCATCTGAGCAGCTCCGGGAATCCTGGGGAGACCTCCCTGCTGTCAGAAACCACCCTCTCCATCAATCACAGGGGAGAAGTGCAGGCTGAAAACACACAGCAGCTCCGTTAATGCCTCTGTTTGGTTTAACGTTATTTACCTCAGTGATAAAGAATGAGAACCATTTTGATGCTTGACATTCCCTCAAGAAGAAATAATTTAAAAGCCTCTTCTAACTGCTGTTCTTAGTTGACACATTGATCACTGCTTCTTTGAGGTTTAATTTATGATGCTAAACTGCAGGTATGAACTGATAAATGAATGCATAAAAAATGAGTTCTTCAAATTCAAGATTCAGAAGAAAGTAGCTAGTTTCCTTAAATAGTCATGCATTAAAATACTCTCTGTGATTCTACTTGCTGAGTACCATACTCATAAGTGGTAGCTTTCGACTCTCTGGCATTCCAAATCACAGCTCCTATTAAATTTATGAAATAACTCTTATTGTTCAGTCGCTCAGTTGTGACCCCATGGACTGCAGCACAACATACCTCCCTGTCCTTCACCATCTCCTGGAGTTTGCTCAAACTCATGTCCATTGAGTCGGTGATGCCATCCAACCATCTCATCCTCTGTCTCCCTCTTCTCCTCCTGCCCTCAGTCTTTCCCAGCATCAGGGTCTTTTGCAGTGAGTTGGCTCTTCGCATCAGATGGCCAAAGTATTGGAGCCTCAGCTTCAGCATCAGTCCTTCCAGTGAATATTCAGGGTTGATTTCCTTTAGGATTGACTGGTTTGGTCTCCAGAAATAATTCTGGTGTGTGTCTAATTTTATCATATATGGGACTCATACTTATCTTATGTTTATGTAGCTGGTTCCCACATCCCTGTGTCATTCATTCAAGAAAATGCATGTACACCCATGGCGGATTCATGTCAATGTATGGCAAAACCAATACAATATTGTAAAGTAAAATAAATAAATTTAAAAAACTGAGATTAAAAAATGCATGCATTCCTTTCAGAAGCAGGAGAAGAAAAGTTGTTCATTGGCGATCCCAGAGGTTATTGCATATCTTGAAACAATTTTGGGAGTAAGTTAAAACCAAATAGATTCCATCTGTTCAGGTACCAGGGCCTTTGTCCTGTATGGTCTTTAGGCTGCATTGCTCTAATTCTCATGACAGGTAATGGAAAATTAAAGGAACTTTTTGGTGGTTAGGCTTGGAGTAGAGTAAACCTTTCTTCTTCAGTAGGAGTCAGTGGAGGAGATAATGAGGGGAAGAAAGACACACCAGAAGCAAGAAAGGGGCCTCATTAGCAAGCAGGTGCTGGGAAAGGTCACAGTGCATTTCGGTGGACAGTAAGGCTTAGGGACACAGCGCTTTGAAATCTGATGAAAGCCAGGTCCTTGCAGCCCTGTTAACTGTATATGCACAGCTTGTGCGTCCGATTTCCAGAAGTGTGAGTACTTCCTGAAGTGTTAATCATTAATGTCAGATTAAAAACCCTGAGGCTCTTTAGGTGAGAGAATGTCAAAAGTTATACATACTAACTGTGCTTTTTAAACAGAAGGCTGAAACTATTTGCTCCCAAGTGTGCATGTCTTAAAATTAGACTTAAAGTCCCAATGGTTATTTTAATGGATGGCTTTTGTGGTATTTTACCGCTGGCCACACAACCAATAGAAAATATTTATTATATGGGAATGGAGTTCACGCATACATAACAAAATAGTGCTTCATAATTTACAGTTGAGGGGTATCCCCCTTGGCTCGGAGGGTAAAGAATACACCTGCAGTGCAGGAGACACAGAAAACCCAGGTTTGCTCCCTGGGTTGGGAAGCTCCTCTGGAAGAGGAAATGGCAACCCACTCCAGTATTCTTGCCTGGAGAATCCCATGGACATGGGGCCTGTCAGGCCAGTCGTTACACAGGCCATGGGGTCTCAAAGAGTTGGACATGACTGCAGCAACTTAGCACTCATACACGCAACTTTTAACTGATCTGAAGTAAAATGTCATAGGAAAAACATTTTACTTATTTGATGATATGAAAAATACTAATATTATTTGAAAATATACTCACCTTGTAAAATATATATATAAATTCTAAAGATTTAAGTATATCACAAAAGTGATTCTTGTAAATATGTACATTATAAATATGACATAAATTATATAACTTTATATTGTTTTGTAAATATGATATTGCTATTTTTTTGCTAAGTCACTTCAGTCGTGGCCGATTCTGTGCAACCCCATAGACGGCAGCCCACCAGGCTCCCCCGTCCCCGGGATTCTCCAGGCAAGAACACTGGAGTGGGTTGCCATTTCCTTCTCCAATGCATGAAAGTGAAAAATGAAAGTGAAGTCACTCAGTCATGTCCGACTCTTAGCGACCCCATGGACTACAGCCTACCAAGCTCCTCCGTCCATGGGATTTTCCAGGCAAGAGTACTGGAGTGGGGTGCCATTGCCTTCTCCGAAATATTATATTAGTATATGTATAAATGTTTAGTCTGTCAAATTCAGAGTCTTTATTTCCTTCTATATGAAAAGACTGGATGACTCACAAAAAGAGGCAGAGGAAAGAGGGAAAAAATAACCATGAAATAATTGAAGAAATTTTCCTGGAAATGATTAAAATAACCTTAACCCTCGATGCCTTATTGGGAAGTTTCAAATCATTAACGATGAGAGGAAGATTAGAAAATCTTCCAGACACAGGGGGGAAATGACTTTCAAAGAATCAGGAATCAGAAAGGTTTGGATTTCTCAAGAGCAAAACCAAAGTGAGGAAACAGTGCCTGAGTGTATAGGCTTGATTACATGATTACAGATGAAAAAATTTGAATCTGTCTAGATTGTACATACACTTATTTTTTTTTCCTTTTTAGGGAAGGAAATCGTCATAAAATTATTGTTCTTAGAATTCTTTGATCTTAAATATGAACATTTTCCATGTTTGGCATATATACATTTTCTTACATGTAAAAGAAGAATATATATATATATGTATGTATGTGTGTGTGTGTGTGTGTGTGCATATGTAACTTCAAATTTACTTTAAATCTTTCCCTAAATGAAAATTTAAGAAAAGCAACAATTTATAACTAAAGGTTAAAGTTGGGAGAATCTTCTATAAATTCTGATCCAATAACCAGTTATGCTTCTTGCTCCAAATTCAACTCAAACTTCATGCTGGACCTTTGACTTCACTTAGTTTTCTATTGCTCCAGCATAGCTTGGTAAACCTCTTTTTGGCCTGTAATGGTTTCAGTCCTTGAGACCAGGTCCGGTTGTTACCTGTCTGAAACCTTCAGTACTTCTCTGAAAAGGCAGGGGACTTGTCCATCAGCGCTCCTGTAACACTTGTATTTCCAGTGTCATCATCAATTACTTTGTCTCTACAGAATGCGGGTGGTTCCACATTAGTCGTAATGTATCCTCAGAGAAGAATCCATGTCTCCTCTGGGCTTGGATTCCTGGTTTCTTTGTTAGTACTTATTTATGACTTAGGACTATTTGGAAAAAAAAAAACAAACCAACAACAATGTGCTTCTTAGGCTTTCGTGTCATTATATTAATATTAGTTTCTAGACAACATCCAGCCAATAAGATTATCTTTCCCGTCATGTGTTTACAATTTTGTGTGTTTTTATACCATGTCCTGGGTTTTGTGCTAAGTAACCTGTAGCATAGGATGCTTCAGTGACAATGTAGAAGGGAATACCAAAATTGCTGGAAGAAAGCCTATAAATCTGTAGCAAATTAGTCATATGAGAAGTAAGTGCCCAAAGAAATCTGATGAGGGAATGATCACCATGAGATGGAGTTGTTTAGGAATAAGAACAGTTACCACTACCATGAATTTATGTGTGATGATGGGTGAGAACAGAGTCACATAAATAGGAAACTATTCAATGCACATATTTTTTTGGGCTCCAAAATCACTGCCGATGGTGACTGCAGCCATGAAATTAACAGATTCTTGCTCCTTGGAAGAAAAGCTATGACCAACATAGACAACATATATTAAAAAGCAGAGACATTATTTTGCCAACAAAGGTCCATCTAGTCAAGGCTATGGTTTTTTCCTGTGGTCATGTATGGATGTGAGAGTTGGACTGTGAAGAAGGCTGAGCACCGAAGAATTGATGCTTTTGAACTGTGGTGTTGGAGAAGACTCTTGAGAGTCCCTTGGACTGCAAGGAGATCCAATGAGTCTATCCTAAAGGAAATGAGCCCTGAATATTCATTGGAAGGACTGATGCTGAAGCTGAAATTCCAGTACTTTGGCCACCTGATGTGAAGAACTGACTCCTTGGAAAAGACCCTGATACTGGGAAAGATTGAAGTTCGGAGGAGAAGGGGATGACAGATGGTTGGATGGCATCACTGACTTGATGGACATGAGTTTGAGTAAACTCCTGGAGTTGGTGATGGACAGGGAGGCCTGGTGTGCTGCAGTCCACGGGGTCACAAAGAGTCAGACATGACTGAGCGACGGAACTGAACTGAACTGATCGATTGCCATTTACCTGACACAGTTCCGGATGCAAGAGAGAGCAGTGAGGAGAATGAGCCCCCTCGTCGGGAACACATTCTTAAGGGAAGGCCCATAAAAGCTGACCATGTAGACAACAGTTTGAGAGAGTGAACAGACTCTGAAGAGGAAGAGCACCCGGGACGGGATGGGACGGTGCTGCTGTGAAAGAGTCGCGGGCAGACCTCTGCACGAAGCGCCATCGCAGCTGCGACCGCCGGGACGGAAAGGAACCCGCGTGCCTGGAACGGAGGAGGGAGCTCCAGGCGACGGAGAGACGGGTGCCCAGGCTTGGGTGGGAACCGGGCGGAAGTGTGGGGCCGGGAAGACAGATACACTGGAGCGCGGGCTTCCAGAAGTAAACGCTGGATGGATATTTAACAGGAAAATGGATATTGAAATAGAAATGTGAGAGGATGTAGACTGTAGCAGTCTCAGCATGGCAAGCAGTTAGTAGGTTATTGTAGTCATTTAAACACGTGCAACGGTGGCTTGGATTAGAGTGGTAGTAGTTGAGGAGGGCAGTAGGAATGTCAGGACTAGCTGATGGATTAGACCTAGAAAATGGGAGAAAGGGAAAAGTCAGTGGTGGGGCCAGTTTGTGACATGAGGCCTCGGAGTATACCAGCAAAGCAGACTAATTAAAAATAAGATAAAAATCAGCTAAGACAAAAATAAGGCTATTAATAGACAGTATATATTTGAATATCTGCACATATGGCTCCATCCCCCAGACAAAAGAATTGTGAGGAAGGATGAAAAATTACTCTATTAGAATGTTAAGTGGAATGGATTGAGGGGAATAGTGGGAATTAAAGATATGAGTCTGAAATTAGTGAGTTTAACTAAACAAGTCCTGATTGATGTCCAAAAAAGAAAATCAGACTGGACATGATGGGGAACAGGGTGTTGGGCAAGAGGAGAAACAATCAGAGGAGATTCAAGTTGATTGACTTAGGACTTATTTGAACAGAAAAGATGGTGGAACTTGTAAAAAAAAAAAAAAAAACTGGGTATATAAGTAGAGGGAGTCAAATAAGTAGAGGAGTCAGAGATTCAGATTTTAAGTTCCAATGACTGCAGAATAGATACCCGATGAGGAGAAGGAGGAGAAAGAATTTGGGGAGAGGATAGCATCAACTCATTGCTGCACTCCTGGAGTTTCCCGTCTTAGTGAAATCTGCTGGAGGTTGGGTTATGCATCTGAAGACACGGCATCAGAGCTGATACTTGACGATGAAGTAGACGGATGGTCTTAAAGAAAAGACGAACGTTTTCTAGCAAGATGGGTCAGGGGCCAAAGCCAAACACTCAAGGTTGGAAAGAGAGGAGGAATCAGACAGGACTCAGAGAGGTAGGGGCTGAACTTGGAGCACTCGAGTTCCAGCACTCAAGGAGTTCACAGGGTTGGGGTGGGTAAGTTTCAAGAACATGGTAGTTTTTACAGCATCAGAGACCACAGAAAATCTGAGGGAGACAAACTGACAAGAAAACAAATCCACCCATTCAACCAATAAGGAGATTTTCACAACAGAGGCAAGAAGATTTAAGTGAATTATTTACATCACGGAGCTAATACGTTGAGTGAGGAACAGTATGGTACATTCCTTGACTTGGCCAAAGAGGCAAGAATATATATTTCCCAGATGACAGATGACCTGGTTTGGAAGTATTGTGACTTTAATAGGTTGGAGTGTTACAAATGGTTAGTTTTTTTTCCCCCAGAATCCATTCTCCTTTCTTCCTGAGTCTATAGCTGCTCAGTCAGAATGGACATCGCTCTCTCTCCTTATAGCTATGTGTGGCCGTGTGGTTTGACAGCCTGGTTTGCCTAATCCCAGCCTCTTACTTGAGACTGAAACAAACTTCCATGTCACTTAGGTCATAGAATAATAGACACTTTTTGTTGTGGAAGTTTTGCCTACCCTCTAATGTATGTAACTCCTGACCATGTAGGGCTGGCTGCTGTATCCTCACTCTCATGAGGACGATCATCTATGGACGAGTTCAACGAGTATGAACAGTTAGGAAGTTAGTCTCCAGTTGAGAGTAGGAAATATTTGTTGTCTACACTTCTGTCCTGCCAAACTGTCCTGCCAAAACTTGTCATTTTTAATACACATCCTACCATTTCATCCCCCCTGCATTTATAAAGACTGCCCTCTCTTTGTAGACTGGTTTTCTCATTTTCTCTCTGGCTTACTCCACCCAGTTCTGTAAGATCCAAATCAAAGAAGCTTCCCGAAATTAATCATCCCTTCTCTGACCTGTGTAAAGGTGACCTGTGTGCAAGCCTGTGTGCATAGTCTTACTATAGCATATCACGTGGGGTGATGATTAGCTTCTTATGTTAGGCTCCTCGTCTAGGCTGGGTGAGGAGGGAATTTGGATTCCTGGTTCAGTGGAGAGCATGATTTATTTATCTCCATTTTCCAGCCCTCATCCTTTAGGCTTTCTGACACATAGAGGTCTTCAAATTTAGTCTGAACAAAGAATTCTTGGTGGAATAGAGAAAGAAGAATGCTCTTCTCTTTGGGGTAATTATTGTTTCACTGTTAGGAATTTTAGACCCAAGAAGGAACAATGTCAGTGAATATGTACAAGTTACTGATTCCGTGGTTATTCTCTGAAATGGAACTTTTTAGTGCACTGAAAACTGTCCCAACTAGAGCTGGATCATTATCTACCATGATAAGACCTGTTGGAGAGATTGCCTTTCATCATTAAATACAGAAGTTGAAGAGGATGGGAGATTGCACCCTCTTTTTCCTGATTCAAGTAGGACAGAGAAGTTAATCAGGTCTGATCTTGTCACCGTTTTATTTATCCTCTTGCTCTGGAACAAAAGCCAGACACTAAATGTGTCAAATCTGCATGTGTGTGCATGTGTTCACACACACACACCCCCCACACACCTCTTTCCAAACATACCTTCATGAACTTTGTTTTATACTCAGACTGTGCTCAATCTCAGACTGGAATTCAGTATGTTTGACTTGTCTTACAGATGGAAAAAAAATATTCACCTAAATGCAGTAATTTTTATAGCAGTCTGATATTTTCACAAATCCTTCCCAACCACAGTCAGGTGGCAGAAAGGGAGAGTCAGGTGTCCGTCTTTAGCCGAAGGAGAGAGAAAGAGAAGGACGGCGAGGCATGCACTGGGTGGAGCAAGTCGGCCAGACCCACGAGAAAAGGCACAGCGTGGACGACGGGAGCAAACCAGTGAATCAAATCAAGAAATGTAAATCCCTGCTTGCCATCGTTCAACATCATTGACATGCTCCTTGAGTCTCTGTTGTTGGCCTTCGTGCTCTGAGGTGACTCTGCCCTCCTGGATATGTAGGAGAGTCAGGGGGTCTATGCATAGTTTACCCTGGAGACTGGAGCTCCGGGATGGTGGCCTGGACTGGGCTCTGGCCCTGGTTGCTCCCTGACCTGGTGGCTCTCTCTTTGCACCTCAGTCTTCTCAAGCACACAATGAACACATTCCCCAGCAGAGAGCCTTGAAGCCCCTCTGTGTATAAGACCATTTTTTCTCCCCTGGAGTCTACTAATTTTGTTAATCTAGGAAATTCACCAAAGTTCTATGACTTCATTCAACTATAAATAATCTTGTATTCTATATCCAAGTAACTTTCTAGTGTTAGTGGAAAATAGAATTTCACAGTGGGTAGTGTGCACTTTAGGTCTCAATTTTTCCCTTACCCCTGACACAGCAAAAAAGAAAAAAAAAAGGTGGAGGAAGAAGTAAGACCCCCTTTCTAAATCTCAGGAAAAACTTTATTGCATGCGTCTAAGAATTTTGTTAGCTGAGGAGGTATTCCTACAATGTAAGTGCATGATCCTTACCGTACAATAACAACTGCTGACTGCTTCACTGTCCTGGAGTTCTCAAGGACTTTGATGTGCTTGCCTTCCATGACTGCTGTCATTGTTCAGTGGCTAAGTCATGTCCAGTTCTTTGCAACTTCATAAACTGCAGCACATCAGGGTTTCCTGTCCTTCACCATCTCCCAGAGTTTGCTCAAACTCATGTCTATTGTATCGGTGATGCCATGCAACCATCACGTCCTCTGTCGCCCTGTTCTCCTTCTGCCTTCAATCTTTCCCAGCATCAGGGTCTTTTCCAATGAGTTGGCTCTTTCTATCAGATAGCCAAATACTGGAGCTTCAGCCTCAGTCCTTCCAGCCCTCCATGGTAAGTGACTTTCATTCCCAGCCCGTTCTACGCAGAGTGCAGGTTTCCATTTGAAATTCAAAGATAACGTCTTTGCTAAAGAAGGGCTGCTCATTGATACGCAGATTGAAGAACCCAGGTGTCCTTTAGCAGTTTTCAAGCTATGGAATCAACCACAGGCCTTCAGAACAACAGGCCCAGGAAGCCTTTTACACTGTGAGACTTGGATCTGCTACTAACAGTTCACTAAGTTTTATCTACAAGCTTCACTTAACATGAAAAAGCAGAGCTTGATCTCCAGTAAGTGATTCTAATGCAGGAGTATGTAGCACAAGATCAATTGTAAAAATTCAATCACTGACTCATGTATTCACTTACTTAACACATTTTTATTGATCGCTTGTATTTTTGCTGCTAGAAATTGGTCTGTTGTCAAAAAAAAAAAAGACTGTTCTCATGGATCTTATATTCTAGTTGGGGTGAGAAGAGAAGAAACAGACATTAGTGATAAAGACAGTAATCTGGTCTTTATCTTTAGATGAGAAGTGGTGGAAGAAAACTGGCATAAGACTCATTCTTACGTAATTAAGTGCCAAGTAGGAGACTCAAAAGGGCTTGACTCAGAATAGGTTATAGTGCAACAGGTTAAAGAGCTTGGCTCTGTTGATTCTGCTCCCCTTTTTAAAGATTTTAAAGATTCAAATTGTGCTCATATACTCATGCTGAGGTCAGCCAGCCCAGCCAGCCAGGGCTCAGGGGCCCTGCCTCGGAGGTCTCCAAGCCTTTGGAAGTTCATCTTTCCTGCAAGTGTCAAATTCCTTCTGGTCACACAGCCAGCTCTCTTTGAGATCACCTAAAGGTGACCTGTTGAATCAGAAATGGTAATATATATATATATATATGTATATGTATATATGAAAGTGAAAGTTGCTCAGTCATGTCAGACTCTTTGTGACCCCATGGACTTAGTCCATGGAATTCTCCAGGCCAGAATACTGGAGTGGATAGCCTTTTCCTTCTCCAGGGGATCTTCCCAACCCAGGGATCGAACCCAGGTCTCCCACATTGCAGGTGGCTTCTTTACCGGCTGAGTCACAAGGGAAGCCCAAGAATACTGGAGTGGGCAGCCTATCCCTTCTCCAGCAGATCTTCCCGACCCAGGAATCGAACCGGAGTCTCCTGCATTGCAGGTGGATTCTTTACCAACTGAGCTACCAGGAAAACCATACATATATGAGAAGTATTTTGTTAGGACCGACAGCACTCATGGAGTTAATACAAATACAATTATCTTAAATTATACTAATGTGTACAAATGAAAAAAAAAAAAAACTTACGTGGAAAGCGAGCCCTGGAGACTTTCGGACCCCACCCCCACCCTGCGCTGGCTGGGCTTGGTGCCCCCAGCTCTGAGCGAGGCGGTGAGCCGTGCGGGGTGCTGTGCAGTGTGTCTCTCCCTCCACCTCGGATCACGTCAGGCTGAAGGGCATCTGAGCCCCTCCTCCTGCCTTTAAGGCTGTCTCCCCTCAAACTCCAGGGGCCTTGCACCTCTGCCATCGCTCCCAACAGAGTCGTTAAGGTTCAGAGAGACTTGACTGTGACTCCCGATCGCTCATCTCTATTTCGAATGGAGTCTATTTGTGTTCATATTGTTATCGCAGAGTGTGGGAAACACTGAAAGTGTTCCTCGTTTCCAGTAGAATGTGCTCTGCTCAAGTCTTCAGTGAAATCCCTCCTTGCCTGTAAAATTGTGGGTATCTTTTGTGAATGCCCTCTCATAAAATCCTCCCGATTGCCACGAGTAGGGCGAACGTTTTTATAGCAGTTCTTGACTTTAGATGAGAAAAGAGTATCTTCTCAGCTTAATGTCGCTGAGAAAAATGTGCCTACCCCTTAGAAATTCTCCTAGTGTTAATAACTACTGTCCTGTGAAGGGAAAGACTATATTGGCCTTTATCTAAGTAAATTACAGTTCATGTATGTTAAGACATAAGCACATCTTTTACTCTATCTGGAAAAACAGAATTATCTTTTACCTGAAGAGCTAGGCTCTAGTTATTCGTTGGTGATTTTTGAGCTTGAGAAGCATTTCTTTGCCCTTTAAAAATGTAAATGTTTGAAGTCTATTCCTATAAGAGGCTGCTAGAGGTCACTAGTGAAATCAATTGCAAAGTTTCACAGGGAAATTCAAAGTTTTTGCCTGGGCAAAGTATTTTGAGCTTATCAATTTCAAGAACAATCACATTAAGGAGAAAAACCCGATTATTCTCCTACTGGAAGAAATAGACGCCTTGAGAAGTCATAAGTTACAGGGGGAGAAACGAAACAGACCACATCCTGATACTGATGCGTGTGCACACGTGCATTCTTTATCATGATATAGCAGTCATGTTTCACCGGTGAGAAAATCGAGGCCCGCTGAGAACAAGTACTTGTTTAAGAGGGAATTTCTTGGCAGATTTAGGCATACAGAGGAGGCTTTCCAACCCGTTGGAATGTTTTTCTTTAGAGAATCTCTGTCTCTTCTCTAGTCCATGTTATCCAGGGATCCCTTCTTGTTTTGTTTTTACTTGACCGTCTCCTCCTTGTTAGCATATTTTCCTTACCACGTTCCTAGGGCTCCTATTGGGAGAAGGAAATGGCACCCCACTCCAGTGTTCTTGCCTGGAGAATCCCGGGGACAGGGGAGCCTGGTGGGCTGCTGTCTATGGGGTCGCACAGAGTCGGACGCGACTGAAGCGACTTAGCAGCAGCAGAGCTCCCACTGCGTTATGTCTCTTCACGGCAGTGACTGCTGATTCTGGGCCGCGTGCCTGTCTCCCTCCGGTAAATCTCTGTGTTTCTGGTTCTTCTGTGACACTGCTTGTTTTCCTTGTTGTGGCTGCTTGACTTTGATTTTGCGTTTTTCCTTTCCCTCTGGGGGACGCTGCTTCCTCCACACGTTTCCCTGTTTCTATAATTGAGCCCCATTCTCTGTTCCGCTCTCTCCTCCCTCCACTCGTTTTTCAAGTTGCTGTGTTCTGCCTGTATTTTCCCCTCGATTCTCCTTCATTTGTTCCATCTCCGCCTCTTCCATTTGTTCTCGCACTTCATCCAAAGACACAGTTCCCTATATTTCCTTTTTTTCTCTCAATATAACCAGTCTCATCTTCTTGTTCTTTCCTGATTTAAACACGACTCTCCATGTAAAATGAAAAGCAAAGAAAAATAGGCACTCACATCCCTGTTTAACCATATGGGTCAGTGTAAAACTGAAAACCATATTGGTGCCTTCATACGTAACCGTGCTCCCAAAACACGACTGTCATGTTCCTTTGGATTCGGACACAGATCCTGTGGCAGTTCTTGTGGGGAGTGGTCCCGCCTGGGCTCACTAGGACGGCATCAGCTCCCTGCCTTCTGAGCCTTGTCGCAGCTTGAGCTGCACACGGGCCTTGGCCTCAGAAGTCTAACGACCCTGTCTTAGATGCAGAGGATGAAGAGGGCCTGCTGCCTGTAGCTGGACTGTGGAGTAGGAAGACTGATTAAAAGAAGCTCAGTCCCCTTGCCCTTGACACCCCTCTAACCGTGGAGCAGAATAAGCTGTAGGCTAAATAGATAGGCTGACCCATCTATCGAATAAGCCCTCTCCAAATCAATGGAGAGGGGCATACTCTATCTATGCCCCTCTAGAGAGAGTAGCAATCTGCAGTGTTCAGATGGTTTCAGATATGGGTGTTCACGTGAGCTATTCTGAAGAGGAGCAGAATCTGGCCTTCGGGAACAAGCTTAGTCCGTACTCCCCTCAGGGTGAGAACCAGCAGCCAGGGTAACCCAGGAAGGCCCACTGCATAGAACAGCCTCGTGTTGGAAGGACACGGTTTGATGTTTACTCCAGAACCTGGTCAGAAGGCAGAGAGGGGACTTAAAAGGTGACTGGCAATGTTCCTTTTTCATGAAGATTCCCAGTTTGAGGAAGTAAGATTATTTTGATGATTCTCTCTTTCTCACACACACACACACAGACATACATATTCATATATTCACAGCTGCTTTATGTTACAATATGCATCTCTAAAACCTTTGAAATAAAAAAAATAAATTTAGAGCCATTAGACTTTAGACCAGTAAAGACTTCCAATTGATTAGTTGCATATTCGTGTTTAAAAGATGACCCTCTGGATTGCAGAAAGAGAGGACGTTTCATTCCCCCACCCTCCACGAGGACTGGATATGATCTCCATTCTCTCCAAAGCTGCTTCTTTGCAGGCCATCTGTGCCAATATACCCTGTATCTCCCAGAACTTGCTGAGAACTCTGAAAGTTCGAAAGATACCGTTCTGGTAAACAATAATGGGTCAAGTATGAGACATACAATGGATGCTTAGAAATCTTCGGGAAAGGTATTTTGATAAGGTTATAAAGAATTTGTAAATGACGTTTAATTCTCTCCTATTCTAAAATGGTTATCTGCCTGACATATTCATAGTGGATTAATTTATGCTTTTTATTTGGCCCCGGATGGATAAACTAAATGGAATTAGAATTATACAAGTAAATGTTATTTCAAACCCTCCAGTAGCAGGAAATAGCTTTATAACAGAATTACATAACAGCTGGTGCTGCCTCCAGTGACCGGAATGGTAATGTTTTCTTTTGATTCCCTTGCAACCGCACAGGGCTGTTTAGCCACGCGTTCTTCAAAGACTTTCGGCAACATGAGGCAGAGTTAAGGGACGTTAGGGCTTGATAGGGATAAATAAATAATACATTACTTATTTATAAATATATTGCGGCATAAAGCACGATCTCCTCATCTGGGTTCAACTCTGCAAAGTTATGTCACTGTTTTAAATGGAATAAAACGAGCAACCTGCTCAACCACGCTTCTCAAACATCACTGTGCAGCCGGATCACCTATGAGACATGTTAAAACGCAGATTCGGGCAGATTCAGTGATGCTGCTGGAGTCTGCCCTGCTCTTCCAAGAGCGGAAGTCTCCAGCCCTGCTGGGGTTTGTCAGAACTGACCCGTGAGGTCGTGCCTGTCCTTGAGTCTGCAGATCTAGGTGCTTCTGGAGGGGGTTCTGGCTTTTGAGATAGGGGCTTGGGATCTGAGTTCAGCACCTACAGTTCACATAAAGTAGTCATCATTCTCAGTATCCCAGGGTCACCTTGAGGCAAGGACTTGATCGCATTCCGTGTGTTCACTCCTCACATATCAAATAATGTGCCTGCCACCGACTTTGTGCTCAGTTATTTTTTTTTAACTCAGATTTGAATAAACAGTTGCTAAAACTCGTTAAATTCATTCACTTACATTTGCCTGTTTGTTTGAAGAAACCCATCTGAGTTCTCAGTAGGGCCAGCTGATTTCTGAAGTCGGCATTGGCAGTTCTGAGGTGGAACAGAAGGGAAACGAGGCGTGGAAGCCGTGCAGGCTCTGCTTGGCTGAGAGGCAGACTTGTCTTCAATGAAAGAGGACTCAGACCACCCGCCCCTCTTCTAGCTGATTTTGCAAAGGCCTTCAGGCTCAGGGCCAATTTACCTCCAGCCTAGAGCACAGTGGATGGTCCAGGAACATCCGAGGACAAAGCCATGTGGTCTTGGAAACAAATAGCATCAGGATTCTGAGGTCCACCTTCGAGGGTGGCACCTGGAGAAGCTACACAGGAGGTCATGGTTTCCAAGATCCACTGCATCCGGAGCGCTTATCAACCGGTTTTTTTCAGAGCTAGATAAAATGGAAACTTTTGTGTTTACATCAGATATCCTCACAACGCCCGGCGCTGCAGCTGCCGTGGGTCGCATGCAAAACAGAAGAGGCACAGCAAGGGTGAGTCTGTGCAGATCCAAGGCCTGTGAGGTTTACAGGCTCCTGTCTTCTCCAACAGTCCTGTGGTTAGAAACTGAGTGGCAGATAAGGAGAGAACACACAAATTACAAATACGCCCTGACAGTCATTTCTCTTAGAGATAAAACTGCACAGATGCTAGCCCGGGGTTCATTCAAAACAGCACGTGCTGCAGAATGGCTGTGAGGGTTAAAGCCGTGCCTAGATAATTCCATGGGCTCTACACCGTCCCCAGAAAGTGTCCAGACAGTGCAGTGGACCCTGGAGCAAGAGACTTTTTTGTTCCCAAGATCTCAAGGCAAAGTCAGACTAGCAAAATCTCTTCCTTGTTTTCTCATAGACTGTTAAGCAGTCCTTGTTAGGTTCTATGAATGTGATTTTACTGAATATGCTTAAATTCAAGGGATTACGAATTGGCTCCATTTTGCATCTCGTGTTTTAAATCTTAAATGACAAACTTTGGAGAATTTCTTTCAATAAAAGTCCCTGAGTACTAATGTAACTAATTCTCAAGAGTGAAGAATGTTAAACGCTGGCAACATGTGGTCCCTACCTTTTTAGAGTCAACAAAGGGAGGAGACAATGCCATCAACACTTAGAAGGCATTCTGTACCAGAGGCTTGCATGGGGGCAGGAGGGGGAAGTTTTCTATGCTCTGGGACTGATGAACGTTTCATACCAAAAAGATAAAAATAACGTGTCATCTTAGAAGCTTATGAGTTTGGGCTTCCCTTATGGCTCAGCTGGTAAAGAATCTGCCTGCAATGAGGGATACCTGGGTTTGATCCCTGGGTTGGGAAGATCCCCTGGAGAAGGGAAAGGCTACCCACTCCAGTATTCTGGTTTGGAGTGTTCCATGGACTATACAGTCCATGGGGTCGCAAAGAGCTGGACACGACTGAGCCACTTTCACTTAGAAGCTTAACAGTAGTCTTAAATAATAATGGGTAGGGATTTACAAACTAAAAATCTCACAACATGTTTGCATGTTCCCACAGTTTCTCCCTATAGATTGCAAGAGTTAAAGGGGAATGTATCAATAGTAATTTTTGCAGTGGAAATGTTAGACAATACCTTAACCAAGAATTCAAAATGAACATCACCCCTGGGAGTGGACAGTGTGTGTTTTTAAATGTGGTGCCCTGAGAATCACCAATCTGTGTTCTTCTGGTCAGAGGCATCAGACAAACCAAGAGAGGAATGTTCTGTAAAATAACTTATCCTCGGCCTTCACAATGTCAGTGTCACTGATTGTTCCAGATATGAAGGAGACTCAAGAGACATGACAACTAAGTACCTTGTCCTCGTGGACTGAATTCTGCTTCAGAACTGGGGGATGTTATAAAGGACATTAGTAGACATTGTTGGCTTTATGGAATGTGTGTGACATGAAACCGTGGTGTTGATGTTACATTTACTGACTGATGGCTGCATTATGCACTGTTATAATGTAAGACAACACCCTTCTTCTTTGGATTTAAGACTTAGATGAGTATTAAGGACCAATATTATGTAAAAGGTGATATGTGTATATATGTGTGTGTGTGTGTGCTCAGTTGCTCAGTTGTGTCCGACTCTGAGACACCATGAACTGTAGCCCCCCAGGCTCCTCTGTCCATTGGATTCTCCAGACAAGAATAATGGAGTGGGTTGCCATTTCCTTCTCCAGGGGATCTTTGCAACTCATGGATCAAACCTGCATCTTCTGCAAGTCTCCTGTATTGCAGGCAGATTCTTTACCACTGAGGCTCCTGGGAATCCTCTTACATATGTATATATGTACCTATGTACATATGGTGACTGCAGCCGTGAAATTAAAAGACGCTTACTCCTTGGAAGGAAAGTTATGACTGACCTAGATAGCATATTCAAAAGCAGAGACATTACTTTGCCAACAAAGGTCAGTCCAGTCAAGGCTGTGGTTTTTCCTGTGGTCATGTATGGATGTGAGAGTTGGACTGTGAAGAAGGCTGAGGGCCGAAGAATTGATGCTTTTGAACTGTGGTGTTGGAGAAGACTCTTGAGAGTCCCTTGGACTGCAAGGAGATCCAACCAGTCCATTCTGAAGGAGATCAGCCCTGGGATTTCTTTGGAGGGAATGATGCTGAAGCTGAAACTCCAGCACTTTGGCCACCTCATGTGAAGAGTTGACTCATTGGAAAAGACTCTGATGCTGGGAGGGATTGGGGGCAGGAGGAGAAGGGGACGACAGAGGATGAGATGGCTGGATGGCTTGATGGACGTGAGTCTGAGTGAACTCCGGGAGTTGGTGATGGACAGGGAGGCCTGGCGTGCTGCGATTCATGGGGTCTCAAAGAGTCGGACACGACTGAGTGACTGAACTGAACTGAACTGATATATATATATGTACATACCCTTTTCAAATGGTTCAGGGAAAAAAAAAAAACTGACAAGGTCATTCAACACTTAGAAGACGCATGTGATGACACAAAATAATTGTGATGTATTATAAAAATAATTAAAAGGATATTTGAAAAAAAATGTGGCATTATTAGTGGTGGATGGTATTAGGAAATAAGGCTGGAAAAAGTGTGTTCAGAACAACTAATTAACTTCTCAGCCACGTGGGGGGTTTATCCTGTTTACATGATGGTTGTGATGAAGACTTTCAGGTTCTGTTTTGAGAAGGTTTTTCCTCTGCCTTGGCTAATATAAGCATATGAATATTTTAAAAAGATTGGTCTTGGGGGAGCACCGGCAGATCACAGAGAGCACACAGACTGAACACCTCTGTGCGTGAGTGTGCCTGAGTGTGTGTTAGTGAGCGTGTGAGTGTGAATTGACTGTATTAGGAAGACATTATTAGTAAGGATGTGCCAGTAGACACATAGTTTGGGGATACTGCCGTCCACTTAAAATAACTTAAAACCTAATCCTACTTCAAGCCGTATTAAAATTTTACTTCAAACCTTTTAAAAGATTAGATTTAAAGAGGTTTTTTAAATTATTATTACTGCAAGAAAACATAAAACATATTTAATCTTGGAGTGAAAAGGGCCCTTCTAAGTAATATTGGACATAATGTCAGTACCTGTTTGCTTTTTTATTTTCAGTGTCCTTGAAAGAAAATCATTAGACAAATCCTGGAGAATTAGTTCTTGTCCGGGATTTCTTTTTCTTCTCAGTCCCAGAAATGACCCCCCCCCACCCCACTCCGCTGTGTGTAGACAGTACACGCCTTCTCTCCTTTCTTGTCTTCTGTCAGCCTTCCTTCTTTCCTTCTTTCTTTTTCCTTGACCTCCCCCTCCACCCATTTTGCCCACTTCCCCGAAACCAGCAGTCACCCGTCTGCTCTCTGTGTCTATAATGAGCTGTTTTAAATTTTTGTTTCCTAGATTTCACCTAAGGAAGATCTCTGTCTTCTCTGACTTATTTCACTTAGCATAATGCCTCTAGGCCCACCTCTGTTGCCACAAATGGCAGATTTTCATGTCTGAATCATGGCGTTCACTTTTGACCTTATCATACCGTCACTTTTCTTTGCCTACTCCAAACGCTGCTCCTGGAAGCCTGCAGATTCGATCCACTCCGCTGGAAAGTCCTACTGGCTTCTCACACTCAGCATGTGCAAACCACTCTGTTTCTCCATTGCCCACGTGCTCTGAATCCCACGTGAGGTGTTCATTTCCCTCGGGGCTCCCTCCCTCCTTAGTGAGATCTCATGATTCGTGGTTACAGAGGGAAACCTTGGCGTCATACGCCTTCTCGCGTTCCTCAGCCAACTCCATGTTCATCCCCGCGGGTTCCATGGTCACGGAGTCTCTCCCCTTTTCCTCTCCTTTTCTGTCTTCATACTGACCCTTCGCAGAACATCATTATCCTTTCCCCCTGTATAAAAGATTGACGTCAACGTTAGTTTTTAAAGTTTTGCCATTAGTGAACACTGAAGAAAGATACAAACAGCAGCCCTTGAGATTTTATTGCTCCCTTTGACATAGATTGAATGCTGAGCCTGTGCTTCATTGCACGACCCTCATTCGACCTTGATTTTCGGAGACTCTCCGTCCTGAGTAGTTGATCCTCCCCTTGACAACTTACGAGGACAGAAGGGCAGTGTGTGTCCCCCCACCCCCCGGTCACCATGACACCCAGGTCTGATCATGTTTCCTTCTCTACTTTGGATAAGGAAGCTCAGGTCAGAACAATATATTATTAGATATTTCCTTTATTTCTCCCACATGTATTTTCTTCAATACTTCTCCAATTATTGTCATATTTTACCTCACTCCTTGTGTCTTTGTCAACTGCCTTAGCTCGTTTGCTTTTTATGAGGCAGTTTGTACATGATTTAAGGATTATTTCTTACCTGGACGGCTGTCTGTCCAGCCCCATGCGCGTTCTGCAGGGTCCGGAGGTCACCCCCCACCACCTTCTCTCCCACCCTTTCCTTGACGGCTCAGTCTGCTTCTCTGCATTTGCTCTTGCAGTTTCCCCGCCATGGGGTATCTTCCACCACCCCCACCTCTCCCGTTCAACAGGTTCCCGTTCATGCCATTCCTTAACCCAACAGCAAAAGTGGATGATTTACTCTTCCTGTGAAAATAATTGTCAGTACCCACCATTGTTCTTAGTAGTTTATGTAGGTGATCATGTTAGTATTTCCTTTCAAGAAATGTACGGGACTATTAATGCATTTAGAGGTAAAGTTAGCCTGACTGGAATGCTGTACGGACAAGCAGAGACCCACGTTTTATTCAGATTCACCGCTCATCTTCTACACTGTTTGGGAGCAATTCATTTCTTCCTCCTGAACGCATCTTCATCCTTTTTTTTTTTTCCCCATGGAAGAGTCACAGGGGAAGCTCTGAGAGTCATTGGGCCAGTGACCTGAGTGTACAGTGTCCACAGGGACACGGCTCGGGTTTCGGTTCTGTTTCGTCTATTCAGTCTTTCTAAATGCCACCGCTTCTCTTCTATGAATGACCACTGTGACAATGACACAGCCCACAAAAATGCCAACCCACAGCAATGGTGCATAGACACAACATTGGCAGCAGGCACTTTTGGTAACATTTTAAGTGTTTTTTTAAAAGAAAATCAGAGTCACTGTGGAGCCTCTTTTCTATTCATCAAACATCAGTTGTTTGTTTTCCGTCTGTATTTTCTTTCACAGTGTGTATGGTAGAAAGCATGTCAAAATGGGACTTGGGAACCACAGATCTTGTGCCTTAAGAAGACGACTTAAATTTTCTGTGTCTGAGTGTTCTGTTCTGCAAAATGTGTTTTCTTTCACAAAAAAGGCCAGGCTTCTGGGAAACCGAAATAATGGAAGGAGGGATAACCACCCTTCATTTTCCAGGGAAGCAGGGAGAGTGGCTTCCCCAGTGGCTCAGATGGTAAAGCATCTGCCTGCAATGCAGAAGACCCAGGGTCGATCCCTGGGTCGGGAAGATTCCCTGGAGAAGGAAATGGCAACCCACTCCAATACGCTTGCCTGGAAAATCCCATGGACAGAGGAGCCCGGTAGGCTACAGTCCACGGGGTCGCAAAGAGTTTGACAGGACTGAACAGCTTCACTTTCTTTGTTTCTCAGGGAGAGGGGAGCCAGGAAGGGCCCTTGCCTGTGTCGGCAGCTCAGACAAAGCCTCCAGAGGCTCATGTGGGGGTGGGGCCTGAGTCCTCAAACAGTCCTGCAGCATCATTTGGGCCATACAGGTCCCCATTCCCCAAGTCTGGTTCTCTAAGATTTTAGGATATCCCCAAACGTTTATTTTCTTCTCCCATCGGCCAAGACCCACTTGTGTTGCTTGTGAAGGTTAGATCTCTGCCTGCTGCAGTCAGCTCCCATGGCCAGCAGTCCACAGTGAAGATTTAGGAGAAACTGAGACCGGGTGAAGTACTGGAAGCTGCAGCAGATCTCAGGGTTTGTGGATAATGAAATTACTCCTGCTAATCAAATGTCTTTATGGAGAACTTATTATATATTAGGAACTGAGTTAATAAGCCTTTTCTGCATTATTCCCTATAGTTCATGGAAGATACAGGATTTAGAATCTAGTGAAAATGAGCTAATTGGAAAGACTTAGCCTGCAGGTTAGTGGTTGTTGATGATGATGATGAGGTGTGAAGTGAGGAGTCTTACAGTTGGGGTCAAGTCTATATATTACTGTTTCAGTTCAGTTCAGTTCAGTCGCTCAGTCGTGTCTGACTCTTTGCGACCCCTTGAACTGCAGCACGCCAGCCCTCCCTGTCCATCACTAACTCCCGGAGTCCACCCAAACCTATGTCCATTGAGTCGGTGATGCCATCCAACCATCTCATCCTCTGTTGTCCCCTTCTCCTCCTGCCCTCAATCTTTCTGAGCATCAGGGTCTTCTCCAGTGAGTCAGCTCTTCACATCAGGTGGCCAAAATACTGGAGTTTCAGCTTCAACATCAGTCCTTCCAATGAACACCCAGGACTGATCTCCTTTAGGATGGACTGGTTGGTTCTCCTTGCAGTCCAAGGGACTCTCTAGAGTCTTCTCCAACACCACAGTTCAAAAGCATCAATTCTTCAGTGCTCAGCTTTGTTTATAGTCCAACTCTCGCATCCATACATGACCACTGGAGAAAAACCATCACCTTGACTAGACGGACCTTTGTTGGCAAAGTAATGTCTCTGCTTTTGAATATGCTATCTAGGTTGGTCATAACTTTCCTTCCAAGGAGTAAGCATCTTTTAATTTCATGGCTTCAGTCACCATCTGCAGTGATTTTGGAGCCCCCCAAAATAAAGTCTGACACTGTTTCCACTGTTTCCCCATCTATTTGCCATGAAGTGATGGGACCAGATGCCATGATCTTAGTTTTCTGAATGTTGAGCTTTAAGCCAACTTTTTCATTCTCCTTTTCCACTTTCATCAAGAGGCTCTTTAGTTCTTTTTTGCTTTCTGCCATAATGGTGGTGTCATCTGCATATCTGAGGTTATTGATATTTCTCCTGGCAATCTTGATTCCAGCTTGTGCTTCCTCCAGTCCAGGGTTTCTCATGATGTACTCTACATATAAGTTAAATAAGCAGGGTGACAATATGCAGCCTTGATGTACTCCTTTTCCTATTTGGAACCAGTCTGTTGTTCCATGTCCAGTTCTAACTGTTGCTTCCTGACCTGCATACAGGTTTCTCAAGAGGCAGGTCAGGTGGTCTGTTTGAGGTGTCCCAAGTCCTGTTGACGCTACTGGCAATAACCCCAACTTTTGGTAAGTCTCCTTCACCTTCATAAAGACAGAATTTGAATAACTATTAATTGTAGAAATAACTTTGACATCTCCTGGAATTAGCCTTGACTTGGTGGTAAGCTCTCTCCTTGGCCAATCCTTCAGTTTTCCAGTCCTAATTAATTTGCTTATGAAGTTACCAGTGGATTGATGTTGAGCTCCAAGAACCGTGTTGACCAGGAGCAGAAGCTCAGTTGTGGCCACCAGCGTGATCTTTGTGACTTACCCACTGGGGAGAAAGGACAGCATGGTGGATTTTTGGTACGGAGAGTAGCTGGCCATCTAGCCTGGTTTCAGCAAGTTCTCTTTGAGATTGAAAAGCATAGATAGTAGCTTCCTTTAAATAGAGTGGTAAAGTTAATAAATAGTGATGAGTATTTAATGGTACTCCAAGAAACATGTCAAATAAAGATTTTGGTAAAGCAAACCCTAACTACCTATCAAGGTCCTTTGTCTGAATTATAGACGAGCAAAAGGTCTCAGGCAGGGCCAAAGAAAACTAAAATATCCCCGGTGAAGCTTAAAGTGGGGAGGTATTTTTATTGCACACCCCAGAGGAGGGCCATTAGGATTGAAACAGTCGGGAAAGAGCAGGCTCTCGTCTTCCGCCAGCTGCGCAGAAACCCCAACACCCTCCACAGAGTTTCTGTCTTCTCCTGAACTGGGCTGGGCTGCACCCTCCAGGACGCCTCTAGAAGGGTTTAGTAAGAACTCTGTGCACACACCGTGCCTGCTCACCTGCGGACAGCAGTAGGGCTGAGAAGAGTTCCAGGCTACAGTCAGCCGTCAATTCAGGTGAATGACTGAATGACAAATGAAGGTTCTTTAAAAAATACTACCAAAACAATATTCATGTTAAGAAGCAAGCCTCCGGCCATAGAATATTAAATAAATAATAGATACCACGTTGTTGGCAATTGAAAATCGAATTCCAGTTCTCAGTACTTGGGGTCAGTGGGCTTCTGTGCACCAACCCAGCGCCTGGCTCGATGGGCAGCTGCGCGCTGGCGCTAAGCAGTGGTTTGCACTGAATGCTCATGCTTCTCTTCCTGTGTCAGGGACGTCCTCCCCCCCTTCTCTGCTCCATCCTCTCCCTCTGCCTCTTCCTGTCTCTCTCCATCCTCTTCCTTCTTCTGTCCACTGCTGACAGCACACCTAATCCAAAGGAACTGTTGAACAATGAAACAGATAGGAATTCAGCATTTTCTATATGGTCTCTTGAGTTCTAATGTTAAAGGAAAGATCAAAAAAAGTTCTAATCCAATTATTATTTCCCAAGGCTTTCCCACATATCTAAAAAAAAAAGAAAAAAAAAGGCACAGTTTTGAAGAAAAGCAAACAGAACTATTACCAGCCTCACATCTGTGGCCAATATAACCTTTTCTCCCTCCTCTCTCTCTCCCTGTCTTTCTTTTATTAATCAATTGGTATGTCTCCCACAGACCTATATGTATAAGAATTTGGTTGAATCCTCTTGTGCCTAAACAACTTTAGCTTAAATATAAAGCCAGAATAACCTTCAAGACAAGAATACATTCTTGGACTAAACTTAAAACTTTACTGATTTAGAATTTGAGAAGATTCAATAGTAATTTGTGCAAAAAAAAAAAAAATTATTTAAATATATTCCTGAGCTCTTTTAGGTCAAGTTGGGGCATTTGTTTTTAATTTCACCAGTGCTCTAAACATGTACCATTCTTATCTAGTCATTGAACATGAGCCTCGTAACTGCTGGTGGGAGTGTAAACTTGTACAGACACTGTGGAAAACAGTATAGAAATTCTTCAAAAAAATTTAAACTAGAACGACTGTATGATCCAGCAGTCCTACTTCTCAGTGTATAATGCATATTCAAAGGGATTAAAATCAGGATCTCGAAGGGATGTCTGCACCCCGTGGTCACTGCAGTACTGTTCACAGTAGCCAAGATGTGGGAACAACCTAAGTGTTCCTTGACAGAAAGGAAACTGGTACATAATATAGCAGAACATTGTTCAGCCTTAAAAAGAAGGGTATCCTGCTACATGCTACAGTGTGGATGAACTTTGAGGACATGCTGCTGCTAAGTCACTTCAGAGGACCCCATAGACGGCAGCCCACCAGGCTCCCTCGTCCCTGGGATTCTCCAGGCAAGAACACTGGAGTGGGTTGCCATTTCCTTCTCCAAATTTATTTCCATAAGCAACCGCTTTTCCCAAAACTTGAGTCTTTGAGTCGGGAGTCAGCGTTTGTCCCAAGATATATATCACATCCTTCCAAGTAAGATCATAAAGCAAAGTAAAACCTTTAAAAGCTCTAATATATTTTTCTGGGTCCTCTAAATAGTCTCTGAGATCCGCCTTGATTCTTTGTATTTCTTGATAAGAAAAAGGCTTGTTATCAATAACCTCAGATACGCAGATGACACCACCCTTATGGCAGAAACTGAAGAAGAACTAAAAAGTCTCTTGATGAAAGTGAAAGAGGAGAGTGAAAATGTTGGCTTAAAGCTCAACATTCAGAAAACTAAGATCATGGCTTCTTGTCCCATCACTACACGGGAAATAGATGGGGAAACAGGGGAAACGGTGTCAGACTATATTTTGTGGGGCTCCAAAATCACTGCAGATGGTGATTGCAGCCATGAAATTACAAGACGCTTACTCCTTGGAAGGAAAGTTATGACCAACCTAGATAGCATATTCAAAAGCAGAGACATTACTTTGCCAACAAATGTTGTCTAGCCAAGGCTATGGTTTTTCCAGTGTTCATGTATGGATGTGAGAATTGGACTGTGAAGAAGGCTGAGCACCGAAGAATTGATGCTTTGAACTGTGGTGTTGGAGAAGACTCTTGAGAGTCCCTTGGACTGCAAGGAGATCCAACCAGTCCATCCTAAAGGAGATCAGTCCTGGGTGTTCTTTGGAAGGACTGATGCTAAAGCTGAAACTCCAATACTTTGGCCACCTCATGTGAAGAGTTGACTCATTGGGAAAGACTCTGATGCTGGGAGGGATTGGGGGCAGGAGGAGAAGGGGACGACAGAGGATGAGATGGCTGGATGGCATCACTGACTCGATGGACATGAGTTTGAGTGAACTCCGGGAGTTGGTGATGGACAGTGAGGCCTGGCGTGCTGCAATTCATGGGGTCGCAAAGAGTCAGACACAACTGAGAGAGTGAACTGAACTGAACTGCACTCTCATAGGCTGATTATTTCTCCCCGTGGGTGCTTCATGAAGAGGTAACAGGTTGTGTGGCTGTTCCTCAGTCTCTCTGGCTGTTCTGCGCCTATATCCCAGGGATAGATTGGAGAAACCTGCTATTGTTTATCTCTTTTTGTCTCCTGTCCTCCATCTCATCTAGCAAAGTAGGAGGACAGGAGGGAGCTGAAGGAGCCACACTCAAATCTATACCCTTAGGACATAAGTCTGGCATATTTCGCAGAGAGAAAAAGGGCAACACATATGCTACTTCTACCCATTTCCCTGGTTCTTTACAGAACCGGTCTAATTGTAAAATAGTATTATACTTAAGAGACCCTCCAAATGGCCACCATTCGCCATCCTCCAGTGGATACTTCGGCCATGCAGTATCACATAGGAAGACCAGGTATGTCTTCTTTAAGCCCTGGGGATCAGATCTATCCCAGTTTTTCAGGATACAGTTCAAAGGAGTGAGGCTGGAATTGTTAGCTGCCATCTTGTCCTGAAGAATCCCAGACGAGCTCCCAAGATGAAAGGTTGTTGCTGAACCACGCAAAGATGCCAGGATTCTTGGCCTCCGGAAGAGAAGAACTCAATCCGGGGCCAGGGACAAGGCTTGATCACTCAGAGATTTTGTGTAATAAAGTTTTATTAAAGTATAAAGGAGATAGAGAAAGCTTCTGACACAGACATCAGAAGGGGGTAGAAAGAGTATAGTTTGAGGACATAGTAGAGGGAAATAAGCCAGTCATTAGAAGACAAACACTGCATGATTTTACTACCGACTTGCTGTATCTAAAGTAGTCGGACTCATTGAAGCAGAAAGTAGAGAGGTGCTTGCCAGGGTTGAGGGGTGGGGAACGTAGGTTTTGGTTCTGTAAAAGGAAGAAACTCTAGAGTCCACTGCGTAACACTGTGGCTATAGTTAACAATATTGGCATGTACAATGGAAAATTCATTAAGAGGACAGATCTCATGTTATGTGCTTTTTGCTACAATAAAACAAACACACAGAAAGAGATCTGCACCATTTCTAATGGACCATATGTTCTGCTAGCTACTGAGTCAGGCGTGACTTAGCCACTGAATGACAACAACGGTCTTTATATAACCTTATACTGTTGCAGGCAGTAAAACTGAAGTTCTTCTAAATTTACTCTATAAAGCCTACTGATTTGGTAATTCAAATAGGTTTCCCCCTGTTATTCACAATTATTTTCATTATTCTTCGGGGGCATACCTAATGAATGATGCGCTGGTTAACAATGAGGCAATGTGAGCAAGTGGAGAAAAGCGAATGATTGTTATCCAAAGTGGATTCGGGTTTCCCGAGAGCTTCCCAAATCTGTTTTACTATAATCAAACATTTTTCTCCTCCTTTCAAAAAACAAACGTTGAGGGATAATTTGCATGAAGAAGTCTGTATGATCCTGTTCCAGCGCCTATTCTGATGGTTGGGGCGGGGGATGGATCCCAGGATAATTAAGCAGCCCGCCAAATGATGGATTGGATTCTGTTGGTTGCTGCCAACTAGAATCATGAGAGAGCTGTGATAATCACTGGAGTCAAAGCGGGGTTTCACAGCTCAACGTGGTCTCTTTTACCTGTCATGTGTAGGAGGAGGAAAACCTCTCTGAGCAGCACCTCCTGGGTGGTTGGGCTCTCTCTGTGCCTCCCTGGGGCCTGGCCTGCCTGCAGAGCCGGGCAGATGCTTCTTCTGCAGTCTTGGTTCCTCCCTTCTTAGCATCCTCCCCACGGGAGTCTGGCACGCCGCACCCAGCCCTGTGGACCAGCCTGATGGTGCATTCTGCCCTGGGAAGACCTTCCCTCCACCAAAGGAATGGCATATTCATCACGATGCCTGGGTGGCAGCTGGAGAGGGAGTCACAAAGACACGATATAAAACTGCGGGGCAGCGAGCGGGGCTGGGGGGCCAGGAGCAGCGGCTGTTAGAAAGGAAGAGAGCCGGCAAGCTCTGGGGTCAAAACGTGTATCAGTGAAGCATCCAGTTTGATGGGAGCCAACGGGGAGGCCCTGGGGTCCCCAGGCTGCAGAGGCTCTACCCGCCCTGCCTTCCCTCAGCCCTCCCTGGGCTGCAGGCACTCACTGGTCTGTGCTGGGGGGAACTGGTGTGCTCGGCCCTGACCTTCCCCAATCCCTGTCTGAAGTTGCAAAGCCTCGGGAACTCAACAGATCCTCCCCGCAAAGTATTTTTAGTTTTCCCTTGTGGCCTTTTCCCCAGGACAGAAGACCAGACACAGTTCTGTCCTCGCAAGCAATCTAGAGAAAGCTGGAAACTCAGCTTCCTTCTGAGGCAGCCCGGAGCTGCACTGAATTCTGACTCCTCTGGGGTCAGCTCAGACCCCCTGCCATACATCAGGAGGCCCTGCACCATGCCCCATGCCATCTGTAACATCCCCCGCCCATCCCCAACTCTGTGAGGTCATAGGAGCATCTCCAATTACAGACTAGGACACTGAGGTGTGTGGTGGGTGACCAGGGAGGGGGTCAGGGGGGCTGCTGAGGCCAGAGGCCTCCACTTCCTGGCTCGATCAGGTGGTGAACGTGCCCTTTAAGCAGGCGTGGACCCCCAGGCGGTGAGAACTGGGGCAGGATCGGTTTAGAATCAGGCTGTCAGAGCCACAGAGTGAGCCTTCTTTCTTATAAATGAAGCAGAGTTGAGAAGGCCTCCACGTGGAATAACTTCGGTGACACTGTTCACCCCAAGTGTATCAGTAAGGTCTCTATAAATGACTGACAAGAGTGATTAAATGCCTATTTAACTCATTCGGATTTCCCAGGTGGCGCTAGTGGTAAAAGAACCTGCTTGTCAATGCAGGAGGCAAGAAAGGCAGGTTCAATCCCTGGGTTGGGAAGATCCCTGGAGCAGGGAATGGCAACCCACCCCAGTATTCTTGCCTGGAGAATCCCCATGGACAGAGGAACCTGGTGGGCTACAGTCCATGGGGTCACAAAGATTCGGACATGACCTAAGTGACTTAACACACACATACAAATCACTGGTAAAACATGAATCTTTTACTTTCTAAAAATATGATGTAATGCTTTAAACATATTCTAAATACCCTTAAGATTACAGTCTGAAAACTGGCAGGCTATAACATAATTACCCATCTTTTTCACATGTTCTTTCTTTTTGTAGGACTACTACATTCATTATGAATATATATATATTGGCAGTATAAGGCAATATATATATTGCCTTCTCCATATATATAAATGGATATATGGAGATAACAGTTCAGTTCAGTCTCTCGGTCGTGTCTGACTCTTTGCGATCCCATGGACTGCAGCACGCCAGGCCTCCCTGTCCAACACCAACTCCTGGAGTTTACTGAAACTCATGTCCATTGAGTCGGTGATGCCATCCAACCCTCTCATTCTCTGTCGTCCCCTTCTCCTCCAGGGTGCTGGAGACACCTTTAAGGGCAGGTGGTGCCTCCCTTAGATGGATGGCAGAGATCAGCCATCAGGATGGAGGAGGGATTTGTAGACAGTGCTAACAATCAGGACGGTTCCTCCACTGTTTCTTCTAGGTTAATAGCCTTTTCTTCTGTGATCCCTTGTCCTACCGCCTGTGGTCTTGCAGACACAGCTCTTCCATCTATGTTTTCTAAATATCATTTTGTTTCACTGATGGCCTTGCTGGATTTTAGACTTGATCAATAATTTCAATTTAATATTAACACAAGCATGCCTTTACCGCTCTGTTAAAAGGAAATGGCAACCCACTCCAGTACTCCTGCCTGGAAAATCCCATGGACTGAGAAGCCTGGTAGGTCACAGTCCATGGTCCATGGAGTCACAAAGAGTCAGACATGACTGAGCCACTTCACTGAAATCTGTGTCACCCCCTAGATGGACTCACTCCCCTGAGGTCCCCAGTGTTGAAGGCCGAGGGTGAGCTGTAGGGAGGGGCAGTGTGGGCGGGTCGGGAACGTGGGCTCTGCAGCCACCAACCTGCCCTTTGCACCCTGTGTTGCACTGACAAATCACACCTCAGTTACCTCATCTGTAAAATGGGGATAATGACGGCTGCCAACCTCGCTGCTGTGAGGATTAATTAGTGGACTTGTGTAAAATGCTTTTCACATGACCTGACTAATGGTAAACACAAAATGATCATAGTTATATTATTATTAAACAACAGATTTTAAAAAAAAATCAGTAATCCACAGATGGTATCTATTATAGACTCTTTAATTACAAAATTTTGAAACATGTTATTCTAATACATATTAGAAAATGGAAAAATACGGAATTTCATAATAGAATTCCCCTTTTCTGGATTTCAGTTTCAGTACAGCATTTCCCTATAATATGGAAAACAGTAATAACAACTCCTTCACGACCTCTGCCCTTTTAAGTCACATAACTATGGTATAACAAATTATTATATCTGTGTGTTCTCTTCTGATGTCATAAAAGTACAGTTTACAGTGTACGTTCTCTTTATAAGTTATGAATATTATTGGAAGTAAAAGTCGCTCAGTCGTGTCCAACTCTGCGCCCCCATGGACCATACAGTCCATGGAATTTTCCAGGCCAGAATCCTGGAGTGGGCAGCCTTTCCCTTCTTCAGGGGATCTTCCCAACCCAGGGATCGAACCTAGGTCTCCTGCATTGCAGGTGGATTCTTTACCAGCTGAACCACAAGAGAAGCCCAAGAATACTGGAGTGGGTAGCCTATCCCTTCTCCAAGGTATTTTCCCGACCCAGGAATGGAACCAGGGTCTCCTGCATTGCAGGAGGATTCTTCGCCAACTGAGCAATAAGGGAAGCTCTGAATATTACTAATGACTTCCATTTATGGGACGTTCTCCCAAGTGTGAGGCCCCAAAGAACAAGATCAGAAACATATATTTTTGCCATTTTATTTTCTAATTTTGGTAAGTATTGTTATCCCCACTTGCAAATGAGGAGGTAGATTTCCCTGGTGGCTCAGACAGTAAAGCGTCTGTCTGCAATGCAGGAGACCTGAGTTCAATCCCTGGGTTGGGAAGATCCCCTGGAGAAAGAAATGGCAACCCACTCCAGTATTCTTGCCTGGGAAATCCCATGGATGGAGAAGCCTGGTGGGCTACAGTCCATGGTGTCACAAAGAGTCGGACACGACTGAGTGACTTCCCTTCACTTCACTTCAAGATGATAAGAAAGATGGAATGACTTAGTGATGGTCACACAGCTAGTATTTGAGTTGGATTTAGAAAATCAGGCCTGCGAACATTTTTTCTGAAAATCACTCTGCCATATTTCCTTCCTATACCATAAAATGACAAATATGATATCAGGTAGCCAGGGAAGTGCTACTTGGAAAAGGGGGAGTGGGAAAAGAGAGATGTCAATTTTAATACATATATTTTATGCATTATATATTTCCTGGATATCATCTATCACAACATTTCTATTTTTTTCTTACACTTGTATTGATATATTTGACAAAATTCTTATTTTCTACTGCAGGTAGCTTTATATACTATTTCAATGGGACTTTGTTTATATAGCTTTCTTTTTCTTTTTAGTTCAATATTGGTCTTTAGAGGATTTTTTTAAGGCATAGCAAGCCTGGATGGTTAGGTTGAACACAGCCAAGAGAATGGGAAATAGAAGCGATAACAAAATAATTAAGCTTAACTTGTAGCGAAGCATTATTGATTTGTATTTGCAGTGTTCAAGGTTGCAGCCACAGGTTTTTTTGCCCCCTGGAAGTGCAAATAAAAAGGTCAATATAGAACATGAATGCACAAATGAATGTAGTTTTAGGACGGCCGATCCTAGTTTAAAGTGAAATAATTCAGGCTATTACAATCTGGACATGTAACCCCCATGAGGTCAATTAAAAAGAAGTGTGTGAGTGATGTTTCTGGGCAAACCTGTGTTAGGGAAGGCTGGGAGGCCATAACAAGGCAGATTTGTGCTTGCCGTTGACTTCTCTTGCTGGTGGACGAACACGGCAGTCTGTTTATTAAAAGCCCCAAGTTCAAGCGGCAGCCTCCCACGATACCAGCCTGCAGAGGAGGAAGACGGACAGATCACCACGGCCTTGACTCACAGTGGCCTTTGTGGGCACGGTGGCCCCCGGCCCCAGAGGCTAGTGTGAGTTACAGGTGATGCTGGGTGGTTGGCTCTCTCCCCAGGAAGAAGGGAGGCCCACCAGCTTCCAGCCCCCTGTGAGGTCTCCAGGAGCAAGCTGGGAATTGTTCTCAGACGCGCTGACATCTCAGTGTCCAGGACATGCCTGCTTTTATTTGGTGAACAGAGGCCTGCAAAAATGTCCTTTCCAGAATGGTATCTGCTATTGGAAAGAAGCTCCGCTGTTGGGCACACTAGTTATTAAGGGTATCTCTAGGTGCCAAGAGGCTTCCCTGGTGGCTCAGACAGTAAGGAATCTGCCTCCAAAGCCGGAGACCTGAGTTCGATCCCTGGGTGGGGAAGATCCCCTGGAGGAGGGCATGGCAACTCACTCAGTACTTTTGCCTAGAGAATCCCATGGACAGAGGAGCCTGGCGGACTACAGTCCATGGGGTCACAGAGAGTCAGACATGACTGAGTGACCAACACTTGCCTCCTTGTAGGCTCCAATGCTATATACGTTCCAGGGTGACGGAACACGCAGGAAGAGAGTCGTGCATAGAGCCTGTCTCCTGCTCAGACACGAGCCTGCTGAATGCTTTTGTTCCTCAGCCCTTGAGGCCTTTACATCCTTGCTGGCCTGGCTGCCTCCTTCCCCAGGCGGGCTTTACTGTCGGGGTGTCATCCTCACCCACCTCCTCCCAGCTGGAGCGCATCAGACGCCTGGGCTTCCACAGCCTTTGCACCACGCTGGTTCGTGTCTGGAAACACGTCTGACCCCCAACTCCGTTATCTGCTCCCCCTACTCTTCCTTCAGGCCTCAGACTCCCACGTCACATTTTCAGGGAGTCTTTCCTGACCTCCCTGCTCCCTCCTCCTGAGATCAGCTCCAGTCCCTACAGGGCTCTCCTGCAGCCTGGGGTCTGACTGTGCTGCCTGCAACAGCAGAGGCGTCCGCCTTCGTCCCCGGAAGCTGGTCGTGTGAAACCGGTGTTGGCAGGACCACATTTTCCGCAGGGAGAGTCTGGGCCCTGCCCCTCCCCTGGCTTCTGGCATGGCTGGCAACGCTTGGCACCCCTTGGCTGAGAGAAGCATCGCTCCCTTCTCTTTATCCGGCATCTCAGAGCGTTCTCCCTGCATCTCGCAGCATCTTCCCTCCATGCAAATCTGCCTCTGTATCTCTCCCTTCTTATGAGGAGACCAGTCTCCCTGGATTAGGGTTTGGTAGGATTGGATGGGAATGACCTCCTCTTAACCTGACTCCATCTGCAAAGGCCCCAGTTCCAAATAAGAGCACGCTTAGGGGTCCTGGGAGATAGAACCTCTCCATGTCTGCAGGTAGGGTCACAGTTTGACCCAGAGCCCAGAGCAACCCGGCACAGTCTGCCAGGGCATGCTGCTCGTGTGTGGTCGCTCTGTGGTCCACATCCGTCCCCTGGAGCGGACCGGACCTCTGTTAGTTCACCTCCGGCTCCGTCTGGCTCCACAGGAAGCGACTGGCACGCAGTGAATGCTCCAGGATTTTTATGAGGGCATCTCTCTTCTGCCTCTCAGCTCACGCTCGCTGTGCTCCAGTCTCCCCCCAGGGCGGAGGTCAGCAGCAGGCTCCTCTGTGGAGGGGAGGGGGCCAGACCTTTACACAGAGGCAACGGCAGGAGCGGGTTTCCTGCAGCGGTCCCTGCAGGTGGAGCCTGCGACGGCATTCTGGCCAGTTTGACCAAAATGTTGCTGTTAGACCTGATTTGTCTCAGTGTCGTGGCAAAATGGCTTAGAAGAAACTGGAATTCTGACTTTGGAAATTGCTTATGCTTCTATTTTGCCTTTGTGATATTTTTGTTTATTACAGTGGGAAATTGTGAGGAAAATTGCTGTTTTTCTTCATTTTGGATAGTTAAGACATCTATTCTCATTTACAGCTAGACTCATTTGAAGTAAAGAAGTCTGTGAACTGGGAATACAGAGCATATTAAAATAACGTCACGAATGCCAAATCCTTTCTAACTGAAGGATTGGGTAAAAATCACATCCTTCGACTGTCTCAGAAACTGCATTTGCAGATTTGAGGGCCCTTCCCTAAAACCAGGTGTCTGCTCACCTCCCTTATGTGAGTGGCCTGCTTTTAGATGGCTCGCTCAGAGTGACTTTTCATAATTTCATTTGCTGTACATATAGCTTGCTATTATCATGTTTGCACATTCTGATCGTCTGACAAATTCTAGCAGAAAGATGCATTCTGATATGTTTGAGTACCAAGATGCTTTGTTTATATTTTGACTTTATTCCCTGACTAGAAACACCACCCACTGTTAGGTTTAAAAAAAAAAAAACCCAACAAAAAACACTTTTGGCCATATGTATTGACAATAAAAATCTTTTGTCATCTATAGATATTTAACACTTTAAATTGCCACTATATTTCCACTATTTCACTTCTAACTCAAGTTGAGAACTCTAAAACTTGTTACATATAAACAGTATATGTAAACTTGTTATATACACGTGTGTGTGTGTGTATGTGTGTGTGTGTGTGTGTGTGTATGGCAGATTTTTGTTTCTTTAGGGAGATATCTAGTAAGCCAAGGTCTCTGCCAGTTGACTGCATTATACTTGCCTTTTCATATAAAAGGTAGAGGGCATACCTGGGTCATTTTTCCCATGAGTAGGTCTCAGTAAATGCACTTGGATCTGCAATATGTGGTTTTCATTTTGTGGTTCCCGCTATGTTAAACACAGTGAGCTGGGATGGAATCATAACCTACGATGTAGCTTTTACGTTAGGTTTTAGTGCTCGGGGCACCTGGAGTTCCCTTGATTCAATTTGGTGTCTATTACAGGAACTGTTTGTTCTGAATTTAGGAACAGAATTCACTCTGAGAAATAACAATGTTTCACGTTTCAAAGTACACAAGCTTAGTGGTAATCCTGTTTAATGTGAATGCTGTAGCCACACAATAATTGCATACACTTCTAATGTGCAGTAGCTCTAACAAAAGACAACAACTTGACTTTTAATATTCATGAAGTCTGTTAAAGAGTTCTGATCTGCATGTATGTGGGATGACTTCAACTGATGTCTCTAACTGGGTGAGTCAACATGGCTCTTTAGAAAACAGAGGTGAGAAGCTTAACAAGGTTTAATCAAGATGATGATAGGTTAGATCAGAGATTACTAAACATTGTGGTTTAATCAAGATGATGATAGGTTAGATCAGAGATTACTAAACATTGTGAGGAGAAAGGGGGTCATGACAGATGAGGGGATTAAGGGAGTTAATATAAATCATCACAGAATATAAAATGCCATGGCTTCTAGTGTTTTCTAAATATGAGTTAAAATGATAAATTATAGCATCATTTTAATAATCCAAAAGTGTAATATTTAGCACATTTTCCAAGAAAAACTATAAGCTAATAATTTGACTTTTATTTTTAATTTTTGTGAAAAGCTTTATGGAATTATCTAACAACTACATGTAAAGAATAACTTATATGTTTCTTTAATTTTATTTTCAGTTAATATCATATATTGATGAAAAGCCATGGCCTTGGGCGTCATACTAAACCCCGTGTAAAATAAGGAAATGGATTTGGCTGAGAGGAAATAATAACAGTGAAGTTTGCTTCTTTTCCAAAGTGAAAACGCCTTTTGACCAAATCTAATTCAGTTACTATTTTTTCAAGAAACCAACTTTATACATACATAATTCACATACCATACAATACACCCATTTAAAGTATACAGTTCAATGGGCTTTAGCATAGGTTCATAAATGGGCAGTCATAATCACAGTTAATCTTAGCACATTTTCATCACTGCAAAGGGAAACCCCGTCCTGTAGTTATTACCCCTCTGTCCTAATATCTCAGACTATCCCGCTCAGCCCCAAGTAGCCACTAAGTTCCTTTCTCTGTCTATAGGTTTGTCTGCCCCAGACATTTTGTATAAATGGAGTCATAAAACTTGTGGCCTCTGACTGGCTTCTTTTACTTAGCACAGTGTTTTTCAAGGTTACCTCTATTAGTTGTTTGTATCAGTACACCTCTTTCCACTGCTGAATAACATTCCTTCATATGGATAAAGGACAGTTTGTTTCACCATTCATCCTCTGACAGATATTTGAGTGGTTTCCATCGTTTAGCTGTCGTAAACAGTTCTTCTATGAATGTTTGTGTACAGTTTCTTGTCTGCACAACTGTTACACGTTCCTTAACATGTGTACCTAGGAGAAAAACTGCTGGCTGATACGGCAACTTTCTGTTTAAACAAGTGAGGCACTGCAGGGCTGGGTCCCCAGGGGCTGTGCCATTTTCCGTCCCCCGCAGCAGTGCGCAAGGACTCCTCTGCAGCCTCCCCAGGGAGCGTGAGACACCGTCTCACTCTGGGTTCGATCTGCAGTTCTCTGATAATACAATGGCAAGCATCTTTTTTTTTAAAATGAGCTTATTGACTATTCATTTGTATACATTTTTGGAGAAGTATCTATTCAGCTTCTTTGCGCAATTATTAATTGTTACTAATTCAACTTATTTTTAACTTTGATGATTTTCAGTCTTGCCCATACTTTAGATCCTAATAGCAAGACTTTTCCAATCAAAAAAAAAAAAAAAAAAAAGGCAAACTGCCCTTCGTGTTACCTTCCCTCCTGTGCTCTGCTTTCTCTTGCTGCCTTCACGCACACCCTCCTGTTCACAGCCTCCGGTCTCAGCCCATGCATCACCTCCGCAGGGAAGCTTGCCCTGATTGCACTAGACGAGGGTGGGTGGTCCCGTCCTCTGTTCCGAGGGAAGCGTGTGCTTGTGTTTAAAGGACTGGAGCTGTCATGGAATCATCACCGCAGTCAGATCTGTCTCCAGCTGCTCGGCCTGCACTTCGTTCTTGACCCCTAATACAGCTGAGGGACTTGCCCAGGAACTCACATCTGTCAATGAGTGATCCAGGATTCAAGCCCTGATATCTCATCCCAGAGCCCAGCCTCTTCGTCTACACTGGTTCATCTCGCTCCCTTTGGCAGTCTGTAATTCTTGAGTGAGTGAAAGTCACTCAGTCCTGTCCGACTCTTTGCCACCCCATGGATGGTAGCCTGTCAGGCTTCTCTGTCCATGGGATTCTCCAGGCCAGAATACTGGAGAGGGCTGCCATTTCCTTCTCCAGGGGATTTTCCCAATCCAGGGATTGAACCCAGGTCTCCTGCATTGCAGGTGGATTCTTTACCCTCTGAGACATCAGGGAAGCAAATAATGAAGACAAGTTCTAAACAGAATTGGCATTCTTTTGAAAGCCTAGCAAGATTTAGAGTTCCATTCAACACTACCTTTCCCAATGGTAACAAGAGGCTGCTTGGCATTCCTAGTAACAGATGCTGCCGTGCACAGAGCAGAGGTTTCTGCCGTACTAACAGTGATCAGTGTAATGTAACCCGGGCGCTGGACACTCGGGAGGGTGGGCACCAGGGGTCTGCCCCCAGTGGGTACCCCTGAGCCCTGTCATAGAACAGGGGCCGGTCACGATGCCCCTCCAGACTGCAGAGGCCCCTCTACCCTTCACTGTCTTTGCTCAGCTCACCCTTGTTCATCCTTCAGAATACTGATCAGACATCACCACCTCTGGAGGCCAACCCTCCAAATTCAGACCACATGCCCTGTGGAGTGTGGAGGAAAACTGGAATCTTCTTTAATCCACACAAGTCCACATAACATAATTTAACTCTTGCTCAGTCTACTCTCACCGTTAACTCCTTGGGACCAGATGCTACAAAGGGGGAGTAAACTCTGGATTTGTAGTATGTCTCACACGCATGTTAGTTGAATGAGTAATAGACTCTATATCTCAGTCATGGCATGGCTGTGTGTATGTGGCATAGCATGGCATAGCTAATGTCTGTAATTGCACTCAAGTAGATATTTTCAGTTTAGCTGTATAGAATTAGTAAACCAGTATAAAGTGTTTCATAAAAAAAACACCAGGATCTTTGGATTTTGAATAATATGCTAGCTGCTAATGTAGTACAGTTCCTAATTTGTCTCCAAGGTGGTGGCAAAATTTCATACATTGTAACCAGGAAGGTGACAGCCAAGATTTCCTTCTCATGCTCATGGGAGGAAAAAGTGAGGTCATTTATGCTCCCTGGTCCCAAGAGTTTGGTAAATGACATTGGCTTGGTGACTCAAGGCCGTCCCCAAACTCTGCCTTCACGTTCATTAAATTTTTTTTATTCCTTCTTCATTCAAGTATGTATAGTTGCCAAGGATAAAGAAGCACTTGATATATAGAAATGTACTTTATAGTCGCTTTTCTGGGGTGTCCTTATTCTGAGCTGTCAAAGGTTCTTTCTGAGTTCATGCTGAGGGAGAAGGAACACGGCAAGCCAGGCACACGGTTAGTTCTTTAAGCTGCGCTGCGTAAAACCCACTGAGGCGGGAAGCCTTGCAGGGCGGGAGGGCATGTGAACCGGATGGCAGTCTGCTTCTTTTCTTCATCCTGGGAAGACGCTTAACACCTTCCTTTGCTTTATCTGTTGTTCCACATTTGTACTTGAAGGCTATCATGTTACTATTGTTAAAACCCGTGGGCTAGAATTTTGAGACTCCCTCTAAAGAACTCTTCACCATCAGGGCATTCACTTTAGTGAGATCCCCTAGTGCTTCTCTGTAACATTCGCATCTATTGCTGCAAATTCCATGTACATATCCCTGAAATAAAGGTGCACAGTACCTGTACGGTTTTCAAGCTATATATGATGAAAATACAGTGTTCTGGTGTTGTCTGCAGAGAAGATAAATCTTGTTTTCTCTCTTTACATCTCTCTCTGTCCACCCCCACAATTTCTGTTTGCCAAGAGATTGGTCATTCGGATGTCTTGAGTTTGGAATTAAAGCTCTTCTTTCTTCTGCCTAAATGCTTCTTTTGCTCTGGAAAATAGAGGAGGAAGGCTCCTTCTGCAGATGCAGACATACTAAATTAATATCCTGAAGCCATAACCCAGTTACAGGACAAAGGGCCATCCGAGTTGAAGCAGCCTCTTCATGAAAGGCCAGAACAGCAGCTCCAAGAATCAGCCTATATCTGAAACATCAAGAAGATCTCCTTCAAACAGGCACATGCTATCCTAGCTTTTTATTCTCTGACAGTCAAATAATTAATTGCAATGAATTTGTAAGATTATTAAAAGCTTTGAATTGGGTGGAGAGAAATAAGGAACATAAATCTTGCTTTTCATTTTTTTTTTTGTTTATTGTAAGTGGCTGTCGGGGCTGTTTTTAATTTATTTAATATTCTTATTAATAACAAGTCTAATTAAGAAATCCATTAGAAGTCTGTGAAGTTAATTTAACAGGGGGAAATCCTAATGGAGTGTTATTGGAATTGTCTTTATTAAAAGAATGTCACAGGCTTTCATGGGTCCTTAATCAGAATCTCCTGTCATCTGAATTAGACAGTGTAGTCAAACTTGTATATTTTTAGATTTTTATTATTCGAGCTTATCTCAAAGCATTTTTGGCATATGTTGTATATGTCACCGAGTAGGTACATCTCCCAGACAGTGGCTGCTATGATGTCAGGAGTTTGGAAATTGGATTACTTTAATTTATATAAAACATTCTGAGTGTAGCAGATTAAATGATGTTTACCCCTAATGAATTCAGCGTCTTAAAATTCAGTGACCGACAGTCACTGTAGAAGTCACACAAGAGCTTTCAATCAAGCATGCATTACAAAAGCAAATCATTCCCTTCTCTAGAAAGGTCTGTATTTTCTGCCTCCAGCTCAGCATATACATACAGGTATAAAATATTTGTTTTAGGAAATCGAGGATGCAATTTTAGAATACCTGAGGCTATCTTTTGACCATGATAGAGAAATTATAATTTCACATATTATCTATGTAGATGTTACTGAAAAGTGGTTAAGTCAAAACTCAGAGGCAGTTTCTTTGTCCAATTTAACAGTAGTTTGAGATGTTAGGTATTTCTCCCTCTAGCAGAGGCTGAGAAGTTTGGGATATCTTCTCTTTCAAGGGGCTGTAACCTTCTTGTGAGGAACAGGAGTGCTTGTAGAGTGCAGTCCCTGCAACACTTAGGAAAATGTCATTTGTGTCTACCTAAGGTAGAAAGAGCTCCCCGGGTGGTACAGACCCTGCCTGCCAATGCAAGAGGCACAGGAGACACAGGTTCAATCCCTGGGTAGGGAAGATTCCCTGAAGGAGGGCATGGCAACCCACTCCGGTATGGCCAGAGACGCCTGGAGGGCTACAATCCACAGGGACATAAAAAGTCGGCTATGACTTGTGTGAGTAACAACAGCAACAACAATAAGGCAGAAAGAGCACCCCTCCACCAGAACACAGAGTGACTCGGCAGTTTTATTCTGATGGAATTGCCTGCTAAACCACAGCGCTTTTAAAATTTGCTTAGGATTCTTGTTACATCATCTCAGAACCCTTTACATTTGTCGTGGGCTAGCAAAATCTAGCGGCTTTCTGATTTTGTTTTCTTTGTCTTGCTGTATCTTCAGATCAGATCAGTCGCTCACTCGTGTCCGACTCTTTGCAACACCATGAATCGCAGCACGCCAGGCCTCCCTGTCCATCACCAACTCCCGGAGTTCACTGAGACTCACGTCCATCGAATCAGTGATGCCATCCAGCCATCTCATCCTCTGTCGTCCCCTTCTCCTCCTGCCCCCAATCCCTCCCAGCATCAGAGTCTTTTCCAATGAGTCAACTCTTCGCATGAGGTGGCCAAAGTACTGGAGTTTCAGCTTTAGCGTCATTCCTTCCAAAGAAATCCCAGCGCTGATCTCCTTCAGAATGGACTGGTTGGATCTCCTTGCAGTCCAAGGGATTCTCAAGAGTCTTCTCCAACACCACAGTTCAAAAGCATCAATTCTTCGGCGCTCAGCCTTCTTCACAGTCCAACTCTCACATCCATACATGACCACAGAAAAAACCATAGCCTTGACTAGACGAACCCTTTGTTGGCAAAGTAATGTCTCTGCTTTTGAATATGCTATCTAGGTTGGTCATAACTTTCCTTCCAAGGAGTAAGCGTCTTTTAATTTCATGGCTGCAGTCACCATCTGTAGTGATTTTGGAGCCCAGAAAAATAAAGTCTGACACTGTTTCCACTGTTTCCCCATCTATTTGCCATGAAGTGGTGGGACCGGATGCCATGATCTTCGTTTTCTGAATGTTGAGCTTTAAGCCAAGTTTTTCACTCTCCACTTTCACTTTTATCAAGAGGCTTTTTAGTTCCTCTTCACTTTCTGCCATAAGGGTGGTGTCATCTGCATATCGGAGGTTATTGAGATTTCTCCTGGCAATCTTGATTCCAGCTTGTGTTTCTTCCAGTCCAGCGTTTTTCATGATGTACTCTGCATATAAGTTAAATAAGCAGGGTGACAGTATACAGCCTTGACGAACTCCTTTTCCTATTTAGAACCAGTCTGTTGTTCCATGTCCAGTTCTAACTGTTGCTTCCTGACCTGCATACAAATTTCTCAAGAGGCAGATCAGGTGGTCTAGTATTCCCATCTCTTTCAGAATTTTCCACAGTTTCTTGTGATCCACACAGTCAAAGGCTTTGGCATAGTCAATAAGGCAGAAATAGATGTTTTTCTGGAACTCTCTTGCTTTTTCCATGATCCAGCGGATGTTGGCAGTTTGATCTCTGGTTCCTCTGCCTTTTCTAAAACCAGCTTGAACATCAGGAAGTTCACGGTTCACATATTGCTGAAGCCTGGCTTGGAGAATTTTGAGCACTACTTTACTAGCGTGTGAGATGAGTGCAATTGTGCGGTAGTTTGAGCATTCTTTGGCATTGCCTTTCTTTGGGATTGGAATGAAAACTGACCTTTTCCAGTCCTGTGGCCACTGCGGAGTTTTCCAAATTGGCTGGCATATTGAGTGCAGCACTTTCACAGCATCATCTTTCAGGATTTGGAACAGCTCAACTGGAATGCCATCACCTCCACTATGGTATTTTAACTAGAACCATCTTTATATTGTTCTAGTTAAACATTAGGAACTTAAAAAAAAGTCAGCCTCTGTAAATGTATACACCTCAGTAATGTAAAGCGAAACCAGTACATCAGGCTCGTTAAGAATAGCTGCTTTGGAGCTAGAACCTGGTTTGAATCTCAGCTCTGCCAATTAGGATGTGGAAACATTAATACCCACTGCAATTATGAACGTCATTGTCACGCGACTGACAATGTGTCAAGGAACCATTATCAATCAATCAATAGTTCAAATAATGTCAACACAGTTATTCCATTAATGCTATATAAAATATTTTGTGTATTTTATCCTATTCTAGAATATCAATGGATGGTTTTATGGTAGTGATTAAATAAACATGGCTTCTTTCTTCCTGTTTTATAGATGAAGAAATAGGTTTAAGAAAATTAAGTTGAATAGAGTAAAATTTTATTGAGTGTCAGCCCTCTTCACAGAGTACTTAGGAACTGTAGGAATGCAGAGATAAGGCACAGGGAAGAAGTGCACAGCCAAGTAGGAGGCACGATAAACATTCAAATTCCAGTGATGAATTAAAAACAGAATGTACCTGCCAATGCCATAGACATAAGAGACACGGGTTCCACTCCTGAATCAGGAAGATCGTCTGGAGGAGGGCATGGCAACCCACTCCAGTATTCTTGCCTGGAAAATCCCATGGACAGAGAAGCCTGGGGGGCTGTGGTCCATAGTTTTGCAGAGTCGGACATGGCTGAAATGACATAGCACGGCACATAGACCTATACACACTTCGTGCTTGAGTGTAAAATGAATGAATGAATGAACCGAACAATAGGTACTATTTATCCAGTGGTTTTTGACCTGTGTTGACCATTTAGCGATAAAAATATTGCAAGTGCTGTGCTAGCCCTTTCATAAATAGGATCTGTGTAAGGGTTACAACAGTGTTGTGGAACATATATCATCCCCTTCTTACTGGTGAGTGTGCTGAAGCTTACAGAGTTCAAGCTAGTTTGTTCACTCTCTCAGGTGACATCAGGATCTTCAATAAGGTCTGACTCCGACAACGTATTCTTGAAACACACTGTCAAATACAGGCGCTGTGACCGTGATCACCTAATTAGAACCCCAGATGGGTGCTTTGCTAACTCGGTTCCTCGGAAACTAATTTCACTGAGCTCCAGTGGCTTCACCATGAGCAAAATAAAGTCCTGTCTCCCAGAGCTGTGCAGATTAAATGCTTTGCATATGAAAATGTTTCCTAAAATACATTTAAGGGGTACAAGATGTAGGGTTCAAAGGAAAACGGCTCAAGGATTACTGGTTTCTTCAGTCATCTTTTTATGGAGGATAAAAGGAAGTTTCCCAAAGAATGGAAATAGACTATACACAGAAAAAGTAAGTGATGCAATGATTAAATGTCTTAATTGGAACATAAAGTCAGTTAGAGGTTCGAAACGTAGATCATGAGTCAGCTGTGGTAAGGAGACATCTCTTGTTGGGTGCTTAAAATATCAGAACATTTCACAAATAAGTTAGTACCTTGAGCTACTCTCTAAAAGACTGAAGACTCTGCCCCCAGGTGTGTGTTGTGCGTGTGATGCTCAGTGCTTCTGGGGCTGGAGGCCCCCCTCACCGCGATCCTCGGGTACTCTCCTGGAACCCCGGCTGGCTCCACTCCTTCATGTTGCCTGGTTGGTCCCTCAGGGCTTCTGAGCTGGTCATCCTCCTGGAGGATGCCAATCATGTCATCTTCCACACAAGTCTGTGAAAACACTGTTGAGATGGCAAGGTAGAAATCAAGTGTTGTCAGTGCTGGTTCCATCAAAATCCTCAAGTCACCAAGTAAACAAGTCATAGCAATGAAGCTAAAGAATAATCAAATGCTGCCTCTACGTTATAAAACAAACCACATGTGTAAGGGAAATGACATGTTGAAGTTGGTTCCCAATTAGGTTAACTAATTACATACAAAGTGCTCCTATAAAAAGGCTCATTTGGGTGTCTAAAGGGACAGAGGTAAATAATTATATACCAACAGCCTGCGGGAATCTTAGTATGTTGATGTGTTCACATCAGAAGAAAAAAAACATGATTTATGCTGAACACTCTGTCCTGTAACACACAATCCATGGGATAATTTCCTTCCCAGTGATGCTCCGGTCACTAATTGTCAGGTGGGGCCCATGAGGCCCTTCCGAATCACTTTTACTGTTTTCTTGGAACAGAGTCTTGTATCTGTGCTCCAGTCACTTGGACCAGATCCCAGAGGGCGAGACCTGGGATCTGTGATTACCAAATCACTGGTGAAATTTTAGCCATTTCGGTAGTAGTAGCAGCTGCTCAGTCATATCCAACTCTTTGAGACCCCATGGACTGTATAGTGTGCCAAGCTCCTCTGCCCATGGAATTTTCTAGGCAAGAGCTACCGGAGTGGGTAGCCATTCCCTTCTCCAGGGGATCTTCCTGACCCAAGGATTAAACCTGTGTCTCTGACACTGCAGGCGGATTCTTTACAGTCTGAGCCACCAGGAAATTAGCATTCCCGGTTAACTTTTCTTTCCTCTCCTCCTCCTTCCCATCCTCCCTTCCTCCCCTCTTTCCCTCCTCCTTCCCTCCCTTCCAACTAAATGATCAGTATTGTCCTGTCTCCATGGGGGATTGGCTTCAGGATCCCGTGGATTCCAAACCCAAGGGTGCTCCAGTCCATCTTATACAATGTGAAGTACAGTTGGGCCTCGCTGTCTACGGACCAGAGCCTGGGATTGCTCGAATCCACAGATGGGGTTATGAAGGCCAACTGCAGTGGGTTAAGTTTTTCTAGGGACGACTGTTAATATGTCTGTAAAGAAGAGAAATGCATTTTAGGAAGGATATTTCACTCCATTGTTCCCGATCAGGAGGTGAGAGGGCTTGTTAAAACACAGTAATGGTCCTTACCGCAGTTTCTGGTTTAGTGACTGGGTGTGGCCACAAACTTCCAAGTGTTGCTGACATTGCCGGTCCACGGAGCGCACTTTCAAAGCCGGCACTTTATGCTCCCCATTCGGCGTCCTCCCCCGACCCTGCCTCCGCTCTCTCTCTCTGTTGTGCGTGGAATTGCCTCCTGCACCATTTGTCTCAGGCTGTTTTGCTCCTTGGTGCTTCTCAGGCAGCCACAGATGTCTTCATTCCTTCTCCTCCCCATTGTCCAGTAACATCGATTTACATCATCCAGCCATCTGAGAGCTGCTATTCCCTTATGTCACCAAGGATTTGGGAAGACCCTCTTCTGAAGCCACTGCGTTTTTCATGAGTCCTTAATCAGTGTCGTGATCTGATCGTGCCCTTCCTTTACCATAGAGACTCATGCAGCAGAGGAGAGTCTCAGAGTGTTCGCTTTAGGTGGTGAGCTTGTTTTATTTTCCAAAGGAAGACCTTCTAATACTCTCTCAAATTCTTTTTTTATAATTATTTTTAAATTTATTTATTGAAGGATTATTGCTTTACAGAATTGTGTTGTTTTCTGTCAAACCTCAACATGAATCAGCCATAGGTGTACATATATCTCCTCCCTTTTGAACCTCCCTCCCATCTCCCACCCCATCCCACCCCTCTAGGTTGATACAGAGTCCCTGATTGAGTTTCCTGAGCCATAGAGCAAATTCCCGTTGGCTACCTATTTTACATACAGTAATGTAACTTTCCGTGTTACTCTCTCCATACATCTCACCCTCTCCTCCCCTCTCCCCATGTCCATTTGTCTGTTCTCTATGTCTGTTTCTGTGTTGCTTCCCTGTAAATAAATTCTTCAGTACTATTTTTCTAAATTCCATGTATATGTTTTCCAGTTCCAGTTCAGTCGCTCAGTCGTGCCTAACTCTTTGCAATCCCATGAATCGCAGCATGCTAGGCCTCGATGTCCATCACCAACTCCCGGAGTTCACTCAAACTCATGTCCATCGAATTGGTGATGCCATCCAGCCATCTCATCCTCTGTCGTCCCCTTTTCCTCCTGCCCCAAATCCCTCCCAGCTTCAGGGTCTTTTCCAATGAGTCAACTCTTCACATGAGGTGGCCAAAGTACTGGAGTTTCAGCTTTAGCATCAGTCCTTCCCATGAACACCCAGGGCTGATCTCCTTCAGAATGGACTGGTTGGATCTCCTTGCAGTCCAAGGGACTCTCAAGAGTCTTCTCCAACACCATAGTTCAAAAGCATCAATTCTTCAGCACTCAGCTTTCTTCACAGTCCAAGTCTCACATCCATATATGACTACTGGAAAAACCATAGCCTTGACTAGACGGACCTTTGTTGGCAAAGTAATGTTGAATACGACATTTAGCTTTCTCTTTCTGACTCACTTCACTCTGTATAATAGGTTCTAGGCTCATCTCCCTCATTAGAACTGACTCAAATGCATTCGTTTTTAAGACTGAGTAATGTTCCATTGTGTATACGTACCACAGCTTCTTTATCCCTTCATCTGTCGATGGACATCTAGATTGCTTCCATGTTCTAGCTATTGTAAATAGTGCTGCAGTGAACAATGGGATACATGTATCTTTTCCAGTTTTGGTTTCCTCAGGGTATACGCCTAGGAGTGGGATTGCTGGGTCATGTGGTGGTTTTATTCCTAGTTTTTTAAGGAATCTCCATACCGTCTTCCACAGTGGCTGTATCAATTTACACGTCTTCCACAGTGGCTGTATCAATTTACATTCCCACCAATAGTGTAAGAGCATTCCCTTTTCTCCACACCCTCTCCAGCATTTACTGTTTGTAGACTTTTTGATGATGGCCACTCTGATCCATGTGAGGTGATTTCTCATTATAGTTTTGATTTGCATTTCTCTAATAATGAGCATCTTTCCATGTATGTTTCCATCTGTATGTCTTCTTTGAATAAATGTCTGTTTAGGTCTTTTTGCCACTTTTTGATTATGGTGTTTGTTTTTCTGGTATTGAGTTGTATGAGCTGCTTGTATATTTTGGAAATTAATCCTTTGTCAGTTGTTTCATTTGCTATTATTTTCTCCCATTCTGAAGGTTGTCTTTTCACCTTGCTTATAGTTTCCTTTGCTGTGCAAAATCTTTTAAGTTTAATCAGGACCCACTGGTTTACTTTTGTTTTTGTTTCTGTTATTCTAGGAGGTGGGTCATAGAGAATCTTGCTTTGATTTATGTCATTGAGTGTTCTGCCTCAAATTCTTATCGAAAGATATCTGAACACATTACAGGAATTGTGCTATGATCATAAATACTGTTAGACATTTCAAATGTGTAAACTTCTGTAAAGATTTCTAACAGTTGCTTACAAACAATCAAAATATATAGAAAGAAAGAAAAAAGAGATTGGTCGTGAAGAGTTGGACACAACTGAGCGACTTGACTTTCACTTTTCACTTTCATGCATTGGAGAAGGAAATGGCAACCCACTCCAGTGTTCTTGCCTGGAGAATCCCAGGGACGGGGGAGCCGGGTTGGCTGCCGTCTATGGGGTCACACAGAGTTGGACACGACTGAAGCGACTTAGCAGCAGCAGCAGCAGCAGTACCAAACCTGTTTAAAAATTATGGTTATAACTGTATATATCAGGGAATATTTATGCTTGGATAAAATGATTCAAGTTTTAATTCAAAAGGACTGGCAACAATGGAATCTAATTTAAGTAGTTCAATTTTTAAAACTATTTTGAGTTTCAGCTTTATTTACACTTCATTCGTTTTCATGTGATTTAAAATATGTTGATAGCTATCATTTTCATTCAGTTTTCCTAATCATTCTGCTACTAATGTAAATATAACTTTCAAAACCTATCTAGGGGTCAACATCTTGTCTTTGGGCAATATAACTGCGATTTTATCTTTAGAAACTAGCACAGAAATGTGATTATATTGCTATCTTTTCAGGGGCTCATATTTTCTCTAAATTGAAATTCTTGAGAACTTCAATAATATTCAAGGCTATTCATATAAATTGGCTAGACATATGAGACAGAAAAATCAACGTTGGATTGATGTCTATGAGAAATCATCAAATATTTTACGTAACTGATGTCAAAAGATGTGGGTATATAAAAACTTCACCTAATGCATTTTGATTGTGAAGTGTGGATCTGGACTAGATCACATCAAAAGCCTGAGACTTACATAACCTGAAGTCTCAATATTTAACAAGATAAACTTCATGTTTACTGATGAGGATACACATGCCACAAGAATGAGCACTTCTTAGAAAAACATGGAAACACAAAGTACTAGCAATGATTTTTTAATCCAAAAATTAAGTAGCAAATAGTTCATGATGGCAGCTCATCCAAAAAAAATAAAAATAATTGAAAATTCTTAATGAATTCAAGATGTATCCTTAAGTAATACTATATCTCATATTGAGGGAATTAAAAACATCAAAGGATCTGATGCAGTTTTACTTTAAAAATTTGTTCTTGAAAACTTGCAGTTTTTTCAAATTATAATTCTGTTCAGTTTCTCCTACTTTTTTTCCCATTTTTAGTTGATGATAAGCAACTTTATTCAGAGCAGAGCACTTGAAAAATTGTGTGTGCATGTGCATGTGCTCAGTCATGTCCAATTCTTTGCGACCCCATGGACTGTAGCCCACCAGGCTCCCCTGTCTGTAGAATCTTCCAGGCAAGAACACTGGAATGGGTTACCATTTCCTTCTCTAGGGGATCCTCCCAACCCAGGGGTCGAACCCGTGTCTCCTGAGTCTCTTACATTGGCAGGTGGATTCTTTACCACTAATGCCCCCAAGTTTTAGTGTACGATAAAGTGGCTTATAAATCAGTTAGGGAATAGAGCTTTTTTTGTTTGTTTGTTTTCATTAAGCACTTCTTGGATAACTAGCTAATCATTTGAGAGAAAAGAAATTAAGTTAGATTAGCACAAGAAATTAGCTGAAAAAGATTTAATTGTGAAAAATGATGGCTTAATCACCTAGAAAGCAAAAATATGACTATCTGATTGCAATAACCTTATAAATTTAAACTTTATAAGAGAACTTTATAAGCATGAAATTAATGAAAATCCAACAGAGAATATCAGTCGGTAAGTCTTTACAAACACAAAGCTTTGGCATGTCCAAAAGCACCATGAAATTAAAATGCAAGTCAAAATCTGGAAAAATTGTTTGCAATGGTATGTCTATCAAATTCAGAACAAAATGAGCATGCTTATAGAATGGAAAAAATGTTGAATATGTACGAACAGACCAATCATGAAAAATAAACATTCATTGTGAATTTAACCAAAAGTACCATTGTTTTAATATTGAATTGGAATAAATAGAGGTAATTGATGATGAAAATCAGTGGTCAAGAACTCTTTCTTTCTAGAGGGCCACAATTTTATACTATAGATATATAAATACATACTCTTCCATGCAGTATTTCCTATTATGGGAGTGTACCTTAAGGTAACACCTTCAGTTGCAAATGAATATTTGTGTATGAGAATGTTCAAGAACGGGTTATTTATGTAGAATGCAGAGGACAGAGTTCTAGTTCTGTTCAAGTTTTTAACACAACTAAAATTTCTTCACTAAAATTTGTGGTAAAAATAGGGAGTATTCTTTGCATAGGCTCAGATACACGTCTGTCATTTATGCTGCTTTCCATTATTATTTCTGAAATTTTACTGCCAGAATGGAGAATCCAGAGCAGAGTCCCTGTATCACTTAGAAATGCTTGTTTTCTTTACATCGTGTCAGCTGCTTTTCATAGACGATTAGCCTCCTTGTTCTGGAAGGATTCCAGTTCACATAATTATAATCTAATTGATATTATGTCCTCCCAGTAGCTTTGGTGATTTGCAGTTTTGTTTTTGCTTCCTGTTTGTCCTGCCATGACTGCTCAGTTGCCCCTACAGGCGCTGTCTACACCCTGGCATTTCTCTATGTTTGCATGCACATACTGTGGGCATATTAAAATAATAACACCAAGTATATTTAAGTCATTTCTTTTAATTTAGAAATTTAAATAGGAGACATTATTGGGCTTTTCTTCTTTCTATGTGGATGTATTTCTTTCACTTTTTTTTTCTTTACTGAGCACTTAGTATGTACCAGGTTCTTCACGCCAGTCAGAGAATACAGGCAGGAAACGGGAAAACGAGTACAGAGATTACCACCAGCTGGGATACATGCTATGAGGTGGAGGAAGGGAGAGAGTCCTGCCGGGGTGGAAGGTTTCGCCCTGGACAGAGCTGCTGGAGGCTGGGAGTAGGTGAGGGAGTTATGAAGAGAGACCAAGCCGGCTCCTGAGAACTTCCTTTATTGCTTTTCTATTTTGGCTGTCCTGAAGAGAGCCCGAGCTAGCTGTATGGCGAGTGCAGGAGGAGCGGTCCAGGGTGAGGAAGAGGCAGGGGAAAGGCCTCAGCTGGGAGTCTGAGAGGTGGGAGACCCGCGGGGCCGGCGGGGCTGCCGAGAGCCGCTGTGGGAATGGGGGGTGGGGTCCCAGTCACACCCGGCCTGTTCCCCTTGGCCGTTGACCCTTCTCACCTCCTTCCTGAGCGGGTTAAGCACGCGAGGACTGGTGATGAGTCCTTATGAGAGCTTCCTCGAGCCCCACAGCCACTTAGACGAACAGAGCCAAGCCAAGAGACCCCCACGGTGGACAGTTTCCGCATGAGGTCACCGTCGGAGTCGGCTGAGCAGCGATGCTCCTTCAGGGACGCCTGCTCGTCTCCTCAGGGCTTCCTGCGCACGACTCCGTGACTTCCGGTCACCGCCCTGCGGGTGAAGCCGGCGAAGGCTTGATTGGTGCCGCTCACGGCACCTGGAAGAGTGGAAACTGTCTCACCTTTTAACTGAAAGTCGAAATTAGACCCAGGAACTGCACTTAGGGGGTTTCAGTGTATGTGGTGTGACAGTCTGAGGTGGTATGAAGCGTCCAAAGCGTCAAGTTTGCAGGCATCTAAACCTGCTGGATGGAGCCGAGGCAAAAAGAACCCCAGCTGTGGATGTGACTGGTGACAGAAGCAAGGTCCGCTGCTGTAAAGAGCAATATTGCATAGGAACCTGGAATGTCAGCTCCATGAATCAAGGCAAATTGGAAGTGGTCAAACAAGGGATGGCAAGAGTGAATGTCGACATTCTAGGAATCAGCGAACTGAAATGGACTGGAATGGGTGGATTTAACTCAGATGACCATTATATCTACTACTGCAGGCAGGAATCCCTCAGAAGAAATGGAGTGGCCATCCTGGTCAACAAAAGAGTCCGAAATGCAGTACTTGGATGCAATCTCAAAAACGACAGAATGATCTCTGTTTGTTTCCAAGGCAAACCATTCAATATCACAGTAATCCAAGTCTATGCCCCAACCAGTAATGCTGACGAAGCTGAAGTTAAACGGTTCTATGAAGACCTATAAGACCTTTTAGAACTAACACCCAAAAAAGATGTCCTTTTCATTATAGGGGACTGGAATGCAAAAGAAGGAAGTCAAGAAACACCTGGAGTAACAGGCAAATTTGGCCTTGGAATACAGAATGAAGCAGGGCAAAGACTAATAGAGTTTTGCCAAGAAAATGCACTGGTCATAACAAACACCCTCTTCCAACAACACAGAGAAGACTCTATACGTGGACATCACCGGATGGTCAACACCGAAATCAGATTGATTATATTCTTTGCAGCCAAAGATGGAGAAGCTCTACACAGTCAGCAAAAACAAGACCAGGAGCTGACTGTGGCTCAGACCATGAACTCCTTATTGCCAAATTCAGACTTAAATTGAAGAAAGTAGGGAAAACCACTAGATCATTCAGGTATGACCTAAATCAAATCCCTTATGATTATACAGTGGAAGTAAGAAATAGATTTAAGGGCCTAGATCTGATAGACAGAGTGCCTGATGAACTATGGAATGAGGTTCGTGACATTGTACAGGAGACAGGGATCAAGACCGTTCCCATGGAAAAGAAATGCAAAAAAGCAAAATGGCTGTCTGGGGAGGCCTTACAAATAGCTGTGAAAAGAAGAGAAGCGAAAAGCAAAGGAGAAAAGGAAAGATATAAACATCTGAATGCAGAGTTCCAAAGAATAGCAAGAAGAGATAAGAAAGCCTTCTTCAGCGATCAATGCAAAGAAATAGAGGAAAACACAATGGGAAAGACTAGGGATCTCTTCAAGAAAATCAGAGATACCAAAGGAATATTTTATGCAAAGATGAGCTCGATAAAGGACAGAAATGGTATGGACCTAACAGAAGCAGAAGATATTAAGAAGAGATGGCAAGAATACACAGAAGAACTGTACAGAAAAGATCTTCATGACCAGATAATCACGATGGTGTGATCACTGACCTAGAGCCAGACATACTGGAATGTGAAGTCAAGTGGGCCTTAGAAAGCATCACTATGAACAAAGCTACTGGAGGTGATGGAATTCCAGTTGAGCTATTCCAAATCCTGAAAGATGATGCTGTGAAAGTGCTGCACTCAATATGCCAGCAAATTTGGAAAACTCAGCAGTGGCCACAGGACTGGAAAAGGTCAGTTTTCATTCCAATCCCAAAGAAAGGCAATGCCAAAGAATGCTCAAACTCCCGCACAATTGCACTCATCTCACACGCTAGTAAAGTAATGCTCAAAATTCTCCAAGCCAGGCTTCAGCAATATGTGAGCCGTGAACTTCCTGATGTTCAAGCTGGTTTTCGAAAAGGCAGAGGAACCAGAGATCAAACTGCCAACATCCACTGGATCATGGAAAAAGCAAAGAGTTCCAGAAAAACATCTATTTCTGCTTTATTGACTATGCCAAAGCCTTTGACTGTGTGGATCACAAGAAACTGTGGAAAATTCTGAAAGAGATGGGAATACCAGACCACTTGATCTACCTCTTGAAAAATTTGTATGCAGGTCAGGAAGCAACAGTTAGAACTGGACATGGAACAACAGACTGGTTCCAAATAGGAAAAGGAGTTCGTCAAGGCTGTATATTGTCACCCTGTTTATTTAACTTATATGCAGAGTACATCATGAGAAACGCTGGGCTGGAAGAAGCACAAGCTAGAATCAAGATTGCCAGGAGAAATATCAATAACCTCAGATATGCAGATGACACCACCTTTATGGCAGAAGGTGAAGAGGAACTCAAAAGCCTCTTGATGAAAGTGAAAGTGGAGAGTGAAAAAGTTGGCTTAAAGCTCAACATTCAGAAAACGAAGATAATGGCATCCGGTCCCACCACTTTATGGGAAATAGATGGGGAAACAGTGGAAACAATGTCAGGCTTTATTTTTCTGGGCTCCAAAATCACTACAGATGGTGACTGCAGCCATGAAATTAAAAGACGCTTACTCCTTGGAAGGAATGTTATGACCAACCTAGATAGCATATTCAAAAGCAGAGACATTACTTTGCCAACAAAGGGTTCGTCTAGTCAAGGCTATGGTTTTTCCAGTGGTCATGTATGGATGTGAGAGTTGGACTGTGAAGAAGGCTGAGCACCGAAGAATTGATGCTTTTGAACTGTGGTGTTGGAGAAGACTCTTGAGAGTCCCTTGGACTGCAAGGAGATCCAACCAGTCCATTCTGGAGGAGATCAGCCCTGGGATTTCTTTGGAAGGAATGATGCTAAAGCTGAAACTCCAGTACTTTGGCCACCTCATGCGAAGAGTTGACTCATTGGAAAAGAATCTGATTCTGGGAGGGATTGGGGGCAGGAGGAGAAGGGGACGACAGAGAATGAGATGGCTGGATGGCATCACTGACTCGATGGACGTGAGTCTGAGTGAACTCAGGGAGTTGGTGATGGACAGGGAGGCCTGGCGTGCTGTGATTCATGGGGTCGCAAAGAGTCGGACACGACTGAGCGACTGATCTGATCTGATCTGAAACCTGCTCAACCATGGCTCATCCACCAGTGGTCCTCACTCCCCTAGGTCTCCCTGACTTCAAACTCTCCTTTCCTGTCTGGAATGTACTCCTTTCCTGACAGCCTGCATCACTTTTTTTCTTTTTTCTTTTTTTTTCAAAGGCCAAAATAAGTTAACTGACTTCTCAAAGCCACACAGCTTTTTTAATACCAGAACTGGGTTCTCATCCTTCTGCTAGTCCCTTGAAATGTGGAGGGTGTGCCAGGCCTGTGCTGAGAACCAGGAAAACAAATGTGGTTGACAAGAGACCCTGACATTAGGCTACTAACCTAACCTAACCTTGTTGAGCGAGGAAAGTGGGGTGAAGGCATAAGGTGATGCAAGAGGACAGAAGTGGGACTGAATAACCCCAAAGGAAGGGATTGTAGAGTCTGTACTTCAACTGAAAAATAATTCAAGTGGGAAAGTTTTGATGGTCAAGGACTACACCCAATCAGAGGCTTGTGATTCAAGGCGTCGTGCCATTTTTATTCATTAAAATATTTAGCTGTGCTCCCGTTTCTTCAGTTATTAAGTTGTATCCTCAAATCTTGAACTTCTCAGCAAAAGTGGTTTGATTGTAGGTAATGGACACCTGGTCCTCTGCCATCCATTCTCAGAAACCACATCTGCATTGTGAGAGTATCACAGATGACGTTAGGCTTCCCCATGTGGCTCAGTGGTAGAGAACCCGCCTGCCAATGCAGGACACTCGGTTTTGAGCCCTGGGTCAGGAAGATGCCCTGGAGAAGGAATCAGCTACCCACTCCCATATTCTTACCTGGAGAATTCCATGGATGGAGGAGCCAGGCAGGCTATAGTCTATGGGGTCACAAAGAGCCAGACACGACTGAGCACGAGACATCCCCCCTATAAATGACTTTCCTGAGTAAGTCAGTGACGGCTGACATCAACTTTTGTTGGGAAGACATGCCACCTGTTGTCCTGGTCAGCGAGCAGTGTGCTGTCCCTTTGGAACCGCGTTCATCTGCAATTCATGCTCACACACCTGGACACCAGGACCCTGCCCTCAGGTGCCTCAGAATGTCGATGCCTTTGAAACTGGGTACTCATCCCGGACACTTGTAAAGAGCAGATTTTGCAAATTCAGGTCATTCTAATAATTTCAAACGATAACAAAGAAACAGGAGTTCCAGGGACTTGGCTAATGGATCCTTGTTGGATTAGACATGTTTTAGATTAAAAACTGACTCTACTGAAGACTGTAAGTAACTGACACTGCTTAATATATTTGTATCCATTTTCTTAACCAGAGTGTATAGTTTTAACTTACTTTTGGTATGACAAAAACATGAAGTTTCTATTTATTTTATTATGTAGATGAGCAAATCAGTCCCCTTGTGAAAAACTGTTCTTTTCTAATCAGTAAAATATGTTGATTTCTTAAATTGCTATTATCAACATGCAAATTATTATATTATTGTCTGGATTTATTGCAGAGAATATTTTTGAGCTATCTTGTATCACGTAATTTGCTGGTAATTTAAGAATACTTATGTACACTTGGGTTTTTTAATTAGTGGATGTTCCTTCAATTATGTTAGTAATGACCTCATTCATTTTAAAGTATTAGTTCTATTTATGTTCCTCTCCAGTAAAATAAATACATTTGAAATATTTTTTTAAAATCTTATTTTTTAAAGAAGAGAAATCCAGGCAAGCTTAAACTGCCCAGGCTTTTTTAAACTGAGGCAAAAATTCAGTATTTTAATTATCAGTTGTAATATTGTGTGTCACCACTTCATGGGAAATGGATGGGTAAACAGTGGAAACAGTGTCTGAATTTACTTTTCTGGGCTCCAAAATCACTGCAGATGGTGACTGCAGCAATGAAATTAAAAGACTCTTACTCTTTGGAAGGAAAGTTATGACCAACCTAGACAGCATATTCAAAAGCAGAGACATTACTTTGCCAACAAAGGTCTGTCTAATCAAGGCTACGGTTTTTCCAGTGGTCGTATATGGATGTGAGAGTTAGACTGTAAAGAAAGCTGAGCGCAGAAGAATTGATGCTTTTGAACTGTGGTGTTGGAGAAGACTCTTGAGAGTCCCTTGGACTGCAAGGAGATCCAACCAGTCCATCCTAAAGGAGATTAATCCCGGGTGTTCATTGGAGGGACTGATGTTGAAGCTGAAACTCCAATACTTTGGCCACCTGATGAGAAGAGCTGACTCATTTGAAAAGACCCTTATGCTGGGAAAGATTGAGGGCAGGAGGAGAAGGGGACGACAGAGGATGAGATGGTTGGATGGCATCATCGACTCCATGGACATGGGTCTGGGTGGACTCAGGAGTTGGTGATGGACAGGGAGGCCTGGCATGCTGCAGTTAATGGGATCGCAAAGAGTTGGACACGACTGAGTGACTGAAATGAACTGAATATTGTGTTTGTGTGTGTGTGTGTGTGTGTGCGCGCACACATGTGTGACTAAAAGTAATACTGAATGATTGGAAATTTATAATTTTAAAATGGAGAGTAACTGTGCCAGCTCTCAGAACATTATGTTCCTCATAGACCATCAGAGTTCCTCTGTTTATGTTCCCACACTTGTCCTCTGAACCTTTTGCAAATGTTAACAATTTATCACAAAGGAGCTGAGTTAAGCATGGAGGTGTATCAGTACAAATCCCTTCATCCTTCTACACATCAAAGTGATCTCCTGATGACAGTAGGTCAGTAGCTGCAATTCCCCAGGTAGAGATCAATGTCCTTCCTGACATTTTTTTCCTTAACACTTAAGGCAATAGAAAAATCAGATTTGAAATTTCGCTGGGGTTTATTAGAAAGCTCCAAAAGACACACTGTAGGTACTGCTGCTTATAGGAACCATGCCTGTTCTAGTTTTTCAGTGGAGCTGTCTCCAACAGACCAGTTGGTCATAACCAGTTAGACTGTGCTTGTTTTCAACTTAATTTTATCTTGTCACTGAATAAACATACACTTTCCAAGCTGTCTCATGTTCAAAAATGTTTTCCTGACTCATATTTTTTTTCCTCTAAGCATCGGATGTTGTTTCTTAATTGTAAAAAGATCTTTGGGGTGGATTTCCATTGATTTCAAATGTCTAACCTTTGTCTAACATTTAACATCCTCTCAACACAGAGGAATGAGCTGAGTGTCTCCACAGCCTTAACCCCAGGTCTGAAATTTCAGATCAGCGTCTTTCATTTTGACCTTTGAATCATATCAAGCTATATTGATAACACAGCACTTACTATCACTTTTCTGGGATCTCCTCACTAAACAATGAATTTCCATTGTTTATCCTACTTACCATAATCTTATTTGTGGTTAGAATGAAACTCAGTCCTCAAAAATTGTCAGGCTTGCTATATTGCCTTGGAAAGTGCATGAGATGAATAATAAATATTAAATTATTCACACAAATAACCACCCTGTACAAGGACTCCCTGTTTCTCTGCTAGGGGAATACACGGATAGCATAAAACAATTGAAACAGAGTTAAGAGATAAAGGCATCAGAAAGCACAGCGTCAGCGGCTGCCAGGAAAAGCTTTCAGTAGATGGGGCTTTACAAAGGAGACGGGCTACCCTGTTTTAAGTACAGCTGAAAGGTCAGGTTAGCTTAATAACACTCCCCTTTGTGTGAAGGCACTGTGCTCAAGGAAACAACGGAGGTAAAGAGTAAGTAGTTCTAGAAAGAAACTAAATGAGGGGAAAAAAAAGGCAGAATAAAAAAAGACATTTAGAACTTTTGTTCTTTGACAGTTTGAATGAAAAGACAGACTATGAGCTGGGTGAAAGGGTGATATTTGCTTTGCAAATATCTGACAAAGTATTTACATGGAGAGTATGTAAAGAGCACACAAAATCAACAGGGGAAAAAGCAAACAACCCAATTAAAAAAGGGACAGAAACATGTATGGACACTTTGCCAAAGAGGATATATGGATAGTAAGTGAGCACACAGTGAGCTGTTCAACATATTAGCCATTACAGAAATGCAAACCACTCTAAGTTGCCACATCCCGTTAGAATAACTTAGATTAAATGTGTATATAAAAACAGACAGTATTAAGTGTTAGTGCTTATGCAGGGCAACTGTGCATTGCTGAAACAAAATAGTGTAAAAAAGTACAAAATAGTAGGGACATTCTGGAAAAAATGGTCAGTTTCTTATAAAACTAACTATACACTTACCATATGACCTGGAAAACCTCATTTATTTTAAAAGAATGCTAGTGTTTACCCAGGCAAAAATATAACTGTATGTTCACACAGATTTGTAAATACACATTTATAAAGACTATTCATAATGGCCTCAAAGTAAAATCAACACAAGTGTCTTTCGGTGGCGAATTGACAAGCCAACTGTGGGACTTTTGTACCATGGAACACAATCGGCGTTTAAAAGCAACAAAACACAGGTACATGCAACAACAAAGAGGAATTCCAGAGACATTATGAGAAATGGAGCAAGTCAGTCTTGAAAGACTACATACTGTACGATTCCTTTATATTCAAATCAGATCAGATCAGATCAGTCGCTCAGTCGTGTCCGACTCTTTGCGACCCCATGAATCGCAGCACCCCAGGCCTCCCTGTCCATCACCAACTCCCAGAGTTTACTGAGACTCACGTCCATCGACTCAGTGATACCATCCAGCCATGTCATCCTCTGTCGTCCCCTTCTCCTCCTGCCCCCAATCCCTCCCAGCATCAGAGTCTTTTCCAATGAATAAACTCTTCGCATGAGGTGGCCAAAGTGCTGGAGTTTCAGCTTCAGCATCATTCCCTCCAAAGAAATCCCAGGGCTGATCTCCTTCAGAATGGACTGGTTGGATCTCCTTGCAGTCCAAGGGACTCTCAAGAGTCTTCTCCAACACCACAGTTCAAAAGCATCAATTCTTCGGCGCTCAGCCTTCTTCACAGTCCAACTCTCACATCCATACATGACCACAGGAAAAACCATAGCCTTGACTAGGCGAAACTTTGTTGGCAAAGTAATGTCTCTGCTTTTGAATATGCTATCTAGGTTGGTCATAACTTTCCTATGCCAAAGCCTTTGACTGTGTGGATCACAAGAAACTGTGGAAAATTCTGAAAGAGATGGGAATACCAAACCACCTGATCTGCCTCTTGATAAATTTGTATGCAGGTCAGGAAGCAACAGTTAGAACTGGACATGGAACAACAGACTGGTTCCAAATAGGAAAAGGAGTTCTTCAAGGCTGTATATTGTCACCCTGTTTATTTAACTTATATGCAGAGTACATCATGAGAAACACTGGACTGGAAGAAACACAAGCTGGAATCAAGATTGCCAGGAGAAATCTCAATAACCTCAGATATGCAGATGACACCACCCTTATGGCAGAAAGTGAAGAGGAACTCAAAAGCCTCTTGATGAAAGTGAAAGAGGGAAAAAAAAAAAAAGAAAGTGAAAGAGGAGAGTGAAAAAGTTGGCTTAAAGCTCAACATTCAGAAAACGAAGATCATGACATCTGGTCCTTTATATTACAGTCTAGTAAAGACAAAGCTAAGAGTCGGACATGACTGAGCAACTTCCCTTTCACTTTTCACTTTCATGCATTGGAGAAGGAAATGGCAACCCATTACAGTGTTCTTGCCTGGAGACTCCCAGGGACGGGGGGTGCCTGGTGGGCTGCCATCTATGGGGTCGCACAGAGTTGGACAGGACTGAAGCGACTTAGCAGCAGTAGAAGCAGCAGCAAAGACAAAGCTATAGCAATGAAGAACAGATGAGTGCCTGCCATAGGTAGGAGTTGGGTGGGGGGTTGACTTGAAGGGGAGAGTGTGAAGGATGTTTTGAGGGGTGATGTGACTGTTCTGCAGGGCTTCTCTGATAGCTCAGTTGGTAAAGAATCCACCTGCAGTGCAGGAGACCCCAGTTCAATTCCTGGGTTGGGAAGATCCCCTGGAGAAGGGATAGGCTACCTACTCCAGTATTCTTGGGCTTCCCTGGTGGCTTAGAATCCACCTGCAATGAGACTGTTCCATATTCTGACTGTGGTGGTTGTTACATGATCACATGTGTCAAAATTCATAGAGCTTGTCCATGCAAAAAAAAAACAACAACAGTGTAACTTAATTTAAATGTAGACTCTTATCGAGGAGGTTAATATAGTCCCTTGAAATCTTCAAGATTCCCTGACTCAACTGCAGATTAATCTCAACAAAGCCCGTGGAAAACAAAGTCAGCAATGGTGGGGTGGGCTTGGGAGGCCTGAACACTCTGTGTCCCCTGAGATTTTTGTTTTCTGAGAACAAGTTCCTCAGCTGTTACACTGATATGTTTAAATTCACAGCTTTTAAACTGCAGCTGCTGAACTATGGCTCTGGAAATCATCTGAATCTCAGAATGTGTAAATATTATATATACAGTAATTTAGAGGAGAGTCAACATTTCCTTTCTTACCCCCAAGGTTTTGAGTTCCTGAAATTGCCAAGGTTGAGTAAACTTTGAAGCCACTCACCTTATTTCTTCTTATCCAAGTTTTCCTACTGAATTACTCTCTGCCTGCCAAGGGTATTCTAAAATTCAAATGATTAGACTGCAAAGTGCTTTGAGGCTTTGGGATACAAAATGATTCAAGTGTTAATTATTATTATGCAGTATTCCAAAGGAAAAAAGAAAACCTCCTCTACCTTGGCTCCTGTTACACTGCCTTATCTCCCTCCTACTTCACTGATCATTTCATCCTAACTTTTTCTATGGACCTTCTCCTTTCTCCCACCCTTCAAATGTTGACATTTGGCTAAGATAGAAACTTGGATCTATCAATTCCGTTCTCTCATACACTGTTTTCTTTGAAAAACAACATTCATTGTCTTGGCTTCTTTTAACCATGGATGTACCCTCCAAGCCAACACTTTCTACCCTGGCTTCTTTATTTAATTAACTTTAATCAATTACATCTTGTCCACTTGACTTTTCCAACAATATCTTAATCTCTCTGTATTTGAAAAATCCCATTGCTGCAGAGAGTCAGAATGGAAATCCTCTTGCTTTTTTGTTGGAAATTTAAACTGAAAGACATTTTGAAGTGCAGATTGTCCAGAGGTACCCAAAGTTTGAGGGAGGAGAAGGGGATGACAGGATGAAATGGTTGGATGGCATCACCGACTTGATGGACATGAATTTGAGCAAGCTCCAGGAGTTGGTGATGGACAGGGAGGCCTGGTGTGCTGCAGTCCACAGGGTTGCAAAGAGTCGGACACGACTGAACGACTGAACTGAACCCAAAGTTTCTGTGGCATGCCCTTTGACCTGGCAATACCATTTTCTGGAATTAAAAAAAAAAAAGTGTACAAAGGTGTATAACTAAGCCTCATCATTTTATAGCAAAAAAATGGAAAAAAAATAAACTTTAATATTCATCAGTAGGGAACTGCCTGAATAAAATCAAGATAATCCCGTATTTATATGTTTCTGTATACCTTTTGTGTGTTTACATTTATAGATATAAATTATGTTTTTAAATGACAATATGAGGTCATAACATAGCATATAAGTGCTTCTTTTTAATATTTATTTCCCTTGGCTTCATCAGATATTATTTTTATAATCAGAATCCTGCCATTATGTTTTCATTTTGTCAACAGATAAGTCTATTATTTTCTCCATGCATTGCAGGAGGATTTCTAATATAATCAGTAGAAGACTTGATTTTTTCTCACTGAGACCAGTATTTCTGTTTTGTTTGTTTGTTTTTTCATGTTTTAACTTTTTATTTTGTATTGGAAAGAAAGTGAGAGTAAAAGTCGCTCAGTCACGTCTGACTCTTTGCGACCCCATGGACTGTATAGTCCAGTCCTGGAATTCTCCAGGCCAAAATACCTGAGTGGATGGCCTTTCCCTTCTCCAGGGAATCTTCCCAACCCAGGGTTCGAACCCAGGTCTCCCACATTGCAGGCAGATTCTTTACTAGCCATTTTGGATTGGGGTGTAGCCAATTAACAATGTCATGATAGTTTCAGGTGGACAAAGGGACTCAGCCATACATATACATGTATCCATTCTCCCCCAAACTCCCCTTCCATCCAGGCTGCACATAGCATTGAGCAGAGTTCCCTGTGCTATACAATAAGTTCTTGTTGGTTCTCCATTTTAAATATGGCAGTGTGTACCAGTATTTCTAACTGTCTCTTTCTTTTGTGGACTGGAAGAGTGTATCCCTTGAGAAAGGGACAGAGTAAGATTCAGGGCCCTTTTTCTGTATGTGTATGAGATCCAACCAGTCCATTCTATAGGAGATCAGTCCTGGGTGCTCATTGGAAGGACTGATGTTGAAGCTGAAACTCCAGTACTTTGGCCACCTCATGCGAAGAGTTGACTCATTGGAAAAGGCTCTGATGCTGGGAGGCATTGGAGGCAGGAGGAGAAGGGGATGACAGAGGATGAGATGGTTGGATGGCATCACCAACTCGATGGACGCGAGTTTGAGTGAACTCTGGGAGTTGGTGATGGACAGGGAGGCCCGGCGTGCTGTGATTCATGGGGTCGCAAAGAGTCAGACACGACTGAGCGACTGAACTGAACTGAACTGATGAGTTGGAAGGAGGGGGTGGTGAAAAGAGAGGTGGAAAGGAGAATCAACCTGCTTTTCTACCAAGTTCTGGGACAGAGCTCTTTCAGGAAGAGGCTGAATTAGAAGACATCTATGCCTATATTTTGTAAAACTTTGTTGTACTCATGAGTATACATTCTCTGTTTGTTCAGTGGGCTACTTTAAATTTAAACTTTGGAGCCGCTGAGATAGTAGCCTGCCAACGAGGTGATGAAAGCAGGTTTGGGGTGAGTAATACACTCACAGAAGGCTGCCTTCCTGCCTGCCCCCATGCTTAAGGCTGAAACGTTAGGCTGGTTCTAGGTTCCAGGAATCTATCCGTGAACAAAACAGACAAAACCCCTGTCTTTGTGAAGTTGAATTAATTAGTGTCTAGTAATTATTTTAAAAATACTAATAATTTACTGTGCGTTTGCAAGGGCTTCCCTGGTGGCTCACTGGTAAAGAATCTGCCTGCAACGTAGGAGACATAGGAGATGTGGGGTCGATCCTTGAATTGGGGAGATGCCCTGCAGAAGGAAGTGGCAACCCACTCCAGTGTTCTTGCATGAAAAATCCCATGGACAGAGGAGCCTGGACGGCTACAGCCCAAAGGGTCTCAAAGAGTCAGACATGACTTAGCGACTGAGCAAAGCACAGTATACCAATGTAAATGTAGCAGCAGTTCACAGTTTAAATTGGGTTGTCAGAGAAGAACTCCTTGAGGAAGAGATAGTATTTGGGCAAAGACCTGATACAGCAAAGGGTTTGCTCACTTGCTGAGATATCTGAAGGGAAAGGCAGTCAGAGGTGCCCTACCTCACCCTCTGCTGGGCAAGTTTCTTTCCAGTTCATGAGGCCAGGCTTTGTTTGGTATCTCCAGAAGTCACTTTCCACACTGCTTAGTTTGGCAGGTTTGAATCCCAGTACTCATGTTGTGACCCGATAAAAACTAAAGTTTTAGTTTCAGAGCTTTTGTATCTATATGGATCTAGCACCATATTTCAAATGTATGCCCCCAACACAGCCATGCATTTAATTTTACATTCTTTTTTTTTTTTTTCATTATAGCATGTGTGCAAATACTGTCCTGGGAGGGATTTTGAGAAACATCTGCTCCCTAGGGATTACACATCGACTCTGCGGCCTGACTGACCACATGTTTGAACCTAGCTCGACTGTTCTCTAGTTCTGGAATTATTGGCAGTTGTTTAAGTTTTGTGCTTCAGTTTCTTCACCTGTGTGTGGAGATAATCAGAGGATCTCTCCAGGAGGTTTGTGAAGGGTCCTGTACCTAACAGACTTGCATCCCTGCCTTAGGCAGCAGATACATGTTAGCTAGGAGGATGATGGTGGCGTAATTGCCTGTTCCCAGTAGCGCACCTCCTGACACGTTTTTAAATACCTGGGCAAGAGGTACCACAATGGCACCCCACTCCAGTACTCTTGCCTGGGAAATCCTATGGGGGGAGGAGTCTGGTAGGCTGCAGTCCATGGGGTCTCAAAGAGTCGGACACGACTGAATGACTTCACTTTCACTTTTCATTTTCATGCATTGGAGAAGGAAATGGCAACCCACTCCAGTGTTCTTGCCTGGAGAATCTCAGGGACTGGAGAGCCCGGTAGGCTGCCATCTATGGGGTCGCACAGAGTCAGAGACGACTGAAGTGACTTGGCAGCAGCAGCAGCAAGAGGTACCAAGCCCAGCTCCTGGATGGCAGAGATCGTGTCCTCCAAGCTCCGTGGGGCAGGAGGTAGGGGTGACACCGCCTCTCCCTTGAGTTAGAAAGGTGGGAAGAGGCTTCTTTGGGTGTCAACAAGATCCCTCAAGTACGCGTGCGTAGCCATGCCGATTGCTTTGCAATGCACAGGGCAGTCACGTACAGTGAAGCACTGTTACACGCAATGACAGAGCAGCCCTGTTGAGAATCACTGTGTACAGAGCCTTGCACACAATAAAGGTTTGATAAATTAACTAATGATTGAGTGAATAAAGTTCATTCATGGAGAGTCAAGTGTAAAATGCTTATCTGGCTGCCAGGCACCATGTAACGCTTTAATAAATGTCAGCCGCTGTGGTCACTAGGATTGCTACATTATGAGACGTTTTGCTGCTTTCAGATTCAGGTCAAATGACAAACAGTTTCTGAGCTCGTTTTCTCCAGGTCTATTTCAGATCTTTCCCTCCTTTCATTGTAATAATCTTTTTTTTTTTTCACATTTTATTTTTGGACTTTCCATATGAAAATCTATTGAATGAAGAAATATAAATCACATGGGGAGTCCTGAAATGCATTTACACTCTTTTAATCATAATTTTTGAACAGGAAATTCTCATCTAAGTGAAATGGGCTTCCCAGGTGGCGCTAGTGGTAAAGAAAAGAAAGAAAGTGAAGTCGCTCATCCGTGTCCAACTCTTTGAGACTGCATAGACAGTAGCCTGCACCAGGCTCCTGCATCCATGGGATTTTCTAGGCAAGAGTACTGAAGTGGGTTGCCATTTCCGTCTCCAGGGAATCTTCCCAACCCAGGGATGGAACCCACGTCCCCCGCATTGTAGACAGACGCTTTACCATCTGAGCCACCAAGGAAGTCCTGAAGAACCCATCCATCAATGCACGAGACATAAGAAATGCAGTTTCAGTCCCTGCGTCGGGAAGATCCCCTGGAGGAGGGCACGGCAGCCCACTCCAGGACTCTTGCCTGGAGAATCCCATGGACAGAGGAGCCTGGCGGGCTACAGCCCATGGGGTTGCAAAGAGTTGGACACGACTGAAGTGACTGAGCACACATTCATCTAGGTGAAAACCAATGAAACTGACAGCTTACCAACTGTTTTTGTTCTTATGCACATTTCCCCTTATGCCTGTATGAAAACAGTTACATTGACTCCTAAAATGCGGTTTCAAAAGTATGACTTGGGCCAGTGCAAATGCACTTCAATTTCCCATAATTTCCTCCTGTACCATCTACAATTTGATATTCATGATGCTGACCCTAATTACTATCAGATACTGAAGAACTTTCCAGTCCTTGAAAAATAAAGCCTAATCATTGTAATGATTTTTTACTTTACATCATTTTACTTCTTGAATTCTATTTTATTTATGATTTATATATATATTTTACATGTAAATTTTGCATATTATTGGCAACTTTTACCAGAGTACTCCACATTTTGAAATATCTATTGCCTAACTGAAGTTATACGTAGTTGCTATTTCTAAAATGAACCAATAACTAATTTTAATTGAATAATCCCTGGATATTGTTCCTTAAGCTCCTTCTCTCTCTACCTATGCCTTTTGTAATATTATCAAACAACTGCAGTGGGAGAAAAACATTACTTTGGCTGGACAGTATTGTTCACTTAGTTAAGTATATTAAGATTTAGTTTTATCTAATATTTTGATTTTAAATATTTCTGTTTTGAAACTTTAGTTTCTGTGGCTAGGAAGGAGTGAAAATGGGATCCTTTCTCTGTCCCTGCAAAAATCAACAATTATTTAACAACTTAAATTGCTTTCTCATTACTGAACAAATGGCCATCCCTTGGGAAACCATAAACTGGGTGTTGTGATCCTTCTAAAAGGGTTCCTGGGGAGCCGACATCCTGGGGAGACACAGTTCTTATAACTCAGGGGCCTTTGTAGGTCGTAACTTACATGTACCCCAGCTGCAGTTGTTACATACTTCTGTAAACGTTCTTTGAAATACTCTTTTCTTCCTCACATTTTCTGATTTGATATCACATAAGAATCTTCTTCATCTGTAGCATGCATACAGTACAAAGTTTCATCCTTAACTTCCAAGAAGTAGAATTGAATGCTCAGAGTTGTTTTCATCCCTTTTTGAGAATCTGAAATCTAAAAGTCTCATTGGAGACTGATGTGAACAACAGTTATATTTTATCTGTAACTGTGGTTGGTTATAAACACAGATCACAAACTGTCACCTAATAATCTTTACCACATATTAAACAAACTCTCTGGAAGTCACATTGTAAATTCTGCACATGAAAATATCTGCCCACTTCTGAGTGCTGGTCCAACTGTGTGTTTACTTTGCTGCGTTACTTTCCTGTGAGGGTCACCGTGGTCTTAACTTGGCCCTTGGCATTCCGATCCTACCTTCATTTCTGCCGTGAATCACTCTGGCCTTGTTATCTGGTATGGTTCCACTTCAAATCCACTTTCCCAAATAAATCACTGTGATGTTGAAATGTTCTCAAATCTGTTTAGGATGTTCCATCCAAAAAGCATCATGCTTGTTGAAGCACACCCGAAAGAAGTCAATGTACCATTTCAGGCTAAGTCAGGTATCTGCTTTGATCACATTTAGCACAGAGTGATAGCAGGAACCTGTCGTATCTCTGATCCGCTTGGAGAAGCCTGCCCGCAGCCAGGCCTGCCCCAGCACTCACCAACTCCTCACCAGTTGCTCTAAGTTTTTCTCCTAGAGCAGTTATCACCTCTAACATACTATATATTTTCTGATTTGTCATGTTTACATTTTTTTTTCTGTCTTTCCCCACTAGAATGTAAGCTTCAGGAGAACAGGTAACTTGAAGTATCCCAAGTGCCTAGAAAAGTGACTGACACATAGTGCAGCTCATAAATATTTGTCTAATGAGTAGAAGAATGCACGACTGAGAAATATGCATACATGTGTATGAGAGAAAAATCTTAAAACTGAAGAAAATTATGTGAGTAGCCTAACATTTTCTCCGAGAAGCAAAATTGCTATTCAGTGTTTGTAGAAGTGTCCCACCAAAGTAGTATATATATGACTTGCTGAAATGATGTATGTTTGAATTCCCCATTCCTCTCACCTGGCCCCTTGTGGAACTATGAGGCTTGTCAGACCGTAGGCCTGCAGTCCTCGGGGCTTCCCTGGTGGCTCAACAGCTAAGGAATCTGCCTGCAGTGCAGGGGACACAGGCGACGTGGATTCAATCCCTGAGTTGGGAAGATCTCCTGGAGGAGGAAAAAGGCAACCCACTCCAGTGTTCTTGCCTGAGAAGCCCCGTCAGACATGACGGAACCACTGCCACGCGCAGGCCTACAATCCTTAAGCCATTTCCCTGTTGTTCCAAGAGCTCCTTTCTTTCCAAGACATATATGAATACCTCAAGTTTCATTTCACTAATTTTCTCCAAACTGCTCTCACTCTTCCCATCCCTAGATATTCCCAAGGTCCAACATTTGTGTTTGGTTCATAGAGAAGATGTAAATAATTAGATGAAATCAAAGCCATAAAAATGACCTACTTCATCCTTAATTATTTTCAGGGATATTTGATCATATCTGTTCTGTTCCTCTTCTTTCCTCACTTTCAGTGCAATGTTTACATCTTTCACCTGAAAATAAACAATAAAAATAACATATTTGTACAGGGGAGAGAAAATAAAATGACTATTTTTCTCATATTTGATACAATTATTTTATTTCTCAGTGCTTACATTAGGACTCTTCTTTCAAAGCATCAAATCTTTCTAGTTTTTGTTTGTCTCTCATTTTGCGCTCTGTGCAGGATTTGTGGGTTGGTTCTGTCTGTACTGTGTTCTGCCTTACTCCAAACTACTTTTGAGCTTATGTTAAGTTTTAATTTCCTTTTTTTTCTACTTAAAAAAAATCTCAATAATATGTGGGACGAAGTTAAGAAGTGTAGGCAATATTGCCAACAGTTTTTTCTTTTCCTTTATTTTTTCAATTATATTTTGTCTATTTTACAAAAAAGATCTGGACTTTTCAAATAAATATGTAAGATAGAATATTTTTCTAAACACTGTCAAAGACCAGTGGAAGCTGGAGCCAAGATACGCATGCATATAGACACATGCAAACTTCAAACAGAGATAATAAATAGTGAGGTAAGAGTGTGTGAATAGTGAGGAGTGTCTTTCTGTTTCATTCAATGGGGAGAGTGTACCTCTAGGCACTGTGCTGCGTCTTTATCCAAGAATGTCAGCATGGACATATTTTATTTATCTAAGTTTATTCAAAATAGTGAAATTTAAAAACTTTGGAATCAGGTGTTTATTAAAGAACCCACATCCATTTTTGAAAATTGACAAAACACAAAGTTGAATGTTTATTCTGGAGAATATCAGTGAATATCCCAATGTTTACTAAAATCCTCCTTAGCTGGTCAGAAATCACAGTGGATGGTGCTTCAGAAAGGTTTCCCGTGATGTGTGCACTTGAAAAGTGGGAATGGGATGTGCTCATTTTTCCTGCATGCTAAGTTCAATTTGTCTGTTTGTAATAAAGACAGTGAAAGAGTAGAAATCAGCATTGAAAAGGTGTGTTTTTTTTTTCCAAAATGTAATTGCCAACCACTACAAGATTGCTTCAATTACTGTATTATTTTACACAGGATCTGAAGGTTGACAATATGTTGAGAAAGCAACATACATTAATAGAGCTGTGAAAAACTGAACTGAGTTGTCAAATTAAATAAAATCTTTTTGCTCACATCATGGCAAATGCTCATGTGTAAAGACAGTGTCTCTATACTTAAAGGTGGTGGCTGTTACGTTCTGCTACGGGGTTTTAACAGACTGGGGACAGCGAGCACATGTTGATGCCATTTACTGTCCTTGCACCCCTGCTTCTGGCCACACTGATGGATTAACCAGCTTTGCCTTTATCCTGAATCTGCCCTTCCTTTCTCTACTTCTGAGCCCTCAGACCGAGGGCTGCTCATTGTCCTCTGTGCCTCCTGCCGGTTTAGGAAGCCGGATGGAGGCTCTTTATGGCTTGTGGATCAGACATCAGCCTTTCTTCTCCTTAGAGCTCTGCAGGTCACGCCCAGTCGCTTCAACTGGCGGAGGGAGCATTTTCAGAACCGCAGAGCGAAAGCACCCTGGAAAGGCGTCCCTCTCTCCTCACACTCCGCTTCGCCTCAAGCAGTCAATTCACCCTCCTCCTTTCACTTCCTTCCACGCCCTAGTCGATGCCTGAGAGGACCACTTCCCGCTAGATCCCTGGGGCTGCCTATTCTCCCATTCTCTGAGACCTAAGACCTGGAAGTGTTCCTTCTTCAAGTCTGTCTTCATGCAAAGAGTAAAATCGGGTCATTTGTGCTCCAGTCCAAACCCAGAAATAAGTCCGAGATGCCGGAAGTACAGGGTTCAGGTGACGGGGAAGGTGGTGAGAGATGGTGCAGTGAGTGTCTCAAGTTCAAAGTGTGAACGGCGGTGTCCCAGTGCCCCCATGGAACACACCTGGTTCTTGTTAGTGACAGCAGCATAAAGGAGCAGAATGAGGAATCGGGCACTTGGAGAGCCGTTCAGTATACGCTTCAGACTTACAAGCCCATTACCAGCTGAGCTACCAGGAAAAGTGAAAGTGAAGTCGCTCAGTCGTGTCTGACTCTTTGAGACCCCATGAACTGTAGCCTACCATGCTCCTCTGCCCGTGGGGTTCTCCAGGCAAGAGTACTGATGTGGGTTGCCATTTCCTTCTCCAGAGGGTCTTCCCAACCCAGGGATCAAACCCGGGTCTCCCAAACAAAAGCAACTATTCACTTTATACAGGTATTTTTCGTGGTTCAGCACTCACCTTTTTGGGAGAGTCATTCAGTTCAGTTCAGTCACTCAGTCGTGTCCGACTCTTTGTGACCCCATGAATCGCAGCACGCCAGGCCTCCCTGTCCATCACCAACTCCCGGAGTTCACTCAGACTCAGGTCCATTGAGTCAGTGATGCCATCCAGCCATCTCATCCTCTGTCGTCCCCTTCTCCTCCTGCCCCCAATCCCTCCCAGCATCAGAGTCTTTTCCAATGAGTCAACTCTTCACATGAGGTGGCCAAAGTACTGGAGTTTCAGCTTTAGCATCATTCCTTCCAAAGAAATCCCAGGGCTGATCTCCTTCAGAATGGACTGGTTGGATCTCTTTGCAGTCCGAGGGACTCTCGGGAGTCTCCTCCAACACCACAGTTCAAAAGCATCAATTCTTCATTAATAACACTCAAAAACCACCAACTCGCGGACATTTGTGATGTGAGGGTGAAGTGCTTTGGGTACCTACTTTCAGGTATTCAAAAAACTAGTCAACAATGAAGGTAGTGGATGGTTGTAAAGGGGTGAAAAATTGTTTTCGTGAAATATGGTTAGGGACTACCACACTTGTAAAATGACTGTGATTTTATCTAATTTTCACCATATGGAACAACACTAACAAAGTAACCTCATAAGTAGATATCCTCTCGGTTGACCAGTTGTTCTACAGTGTGACTCCCAGCATGATCAGTTAGCAGCTGCTAAGACTCTTGCCAAGATATCTAATTTCTCAGTGCCTCACTTTCTCTCATTTGTCAAATCTGAATAAAGTAGTTATCTGACTCGTGGTGTTTTGAGAAATGTATTAACTTATATAAGGCACTTAAGTGCATGCTCAGTGTAATAGCCTTGTTAACGGTCACTGTTTTGTTGGAGTTGGTGTGTATTCGGGCATTTATGACATCATTCTAACTCATCTACCCTTTCCCACCTGCATATTTATAGATGCCTTCATTTCCTCTATGGATTTCATTTGCCAACTCCTTCCATCAGCTCTATGTGATTTTCTTTCTCCCCTGATTGTCTGTAAATCTATATTTGAGTTTCTTATGATTCCAATCACATGCTAAATATTCTAAGGTCGTGTGTAATAAATCTCAGGAGATGACAGTATAACATAGTCACAGCAAGGTGAAGATAATAGGAAACAACATTTTGAGGCCTGCATCTGGCAATTAAAATGCTACTTGCTGAAGTCACTTAAACCTCTGTGTTTTACTATGTCACTACCTTCCAGCATTGAAGGCATGTGATACACCAGGAGCACACCTGTAGTTACACAACTTGGATTATTACCTGTTGCAGGAGCAGGAAGGAAACACTATAGGGCACCATGGGATGTCTCTGATGTGGAGTGGGAGGAATTTTTGTGTTAGGCAACTGGAGAAGGGCTTAAGAAGTAGGGCTCTGCTGTCAAGAAGCAAGACACTTGATGGGGTGAGGGATTGTATGATTGGATATCTTAATAAATCACACAAGAGTGAGACTAAGCTGTAGCTTGTAAGAAAGTAGTAGCCTTTCATGTTAGCCAGCATAGAGAGGGACGGTCTGGCCATCTGTGGTTGGCACAATGTCCATGCTTTTGTCAGTGTTCGGACGTGGTTATGGATGCTCTAGATCTGTCACGGTCACAGGCTCGCCTTGTCTGGTGTTTATGGTCTGTGAAATTGTTTGGGTTCAACAGCAGAAGGCCAGTCTTGGCTGAGTAATGGGAAAACTCCAACATGCTGGAGGCAGCTCTTCTCTTCCTCAACTACTTCATCATCTGTAAGTTAGGTATAATAAAACAGGGGTTGCAGAATTATAGTAAGAACTAAATTAATTTGAAATAAAACCATCTGTTGTAGGTTCAAAGGGAAGAGCATTCCTCTCTGGCTCACAGTTTCTACTGGGCCGCGACCTTAAGAATCATGGTGTGGACTGGGTCTGATTGCTGATTCTCCCCAAGAGTTAATAAGAGTTGTGAAAACAGCAGTGAAGCTGAATGTGTCACTTAAGTAACACTGTCATCATCACAAACACATTCGAACTTCGATTGAACACTGTACAGGCATATGAATGTTGGTAAACAAGCCTAACTCTTAGTTCAGAAAAGGCGATGTCACCCCACTCCAGTACTCTTGCCTGGAAAATCCCATGGACGCAGGAGCCTGGTGGGCTGCAATCTATGGGGTCGCGAAGAGTTGGACACGATGAGCGACTTCACTTTCACTTTTCACTTTTATGCATTGGAGAAGGAAATGGCAACCCATTCCAGTGTTCTTGCCTGGAGAATCCTAGGGACAGGGGAGCCTGGTGGGCTGCCGTCTATGGGGTCGCACAGAGTCGGACACGACGCGACTTAGCAGCAGCAGCAACTCTTAGTTAAACCAATTGTTCTTTTAAGAATTTCAAAGGAGAGCCAGTCTAAAGCCATTTTGCCAGATGGTTATAAGGACGGTTTCTGAAGTGGTTAATGGTTGCTTATTGACAGTTTACTTCTCAATGTATTACTTTCTTCCCATCTTTTGTAGTGGTTAAAATGAGAAGGTGAATCTGGATCTAATAAAGATATACACATTAAAAAACAAATGGAAATATCATTTAAAAGTGACATTCAGAAGTGCAACAGGGCTTCAGGACAGCCCAACATTCTGTGACTGTTCCAAAAAATGAAGGACCACCCTACTATTCTTCAGTTCAGTTCAGTCACTCAGTGGTGTCAGAATCTTTGCAACCCCATGAACCGCAGCATGCCAGCCCTCCCTGTCCGTCACCAACTCCTGGAGTCCACCCAAACTCATGCCCATTGAATCGATGATGCCATCCAACCATCTCATCCTCTGTCATCCCCTTCTCCTCCTGCCTTCAATCTTTCTCAGCATCAGGATCTTTTCAAATGAGTTAGCTCTTCGCATCAGGTGGCCAAAGTATTGGAGTTTCAGCTTCAACATCAGTCCTTCCAATGAACATTCAAGACTGATCTCCTTTAGGATGGGCTGGTTGGATCTTCTTGCAGTCCAAGGGACTCTCAAGAGTCTTCTCCAACACCACAGTTCAAAAGCATCAATTCTTCCACACTCACCTTTCTTTAGAGTCCAACTCTCACATCCATATTTGACCACTGGAAAGACCATAGCCTTGACTAGATGGACCTTTGTTGGCAAGATAATGTCTCTGCTTTTGAATATGCTGTCTAGGTTGGTCATAACTTTTCTTCCAAGGAGCAAGAGCCTTTTAATTTCATGGCTGCAGTCACCATCTGCACTGATTTTGGAGCCCCCAAAATTAAAGTCTCTCACTGTTTCCACTGTTTCCCCATCTATTTGCCATGAAGTGATGGGACCGGATGCCATGATCTTAGTGTTCTGAATGTTGAGCTTTAAGCCCACTATTGTATATCCCCACATACCAGTTTTTAATCTGTTTCTCATAAATCTTTTCCTCCTGAAATCTTTGTTGTGAGGGCCTGATTACAGTAAACTTAGTCAACAGCCCCCTAATTACTAATTTGCTTTTTAACTTAGATTTCCCGGAGTTAACGCATTAATATATAGTAGAAAGTAGTGTGGTCATTCTATCAATAAACATGGAATACAATCTGTAAGAGTGTCTGGTATGTTTGTATGAGTGAAAGTCTGAGTTTGTGTGCAGTGTCATAAAGCAGTATGTCACATGTAGATATAATACTGTGCTGGGCTATGCTGAGTCACTCAGTCATGTCTGACTCTGCGACCCCATGGACTGTAGCCCACCAGGCCCCTCTGTCTATGGGGATTCTCCAGGCAAGAATACTGGAGTGGATTGCCACGCTCTCCTCCAGGGGATCTTCCAGACCTAGGGATCAAACTATGGTCTCCTGCATTGCAGGCGGATTCGTTACTATCTAAGCCACTAGGGAAGCCCAAGAATAATGGAGTAGGTAGCCTATCCCTTCTCCAGGGGAACTTCCCAACCCAGGAATTGAACTGGGGTCTCCTGCATTACTGTCTGCATTACCAGGAAGTCCTGATATAATCCTACTACATATAAGTAGGTATACCAGTGGTGCAGACAGATAAGTCAGTTCTGCATGAACAGTACGTGGAATTTGTGTATTTTGTGTATTTGCAGCCAATTTCTGTTTGAAACAGAATCTGAGTAAAAATAAATATTGTATATATATATATCAGATTTTTAATTGCATTCATTACTGGAACTTTGTTAAAATATAATTTGAAAATAATTTATTTTTATGTTAGATTTATATTTATAACAAATAATCATAATATACTCTAAAAAGAGACAAAGAAGAATTTCCAAAATCCAAATTTTAAACTTATTTAGCATGGAAAATGCCTTATTTTCTTGCTTGCTCCTTTGCTGTTTAACAAGTTACTGGTCTGCTTCCTGTCTGAGGCTGATCTGCTGCTTCTCCCTGATTTTGCATCAGTTGTGAGAAGGGGGTTGCCTGGGTGTGATTGAAACCTGTGATAAAGCGCAGCAGGACTTTTCCTTCAGATGCATATTTTTGGTGTTGCTTTTCAACTGCCCGCTCAAAGGAAAACCAGAGTGAGTTCAAAAGATGACAATGGAGTCTGAATACCTAGAACTGCGTTTCATTGTCAATGTTTGAAAGTTATGTCCCTCTATGTAATAGATGAAAGTGCAAAGTTTAAAAAACATTTATTGACTTGTTCAAGGTTCACACCTAGTTGGTTACACAGCCTCTCCTAGGCACAGCTGAGCTACATGCTATCAGAATTCCTTATTTTCATTAGTATGATTCATCATAGTTGCAATGAATATACCAATCTAAAATAGACAATATGCAATTGTGTATCATTAATTATATAAAATGTATGATAGTAATATAATGATAAAATCAATATCCCAAATAAATATGTTAAATTATATTAATGTAATTAATATATCCATATAGTTATATACATATATTAGTAGAATATATAGTATAATATATATTAGTATGATCCTTGGTTGCTATATGATGAAAACATTTATGAATAACTTCAGAAATCTAAATATTTGTATTATTCAAGGTAAAATAAAGAGCTGAATCAGTGGTTTCAAAATTTCATAGATCAAGCCAAATCTCCAGTAATGCTTACTTATCACCCTGAGCAATATAAAGCAACAATAAATAAATCATTATTTTCATGTTTATATTAAGACCAAATATTCCTATGACCATTTCAAATTGACAGAAGTCATGATAGATACATTTTTATATAGGGTGGAGCACTATAATTTGTTACTCTTTTTCCTAGTTAATGAGCCTCATCTGTTTTTATGCAGAAGGTGGTGATTGGGAGGAGACAAGGCCAGCAGGACCCTGAGGTGTGGGAAGAGGCTCAGAAGTGGCAGGCCAGCCATTCCATTTGGGAGCATCCGGATAACTGAGCCATTCTTGGTCTCCTAGCTAACACACCTAGCCATTTGTATTCTTTCAACTTAGATATCTCATTTGGTTCCTCCATTATCTATTCAGCAATGAATGCTAATTATTCCCTACTATTTCATAAATGCAATAAGTATGATTTGAAGGAATCCCAACATCTGGAGGGCAAGAGAGTTTTAAGATGCCTAGAACCCAAAGTCCCACTTTCAAGCAACTTCATCGCTCTGGAAAAAGTGGGTACTTGACAGTCACTCTGAACTTCACTGAACTGAGTGTTTCTGCCCTTGCTTTCTGTACAGAGGATGGAAAATTCTAGCATATTGGGACACCTTTAGACTTTCTTTTTTTAAAAAAAGTGATTTAGACTTTTAGACATACATGAGCAGGTTCATTAGCCCTTGATTGCCTCAAATGCCTCTTATGTAACTTTCCTTAGCCATTAGAAAAAAAAAAAATCTAGCACATAAAATGCATGAATCTCCTCCGGGGCCACTTATAAACAAATGTCCTTCGTTAATTTAGAATATATTCTAAATTAACGAAGGAAAGGCAATTTGAAGAAAACCCGTTTTCCTCCTTTGTTTTGCTGTCAGCCGCTAAAACCTAGGGACTCCCTAATAAAATGCTTGAAGTAGGTCAGCTTAACATAAAATTCTATTTGTGAAGCTCTATTACAATCCAAATAATGATTTCCTCCCTGGAAAATGGCTTAGACTTTTCATATGCATCTGTTCAATGTTAAATGAGGAGTACGTGCTCCATAAAAGAACTGTCCACTCAGAAATGAGCGCTGTCCCAGAAATTCAGTATTCCTTCTCTTCTGTATTTTACCGATACAAGATGATTTTCCTGATAAATTAAGAGCTAATTTCTTAATTATGCTTAGGTTTAAAATACATTTGAAAATACTGTTAGTCAAATATTATACTGCTGCTGCTGCTAAGTCACTTCAGTCCTGTCAGACTCTGTGTGACCCCATAGACGGCAGCCCACCAGGCTCTCCTGCCCCTGGGATTCTCCAGGCAAGAACACTGGAGTGGGTTGCCATTTCCTTCTCCAATGCATGAAAGTGAAAAGTGAAAGTGAAGTCACTCAGTTGTTTCCCACTCCTAGCGACCCCATGGATTGCAGCCCACCAGGTTCCTCCATCCATGGGATTTTCCAGGCAAGAGTACTGGAGTGGGGTGCCATTGCCTTCTATTATACTACTAACTGTATATTTAAGAGAAATGAAAAATATTTCCACTCAAATAAAAATTGTACTTGAATCTTCATAGCAGCTTTATTCACAGGAACCAAAAGGTGGCAACAACTCAGTTGTCCATCAAGTGATGAATGGATGAAGGGTGGGTATATATACACGGAGATTTTAATCAGCAGAATAAAATTGAAGTTTTCTTACCTGTTGCAACACGGATGATCCTTGGGAATATTGTACTTATCAGAGATGACATACTTTATTATTTCGCTTACCTGAGATTTCCAAAATGGGAAATGTATAGATCGAGAAAATAGAGTAATAGCAGCCTTACACTGATGTAGGTGACTGCTAGTAGGTACAAGTATTTGGAGGAGTGGGTTGGGCAAGAATGTTCTAAAATTCGATTGGGGGATGATAGTTGCACAACTCTGTACTAAAAATCATCGAATTGTGCACTTTAAATTGGTGAGCTATATTTGATATGAATTATATTTCAAAGAATGAATTACATCTCAAAATTAGAATAATGTTTTAACATACACTACTTTGCTTTTAAATTTACTATTTATCATTGTTTGGTCGCTCAGTAGTGTCTGACTCTTTGTGACCCCATGGACTGCAGTACTCCAGGCTTCCCTGTCCTTTACTATCTCCCAGAGTTTGCTCAGATTCATGTCCATTGAGTCACAGATGCTATCTAACCATCTCATCCTCTGCCACCCGCTCTGCTTTTGGTTTCTATCTTTCTCAGCATCAGGATCTTTTCCAATGAGTCGGCTCTTCACATCTGGTGGCCAAACTACTGGAACTTCAGCTTCAGCATCAGTCCTTCCAGTGAATATTCAGGACTGATTTCCTTTAGGATTGACTGGTTTCATCTGCTTGCAGTCTGAGGGACTCTCAAGAGTCTTCTCCAGCTTATCTGTGTTTCCTGTTTCCCCTGCTAAAGCATAGCCACTCTGCACGCAGGGATTTTTGTCTGTTCTCTTCAGCACGGGCTCACCGGCAGATGTAGGCGTTTGCTGCGTTGAATAAACAGAGCTGTCAGGAGGGAGTTACTGGATCTGGCGCTCAGAGCACCTTCCCCTGGGATGCCCTCTTCCCGGGCACTAGCAATGACAGGCAGGGGAGAGTCAGATCAGTGCTGTAAGCTGTGATGGTAGTTGAAGCAAAATAGCAGAAAGGCCTGAGTAAAGAGCCATGCTATACTGAATAGAAATACGAGCTTGGGGATGAGGTCAGTTTATGGATAATATGGAAGAGCTAAGTTAGGGCTAGATTTTGGCAAGGACTTCAAGATCCGCTGGAGAAGGGATAGGCTACCCACTCCAGTATTCTTGGGCTTCCCCTGTGGCTCAGCTGGTAAAGAATCCACCTGCAATGTGGGAGACCTGGGTTCGATCCCTGGGTTGGGAAGATCCCCTGAAGAAGGGAAAGGCTACCCACTCCAGAATTCTGCTCTGGAGAATTCCATGGACTGCATAGTCTGTGGGGTCACAAAAAGTCAGATAGAAAAGATGCACTTTCACTTTTAGTATTAAGAACTTTGGACTTCAGGTTATAAAGAATATGTAAATCCATTAAGGAACGTGAAAGTGAATGGTGATGTAATTAGGCCTTTTTGGTAATAAATTAGGTGTCCTTTTAAAAAGTACAATAAGCAGTCATAGCCACCAAGGGTCTATTATAAATACTGCCTGTTCTGTCTTCTCACATCTGTCTTCTGTTAAAGGCCGTTGTTAATGGCCACAATTTCCAGGGCCTCTAAAGCTGGACAAGGCAGGAAAGCTAAATGGATGAACTGCCCTGGCTGGAGGGTTTCCTGGGGAAGAGGCTGAGAGAGAGCTTGCCCACCCACACACGCCACATTCTAGTTTATTTTTCTGAACTTGGAGTCAAACAACACTGGTGGGCCTGCAGGGTTCATCCTGAGGCCACTGGGCCTTGCGCCTGTTCTCTGGGAGCCAATCAGCTGACCCAGGGGCCACCGCGGGGCTGCCTGCTCCTTGGGGTTAGGGGCTGTGTTCAGGGGGACGTCACCTGTCGCTGCAAAACAGTTACCTTGACAAACACAGACAGAAGCAAGCTGCAGCTCTGCTTTTATAGATTCATTTGAAAAAAAAAAAAAAAGTCCTCATTAAATAACATTAGTACTAATTCAGCTGCATTTTCTGAAAGCTTTTAGGAAATCGAATTACAAAAAAGCACTTGCTGGAGTGGGGTTTAGATTTATCCATGTTTCTTCTTCACGTTTATCTCATTGAAAGAATTTTGACATTCTAGAATTTATTGTTGAAGTGATTACAGGAAGCATAACATCTCACAGAGATTTTTTAAAAGGAAGGTGCATACAAAGTCTTAAGGGGTGTGCCAAGGTGCTCTGGGCCCTTGGGTGGGGATCTGCAGTAATGGAATGAGATGGGAACAGGCTGATTCCCATGAAGTTGGGTTCTCATTAAAGCCATTGCGTTTTTCATTTTATAGTTTTTGATGAATACCTTTTAAGCAGCTTACTCTTCTAAATTAATAACAACTTGTGCTAAGTCTTTTCAGTCATGTCTGACTCTTGGTGACCATGTGGACTGTAGCCCACCAGACTCCTCTGTCCATGGGATTCTCCAGGCAAGAATGCTGGAGTGGGTTGCCACGCCCTCCTCCAGGGGGCCTTCCTGACCCAGGGATCGAACCTGCGTCTCTGTCTCCTAAATTGGCAGGCGGGTTCTTTACCACTAGTGCCACCAGGGCTTCCCTTGTGGCTCAGCTGGTAAAGAGTCCGCCCGCAATGTGGGAAACCTGGGTTCCATCCCTGGGTTGAGAAGATCCCCTGGAGAACGGAATGGCTACCCACTCCAGTATTCTGGCCCGGAATTCCATGCACTGTATAGTCCATGGGGTCGCAAAGAGTCGGACACGACTGAACAACTTTCACTCTCCACCTGAGAATAATGCATCTCTTTAAACAAAAATCTCCCATGAGATTTAACTCAGAGAAACAGAAGGGAGATTTATACTGTGTTTACTGAAGGATGGGGTGCTGGGGAGTGGAAGGAGAACCCAAAAAGCTAAGACATATTTTTAAGGTCTTTTTTGAAAAACAAAACTTAATGTCAACTGTATTTTTCTAATTTTCCACACTATCAATATGAAATGTTCTCAATGAGATTTTTATCATACTTATATTTTCATGAGTCCCCAAGATATTAAAAAAAGAGAGAGAGAAAAGACATATTACTTGAGTGTACATGTTCTCTGCACCCTTGACATTGTGAAGCAGGTACTCAGGGCCAAAAATAGTTGCTCTTTGGACAGTTTGGGCCTGGAAATAATCTGTCCTAAGTCAAACAGAGTTTGCAAATGATGAAAAGTGAAATCAATCCTTTTAAATTCAAGGGGATTCTTATTGCCTTCTCCAAAAGGGAGCCCCAAATCGTAATTCATTTGCATTTGTTCATGTGGAAAGCAATAAAATGCCCTTCAGAAGTTCCATCTTTTCAGTTGGATAGGAAGATTATTGGTTGTTGCTATTATACTTTAAAAGACTTATTTATATGAAAAGTAATGCCTGAAATCATATTTCACAACATGGAAAAAATACACACACAAAAAATCCTTCTCTCTTATTTTCTAGCAAATCATTATTTAATTTCCCTCTTTAAATCACCACATTCAACAGAAAGCAGAACTCTGTTCCCATCCGTGGCTACCTTAAATAATTCAGACTCTGAGGCTTAAAATTGTATGAGGAAACTGACTTGGTAACTGCGTGAAGTCACATCTTCTTGATATGTTTGACATTCTGAAAATGGGGCTTCTCTTTGAATACTTAAGTCTATTGAATCACTGAGCAAAATATTTGCTGTTTCACCAGCTTAGTTCTCAGCAGGTATCTTCATGGGGAGATAAGGAATGGACACAATGAAAATTACATAAAAAATATTTAACACAATGGGAAGAAAATTAAAGTTGAAGCAAAGTGGTGTTAGGAATGAAATGATATTTTAAGACATATTTCTTTACCACCACAAAAGCAAAACAGTGTTTTTTTTTCTGTTTTTGGTATCTCTGTCCACATTAGGATTAATATATGTGAGACTGTCAAACCTTCCCATATTCGTGCTGACAAGCTCGATTGTAAACTTCTAACCTTGTATGCGATAATGGATATTGGATATAGCTGACCTATAAACTGTGTGTGATCTGTTTTGATGGTACAGATAATTTTGATGCTACTTTTATACCTGACCTTTTAAATGGAATGTTAGGGTGAGTTTTAAAGATAATGAGTTGCTTGAGATAAACAATAGAGTTGTCTCTCGGAGTATCATTTGAAAATAAAACAGAAGCATAGCCCTAGATGATGTAGATAAAGCCCCACCATCAGGTCAAGTCCCAAGTCACTTATATCTCCATGTAAAGAAAACATATATGCATTAAAAAAAATAGGATCATTAGAGAAGAAGATATCAAATTAAGAATAGCAGAGAATACACACCGAGGCATAAAGAAATAATTGATTCTTTTTTCCTTTGGTCTCTAAAGCCCACTGTTCATTGCTCTGTTCTGGATTTTCAGAATGGTACCGTAGGCATCACACATTCTTAAGACAGTGTGAAATAGTGACTTAGTCAAGAGCATGTGTGGGGCACGTAACCTAGAATTTCCAAATGAAAAGTAAAATTTCCACTGCTTCTGAGACTAAGTGACTTAACCTTATTGTACATAACCTTTAAATATGAGGCAGGATTTGATTCTAATCATCTGTGAATTCTGTAGCTCTATAATTCTCAAAATGCTTGAGAAAAAAAATGCTTTTAGTGTTCTAAGAAAATTTTAAGTGCTGTATATTAATAAAGTTTATTAATTAACCATGTACCATATTTTTTCCCTTCTGGCATTCATTTGTTAAATAAGATAATTGAAAATGAGACATCATCTCAGTTTTACCTGCAAGTGAATCGACCTTTTGTCTTTGCTAAAGTAGAGTCCTTGGACTGCAAGGAGATCCAACCAGTCCATTCTGAAGGAGATCAGCCCTGGGATTTCTTTGGAAGGAATGATGCTAAAGCTGAAACTCCAGTACTTTGGCCACCTCATGCGAAGAGTTGACTCATTGGAAAAGACTCTGATGCTGGGAGGGATTGGGGGCAGGAGGAGAAGGGGACGACAGAGGATGAGATGGCTGGATGGCATCACCGACTCGATGGACGTGAGTCTGGGTGAACTCCAGGAGTTGGTGATGGACAGGGAGGCCTGGCGAGCTGTGATTCATGGGGTCAAAAAGAGTCGGACACGACTGAGTGACTGAACTGAACTGAGTCATTAGGTTAGGGCTACATCACAGTGTGTGTGTGTGTGTGTGTGTGTGTGTGTGTGTGCATGTGTGTCCCTGTGTACATAGGTACACACATATATGATGAATACTTAATAACATTAAAAAAATTTATTACTACTGTGTTTTTCACATGTATCCATTTTCATTCATTTGTTCTGAATGGAAACTGCTTCTGTTTGCACAAAGATTTTTTTTTTTATTAACCTAGAAGGATTCCTTCCAGCCTCTTATAATGACAGTTGTCAAAATTGCTGTTTTTATTTCTCTTGTTGAAAAATGTTGAGCTCATTGTTAAAATAATGATAGGAACACGAACAAAAGTCAAAATCCTGTTTATTTTTTTCATAATCCCAGTGTATTCATTGTCCTTCCCTACATAAATGAGACACGAGCATTTGCAAGGCATCTCCCCGGTCTGAGATCACTTTTCAGTGCCACATTGTTCTTCTGATGTCTTCTTCCCACCATTTTCTCTTCTTAAAATCGCAGCAATAAATCTCACTCTTTGATCATTCGTCATCATCCTCCCATATCCCTTTCTGCACAAAACTTGCTTACCCTCCAAAACCACAGCCCAAATTCTATTGACTTTTAGAAACCCAGAGCCATTTTTAACAATGATTGGAAAGCAGACATTCCCAGGGCTTTCTTATTTTCTCCAACATAAACTGTTCCTCTTCCCCGACAATTCCCTCCCAAGCCCTTCAAATTCCTCTCCTGTGGTTGTTCTGTAATGGATCCAACGATAGGAATCTTTCTTTGAGCCTAACACTATCTGACATATTTTCTCTTCCTGACTCCTTTTGACACATGATTAATATGATCGCAGCTTCCTTTTATAATATAAGAATAGTCCATCAGAAACAACTTTTTAAATTCTTGTTATTTACCCATAGATTCTGTGTATAGGATTTGTTTTATGTGATATCTTTTTATTTAGGTAATCAGTATTTTATCTGCTCTAACATAAAATTAATAAAATATCAGATCTGATTGGCTTCATCTTACTTCTTTTGGATAGCGATCAGAACTCGGAAGGCAGTCAAGGTGTTTGCATTTCATGAAATAGCTTTCTAGTCTTACAAGGGCACAGGTTTTGATAATTAGGAAACAGATAAAGTTTACAATTACTTTATCTGCATGCATGCAGTGGATCTGTTGATTCAGGATTTAAGCTGTTTTGTTCTATTTAATTGTCAGATGCAACAAAGACACATTTACTCATTCATCATTAATTAGATTAAAGACCTCTAGCTATGAGAGTTCCTGTAAGCCTATGAAGATGAGATTGGGCGCCTGACCCTGGACTGTCTATATGTGATGAAGAAGATTTGCTGCTGCTGCTGCTGCTGCTAAGTCGCTTCAGTCATGTCTGACTCTGTGCGACCCCACAGATGGCAGCCCACCAGGCTCCCCTGTCCCTGGGATTCTCCAGGCAAGAACACTGGAGTGGGGTGCCATTTCCTTCTCTAATTCATGACAGTGAAAAGTGAAAGTGAAATTGCTCAGTTGTGTCCAACTCTCAGCAACCCCATGGACTGCAGCCTACCAGGCCTCTCCGTCCATGGGATTTTCCAGGCACGAGTACTGGAGTGGGGTGCCATTGCCTTCTCCGAAGAACATTTGCATGTACCCAAATATCTATAGTACCAGATTATAGTAAGTAAGTAAGTAAAGAAGTGGCTCAGACTGTAGAGAATCTGCCTGCAATGCAGGAGACCCAGGTTTGATCCCTGGGTCAGAAAGATCCCCTGGAGAAAGAAATGGCAACCCACTCCAGTATTCTTGCCTGGGAAATCCCATGGACAGAGGAGCCTGGAGGGCTCTGTGGGGTCAAAGCGTCGGACACGACTGAGTGAGTAATACTTACTTAAATATCTATAGTATAAGTCAGCTTATAGAAAAGTTTTATCCATAGTGCTGTGGGGAATTATGAACTATTAATTTTGATTGCTTTGTTTGCAAAAGCCCTTACTGATGAAGTGGCATTGAATATGGTTCTGAAATTATCTAGAAAGATGTAATTGAAGGGAGATGTACATCAGGCAGGAAATGACTTGTCCTGACTTTGGCTTGGTGATCAAAGTGAACTCCTTTGTAGGAAGATGATCCAGGATATAACTAGACCAGATAAAACAGAACCATGACAGCCATATGTGACAAATAATTACACAGTAATAAAATTATGAAACACTGATGTCTATTTGGATGATAACATTATTTCATATTATTTATTTTTCCATTTTATAAGTGCTATTATTTAGATAAAACAATTAACAGCATCACTTCAAAGCAATGAAACAGTAAGAATGATTAATCAAATATGTATGATAAAAATATGACAATATTGAGATAGGTTCAAGGATGTATTATTATACAATACAGGGAGTATAGCCAATATTTTATGATAACTGTAAATGGAAAGTAACTTTCAAAAATTTACATAAAAATAAAATTTAAAATATAACAATATTGTGTAACATTTCTTTCTGTTCTTGGATACAGCAGTTTACTTAACGTTTTTTTTAAAAACTTTGTATTTAATATTTAAAATTCTTAAGCTATATTATTGGATACCCTCAATATTCATAAATTAAGAAAGGAAAATACATAATCCTGATCAGATATTGCCTATTTTTAATAAAATAACACTGACATGTTGCTTCCTATCCCACTGTGCATAGGATAATTTTTCCTTCCTCCCCCGTAACACTTTGCGGGACTGCCCACGGCCCTTGGGACATCCCCCATTTCTCTGGGGTGGTGATGAAACTGGATACAGTCGAACATCAGTTTCACCTGGACTTGCAGCTCTGCTCTCAAAAGACCCTCATGACACTCATTTCTGGTGTCAGTCCTACGTGAGGACCTGAGCTAAATGTTCTTTCAACAGTAGGGCTGGAGTGTGGGATTCTTAGGGTTTGACTTGCCAGCAACAGCAGGTTTTAGACATGTAGGAATTAATTTCCAGGTTTCCCAAAATGCCCATCCACTTTGTACCCACAGGCTTGTTTTGGAGACCAGCTGTTAGTCAATTAGGACCTTCAAATTCATCAGACAGGCTATCTGTGCCTACAACGTCTGATATTTTTAAACACGCTAAAGCACGTTGGCTCTCCTCACCAATTACACGGCCCTTTCTCAGGGAACATGCTGTTAAAGCACAAAAGCAATCTGAATCTGCGAAGTCCAGGTTGGTTTCCAAATACCTTCCAATTTAATAAAGAAACCGAGGAAGGACTGTGTAATTTGTTTGCCCTTCTCTGGTAGCAGTTTTTGTTTTTTCATTTTAGTTCTTAAGCAGTTTTGTTAAAAAAAATTTTTTTTTTAATTTCTTCTGTTGAGTTTTCATCACAATGTATACGTGACATTGAACAACTCAGGTGTAGTCCGTCCATCCCTTTCCAGGATCCTTCTGAACCCCACAGAGCTTGCTGCACTTTGGAGGAGCACATGGAGGTTCTCTTGCTGCGTCCCACCCTTCGTTCTCATCCAGGGCGCTGCACAGTAGTGGGCGCTTGGAAGGTCTTATCTTACTTTCAGGTCGTTATTTTAACGTCTTTCCCGTGGCTCACAGATCATAATCATCTTGTCTAGGGGTGGATGTTCTCTCCATAGCTGTCACACCCCGTTCAGTGCATGTTTTGAAGCATCTGAGGAGTGAAGAAAACTTTATGTAAACCTCAGTGTCTCAGGGAAGCAAATCTCCTGCCGTCTTGTAGTGTTGTATGCAAGACACATGAAGCATTTGGGAGGTAGTTTTTAAGGAGCTGAGTGAGAGGGCAGAGTCTATAGTCTAAATGGAATTTACCAAAATGTGTATTTGTGCTTTCTGCCACATACGCTGTTGGATGAACAGAGTCTAGTTTACAGTTGGATAGGGGCTTCTCAGGAAGTGCTAGTGGTAAAGAACCTGCCTGCCAATGCAGGAGATATAAGAGACGTGGGTTCAATCCCTGGGTCAGGAAGATCCCCTGGAGGAGAACGTGGCAACTCACTCCAGTATTCTTGCTTGGGGAATCCCATGGACAAAGGAACCTGGTGGGCTACAGTCCAGTTCAGTTCAGTTCAGTCGCTCAGTTGTGTCTGACTCTTTGCGACCCCATGGACTGCAGCATGCCAGGCTTCCCTGTCCATCATCAACTCCTGAAGCTTGCTCAAACTCGTGTTCATCAAGTCGGTGATGCCATCCCACCATCTCATTCTCTGTCGTCCCCTTCTCCTCCTGCCTTCAGTCTTCCCCAGCATCAAGGTCTTTTCCTGAGTCAGGACTACAGCTCATAGGGTGGCAAAGCTGACACAACTGAAATGAATTAGCACACAGAAAACACAAGGTGGGGCTTAGCAGGTGGCGCTAGGGGTCACGAACCCACCTGCCAACGCAGGAGGTTCAAGGGATGTTCCATCCCTGGGATGGGAAGATATCCTGGAGGAGGACATGACAACCCACTCCAATATTCTTGCCTGGTGCGCTACAGTCCATAGAGTCACCAAAAGTCGGACATGACTGAAGCAACTTAGAAATCAAGATGATGATTTAAAGTTCCCCTTTTCAGAATAACTGAGAGCTAGGAAGACCACTTTTGATTGTGTGGCTGTGATTAGACAGATCATTTTTGAAATATTATGGAAAGCATGATTGTCAGTATCATCTGACAAAATCAGCTCTGCGTTCTGAAGGCCAGCACATCTGTTGTCAGCATTCTCCCTTTTGTCCCCCCATGGAACACTTGGGTTTCCACCTGTGATTCAGGAAGTGTTACTTGGCTTCACTGAGCCCTCAAGGGAATGATGTGATAACTATGTTTGTTTGAATAACAAGATATCATGTATTTGTGCAGTGTGATAATGTGCTCATCTGTGCAGTGTGCTCGGATAAGTTCAGTAACTGCTGCGTTAACTGAGTGGTGTCTTTGGGGAGACAAAATCTTCTGATTGATTTGTTAACACCTGTCTGGCTCATGCTAACCCGGGAGATTCCATGGGCAAGTTGGCTTTTATACCCCCTTGTCTGCTGTGTGAACTCAAGAGTCTGTTGTCAGATACACTCTTTTGGTTGTTTACCTTCCTAACCCAGTTGAACATGTCCTTCTATCTGTCATTTAAAATACGACTGTTGTTCTTTCGCAGTGATGTCTGGGTCACACTGGCTTGGTGTAATCCTGATGGTTTTCGCTATGTGACTTCTTAGGAAACGTGAACACAATAGCCATCATGTTAAAAATTAAGCTACTGCGATCTTGAAATGCAGTGCAAAGCACAAAAGTTAAGCAGTAGGCAAGCAGGCGCTTGTGAGACTCATGATTACAGCGCAGGGAAACGCCATCGCTCAGCATGACGCAGCCACAGAGGATCCAACACCCGGAACCGGAAACCGTGGCCCCGTCCACGTCAGGGGGTGGGGGTAAAGAGCAACCTGGACGCCTAGGCCAATCATCTGTGTCACACCCACCTGAAACTGAAAATGCGCTTTCAGCCCCTCATCTGCAGGCTGACTTTGGAGTTTTGTTCCTTTCCCTAGGCTTCCCTCGGAGAAGGCAATGGCACCCCACTCCAGTACTCTTGCCTGGAAAATCCCATGGATGGAGGAGCCTGGTAGGCTGCAGTCCATGGGGTCGCTAAGAGTCAGACATGACTGAGCGACTTGACTTTCACTTTTCCCTTTCATGCATTGGAGAAGGAAATGGCAACCCACTTCGTATTCTTGCTTGGAGAATCCCAGGGACAGAGGAGCCTGGTGGGCCGCCGTCTGTGGGGTCGCACAGAGTCGGACACGACTGAAGCGACTTGGCAGCAGCAGGCTTCCCCCATGACTCAGTGGTAAAGAATCCACCTGCCAACAGGAGAGTCTGTTAGATCCCTGGGTTGGGAAAATTGAATGGCAACCCACTCCAATATTCTTGCGTGGAAAACCCCCTGGACAGAGGAGCCTGGCGGGCTACAGTCCATGGGGTTACAACTTAGCAACTAAACAACAAAAACAGCCAGGTTTCAGCGCTCATTGCCCAAGGCTAACTTCCTAAGCTTTGCATCCCGGGAGACATTTCCTGGGATATGGAGTTCTCTCCCAGAGCAGGATTCTTGGCCTGGCAACAATCACAGAAAGTGGGCATGGTGCAGAAGCCGGCGGCTGGGCAGAGTAAGGCCTCTGTGCTGGTTGGAGTCTGGGACGTGTCCTTCCATTCTGCGTCTTTGTCCCTTTATCAAGAAAGTCAACAGGCTCCTCTCTGTCTCATGCCGTTTCTATCTGGAGATGTCAAAATGAAGAATAGCAAGATCAGCCTTCTCTCCACCTGCTGGTTTAATCCCAGCCCTTTAGAACGCTTCTATTTCTTTGTTTCTAAAGGTCCCTAACTTTGAATTTGTGCTGGTGGAATAAACGTACTGGGTCCTTCAGTCAAAATAAGGTGGTGGCCTTTCACCCACTGAGACTCCAAATCAGATACCTAGGAGATCCCTACCCTGTTTCTAAGATTCTATGTGATAAGCAAAAGTTTAAAATAAATTTCACTTTGTATCATTACTTTCCAGGATTACTTTCTGGGTGTAAATGTTCCCAGGTGTTGCCTTGTCCAGCCCATCCAACATTTTTTGTTTTTGCTTTATTTTCCTCAAATGTAAAATAGAAGTGATAATGTCTGTTTCTGCATATCAGGGCTATCATGAGAGGATGAAACCATAAAGATAAAATAATGATTATGAGAGCACTTTGAACAGTTCTAAAGATGATAAAATGGTGGATGATCCTGTTACATAAAATTCCAGTGATAAATTCTGATTCAGCCATACTTGTTCTTAATAACAGATTGCTCCATTTTTCATAATTATTCTCCATATTAATATCACTGTGAAGTCATTTCAACAGCTGTCTCTTTTTGGTTGCAGATGTTTTACCCTCAAAGAAAATGAAACTGTGTACTTCTTTTCTTTTCTGGAGTTTTGATTGAACCAGTTTTGAATCTAAATAACTCCAGAAATGTCTATTGTTGCTTATCAGTGAAGAACACCCATTAACAGAATCTCATAAGTTAATCTTTTTCAACATACTTTTTTTTTTTGATACCTAAGAAAACATCCTACTTGCAGACAGCAAGGAACCGATAGGAAAGAAGGAGAGAGAGAAATAAACAGCCAATTATAGAAATATTGTGGAATTGCAGTCCTAGAGTTATAGATGAGATGTTACAATAAGCCATTGGGGAAGGCAGTGGAGGCTTCTTTGAGGAGGTGACCCGTGAAGTGAGGTTTTATAAAAGGGAAATTTAAGGAGGCAGTGGTGCAGAGGAGAGCTCAAGAAAGCCTGCAGGGGCAAAGGGAGATAATTGAACTTTTCGGTACTATTTCTGCTGCCATCGATCGGCCCCATCAGGCCGAGTTTCAGACAGGCCAGTAAAAATGAGGCAGAAATACATTTGCAGCCTACCTGAGTGCCTTACAGGGTATATGTGCCCAGATGTCATTTATCAGCATGATAACAATGGCAATGAACATCACTATAATTATTACTGTCATTTAAAATCACTGATCTTCAGTTTGGCTCATTTTGGCCGTTGTCTTCAGTTTCTTTTCTATTTCCTTTATAAGTGATCTTTGTAAGAATGAGTACAGTTCTCAGCATGTTGCATTTATTAAAAACGTATGGAAGTGTTCTGAAGAGAGAGGGTCTGTGTGTCCAGAGGTGGGGATGGGTGGGACTGTGAAATGTGAGCTCAGCTTGGTGGCTCAGATGGTAAAGAATCGGCCTGGGTTCCATCCCTGAGTCAGGACGATCCCCTGGAGAAGGGAATGGTAGCCCACTCTAGTATTCTTGCCTGGAGAATCCCATGGACAGAGGAGCCTAGTGGGCTGCAGCCCATGGGGTCTCAAGGAGTCGGACTGAGCAACTAACACACGGAGACAGAGGACGTGCATCAGCGGTAGTTTCTGAGGGGGTTATTCTGATGAATTTCAAATCCAGCCATTACTGCTGCTTTCTTATGGTACACGATTAACTTAGTCTGTGCGGAGGTGGACCACAGGACCGTCCTAACTGGCATGGCACCTTTCGGGAGCTGGATCAAGACCCCCTGCTGTGGGCTCAGCCCTGGGTGTTGGACTCCCTTCTGATCTCCTGGCAGGCCGCCCTGCACACCCCCCCCAACCCCGCAAAGCTGCGCATCCCCGAATCAATACAGTGTCCCCTGCTCCTCTGCAGCTGTGTCTTCTCTGCAGGCGTTCGTGTTTTGCTTTTCATGCTCAGACCTGGACTCAAGTCACTGAGACGGCTTTCTCCCACTGCCTGTCACTCCTTCTAACTGACAAAGCCATTTGTACGTGACCCTCGAGGGGGAAACAAAGACCCTCTTCAGGCCTTTCTGAATGTTCTGAATCCCAACTCCTGGTTCGTCCTTGACGTTAGTTCCATCCTAACGAGGTGTTCACTGTGCTGGGAATCCACTCGGGCTGTTTTCTCTGCCACAACGTCATGTTACTTTGTTCTCAAACATCTCCGGCTCTAATGTGCTGGCTGGTTAGAGTCAAGGTGTTCGCTATACATAACTTGGAGGTAGAAGGTGGTGTGGCTTTTTTGAGTTGAACATGGAAGATCCATGGCTTGGCTTTGCTGAGATAGTTCAATAACTGGGATACGGACCCCGGTGTCCTTGTTCCTGGAAACGTGGGTGTCTCTTCAGCATAAGGTCTCTTTGCAAAGTTGAATTGATTCCACATCTTTATTAGTCTTTCAAGTATATTATATTGTCATTTACTGTGTTTTTATGCTTAAGTGTATTTCTACATAATAAACTTGAGCAGAAAACCCCAAGAGGGTGATGCTTGTGTCACATTTTTAAACTGTGACAGCTTGTGGAGGAATAAGAAAATGTTACATAGAACTCTGTGTAACATTAACATTTATCATATTGGTTTATACATTTTCAACACCATGGATCCACGGCAGGTCCGTTCATGGATGCTGAACCAGTGAAATTGTTCCTTTTGATATGGAGTTTTCATCATGTTGGTTCTAATTCCCCCATTTTCCCACAGAAGCCTCCTGTTTATTTGTAAGTACCTTCAGTTTAGTTTAGTTCAGTTAGTTGTGTCTGACTGTTTGCGACCCCATGGACTGCAGCACACCAGGCTTCCCTGTCCATCACCAACTCCCGGAGGTTACCCAAACTCATGTCCATTGAGTTGGCAATGCCATCCAGCCATCTCATCCTCTGTTGTCCCCTTCTCCTCCCGCCTTCAACCTTTCCCAGCATCAGGGTCTTTTCCAATGAGTCAGTTCTTCACGTCATGTGGCCAAAGTATTGGAGTTTCAGCTTCAGCATCAGTCCTTTCAATGAATATTCAGGACTGATTTCCTTTAGGATGGACTGGTTTGATCTCCTTGCCGTCCAAGGGACTCTCAAGAGTTTTCTCCAACACCACAGTTCAAAAGCAAGTACCTTACTAACAACATTAAACTTCTCAAGAACAAGACAGATACCTGCAGACGTGTTTCCCAAGTCCTAACTGTATGTGACTGTGTGTGAAAGTTACTCGTGGTTTGTCCACTCCTGGTTACCCCAGATAATTGTCCATAGTTAGGACTGTCCATCTGGAGAGGAAAGTCTATGTGTTTAAATGGTCATCTCCTGAGTTGTCAGAAGCCTCCTGGAATGTGTCCATGAGGGCCATGTGGATGGTGCTCTTCACTCACGAGGGAATAAAGCTGAGAACAGTCTTGGAAACACACAGGTGAGATCACTGCATGGGAGGAATTCATGTTCTCTCTGCACAATTTTCTGTTTTACATAGAATCCAGTCTCTTTCCTTATAAATTGGTGCAGACTCTTTTGAAGTTAGGATTTAGTAGCCTTTTGAATGGATACCTTTTAAAGGCCTTAGTGTCAAGACACAATGGGCATGAATGTGAGCAAACTCCAGGAGCTAGTGAAGGACAGAGGAGCCTGGCTGCAATCTGTGGGGCCGCGAAGAGTCGGACACAACTGAGCAACTGAACAAGGAGGGTGTTGGGTTTACTCGTCACACAGAACATGTTGAGGAGACAAAGACAATATTTCCCTAAAAGGTTAACTGCTTCCATGAACACAGGGTGAGAAGAAGTGATAGCCTCCGATATCTTGGGGCTTCCCTGGTGGCTCAGATGGTAAAGAATCTGCCTGCAGTGCTGGAGGCCTGGGTTCAATCCCTGGATTGGGAAGATCCCCTGGAGAAGGAAATGGCAACCCACTCCAACAGTCTTGCCTGGAAAATTCCATGGCCAGAGGAGCCTGGTGGGCTACAGTCCATGGGGTCGCAAAGAGTCGGACACGACTGAGCAACTCCACTTCTTCTTCTTCAGGTATCTAAAGAGACTGAGTAGAAACAGCTTATGGTGGGCAGGAAATGAAGGGGAAGAAGAAAATAACACATTCCTTGCCTTATTTCCCCATCAAGAAAATTGGGATTGGAAACAGGATGTGAGAACGTCAGAAAGAAACTCCCTTGTGAGTACCTTCTGTGCCCGAGCTTGCCCCACCCGCCGCGGGGTCGCTGGTCCCAGGTCTCTAGTGAGAGGGCAGGTGGGTGAAACCACACCAGGCTGGAAGCATCCCGAAGCACAGGAAGGAGCAGACTTCTCTCTCCAGGAAGCTCAGCCTGCTCTCGACTCAGAGACACAGGGGTCCAGGGAACGGAGGATCCTGGCTATGGCTTAATAGGAGAGCTCCGTCTTCCTAGATCCTTGCCTCCTGATTCTCCTGCTGATGCTGCTTCATGTAATCGTTCTCCTAGTAACTCCTCTCTACTTCGATTGCCTTTCCAGTTTAACAACTAAATAATTAAATATTCTTCTCCCTGTATCAGCTTCTAGTTACTAGATAGGTCTCGCTAACTGGTCCATGTCAGCAGTGGTTTAGTCGCTCAGTCGTGTCTGACTTTTTGCGACCCCATGGACTGTAGCCCGCCAGGCTCCTCTGTCCGTGGGGTTCTCCAGGCAAGAATACTGGAGTGGGCTGTCGTTTCCTTCTCCAGGGGATCTTCCTGACCCAGGAAACCAACCCGGGTCACCTGCATGGCAGGCAGATTCTTTACCGACTCAGCTACGAGGGAAGCCCCAGTACGTGTCAGACCACGACCTATAGAAAACGCCCATTTGTCCAGTCGGTTTGGCTCCCTTCCAGTCTGTGGGAGCAGAGGGCATCCTGCATATATGTGTGCAACTGTAGCCAAGAGGGAACTGAGCCTTCTTAAAAGTAACAAATATTGGGGGCACTCAATTTTATGCCTGACATTGAACTAGAGTCTAGGAGTAAACCAGGAAGTAAAAACAGGGGGGATCACAGAATGTGGTGGGGTAGGTAAGAGGAGTTGTAATGGGACCGACGAGCAGTTTCACAGGTTTATGGAAAATTATTACTATTCTAAGTGCATGAGGGCATATAACCGGGAAACCTGTCATGGTCCAGGGAGTGGGCATATTTCTACAAGGAGGTAATTATCTTGGCATTAGCTCTAAGGGGGTAATGAGGAGGCTGATCATTCAAATGTGAAAAACTCTGGGAGCTGAAGCTAAGAAAAGGCTTTGCTACCAAAGCCCCTGAATGTATGTAAAAGGTTTGACTTCATTTAAAGGTCAGGCAAACATCACTGGGTGGTTTACGGCAGTTGTATTCAGACACGTTTGTATTTTTATTAGAGCGATTTTCACTTGTACATTCAGTGTGTGTGTGTGCTCTGTTGTGTCTGACTCTGCAACCCCGTGGACTGTAGCCCACGAGGCTCCTCTGTCCATGGGATTTCCCAGGCAAGAACACTGGAGGGAGTTGCTGTTTCCTCCGCCAGGGGCTCCTCTCAAGCCAAGGGTTGAGGCTCTGTTCCCTACACTGGCAGGCAGATTCTTTACTGCTGCTCACCTGGGAAACCCGCACTCAGTGTGCAGTAAATGAAAATTCTCTGCACACTTCTCTCTGTCCTGGACGCTGGGCACATAGCAGCGACTGAGGCCCAGCCACTGCCTGCACGCAAGCAGTTTCATCCTTCAAGTATTTACAGCATCAACGTTGAGCATCTGACAGCAAATGAGACGTGGACAGTGCCTTTGCAGTTAAGGTGGGGAAAGCTCGAGTCTTTGTTTCAAACGGGATGAGGCCGGTTCACAGGTTTGAGCTGGTTTGCTCTCGTGGCTAACGGAGGGGCCGAGGTCACCGCAGACACCTGGGGTTTTCGGTGCAGGGAAACGGGAAAGGAACTGAAGGAATCCCAGCCCGGAGCTTCCTGCAGCTCCAGCAGAAGTGCCGGTCAAGTGTCTCATTAATTTTTGCTAATTGGCAGTCTCTGAGAGAGGCGACAGTGAGCCGCACCGCCTCCCTCTCCAGAAGGAGCACAGACGCACACAGTGTAACTGGCGGCGGCTATTCTAGTGGGAGGGCAGCAATTACCCACGGAGCCCTCCTTCCTAGCGCTTCCACCAGAGCTGCACATTTAGGAGATGTGCTTGAAAAATCGTCTTTTCCAAGCGCTGTGTGAGCTAACTAGCGTTTACGAGGCTAGCAAGTCCCATGAGGGTACAAAAAGAGGCAGGATTTGATACTCCATCATGTACCACTGGCCAAGCACTTTGATCAGTAGAAATACCCTAAAGACAAATAGTCTGCAACCGTGATCCATCTGAAAGGCTTTCAAACCAGAAATGGATTATTATGGCTGTGAACCCCAGTTTTCCTGCAGACTTTCTCTGTTACATGGCCTGTGGAGTGATGACTCGAAAAACAACTATTGCCTTCTGCTGCTCAGAAGAAAAGAGGACTATTCTCAGGGCTTCGTCGCATCCTTCATCTACCGTTTAGAACTCAGTACAAACGTCAGTGTTTTAGGCATTTCTTCCATCCTCATCTTTTCCTTGGAGCTTCCCTGGTGGCTCAGTGATAAAGAATCCACCTGCAATGCAGAAGATGCGGGTTTGATCCCTGGGCTGGGAAGATTCCCTAGAGAAGGAAATGGCAACCCACTCCAGTATTCTTGCCTAGAGAATATCCCACGGACAGAGGAGCCTGGCGGGCTATAGTCCATGGGGTCGCACAGGGCTGGAGGTGATGAGCACACTTGCACACATGCCTCTTTTCCTGCCTCTGGTCAAGTGTGCTGTATTTCATACATATTTCAATCTTATATTTATATTCTTATATAAATATTTCATTCTTATATTTCATGTTATAAGAACTACCAGTGATCTGGAAACATTTATTCACAAGGGCATTCACTCAACCAATACTTATCAAATGGCATAGGGAAATCCCAGGTGGGACTAAGGAACCCTGTTAGAGGCTTTCTTGTTCTTCATTTAACCTCAATGAAGGAGAAGGAAAAAGGAGGAGGAAGAAGAAAGTCCCTGTCGTGCAGGGCAGAGGCTCCTCACCTGCACACCTGTTCTCCTCGCCAAGGTCTTACGGGGAGTTTGAAAATCCTGCAGAATAATAGACGTTTCAGACATCTAACATGTGCTTGTGATTAAAAATCTGACCATTCCCTAAAGTCATTTTCCAGAAAGTGTTTATAAAGGAAGACAGTCACAAATGGACACAGAGCTAGTTCAATTTGGTATTGAATATAGAATGTGCAGGAAAAAAAAATAGATCATTTTTTTCTAGAAGTACTGTAATATGTGGAGATATTGGACACATATTCCTTTATTTCAGTTACCTTTCTGCTGTCAAGAACTGTAATGAATGATGAATTTTTCATTCCTTTTTGGCTTTCTACATTGTGCTATAGAGATTTGAGGGAAAAGAGACTGAAATTTTAGAGTCAGAAAATTTGCATTTAATGTCAGCTTTTCCCTTTACTTCTTGTGGACTTTGGATAAAGCATTTAACCTCCAAAATTGTGAAAAGTGGGAATAATAATAATAATTGTGATACAAGTAGTATCCATTTCTTAGAATTTTTTAAGACTTACAATATTATATATATTTTTTAAAAACTCTAAAGATTTTTAGTTACTATTTTTATATAACATATTTATGTCTATAAAATTGCAGTCCTTTTTAATGCTACAATGTTATAATATTACAAGTGCAAAAGTTTAAAAATTAGCTTCCAAGTTGAAGGTCCAAATTCTTCCTATGTAAATCTCATTCTAGTCTAATATAGTATTGATAATCATTGGTTCCAAGCTCTTCAAACAAAACTCTTATAGTTTAAAAAGCTATTCCACTCCCCGAATAACCTGAAGTTAATTTTACCTGGTGGTTTCTTCCTTTGAAGACCCATATTTATATCTGTAGATTGAAACAGTAAGAAATACCCTTTATGATTGCTGTTTTAGTTGTTTTAATAAATCAGACTTTAAGTTACAGGGCTTCCCTAATAGCTCAGTTGGTAAAGAATCCGCCTGCAATGCAGGAGACTCCAGTTCGATTCCTGGGTCAGGAAGATCCGCTGGAGAAGGGATAGGCTACCCATTCCAGTGTTCTTTGGCTTCCCTTGTGGCTCAGCTGGTCAAGAATCTGCCTGCAATGTGGGAGACCTGGGTTTGATCCCTGGGTTGAGAAAATCCCCTGGAGAAAGGAAAGGCTACCCACTCCAGCATCCTGGCCTGGAGAATTTCATGGACTGTATAGTCCATGGACTTGCAAAGAGTTGGACACGACTGAGCAACTTTCACTTTCTTTTCAGTTTTCACTTTTTCTATGTTACAGGTGGAAATCTGATTCATACCAAGTATACACTGCATTTCATCACACCAAATATCCCATCGATCATAGGACTAAGAAAAAGTCACAAAGTATGACAAGTTATGGATTTTATTACACAACTAGACTTCAGAAACTTTACAATGCAGTGGATGAAGTTGTCTTAGAGTCAAAGAAATCAGAGACGTATATGCATTTCACCTGATAGCACACACCGCTCATCATGCTGACTACACAGCGTTCACTCATGCATTCATTAACTGACAGATACTGAGTAATCTTGTAACGTGCACACCTTGATGTCAGGTGAATGAAAACAGACTCAGCCAGTGCTTGTTTGTACGTGGGAGCCTGTGCACTGTTCAGCAGGCAGGCACTAAACCGATACGCCAACAACTACAGGAAAAGCCCGACTCTCTAAAACCATTTGGAAAGAGTTACCCTCAGCATGGAGCAGAGGAAGCCCTCTCTGAAAGAGAGCCATGGAGTGGAGACCAGGAAGATGACAAAATGATGCTCATTGCGAAGGAGATGGAGATTGTGGTTCACAGCTTGAATTACTGATCCGGATGGACTGGGCCCCCGTGGCTAGGAAACAGCCCTGGGACTGGTTTTGCTCACATTCCTTTTCTCCTTGCCTCTTGAAATTCCCTCAGATTTTTCCTCCAAATAGGATCACTCTCCATTTTCCATGTTGATCTGGACCAAAATGCATCTCTGTTTTCCTAGGGCAGTTATTCTAGGCCATTTCCTAAGCTCTGGCTGAAAATTCATTTCCTATATACTTTTTGTTAATGCTTCTGCTTAAAGGGCTTATTTATTTCACATCTGTTTATGAAAGTTGGCTGCCTACCTGACTTGAAATGGTGTGGTTTCTTTCTTTTTCCATTCTTTTTTACTTAACATGGATGTTCTCACTCCTACATTTGAATTGTCTGCTCCACTGTAAACATAGAAGGATATTACAAACTTCCTTGGTTGAAAAGCTACATTCTCGTTGGGGTCCCTGAACGTATCATTTAGGATTCTCTAGAGAAAGAGGGTTTCTCCGGTGACTCACACAGTCAAGAATCTGACTGCAATGCGGGAGACCTGGGTTTGATCCCTAGGTTGGGAAAATCTGGAGGAGGGCATGACAACCCACTCTAGTATTCTTGCCTGGAGAATCCCCATGGACAGAGGAGCCTGGCAGACTACAGTCCATGGGGTCACAGAGAGCCGGACACGACAGAGCAACTAAGCACAGCACAAAGAGATCCATGAGGGGGGTGTGTGTGTGTGAACAGGAGAGAGAGACGTGTTTTAAAGAACTGGCTCACAGTTATGAAGGCTGGCAAGTCCAAAGTCTGCTGCACAGGCTGGCAGGCAGGAGACCAGGGAAGTGTGGATGTTGCAATCTTGAATCCATAGGCAGTCTCCTGGCAGAAATCTCTCTTCTTTGGGGACCTCAGTCTTTTCTCTCTTAAGATCTTCAACTAATTTAATGTGACCCTGCCCCACCCCATGTTATAGAACATCATCTACTTTGCCCAAAGTCTGTGGAGTCAGAAGTTAATGTCATGTAACAAACACCTTCACAGTAACATCTGGACTGTTTGGCCAAATACCTGGACACTGGCCGCTGACCAAGCAGACACGTAAAATTAACCGCCGTGCTGAGATCATCAGGTTCATGCAGAAGGCAGAAATAAGGATAAGGGAGCACTTTCCACGTGACCTGAGCCCGCAGCCTGTACTTCCACCAGAGCTCATGGTGTTTCTAGGACTTGATCAGGTAGAACCGTGTGAAAACCACACGGTCATGGAACAGAGGACGCCTCTCACACTCCTGGTCCTGCAGGGCCCGCGGCAGGCATCTCCCTTGCCAGGAAGCGTTGCTCCTACCACTCCTTGGACCCGCCCGTTCCTTCCCCTCAGCGCCCAGAGCGCCTCCCACCTTCTTTCCCTCAGGTTTCCACTCTTAACTGCTGTGCAGGAGACGCTTCGACAAGGGCAGCCTGTCGTTTTCATCCTGTATCCTCCACTGACTTTCACCCAAAAGGTGCCTAACAGATCATTTTAATTGGATTACAGAATCCCCTAAAAAGTCGGATTCAGTGTATCTGTTTGTGTTTTGCAGTGAAGTGACATAGCTCGAGGCTGGGTCTGTACGATCGCTTTTGTATGATAATAGCCTATTTTTAATAGAAAAGAAAATGTCACTGGGCTTCCTTTTTTCCTCTAGAGTTTGAAACCACAGCAGAAAAGACGTTTAGACTTCTAAATCATTTCAGATAGGTCTTTGTGACAAATGTTTATTTTGAGCAAATAATTTCAAGATAGTATTTCATTTACGACGAATTTAAGGTATTAACAAGCAATCCAGTTTGTCAGATCAGTTTAATCGTATTTAATAGAAGAGAAGATCTTCATTTTCAAAGAACCAGATGCTACCACAGAACCTCTTTGGGTGGTCAGAAATACTAGGATTCAGATCTTAATCTTTACTAAGATCAAAGGGTTACTTCAGTATCAAATGATCAAAACCTTTTCCCTCTTGTTTGTTTTTCTTTCAAATATTTTTAAAGAATACAGTAGAGTTAGTAGATATATTAAATCAAAGGATATTAGAATGCCTTCATCAGTATATCTTGTTTAAAATTAGAGTCTTGTTGGCAATCCTATTGTTAGTGAATACGTAGAGCTATAAAGTTTACCGTATCTCATATAAGCTCAGTTCTGTCCTAAAATAATTTATTTTAGTTTCAGTGGTTAAAGAATCTGTCTGCAATGCAGGAGACACAGGAGATGTGGGTTCCATCCCTGGGTCAGGAAGATCCCCTGGAGGAAGAAATCGCAACCCACTCCAGTGTTTTTGCCTGAAAAATCCCATGGACAGAGGAGCCTGGTGGGCTACAGTCCAAAGTGTCGCAGTGTCGGACATGACTGAGCAACTAAACACACACACACACACACACACACAAATGGAGAGTGGTTCCTTCATATGAACAAATGTAGCTGTTCTATGTAGAGACCCCAAAGACTCATGACTTGTAGCAATTTGAAATTTTACTGAAGAACAAATTTGAGTCAAAATACTGCAAGGCAGATATGCGAGGATGATTTAGCAAATGAATGACTTAGCAAATGAGTGATTTAGCTAATGAGTGATTTAGCTAATGAGTAAGCTTAACCTCCAGAGAGGCAAGATTAGTGTTGTTATTAAAGAGGGTCTCTGAAGCCAGCAGGGTTGGTTTCAGCCCAGCTCTCCCCCTTGCCAGCCACAGGCCCATGAGCCTGAGCCTCCTCACTCAGCCCCACTGTCCTCCAGGGTAAACCGGGACGATACCAGTGGGAATGCTCCCTGCTGAAAGACGGTAGCTCTCAGGAGCCTGATTGGCTTTGACCTGTTGTCTCCATGTTTTGAAAAGTAATTCCCCTCCACAGATTAGCATGCTTAGTTCTTTATGAAAAGTGACTCTTTTCATATATATATGACTCTTTTCAATAATATATATATATTTCAAATATTGAGTTTGGGCTCAACTCAAATGTATATATATTTTTTCCCTTGCACTACATAAGGCCAGAAATTCTTTTTTTTTTCCAAGCCAAACTGTATCCAGCTTTATTAAAGATACTTTTCATAAACAATCATGGTATTTCAGGCAGGACATGGGCAGACAATCGTTAACAGTATACAACTTTCAAACTCCCTTTTTCAGTGGACTACCAAATCAGAAAGCCACTATAAAACCCAAAGAAATCTTCACGTGATGCTCTGAACAGGCAAAGTTTAGAGTGAGGGTTGACATTTCACATTTAGCATGTCGATTAACAACTTTTCACAAGCCGACCCTGACTTTCAGGAAATGGAAATGAAAATGGCCGAAGTATCACTCTGAGGAGCCACAGTCTAAAGGAAGGAACTGCTGCTCTTTTGAAGGATGCCATCTCAGTGGTGGCACTAGAAAGTCCAGATTGCCTGACATACTGGTCATCAATTTTGGGGGAGCATGGGGTTCAGGTTCCAACAGGTCTCTGGGTTAGGGGAGTCAAGTCTGTGCTGAGGTGGAGAGGGAGAGGAGGACATAAAAACTAAAGTTTAGCTCCCCACACCACAAGGTGTTTGTGCCAAGGTGGCTCATGTGCATCAACACCAAGGAATCCCTCCTTCCTGGGAACCAAGAGGAAGTCTCTCAAAACTAGACGGGGAAGGTATTTTCCCCCCACGTCAATTCAGCTTCGGAGACATTCTGTTAGTGACGTGCCCTTCCCCCAAAAACCAACAATGAAGTGTTCTGTGTGCTAACAACATAGCTTAAAAAAAAAAAAAGTAAAACAAAATTCTGCATTTTTATAAAACTTGATAAAAAATAGTATTTCAAACTGTACAGTCACCAGAAGTACACAGTTATCAAAAATGCACACACTTCAGTTGGCATCTCCAGCAGCTTCAGCTTTCTGTGCCTGGTCTGTTTTGGCATCTCCATTTTCTGCAGGGTTATTCCCATCCTTGCCAGCATCAGCCTTCCCCTTTTTCCCTTTGGGTACCTTCTCTGCCTTCTTTGCAGGGGCCTTTTTAGGCTTGGGCTCTGGCTTTGGAGGAGCAGGTTTAGCAGATAACCTTGCAGATCTTCTCTGTGGTTCGTCCTTCACCTTGGCTTTATCTCCTTTAGCGTCCCCTTCAGCTTTTCTCTTGGGCATGGTGGCTGCAGCCGCGGGACGTAGGCGCTGGACCCGGGGATGCAGCGGCGTGCGGGCTTTAAGTCGATCCAGGCGTCGCTCTCGCCTCTTCTTCACACTGCTCCCAGAAAGTCTTTAAATGGCACATCTTCCTGAAGATGTTATACTTCCTTATGCGTGGTGTTGCAAACACTTTTCATGAAGGTAAAACTTAAAGAAAGAAATGGGAAGAGAGAGAGAAAAATTGAATGGAAATAATTGTGCAGGACTTTCAAAAATGAATCTTTTTTTCCACAATATTAAATTCTTCCTGAGTTCTTAAAAATAATCACTTTGACTTAAAAAAAAAAAAAGGTACTGGCAAGTTTCAAATACATGACTGCCACATTTCACATCTAAAGTATTACTTTGCAATAGGCTTAAAGAGTAGGAATATAGCATAATTATTATATGATATAATATATATAATGACATCCTTCTTGAAGTTCAGGATGTTATTTAGTAATATACATAATTAGAAAAGCATTTGCTTCTCTTCTCTACAAGTTTTTTTTTTTTTTCTTTCTGGAAGCAATCTCATTTAAAACCCCATCTAGCACTTTAATTCAGTTTATAAATTAACTATTTAACAATTCTAATCACCAAAGAGCAGAATGTCACAGTTATATCCAGAAAGTGGATATACATGAAATATATGCCAGTGAAAAATCGTTTATAAAGAAGACTAAGGTGGAGGAGAGAATAATTAGATAGAATGGGTCCTCTTTGATAAATATGTTAAGATAACAGAAACATTTCACAATATAGGAAATGCTTATAATGTTGGTATTTCTTTAATGTGGGCTTAAAGCTAGTACACGACAGAGATGATATGAAGCAAAAGTTCGTAAGAGACTGACTGTTATGGTGCCAGGAATTTTGAAATTCCCAAAAGGCAGCCCGTGATCATACATCAGGTGTCCTGAGGAGTCTGCATTGTCAGTTCACATAACCAGATACCTGAGACGCTGGCTAGAGAGCCTTGGCAAGAAGGGAGGACGTGATCTAGGAAGTGGGGTGGCTGGTCCGCTCCTGGCTCCGTGGACCGACTTGAAGGACATCTTCCACAGAAGTCTGGAACTGCCAGCATCAGCGGTTCCTTTGACACTCAGAACTCATTTGAATAAAAAAGTGACTTTGATCCGAAGAACTTTTTATCCTCCTGGTTTGCTCCATACGATGAAACTCTAGAGAAACTCTGGAACTGTAACTTTCGTGAGAAGTCAGAAATTATTTTATTTTGAAATCTGAAATGAGTATATTTGCTTCTAAAAATCTTATATGTTTCTCAAATATGTATTTTTAATACTTAATGCAGCTGTAAAATCTATGTAACAGTGAGTATTTCATGATGAACTTATCCAAATCTAAGGTTTTAATGAAAACTAAAAAAAAAAAAAAAAGGCTGAGTTTCTTTAGTTTCTCCAAAGCAAAAAAAAAAAGTAATAAAAAAAGTAAAAATAAATGTAAATGTTTAACCATAAGGAAGAGATTAAGTATAGCATAGTGGTTTAAACACAGATTTAAAATCCAGACTTTCTTTGTTTGACTTTTCTCTGTTGCTTGGACAAGTTCCATAACCATTCTGTTCTCTGTCTCTTTTCTTTAATCTGTGTTATAGAAATAATAATTTAAATAATTTCATAATGTTTTATGAATTTTAAGTAAATTAACACAAAGAACAATGCCTGCTGTTAATTATGTAATATTTAGTACCTAACGGAAAATATGATTACCTGTAGTTTCACAGGTCTCTTTCACCTTACTTGATATATTGTATTGCATTTGTAAATAATCTGAAGCATTTGTGTTTTGAGTCTTTCCAAATACTCATTAATTAGAATGAGTAATCAATTAGATATTGTTGAATTCTCTGAGGAAATAAAAATAAAGTCCAAATAGAAATGAAAATCTCATTTAGTAACCTTAACATTCATTTCAACGAAGAATGAATTATGCATTAAAAAACATACATTTCTTATGTAAGAAAATGAATACTGAACATCAATTACCTGAAAGACCTTGCCAAATCAAAAGTGTCATCATAATGTTAAACAAGCCAGGGTGACTCTATTCAAGACTGAGGACTCTTGAGAGTCCCTTGGACAACAATGAGATCAAACCAGTCAATCCTAACGGAAATCAACCCTGAATATTCTTTGGAAAGACTGATGCTGAAACTCCAATACTTTGACCACCTGATGTGAAGAGCCGACTCATTTGAAAAGACCCTGATGCTGGGAATGATTGAAGGTGGGAGGAGAAGGGAACAAGGATGAGATGGTTGGATGGCATCACCTACTCCATGGACATGAGTTTGAGCAAGCTCCCGGAGATAGGGAAGGGCAGGGAAACCTGCAGCTCTGCAGTTCATGGTTTACAAAGACTTGGACACAATTTAACAACTGAACGACCAGACCCAGAAAGGTCAGTGTTTTAAAACCAGCATTTATGAATAAACAGTTGTTTCTTCAGAGACAGGGGCTGTCTGAGCAGTCTGTTGCTTTCGGGAAACTTCCTGAAGCAAACAGTGAAGTTATTTACCGGTTTACAGCCTTATCTTCTTTGAGCAAGAATTTGCTGGAACAAATGATAAAGTCATGGTGATACAGAAGGTCTAAACTTTGGTCCTGCTAATTAAACTGTAGAATGCCATGTGGTCTCAGCTCTCAGTAGTTATTTGAACATTCAACTGTACAGTTCTTTCTTTCTTTTTTTTTTCTAGAAATTGAAATAGGAAGCAAAGATGATTTTCATTTATTTCACTGGATTTGCTTCTCAGTTTCCCTGACCACAAATGCAATTCGTAAGAGCTTCAAATGTCACATGAAGATGCTTTTTAAGGTTACAGTAATATAACTTACTTTTTTAAAGGACTAACTGTCCCTTCACATGCTCCAGCTACTTTCTTAAATTGTTGCTTGGCTTACAAATTAATTGATCCCGAGGTCCTAAATGCCTCTTGGCTTATTATGGAAACATTTGTGTTAATTGACCCAACCAAGGGTCTCTGTGATTGTCTCTGGTGCCAGAGAACTTCCACCAAATAAGTTTGTGTAGGGATTCCAACATAAATCTATGGTCATAACCCAGTGAGATTGAATGCAAAAAATCTCAACTCTTGAGTGCTTAAATTGAGGTGTACTTATAAACAAAATTAATAAAATGACCAAAGGTTATCTATACTTCATCCACTGCTTATATGAAAGATTAAATGTTTTGGATGATGTGATACTATCCAAATATGAAAGAAATGTTTTAGAGGTCTTGCTCTTAGAATGATCAATTTGCTTATAACATATTCAAAATAAATTGACTAATTTAGTATTATCACTCAATGGACACAAGTTTGAGCAAACTCCAGGAGGTAGTGAAGTACAGGGAAGCCTGGCGTGCTCCAGTTCATGGAGTCACAGAGAGTCTGACATGACTTAGCGACTGAACAACAACAATATTTTTATCCCTGTCTTTTTCAAAGCAGGATTATATACTTTTGTAGCCAAATTTTAATTTAATCTAGCTCATTTTTCTCTTTTCTTTCATGCATGAGAAAAAATACACTCGAATACACTCAAATACACTCAAATGGTTAAGGATATGATCAGATAGTTAACGGCGGAAATTAAAGATTCTAAACTGTAGATTGTTGCTCTTCATACCACATTGCCTGCCAGTTCAGAATACTGTATTTTGCAAACACTTTCTTTGGTGAGTGATTCATGGTTCAAAATTCAGAGCTCATGACAAGTCTTCTGTGTCCATACAATGTCAGATCCACCGTGAGGGTGCCTGCTGCCTACGAGGACAGAGCTTTCTTTGTAACTTGAGGGTGCACTCTCAAACATAATTGTATTAATCTTTTATTTTTGAAATATTTGTTTTTTTCATAAAGTTAGTACAATAATTGATCTCCCCAAAGAGTATGGTTCTACAGACCTGAAATCTTCTCTATCGCAAGAGGCATCGTGTACCAGAGATTTATAGAGTATTGTACTGATTTCCTTTTCATTTCTCCTAGCATTTCTGCTCCTTTATTAAAAAGAAATCCAGAGAGACATGTATGTTTGCACAGGGTGAAGGCTTTGGGTTTGTGTTGCTCCATCTATGAGTTCCTACATAGTGTTGATTGAACAGCTCTAAATAAAGAGCCTCTGTGAGGCCATAATTTCTCCCTCAAGCTCTCTTACTTTCTGATTTAATTGTGTCCATTTCATTGAGCTGAGACAATAGCTTCTCTGATAATTTCTCTAGCAGTTTCTAAAATAAAATTGTTATAATTGTACTTATTTTCATAAGTTTTTTACTTGGCTCCTCAAGGGCACCTTTAAAATGCTGATTTGAGAAGCAAATGTTTGTGAAGTCACAGTTGCTCAGTTGTGTCCGACTCTTTGCGACCCCATGGACCCCCATAGCCCGCCAGGCTCCTCTGATTCTCCAGGCAGGAATACTAGAGTGGGTTGTCATTCCCTTCTCCAGGGGATCTTCCCAATCCAGGGATCTAACCCGGGCCTCCTGTGTTTCAGGCAGATTCTTTATCATCGAGCCACCACGTACCCCTACAAATCTACAATAAACTCTCTGTCAAGAACACCAGGCATCTGATCCCCTTTGGTAATTAGCGTCTTACGTTTGCAAACAGAAGGCTGTGTAAGGAACCAAAGCACAGTGCTTTCCGCATGTATCAGTGAACACGAGCGGGATTTGAGTGGAATCTTCAGGGATTTGCAGCCCATCCTTCTGTATGCCTCTCATGCATCAGCTCTTTTGGTCTCCTCTCTCGGAATCGAGTGCCCCTCCTGGTTCTCTTGTAAGAACATTTTGTTTCATTTTTCTGGATGGTAACAACTTCAAATACTAGGTCTAGTGAACCATGGGTTTATCTCTCAGCATCTCCAAGTAGGGTGGATAGCTTTATCAGTAGGGTTCAGATAAAGAGTGGCTTAATGTCAAAACGCCATTATCCACCTTTCATTATATAGTTTCTGAAGAACAGTTTTCCAGCTCTGTGACCTAGTTTTCCTTCTTGGTCGTATACTGTGAAAGCACTATATACTCTGTAATACTTTGATTGATGCAAAATGGGAAAAAAATATAAAGTGAAAGTTGCCCCTCAAATTATCCTGGATAACTATTTTTAATAATTTGATATTACCCTTTTGTGTGGGTAAATATGGCTATGTTTATATAAGCTTTATAATCATATTAAATTTTTCCATCGAAGATATTTCTTTGGCACCCTTCTGTGATCCCTATAGGATCATCTTAGTAGTGCTTGTGTCTGTATCAGATTCCATTGTGTGTGTATAAAATAACCCATTTAGCCATTGACCATTAAGGCGCATTTAGGTTTTTCCGCCTTCGTCTGTTTTGTAATTAATGCTGCAAGAGACACATTTGCGCACTCGGGCTGCTATAACAAAATACCATGGACTGGGCATCTTAACCAACAGATATTTATTTCTCCAGGTCCAGAGGCTAGGAGATCAAGGTGCCAGCAACCAGCAGATACAGTTCCTGGTGAGGGCCCTCTTCCTTGCTTGCAGACAGCCGTCTTCTTGCTCTGTCTTTTCATGGAGTGTGTGTGTGAATGGAGAGGGGGCGGGGGTGGAAAGAGAGAGAAAGAAAACAGAAAGAAGGAAAGAGAAAAAGGGAAGATGAGCACACTCCACTTCTTCTTGTAAAATACTGATCTCACTTGAGGCCCCACCATTAGGACCTCATCCAAACCGAGTTACCACCCAAGGTTCCATGGCCGGATTCCACCAGATCAGAGGTAGGGCCTCAACACATGGATTGCGTGAGGGGCACAATAGCAGACGTATATCCATGTATATGAATACTTCTGAAGGATCAGATCAGATCAGATCAGATCAGTCGCTCAGTCATGTCCGACTCTTTGTGACCCCATGAATCGCAGCACGCCAGGCCTCCCTGTCCATCACCAACTCCCGGAGTTCACTCAGACTCACGTCCATCGAGTCAGTGATGCCATCCAGCCATCTCATCCTCTGTCATCCCCTTCTCCTCCTGCCCCCAATCCCTCCCAGCATCAGAGTCTTTTCCAATGAGTCAACTCTTTGCATGAGGTGGCCAAAGTACTGGAGTTTCAGCTTTAGCATCATTCCCTCCAAAGAAATCCCAGGGCTGATCTCCTTCAGAATGGACTGGTTGGATCTCCTTGCAGTCCAAGGGACTCTCAAGAGTTTTCACCAACACCACAGTTCAAAAGCATCAATTCTTCGGTGCTCAGCCTTCTTCACAGTCCAACTCTCACATCCATACATGACCACTGGAAAAACCATAGCCTTGACTAGATGAACCTTTGTTGGCAAAGTAATGACTCTGCTTTTGAATATGCTATCTAGCTTTCTAGAAATGAAATGTTTAGTCAAATCAAGCTCTGTTTTTATTGGGAAGGGATCATAGCTGAGCAATGAAGGAAAATACCCTGACATCCCTAAGGTTTGCAGCACATGACCATTACCAGATGTTTATGACCAGCTCCAGCCAGAATAGCCTTTTACTCTGCTGTCTGCAATGCACAACGTGAGGCTTACTGTCTGCCTAAGAGAGGAGACAGAGCTTCATCTTCCTTTCGTACTTGAATCAGTGAAAATAGTTGATTTTTAAAGCATTGAAAGCTTTAAACTTTAACTTTTAAACATTTTAACATTTTAAACTTTTCTATGCTATCTGTCAAATCAAGAGAGAAATAACTTAAGAAGTCAATAGCTTGGGAATAACTACATATATCTTAGCCGTGCCATGGACTGCAGCCCACTGGGCTCCTCTGTCCACGGGATTCTCCAGGCAAGCACACTGGAGTGCGTTGCCGTTTCCTCCTCCAGGGGATCTTCCCAGTTCCCAGGGATCAAGCAAATGTCTCTTATGTCTCCTGCCTTGACAGGCAGGTTTTTTTAGTCACTGGTGCCACCTGGGAAGCCCAAAATAACTTGAGTTAGGGACTATTAGATTCTTCCAGCTAAGACTCAGTGATTCTAGCTTGTTTTAGAATAATTGTTTACTTTTTAATAATTCCTCTGAGAATCAAAACAGCCTGTTGTCCATTTCATTGGCATGTAATTGTTTATAGTCATCTCTTGTGATCCTTTGTTAAAAGGTCTTTTTTAATATGTTTATTTTATCTAAAAGTACTAAGTGTTCTGTATCTGGAATTATAAAAATATATCTGATCAGCTTATGCTGCTGAAAAGAAATATCTGTCCACACGTTATTTTGTTTTATTCTCATATTTTTCCTAACAGTTGCCAGTGTTAAAGTGCGGAAACTCAGGCCCAGAACTCAAGTGGGTTAGCCACTCTGCCCAGCGTGGCAGCGGCAGGTCACGGTCCCAGATGCTTACAGCATCACACCTCTGCCCTTCCTTCGCTCTGCCGTGTTCTGGACTTAAGTGTTGCTCTTTCTCCTCCGGATGTTAAGGTTTACCATGGCAGTTCTTCTTCTTGGAACCAGTAAATATTTGTTGAATGGAATCAGACTTTTTGGCATAATGGCCTCCCCTCAGGTAATTGCAAGTAAATTTTAATAAGTTAGAGTTGGGTTAAATTGAAACAAGAATCGCTGCAGCTCACCAAAGTGTTCAGCGCTTTTCTTCTCTGAGTTGTAAAGCATCAGCAATTTGTTTCTTGATTGCATTCATCAAGAGCATTTACTTGGTACAAGACAGAGGTGAGGGACAGTCACATGACTTTTCTTAGCCTGACAGTTACTGAGGTTAGTAGTTCCAGAATATTGATCGCTGAATCGTATACAAATTTTACTGATGGTTTAAAGTATTTGACTTTTCAATGACCTTATTTGCTTCCCATATAGCTGTTTCTCTTGCTAAATGCAATATTGATAATGTAAGCTTCCTAATTGGTACTTTATTTTCATTAATCATAAAAAATTATGCCATAAATGAGAAGAAGATAATTTAATTTTTATTGTGAATTTCAGTATCTTGATTTTCTAAGAACATAAAGAATGAAATAGGACTGAGTGTGCTGCTGTTCCTTTATAGGTGGCTTGTGAAAATTTTTATGAAATCTTACTACACAGAAGTGAGAGGACATGAAACAGTGAGAGCGCTTTGAAAGAACTGGAGGCATAGTTCAAACCCTAGTCTTTCAGAAGTGAAAGTGTACATCTGTGTCACATGCCTCTTCACTGAGTGCAACTGAGAATTTCACTGGATCTTAAAATCAAGTTTCAAAGAACGTGGTTTGAAAACTCGTAGGCCGTACTTAGTGACATAGGCACTGCTATGGGTAAATTAAAAGAAAAAAATGCAGACACAACTTCGTAAAACTGTCTCTGACCTAGTTGGAGACAAAATACACATGCAAGAAAAGGATACATTTCTTATTCTTCCTGCTTCATAAAGGAGGTTGTTAGAATGATTTTACGTAGAATACAGGGTTTTGGAAGTTCAATACAGAATTAAATGTTTCTTAAAGCATTTTAGAAATAAATGTTTCTAAAATCTCATTTTCTTCAACTTGGCAGTAAGTCTAATATTGTCTTCAGCAATTTAGTTCATAAGTGACATGACATCAAATCTTTATGCAAATTATAGCATGATTTCACCCAATTTTATTTACTTCATGCTCATGATAGTTTTAATAAAAGGGCATTTAAATTTTATCTTTAATTTTTTCTATCCAATAGGAAGAATACAATTTTCTCAAAAATAATTTAATTTGATCTATTTTTTTAAGGAACATAAATTATTTCTACTTTTAAGATTGTCAGTGAGGACTTCCCTGGTGGTCCAGTGGTTAGGACTCCATGCTTCCCACACAAGTGGCGAGGGTTCAGTCTCTGGTGGGAGAACTAACATCCCAGAGGCTGAGTGGTACAACCAAAACAGAAAAAACGCTAATGATAAATTGGAGGGCTTGGGGCCTGCTCCATAGGTTTGGTCAAGGTTCTGTGTTATGGTCCCTTTTAACAAAATAATTCTCTGAAGTTTGGTCTTTTAGTTGGTCAGTTACAAGCAAAGCAGTATATTCAGACTTTGTAACATGTTGACTTTTAAGTCCCACAGTCAATATTCAAAGATGTGTCCTCACGTGCCAACTGATTCTTTTTAAAAATATAATAAGTAATATTAAAGACATAGTCAATATCATTTATTTCCTTCTAATACCCATGACCAGACCACCTGACCTGCCTCTTGAGAAACCTGTATACAGGTCAGGAAGCAACAGTTAGAACTGGACATGGAACAACAGACTGGTTGTAAATAGGAAAAGGAGTACATCAAGGCTGTATATTGTCACCCTGCTTATTTAACTTATATGCAGAATACATCATGAGAAACGCTGGGCTGGAAGAAGCACAAGCTGGAATCAAGATTGCCAGGAGAAAGATCAATAACCTCAGATACGCAGATGACACCACCCCTATGGCAGAAAGTGAGAAGAACTAAAGAGCTTCTTGATGAAAGTGAAAGAGGAGAGTGAAAAAGTTGGCTTAAAGCTCGACATTCAAAAAACTAAGATCATGGCATCTGGTCCCATCACTTCATGGCAAATAGATGGGGAAACAGTGGAAACAGTGGCTGACTTTATTTTTTCTGGGCTCCGAAATCACTGTGGATGGTGATTGCAGCCATGAAATTAAAAGATGCTTGCTCATTGGAAGGAAAGTTATGAGCAACCTAGACAGTGTATTAAAAAGCAGAGACATTACTTTGCCGACAAAGATGTGTCTATTCAAGGCTACGGTTTTTCCAGAAGTCATGTATGGATGTGAGAGTTGGACTATAAAGAAAGCTGAGTGTGGAAGAATTGATGCTTTTGAACTGTGGTGTTGGAGAAGACTCTTGAGAGTCCCTTGGACTGCAAGGAGATCCAACCAGTCCATCCTAAAGGAAATCAGTTCTGAATGTTCATTGGAAGGACTGATGCTGAAGCTGAAACTCCAATACCTTTGGCCACCTGATGCAAAGGACTGACTCATTTGAAAAAACCCTGATGCTGGGAAAGATTGAGGGCAGGAGGAAAAGGGGACAACAGAGGATGAGATGGTTGGATGGCATCACTGACTCAATGCACATGAATTTGGGTAAGCTCTGGGAGTTGGTAATGGACAGGGAGGCCTGGCATGCTGTGGTTCATGGGGTTGCAAAGAATCGGACACAACTGAGCAACTGAACTGAACTGAACTGAATACCCATGATTAGATTATGCCGCCATTAGTCAAAGAGTTCTTACATTTAAGGCTAAATTTGATACAGTCTGTAAAGCACCTTTAGAAGAAAATGAATTCTTAGAACGATTTAACCTTAAGAAATATGAGTTGAGAGAAAAGCAAAATCTAATTTAAAAACCATGATAACTTTTCATTATCAATGTACATAGTTTCATGTATATAATACTGGATACCACTGTAAAATGTGTAAAATTTCCCACCTACGATATGCACCCCCTGGCAACAGACAGCAGCACATGAAGATCTCCAGTGAGATTTGCTTGATGCGGAATGGATCAGTGCTTTGCTTAACCGCAGAATTCTGTGCAGCCTTTGCAGACATTGACTCTGGTGCCCAGGAACATCTTTTATGGAACAGAAGGCCTAGGAAAAAAGGAAGCGTATTAGGGCAGAGCACATCTACTCCTAGCAATGGAGTAATACCCTGACAATGAGTGTCAGTTGTTAGTTCTTAATGTTAGAGGCAGGTGCCAAGTCTCAGAATCTTTGAGATGTGTGTTAAATGAGGAAAATAACTGGCTGTTATATAAAGAGTCAATCGCCCTGCCTGCTGAAGCCCCATCTCCAGCCCCTCTGGGACACGGGCTCACGGGTGGGATAGCCAGCAGTGCCGCCTGGGGGTAAATGTGGAGGTTGTGACTCCCTGGAGATGGCCAGGCTTCTGGCTTTCTAATTTATCATCTTGTCACCTCCCACTCTCGCCTCTTTGGGGCTGAGATGAAAGAAGTGAGATATAAAGGAATATTCATTTCACTTTTTAATTAAACATTTGGTTTGGTTCCAACATACAAGATTTCAGTTCACATGCACAGAAAAGATGTCAGAAAAATGGTAAAAAAAAAAAAAAAAAAAGCTTAGAAATTATATTCTTACATACAAAAGACTTATTTTGTCTTCAGCAGAAAAAAACAAAAAATTCCTCTTGGAGGGCCCAGACAGGGTTCATAGAGTGTCGTCGTGGAATGTGGATATTTCTTGACTTCTGTCAGTGAAATTAGCGCAATGGACCATAGAAATATACATTATTGTGGTTTCTGATTTTTTTAAATGTTTCTATTTTTACACATATGCAAAAACGTTTAACTAAAACTAGCTAACTATAGCCATAGAAGCGTGCTTGGAAAGTGTTTATTTGTTGGGCTTTCTTAACCCAAGCAAATGCTAGAACATTCGTTTGAAAGACTATCTTCTCTTAGGTTCCTGTTGGCATCTGTTCTCATCCTCCTCCACTGGCCATTTAGTTTCAAGCTATAAATAGACTGTAGATGCTCAGAAACATATACATGTTTGTATTTGATCTTAGCCTATAAAGATGCAGTTACCAGTTCGGCAGATGAAATATTAAGCATCCTCTAAGAGTCTGAATGATAAGGTTTTGTTCCAAGGAAGAGAGTCGCTTCCTGTTTCGTACCTGCCACAGATTCTTGGGTCTCAGCATACTGTTTACAGATGCAAATTCAAAAAAACGGGATTTAAAAAGTATCTCGAGTTAGGTCAGTGCCAGTATGAGTTCTGAGGGTCTTGAGAGTCTCAGGGTTCTTTCCTAGTCTCCTGGTCTCATAAGCAGGCTTCTCAAGGCCCAGTGGGCCTTCACGGGTTAGTAAGGTGACTGTTGGCAGGTTTTAACTTCCTCGTTAGTAAAACAAGGGATTTAAATCAAATTTCTTAAATGTCCCTCCCAATACTAATCTTCCAGGGATCTCTTTAATGTGTCAGTGCCTCGTGGAGGGGTTTTACTCTAAGACAAGATCAGTAACTGTTGGGATGTAAACTTCTTTAGCATTAAAGCAGGACCTAGACAATTTTAATGGAAAAATCAAGCCAGGAAATACTCTTTCCATTGACTTGATCATTGAGTTTTTCTATGTACCACCTTCTTTCTGATAGTGGCCTTCTGCTCTCACATCCACAAATACCATATAAATGCTGTCATTTGAAACCTGTGAACTAAATACAGATGGCAATTTACACAGCTGTCGGTCTGGGCAGGCAGCGAATCTAAACCCCACTCATGGCATCCGTGGGGAAGGTTCTCATCTGTCACACCTCATCCCTTTACTGAGACGATATCCTGTTCTGAAGCTCCGTGTGATTTTAAAGATTGTTTTCCGAATGCATAGACAGTAGAGTAGACTTCTTACATGCCGTCCATATAGACTTTTCCCAGAGTTGAATGAGTTCTGAGCAAGGACAAGTTGTGCCTCATCTTTCTGAAATAAAACCAGTATGAAATCTGAGCCTACAGAAGGAGATCAAAGCTTACAAGACGTTGTATATCATCACTGAAGATGAAACTCCTGCTGTGAAATCCGCGAGCGGTGGAAGAGTTTCCCCATGTACATGCTAGGTGGTGAAACTTTGCTGCCGAGCCAGAAGCTATTGTTCAGAGTTCCTGCATATTTTATTAAACAGGATGGGCCAGGTAGACAGTATGGTTTATTCAGGTGATTCCTACTGGTCCCAAGGAAGTATTCCTTGACTCTTCAGACAGGAGATCATTCCAGTAAGAAAAGAATTCTGAAAACTTAATGATAAATGTCATGGGGAGCATAAACCTGGGTGACAAGATGTTCTGAATGTTCGTCATTTCTTCCTCTTCTGTTTTTGCACTTTACTGGAAAAATACCTTGTGTCCCAGTTCTGAATTAAATAGGGACTGAGTATCAGGGGAGAGAGCTTCTAACAAGCCTTTTTTTCTTTTTATGGTTTGTGTCGATGAAGAAGGTCCCCCTGGCTTCCCAACTGTGTTGCCCCTGACATTCCTGCAGTCAACAAGAGCACTGAAATAATAATAATAAGGTGAAGCAATCTACACTTGTGCACCTGGGTATTTATCCAAAGGAGCTGATAACTTACTTCTGCACAAAAACCTGCACACGGATATTTATAGAAACTTCATTCTTAAGTGTCAACACTTGGAAGCAACCAAGGTGTCCTTCAGGGTGCGAGTGGATAAATAAACATCAAAACAATGGAGTATTATTCAATGTTAAAAAGAAATGGTCTGTGAAGTCACACCGTGGAGGGATCTTAAATGCGTCTTGCTGGATGAAAGAAGTCAACCTGCAAAGGCTCCATTCTGTCTGATTCCAGCCTTCTGGAAAAGGCGAAACTGTGCAGACCATAAAAGGATCGGAGCTTGCCAAAGGTTAAGGAGGAGGAAGGCATGGAGAGGCGGACCACAGGAGATTTTAGGGTAGGGAGGCACTTTTGTATGAGACTGTGAGGGTGAACGCATGCCATGAAACACTTAGCTAAACCCAGCAGAACGTGCAACATCATGAGCGGATCCCGCCAGGAGCACAGGCTTCGGGTGACGGGGACATGTCAGTGTCGCACTGGGGTTGCAGCTCCTGCCACACTTTGGTGGGGGCTGGGGTATCACAGTGCGGAGGGGGCGGCTTTGCATGTGTGTGAGCGTGGAATCTTTGTTCTTCCCGCTCGGTTTTGTTATGACCCTAAAGTTCCTCTATACATAAGTCTCTTTTTACAAAATAAGACAATAGTTCTCTTCAATTATAGAATTTTGAGGAGCCTCGTGTTACTTACTGGAATAGGAAATGGCAAGCCACTCCAGCGTTCTCGCCTGGAGAATCCCATGGACAGAGGAGCCTGGTGGGTTACAGCCCATAAAGTTGCACAGAGTTGGACGTGACTGAAGAGACTTAGCAGCAGTAGCACTATGTCACTTATACTACTTAATACACATTAACATTAACTAGGATGCAGTATGTTCTATTGCTGGGTAAAAAAAAAAAAAAAAGTGGGTCATTGAAAGCACCCTCATTTCACTTTAATGATAAATTTCACTAGCCAGACCTAATATGTTACTAGTAATACAGCAGTCTCTTTCATCAGGCTAACAGCAAAAACGATTGCTCTCCTAGCAAACAACAGTAGTAGTCCTGGGAAAGTCTCTGTGGGGCCCTGGAGGATGGTCTGAATGGTGGGAAATCTCCAAGAGGAACCTCTGAGCTCAGCTGCAGACTGTGCTCCGTGCAGAAGGATGGTTGTCAGGTAGAAACATTTCCAGATTTTCAGGTTTTCAGTAGAAGCCAGAGCACTAAGACCTCCCGTTTTAAAAATCTTGACCCAGTGTTAAATAAAACATGGCAGATCCAGCACATGTGTCAGACCAGTTGACCTCTGGATCAGCAGTGTTTTACCTTCTAGAGCAAGACGTGAGCTTGAGAAAGACATGGGGCTGGGAGCAAAGAATTGACCTAGGAGGAGCAGGAGGTCAATGAAGAAAACACATCCGTGTGTGACAGATGGAAAGATGGACAGGGACAGACAGGAGAGAGAGGAGGGAAGGACACGCGAAGTCAGGGAAGCTAATAAAGCGGAAGACGAGGAAGCAAGCAGGGTGGATGGAGTCCGTACAGTGTCTCTGGGATTCACGTCCCCACACGTGAGGCTGAGGACGGTCCACTGGGCTTAGCCGCTGAGGTCGCCTCTGGCCTTTGACACTGTGACATCTCTGAGCATCAGGACCACAGATGTCCTCCAAGGAGGGAGGAGACAAACCGGGTGGAAAATTGGAAGGAGTTGTGCACAGTTTATTTATTTAACAAGTCTGATAGTCAGAGGAAAGAAATTGGTCAGAAACCAGGGAGACAGGGAAGGCAAGAGAGAACTAATCTTTCTGGGTAAAGGAGATCTGTTCAAGTGTAAAGCAGAAGTGAGAAGGGCAGTGTGGAGAAGAAAAAATAAAAATGCCGGAGGGCAAGAGAAAAGGGGTTGAGAAACCTCAAGGGTTTATTCACAGATGCTCCTTGTGGCTCCTGTTTCCAGAATGACACTGTGCCCTGTCATTTCGTGAGCTCTTGTGACTTCACACACTCGTGGCTCAGTGGGCACTGTTTGTTCAAGGACTGTCACCTAGGTGGTCAGGACACAATAGATTGTTACAAAGCTTTAATAGTCATCCAATGTAGCATGTGTGCTTTGAAGGCTGTTCTCTATAGACAGCCACGATGTAATAGAAAGGAGGGGGTATGGGCAGGTAATGGACCCAGCCACGCCAGCTCCGCTCCCCAGCCCGTCTGTGGTTGTGTGAGTCCCTCGGAGGGGTCTTGGGATCTGCCGGCTGCTTCTGCCTTGAGAGTATCTGGCGTGTCCACTGGCCCCTGGTGTCCTGCCCGGAGCTCTGAGCCAGCCTGATCCTCCCGGTCTGCTCGATGGAGCACAGCCGTCCTAATTGCCTCCCTTTGGGTTTTCGTTTCGTCTACAGGGCAGCCAGGCTCGGAAGGTCCACATCCTCTGTGGAAGCAACGTAATATGAAATCCAGTGTTATTTCCTGTGCTGTGACTCACACCCCATCTGGCAGAGCCAGGGACTGAAACAGCATCTCCAGGGCCCCAAGGATTGAAAATGTAGCTCATCGTTGGAGATTTCCACAGCCAACTCAAAGCCTATATTTTCCATCAGTTAAATATTTAGCATTGGCAGCATGAATTTGGATTCGTTCCTCTTCCTGCAAATTAGCTGTTTATAACTATTAGTGATGCCTCGTGAGGCTGGCGATAAAGAGGGCTCCTTCCTCTCCCCAGCTCCAGTCTCTCTTCTCGGGTGTAAGCCGGTTAAGGACACAGAGCCTGGGGAAGGGAATTCAAACACCACGGCCCCAGACATCTTGGGCCTGGCAGGCTTTCAGCCTTCTGTTCTCCTTTCTCTGCATTAAAAATGCTTCCTTCACCTAAACATCCCCACACCCCAAACTACTCAGCGCAGCAGTCTAAACTTAATGCTTCCATTTTCTCATCTTACTCCTGCGTTCTATCCCCTTGCAGCGGGGTTTCCTGATTCACTGCAGAAAAACGGCTCTATTTTGATCTCCGTTTTCGAGCTCAAGGGCTCTCTCAGGTGCACGTGTTCAGTTCTCCCCGTGGTCCTCCCCAGCCCTCTCCCCTCTCTCCGGCTCTGGCCAGAGGCTGCCTCCCCTGCTGGGCCCTCTCTGTCTCCAGGCTCCGTGGCAACTCCTGCTTCCCCACATCCTTTCCAGTGATCCCTCACCTGCCCCATTTGTTTCCCCCAGCCCCTCAACTGCAGGACTTCTTTAGGGTTTATCTTTTTTGGCTCCTCTCCAGCTCCTGTTAGCTGCACTGACTAGAATGAAGTTGGGCTTGGGTTCCAGGGTCTGGGCCTGGTGCAGGGAGGCAGGAATGGTAGAAGGCAGGTCGCTATGTCTGTCATCTTGTAAGCTTGTTATGCCTTATTTATGCCAACCCTTCCATCACTGCCTGTCAACCTCCTCCTCCTCCTGGACAAACACTTTGGAGAAAACCGTGGCTGCAAACACTGGCCACTGCACCTTTGTGAGCGAGAAGGTGAAACAGCCTGCCCTGCTCACTCTCCCAGCTGCCTAAGAATTCTAGGCAAGGTGTCCAACTTCTTTAAGTTTCTTTCTTTCTCTCTAAATTTGGGCTATTAATGGGACCCCTAAGTTGTTGTGATGCTAAAATTAGTTACGGTATTTAAAACACTGAAAATAGCATCAAAGAGCCCCGGTGGCCGACGGCTATTATTATGACGCACAGCTTCGTTCCTTAGCCTACATTTCTAGCACCCAGCTCTCTTCTAAGCCGCGGGACTGACGCCTTGACCTCCATGTCCCCCACGCTCCTGACAATAGGAGAAAATCAGGTATCTCTTCACCTACTTCTTCTGCAAACCTGCTTGATGTTATCTTCCCGGACTTAAAAATATCATCGTTCTGTTTTACCACTGTCCTTGCTTGCAAGTCCTCAGTCGCTTTAATTCCTTTGTCTCTTTTGTCCTGCTATTCACCCTCGGCAAGGTGCTTCTTCCGTTTTCATCCATTCTTTCTTTATGTTCCACTGTCAGTAATTGAGGTCAGGCTTTCTTCCCCGGTTGGCACAGAGAGGAGGTTCTTGACAGGTTTACACCCCCCAGCCCATCCTGTGACCCCCCACCAGGCCGGCTCGGGGTGTGCTGACCCCAGCTCTGCTCTGCAGGGCAGAGTTCAGAGGACACCCAGGAACAGCCCAGGGCTCCTATCCCGGCCGCTGCAGGGAGGCAGTGCCCAGCATGAACTGTGGTTAGGGAAGGGTAATATCATTCCTGGGGCTGCCCTAGTGCCTCAGACAGTAAAGAATCTGCCTGTGGGGTGGGAGAGCTGGGAAGATCACCTGGAGGAGGGCTTGGTAACCCACTCCAATATTCTCGCCTGGAGAATTCTACAGTCCACGGGGTCACAAAGAGTCAGACACGACTGAGCGACTGACACTTTTTCACCAAAAAAGTGCATTAGGGCATGTGAGTGCATTAGAGCAAAAAAGAGCATTAGAGAATATATGTTTTCTTTTATTCCAAATGCAGATTTAAAGTTTTTTTTAATATTCCTCTGAATTTATTTAGTCCCTAAGTAGTGGAATACACAACTGCATAGAATCATTTCTCAAGTCTTTTTCACTAGCATTTGAAGTACTGAGGGAAAGCTGAAAAATCATCTCAACGTCGCTACATCCTTTTATAATAATGCTTTTCCATAATTATACATTATCTTACCTGTGTTTTTTCAGCCCTGAAAGTACCAAAATGAGTAATAATCAGTGATGATGAGAGCTAAACAAAAGTTATAAAGAGGTAAAGAAAACATTTAAAGGCTGTCAGTTCAACTCATGGCACAAATTAAGATTGTTTAAGCTTGTTACTGGTTAGGAATAGCACTTTTAAAATTTTAAAGATCTCAGAAAAGAAAAATGTATGCAGTATCTTTCCAGCTGAAAGAAATACAAGCTTAAGAATGCTGCTGATTTGTATATAAGATCTATTTCAGAAAACTAATTTTATCAGTTCTGTCTTTGTGCATACATAAAAGAACACAACCGAATAAAAATGATAGATGCTCCAATTCAGGATTATTGTCTTGACTTATATTCTTTCCCAAGTGAAAGCAGTTTGGATTGGTTTTGGGCTCGTGGCCCATCCTCTTTGCCTCTGTATTTACACTGGAGACCAAGAGCTTTAACAACCATAAATTGCTCTGTGAGTTGAACTGACAGTTAGGTGGTTGTTAGGTGGTGTTCTTGGTATTGCGTGTAATCCCCAGTCAGAATGACAGAATATGAGTTTACTTTTTTTCTTCTATAAAGCAATCTCAAAAAAATAAATAAAATAAAATAAAACAATCTCTCGTCTGACAATCATTAAAAAATTTCACATGGGCTCAGTCACGTGCTCCGTTGGTCACTTGTGTCCGACTCTTTGTGACCCCGTGGGCTGTAGCCCACCAAGCTCCTCTGTCCATGGAATTTTCCAGGCAAAACTACTAGAGTGGGTTGCCCTTTCCTTCTCCAGGGGATCTTCCTGACCCGGGGATCCAACCCGCATCCCCCGTTTGCCAGGTGGATTCCTTACCACTGAGCCGCCTGGGAAGCCCCATGTGTATGGGAGACACATACATTGTATCATCTCTTTGGTCATCGTATTATATCATCTGGCCTTCATGACACCTGAGCACTCATGTGATCCCTCACTTACCCGTGAGGAAATAGAGTTTTAGGATGTCAGAGAGCTAGTGAACTGTGCTGATACAGATCCAAACCTGAAGGGGTCAAGATGATTCCACATTGCTCCACTGCTGAACGTCTGTGAGCTAAGGTGGATTTGGGAGAGGTTGTTACTTAGACTAGCACATCTTGATGCCTTAGTTTCAAAATGCAGCACTGAGGGAAACTTACTAGGATAAGGCTCTCTTGGTGAAGAGACCGTCGGGGTCAGTAAGGAGTGGCCGGGGCCGCAGGAGGAAGAGGGGAGAGGCGAGGTGGTGGGGAGGTTTCCCCGGAGGCGGTAGCGACGGGATCGCAGGGCAGATTTCTTTTAGTCCACCTGAGACGGGAACAGAATTGGAAATCGCAGGTCAGGACTCTCAAGTGCAGAGAGAAATGGGAAAGTTACTTAACGCTGTGTTTCTGCTCTGGTCCTCTCTGCTCCTGCTTTTCAACCCAAATGTGCCTCGTGTTCTAGCGGCGGCCTCAGGGGCTTGTACAGGGCGGTGCCAGGCCCTTAGAATGGCTAGTGATTCAGGAAGGTCCATGCTGGTCCTGAGGGTTGAATCCCAACCCGACCCGACCGGCTGGTTTTCTCAGTCGAGACTCAGTCTTCTTCTTCTCGCCTGACATTGTTGGCGGTGAGCAAAGTGCGCAGGAGACGAGGCCACCACACCAGCCTGTTTGCTGACCCCTGTTCTGTGTCCTCTGTCTTCCAGGATTGCCTGGCACATAGGTTCCCCTAACCAGAGAAACGTAGCACAAGCCCAGATGGCAGAGCGCTGGCCTGTCCTGAGACCCCACAGGCTGTAGCATCTCCATCCATGGGCACACGGCAAGGGGAACCTATTTTTGATTCATGGTTTGCAAATGTCTTCAGCAATGAGTTTCTCCCTTCAAATGATTTCTTCCTTACACAGAAGCCCAATAATGAAAACAGATGAAAAGTAGACCTGATAATTTAGGTGTCAGACACGACTGAGCGACTGAACTGAACTGAACCGAAACACTGTAAAGAACAGTAATTTCAAATAGAAAATAAAAGTCAGAGAGGTGGGAAGAGGGGAATTCCTAAAGCTGGGCCAGGCCCCAGAACTGCCCCAGATGCCCTGGCCAGCATCTGTTTCACCGCTCCTCTCTGGAGACCCGGAGACACAGCTCCAACTAGTAGTTAAACTACAGATGACATCTGTGCCTAACTAGAGGTGAGAGTTTCAAAATGGCCTTTAAAAAAATGCCTCTTGACCAATAGACTTTACTTTTAGCAGATTGAAATAGTCCATACTTAAAAAAAATGAAAGTGTTCGTTTAAAGGATTGGTCAGCCAGAAAATTTAGTACAATGAAAGTCACAAAAAACAAACAAACAAACACAAAAATTGGCAGTGTCCCTCAGAACATGGGCTTCCCTTGTGGCTCAGCTGGTAAAGAATCCGCCTGCAATGCGGGAGACCTGGGTTCAATCCATGGGTAGATTCCATGGAATGTATAGTCCATGGGGTCACAGAGTCGAACACGACTGAGCGACTTTCACTTCACTTGGAACATGGTCAGGAGAGAAGCTGGCCAGAATTATGAATCTGTAATCATAGCACTGCAAAGAGGAAAACAAGAACAACTAACGTATTATTGATATTATTGAAGGGGAGCAGGACACTCTGGCCCTTGCCCCTCTGCCACCCCTCACCACATGTCCTCTGCCTGCCTTTTCCCTATGGAAAACTTCAGTCAAAGACTAAGTTTAATCAGAAAAGTGAGAAATATGGAAACCAAAAAAAAAAAAAAAAAAACCCAATCCGAGGAGACTGAATAATAATAATTAGGTAGTCATTAGGCATCGTCAAGGACCTTCAGCCCTTTCTCAAGGGCTACAGATCATACTCTGAGCCACATCGTGTGAGCCGTCTTACAGATACTGAAACCCCAGGTGGAGGAGTTAGCTAATGAGGACCAGACCGTACCCAGGACACAAGCTGCCCCAGTTCCGAGAACTGACCACAAAGAAATGGAACAAGTGTGCCCGGGACTGAAGACTAGCTGTCCCTGAAATGACCGAGATGACGCCGGCCAGACCGCTGATGACCGCTTAGGATGACTTCAGAGATGGCTGTGCTTTTCTGCCTGTGGCCCCCCGCCCCTGACTCTGTCTATAACAGCTCTCACCCGCTGCCTGTCAGGGAAGCGGGGAGTCAGCCTTTGGACAGATGTCCACCACCACCCCAGCCCCAGTTGCCGGCATCTGAAATAAAGCAAACTTTCCTTTCCACCAACCTGGCCTCTTTATTGGCTTTTGAGCAGCTGGACCGACAAACTCCTTTCAGTGACATTATTACCCTGTGCCAGACTTTGTACTGAATGTTAATACTTTCGTATGTTAACTCATTGAATCTTCCTGATAATCCTATGAAGGAGATCACTATCTCCACTTCACCCAGTAGAAAAGAGTGGCACAGAGAAGTTAAGTGAGTTACTCCAGGTCACACAGGAATAGAATCAGGGCCAGAATTTGGAGACAGGGAATCTGATCCGGAGGCTGAGCTCTACCTGAGCACGATGAACACGCCAGGCAGCCTTACATGACACCCTAAACATTCTCTCCCTGGAAACAACATTGCTTGTTCTGCGTTCTAAGCACATCCTTCTAATTACGACAAACCTTCACCTGTAGCTCTGCCTGCAGAGGTCATGCTGGTTATTGATAGTCTTGTTTGTAATGGTAAAATGAGAAATCAGCATTTTGGTTTAAAGCATCAGTCTTTCTTAGTGGAATCCCTGGAAACCATTCCCCTTTGATTTGCTTCAAGATTAGTTCATCGACTTGGACTTGCAGGTAGCCCTGTTGTGAATTCCCTGTTGGAATGCAGACACAGCGCTCATGGCCAAGTGACAGGAAATGCCCAATGCCTGCACATGGCTGCAGGTTGCCCTGTGTGACCCTCTTTCTTGCTAAGGAAGCTCCATGTCCACTCCACTCTTCTCATGGGCTCCTGGCGTAGACAGCGGTCGACCTGCCCTGGCTGCATTATGGGGCCCAGTCCATGATCAAGCCTACTTCTCCCCATTCTGGCTCAGACATGGCAACCAACTTAGGACTGATCCCACTTCCCTGAGACCCTCCCGAATCCTTCACCTTCCCTTCCACCTGAAGCCTGAACCGTGCAAAACGTGCTTTGTGCTGGGTCCACGTGGAGGGGCATTCCGCACTTCTTCCCCAGTGCCTTCCGAGTTTGCATCAGGTTAATAAACCCCTTTGGTCAGACTGCAAGCTCGTGCCCAGTGGCCCTTGGGCTTCAGTAGCCCCTGGCCCCTCGCACCTTGTCCAGATCCGACAGCTGGGTTCTGAGACTCCCAGGTGGGTTTAATGCTCAGGGCTTCAGTTTGCTGCCCTAATTCAGATGGGCCTTTGTGTGTGATCTTCAGGATGTCATCTCTGGCTCATCTGACAGCTCACCAGTCCTTTCTATCTACTTAGATTCCTGCTTTTTTTGAAAAAGTCAATAATGCATGCTTTGTAGAGAAAGGGCTCAGTGTTCACACAAGGCTGATTATAAGACGTGCGATGTGGGCGTAGACAAGTTACTTCAAGTCTCACGGTCTCATTCTCCTCATTTGTCAGATGAGAATAATTTTTACCTCATCTAATGATGTGAGAACTGGATAAATTGTATAATGTGTCTTAAAAGTAATGAAAGTGAAAAGTGAAAGTGTTAGTTGCTTCAGTCGTGTCCAACTCTTTGTGACCTTATGGACTTGTAGCCCAATAGGCTCCTCTGTCCCTGGAATTCTCCAGGTAAAATACTGGAGTGTGTTGCTATTTCCTTCTCCAGAGGATCTTCCCAACCCAGGGAACCAACCTGGGTCTCCCACATTGCAGGTAGATTCTTTACCATCTGAGCCACCAGGGAAGCCCCTTAAAAATAATAGAAGTTTTAAAAACGTTTATCCCTTCCCTTAAGGCTGCTTACCCTCCTGACTCCAAACTGCAAATTCCAGTTGCTGCCCAGTTCCAACCATAGTGTCTGTCTTGTGTAAAATAGTAATAATAATAATAATGATAGTACTTATTTGATAATGAACACTTAGTGACTCTGTTGTTAGGTGTTAGGCAATATCCCAAGGAATTTGAATTTATTTAATGTTTTCAACACCTCTATAAATTAAGCCCCATTAAAAATCTTTATAGATGAGAAAACAGAGACACAGAGAGGTTGAGCAAGTTGCCCACGGTCACACAGCTTGGTGGAGGAGGGATTTAAACTAAGAAAGGCTGCTTCTAACCCAGTGTCCCTACCCCACGCTGTGCCTGTTCTGTAAGGAGAGGCTTTACTGTAGAGGTGACAGAAGAGTGTTCTGAATGTTGATCTCTGGGTATGTAATGTTTATCATGGTGCTTTAAAAAGTTGAATTAGTGGGAAATAGTTTTCTAGAATTAAAAAAAAAAAAAACTGTGCAAAATTTCAGGCTTAAGAAAGTGAAAGCTGTAAGGATCCCTGGCCTGAATACTCACCTGGCGAGATCACCTCTGGGCTTCCCTTGTGGCTCAGCTGGTAAAGAATCTGACTGCCATGCAGGAGACCTGGGTTCCATCCTTGGGCTGGGAAGATCCACTGGAGAAGGGAACGGTTACCCACTCCAGTGTTCTTGGGCTTCCCTTGTGGCTCAGCTGGTAAAGAATCTGCCTGCAGTGTGGGAGACCTGGGTTCCATCCCTGGGTTGGGAGCGTACCCCTGGAGAAGGCACCCACTCCAGTATTCTGGTCTGGAGAATCCCATGCACTGTGTAGTCAATGGGGTTGCAAAGAGTCGGACATGACTAAGTGACTTTCACTTTCACAGGATCGCCTCCAGGTTGGTGTGCACCTGCAGATGGGCCCATCCCTGCCATGGACACCTGGCCTCTTTGCTGCTTCATGCAGACATCTGAGCCCTGCCACCCCTGGGGTTCTCAAACTGGCTTAGATGCCTGTCTTTGTAAGTGGTAAAGGCATATATTCAGACTTTATGTAGCTCAGGTTGGAAAATAATAAATGTACCCTAAATTAGACTATTTTGTTGAAAAGGAGGAGCTTACAAGACTTTTTCATCACTGTGAGTTTTAAATATAGAGTAGATTTTAAGATCATATGTTAAAAAAAACAAAAGCGGCCTTATCTGTGAAAGTAAGACCACAAAGACTTTGGGGGAAACCAAGGTTCATATTTTACAAAAAAATTCTATTGAGTGAGAAATGCAGTATGCTACTAGGAAAAGAAGACTTTTCAACTTTGGGGACCCTAAGCATTGGAAAATAATGAAACTGCTACAGTTATATTTGTTTAGCTTTCAGAATTAAACTATAGACTGTAATACATTAATAGTGTTTCTGCTCATATCAGTGTTGGACTTTCTATGACATTAAAAACAATAAACTCATGCATCAAGGGAGAAAACTGATTGATGTCAATTATGTAACATTTTTTAAAGTGATATTTTAGCTATGTTCTAAGGGAAATAAACATCTATATTTGAAATTTTCAAGTCATATGTCATTTTAAAATATTAGGTATATTTTGATCACTCTAAACAAAATAGATACATCTTTTCAAACCACCCCAAAGAATCCTTTTAAGAGGAAAAGATAAGCCTACTCTAAGAGTGAATAACTTATAGCTAGGATCAAAGGCATGGCCCGGGAAGATTTAACTGTCTTGCTTAATCTAAATAATTGTTAGAATGAGGCTTAGAACATAGATTCACTCAATTTACTTCAAACTAAATCTGAAATAGCTAGGGAGTCCCTTGGTGCCTGCTATAGATAGTAGAGTTTCAAATGCAAAAATATAAAAAGATAGAGATTAGTCAATATTTCTTCTTGTTTCAAAATCTATTTCTGAAGCCTTCTGTGTAATTGCAGGATGTTAAACCAGAAAACCTTGTCTATCTCCTCCTTTTACCTCAGGTTAAATTTCTCTGCAGATCTAATCTAATTGTAAAGAAGAATAATTTCATAATGACAGATTTATTTATTTCAAGCAAATCATTTTTTATGGTTGCACCAATGATGAAATACATCAATATTCTCAGCTATTAATTACCATCACATTTTTCTGTCTCTGACAAATGATGTCAGGAACAAGAGGTTTAAGGACTCTCGTGATTTTTTAACAGACTGAATCTCCTGGGATTTGGCCAAAATGGCAAACTGTACAGAATTAGATACTTAAAGAGGGTCTTAACAGACTCCCCAACACAATTTTTAAAAAATTCTCTCGGGGGGCGGTGGAGGGACCTTTTAATTACCATCTACCTGAGGTCACCATCTGGTGACCTGGTTGCATTGGTTGAAGGAAGGGGCCATCTTTTGTTTATTCTATACAAAAAGACAGCCCAAAGGAAAGTAAAACTGCAGGCTGTCCAGGCTTCACGTAAGGGCACGTGTGAAGGAGCTGCTTGAACAACATGAGAGTTAAGAAACAAGTCCAATCTGATGACTGAGATTGGCTTTAACGCCTAGATTTTAAGTTACAGAATTTGCTTAGTGCCCTAAAATCCAATCCCAAGCAAGGTTGCGTGCTGTCGTCCTCACGCATAAGTAAACTGAAGTAAATACACGGACTCCCAGATGCCCCATTTCCTGTGTTTGCTCGTCCTTCACACGTTGTGTTTCAGCCGCAGACCTGCGGTTCTTCCCAGAAAACACCATCCTCTTCCTCTTAACACTCTGTCCAAACCCTTTCACTGACTTTAGAAGAGATGTTTTCTGTTGTTTCTCCAGCTCTTGGAAGAGTGTGCATGGTAGGCGTTAAATAAACACTTGTTGAGTAGATGAAAACCTGTGACACAGCCTTTGGCTTCTTCGGGCTCAACTTTCCTAAGTGGAACATACCCCAGCTAACCACTGCACTGAGCTGACATTCCATGCATCAGCTGTTAGGTTTCCCCCACCTCCATGCCTCCCATGTCTGTATATCCCTCAAGGCCCCTTCCATCAGTCAGGTAAGCTAGGGTTAGCCACTGTGGTTGAAAACAGGTAGAGTTTTAATGCAAAAACAGAAATAGAAATTACTATGCATTTCTTCGAGTTTTGAAACCTATTCCTGAATCCTCATCTGTAATCAAGGTTGTTAAGTTAGGAAACCTCTTGTATCTCCTTTTCCCATGATTGTCTGATTCTGCCTAAACTACAGGGATAATGGATAAAGTCAGATATTCTGAAATATTAAGTGGAGGCATTTCTTTTTGAAAGTTCAAATATTAAAGCATACATGTAATTAAAGCACATATAGTTTGTCCTCTTAAATTGTCAGAGATCTGTAATTTGCTTTGCAATTTCAGTCACATTTGAAGGATAATACAGTCAAGGGTAAGAGGTTTTTCTTTCGCTCTCCCCACCTCCCTCTCCTCTCCTGGACCCAGGATCAGCCAAGACCATTTTGGGGGAAACTTATTGACTTTGGCAGCAAAAATCTGGCCTCATTATGAGGGTAGCTGACCGATCCTAGATTCAGGGGACAAAAAGATGCTGAAACCGTGACGTGTATTCTGGAAGTGAAGGAACTCTGCTTTAACGCCATCCAGCTGAAAGCAAAGTTCACCAACACATTTGAGAGTTGAGGGGATTCAGACACACTTTAAATGAGTCACGTGGAGAAGGACGATACCTGAGGGAAGGAGTGTGGAAAGGGAGTTGCGGTTGGGAGGGGAAAGCTTATCCAGGCATGTAGTTGTCTCTTCTCCTAAAATCACAGATCAAGGGCAAGTGGGATTTTCTTTAGCTGTCTGGGAAATATTGTCATTCTTTACCACGAAGACACAGGCCAATGTATCGTGCTCTCCTTGTAGACACAGCATCAGGAGAATGAGAATAAGGTCACGGACGGGGTCCTGGTGAGAACCAGCTCTGAAGGGGAGGACAAAGGAAGGCTCCCCGGTGTCAGTCCTGTGGCCCTGAGTGTTCTCACGCTCTTTCTTCCAGGAAACTGATACACGTGTATTTCCCTCGGATGTTATAAATCCCCTGCCAGCCACATAGGCAAGATGGCTAAGTGCTCAGGGTGAGAATCGCAGAACATGCGGAAAATACGGTCTCTGTCTTCAGGCTCTTGATGCTAATTTAACATGTAAGACTGTCTTAGAATAAGGGCACCAATCAGCCAGCACTCTGGTTGCCAAGCTTTAAATATGCTTCATTAAGAATTCAAATATTTGTGAATTTTTAAAAAAGGAATTTGCATTTTAGCTCTTGGGTGGTGTGAACTCTTTCCCTCAGCTCTTATTAATAATAGATGACGTCTCTGGGTTTAAACACAAACACCAAAACATAACAATATGCCTTAAAATGAATGCCTATAGCCATGTGAAGGATTGTGTTGCTAGTATGCATTATTAATCAGTCTTTCTTAAAAAACAAAGCCAAACATCTGTTACTCTGTTCTGCAATTTTCCTCTGCCGATTTCAAAAAGCCCAAGTTAGATTGTAACCCAGGAGATACTTTTCGTCCTACTTAGGTTTCTTAAAAGATCTTAGGTGAGCATTGTAGAAGTTAAATTCCAGTCAAGTTTCTGGGCCCTACCTTTACAAAACCAGTGTCTCAACTTGAATGACACAATGTAAAACCTTTAACTGTTCTTGTCCCGAGAATGGTAAGTATGCTTTTTTCCTTTCTAACTATGGTATCTAGGTCATATCTGGAAGAAATTTGAAACTTATTTCCTTCTCAAAGATGAATTTTCTTTCCCAAGGTATATTTGACTTATATTAACCTTGGCAAGTATTTGTAGAATTCTGTAATAAATTCGTGTAATTTAAAATCATTTCTATACATACATATATATATTCAGATCATTTTCAAACACGTAGAAAAGTTGAAAAACTATACACTGGCCATTCATACACCCGCCATCTATATTCTGCAATTAATATTTTTCTCTATTTATCACAAAAGTATGCATCAATTTGTTCATGTATCAGTTTTGATGGATTTCACAGTAAGTTGCAGACATCACCACACTTCCCCACTAAACACTTGGGTATACTTTATAATTAACTAAAGGTCAGTATTTTCTTTTTTTTTCTTTTTATTTTGAGGTAGAATTTACATGAACTGGCCTACTGCACAGATCTTAAGTCTCCATCCCATGAGTGTTGACAAATGCACACAGTTGTGTGATACAAACACTTATGACTTTGAGAATCTCACCATTACCCAGGGAAGGAGTTCATGGCTCTTTCTAGACGATCACCATCCCCACTGCCCCAGGGGCCACCATACATGAGCTCAGCCTGTCCTAGAACTTCATGTAAGTTGAATTGTAGACTATGTACTCTTCTGTATCAGAGAAGGCAATGGCACCCCACTCCAGGACTCTTGCCTGGAAAATCCATGGACGGAGGAGCCTGGTAGGCTGCAGTCCATGGGGTCACTAAGAGTCAGACATGCCTGAATGACTTCACTTTCACTTTTCACTTTCATGCATTGGAGAAGGAAATGTACCCACTCCAGGGTTCTTGCCTGGAGAATCCCAGGGACTACGGAGCCTGGCGGGCTGCCATCTATGGGGTCGCACAGAGTCGGACACGACTGAAGCAACTTAGCAGGAGCACTCTTCTGTATAAAGCATTTTCCACTCGTAATGTCTTTATGAGTTTGTTCTTTTTCACTGTTGACAGGTGGCTTGCCTTGGTGGCTCAGATGATGAAGTATCCGATTGCAATGCAGGAGACCCAGGTTCGATCCCTGGGTCGGGAAGACCCCTTGTAAAAGGGAATGGCAACCCACTCCAGTATTCTTACCTGGAGAATTTCACGGTCAGAGGAGTCGGGTGGGCTACAGTCCATGGGGTCGCAAAGAGTCAGACATGACTGAGAAATTAACACACACAGCATTTCTGTATGTGTGTGTGTTAGTCGCTCAGTCGTGTCCAACTCTTTGTGACACCATGGACTGCAGCCCACCAGGCTCCTCTGTCCATGAGATTTTCCAGGCAAGTATACTGGAGTGGGTTGCCACTTCCTTCTCCAGGGCATCTTCCCAACCCAGGGATTGAACCCAGGTCTCCTCCATTGCAGGCAGATCCTTTACCGACTAAGCTACGAGGGAAGGCAGAGTCCCTCAGTCATGTCCTACTCTTTTCGACCCTATGGACTATATACAGTCCATGGAATTTTCCAGGCTAGAATACTGGAGTGGGTAGTCAAACCCTTCTCCAGAGGGTCTTCCTGACCCAGGAACGAACTGGGGTCTTCTGCACTGCAGGTGGATTCTTTACCAACTGGGCTATCAGGGAAGCCCTTCAGTTCAGTTCAGTCTCTCAGTCATGTCCGACTCTTTGTGACCCCACGAATCGCAGCACGCCAGGCCTCCCTATCCATCATCAACTCCCAGAGTTCACTCAGACTCATGTCCATCGAGTCAGTGATGCCATCCAACCATCTCATCCTCTGTCGTCCCCTTCTCCTCCTGCCCCCAATCCCTCCCAGCATCAGATTCTTTTCCAATGAGTCAACTCTTCGCATGAGGTGGCCAAAGTACTGGAGTTTCAGCTTTAGTATCATTCCTTCCAAAGAAATCCTTCCAAAGGGCTGATCTCCTTCAGAATGGACCTTATTTCTGTATAAATACATCACAGTTTATTCAGCTATTCTCCTATTGATGCACATTTATGTGGTTTCTAGGTTGACAATTATAAATAATATGAATGATACACTGTGAGCATTTTTGTACAAGTTTTCTGGTTTTCATTTTCTAGACCTTGGTGTGAAAAGACCATATCACAGGATAGGTGCGTGTTTGGTTTCATAAGCAATCAACAGGCTGTTTTGCAAAGTGGTTGGCCTATTTCATACACCTAATATACAGGAGGAGAGAATCAGCCAGCCCCTGCACATGGAGCAAAGTTTGTCATGATCAGTTTTTGGTTTTGGGGTTTTTTTTAAAATAACTCTTTCTACTGAACGTGTGAGGGTATTTCATTGTTCTTTTAATTGGCAATTCCTGGATAACTAATGATTCTGGACATTTTTTGAATGTATTCCCTTAATATTTGTATATCCTTCTTTGTGAAATGTCTAAATATTTTGCCTTTTAAAGTATTCTTGGATTGCTTGTCTTTTTTAAAATTGAGTTGTAGACATTTTTTCTGTACTTTGAAGATCAGCTCTTTGTCACGTATATGAAAAGTTAAAGTGTCAGTCACCCAGTCATGTCCAACTCTTTGTGACCCTGTGGACTGTACGTGGCCCGCCAGGCTCCTCTGTCCATGGGTTTCTCCAGGCAAGAATACTGGAGTGGGTAGCCATTCCTTTCTTCAGGAGGTCTTCCTGACCCAGGGATGAGAAGACAGTTTTTCTTCTTTCTGAACTTCTTGCTCTTGTATTTTCTTGGTTTACTGTACCAGTTAGGACCTCCGCTACTGTGTTCAGTAAAGGCGGTGAGAGTACACGTCCTTGCCTTGTCCTCTATCTTAGTAGAAAGATCTTCAAAATTTCACTATCTATGATGTTCGTTTTTCAATGTGTTTATTATCAGGTAGAGAAAGCTCCATTTAAGTCTCTGTACTGACCTTTTTTTAATCTTAAAGGGTGTTGAATTTTATCAAATGTTTTTTTTCTGCATTGATTAAAATGATCACAGACTTTATTTCTCCCTTTCTTCTGCCAATACAGTGAATCATGTGGATTTATTTTCAAAATTGAAGCAATCATATTGTTTGGGATAATCCCCACTTGATCATACTGTATTATCCTTATTTACTGCCAGTTTCTGCCTTTTATTTAAATCTCTACATTCAAGGAGATGTTTTTTAATTGCTTGCTTATTTCTTTTTTCAACAAAGTAAATTTTCTGTTTGGATAATGTTCTTTTTTTTTTTTTTTTTTTAATTTTATTTTATTTTTAAACTTTACATAATTGTATTAGTTTTGCCAAATATCAAAATGAATCCACCACAGGTATACATGTGTTCCCCATCCTGACCCCTCCTCCCTCCTCCCTCCCCATACCCTCCCTCTGGGTCGTCCCAGTGCACTAGCCCCAAGCATCCAGTATCGTGCATCGAACCTGGACTGGCAACTCGTTTCTTACATGATATTTTACATGTTACAATGTCATTCTCCCAAATCTTCCCACCCTCTCCCTCTCCCACAGAGTCCATAAGACTGTTCTATACATTGTCTACGGCCATACCACCCTGAACGCGCCCGATCTCGTCTGGATAATGTTCTGAGATAATTCTAATTAGCTGAGTAATTGTAACTGCAAGAGTTATTTCTGAGAGCAGGTTTACGCAGTTATTCAAAAATATCCTAGGAGGACACTATAAATCACAGAACAAATATATTAACAAATGCACAATGTTCACCAAGCTAATGAATAATTTGCTATTATTGCCATTTCTTTTTTTAATTTTTATTTTTATAAATAAAATTAGCTATACATATATCCTGGAGAAGGCAATGGCAACCCACTCCAGTACTCTTGCCTGGAAAATCCCATGGATGGAGGAGCCTGGTAGGCTGCAGTCCATGGGGTTGCTACGAGTCAGACACGACTGAGCGACTTCACTTTCACTTTTCACTTTCATGCATTGGAGAAGGAAATGGCAACCCACTCCAGTGTTCTTGCCTGGAGAATCCCAGGGATGGGGGAGCCTGGTGGGCTGCTGTCTATGGGGTTGCACAGAGTCGGACACGACTAAAGCGACGTAGCAGCAGCAGCAGTAGCAGCAGCAAACATATATCCCCACCCTTTTGAACCTCCCTCCAATGTCCCTCCCCATCCCACCCCTCTAGGTTGACACAGAGCCCCTGTTTGAGTTTCCTGAGCCATACAGCAAATTCCCTTGACTATCTATTTTACATATGGTAATGTCAGTTTCCATGTTTCTCTTTCCAGACATCTCACATAAGTCATAGAGAATAGACTTATGATCATTGCCATTTCTTGCTCTCTAACATAAAGCTTCTTGAGAAATCTGTATGCAGGTCAGGAAGCAACAGTTAGAACTGGACATGGAGCAACAGACTGGTTCCAAATAGGAAAAGGAGTATGTCAAGGCTGTATATTGTTACCCTGCTTATTTAACTTATATGCAGAGTACATCATGAGAAATGTTGGGCTGGAAGAAGCACAAGCTGGAATCAAGATTGCCAGAAGAAATATCAATAACCTCAGATATGCAGATGACACCACCCTTATGGCAGAAAGTGAAGAAACTAAAGAGCCTCTTGAAGAAAATGAAAGAGAGTGAAAAAGTTAGCTTAAAGCTTAACATTCAGAAAACGAAGATCATGGCATCTAGTCCCATCACTTCATGGCAAATAGATGTTGAAACAGTGGAAACAGTGGCTGACTTTATTTTTCTGGGCTCTAAAATCACTGCAGATGGTGACTGCACCCATGAAATTAAAAGGCGCTTACTCCTTGGAAGGAAAGTTATGAGCAACCTAGACAGCATATTAAAAAGGAGACATTACCTTGCCAACAAAGGTCCATCTAGTCAAGGCTATGGTTTTTCTCCAGTGGTCATGTATGGATGTGAGAGTTGGACTATAAAGAAAGCTGAGCGCAGAAGAATTGATGCTTTTGAACTGTGGTGTTGGAGAAGACTCTTGAGAGTCCCTTGGACTGCAAGGAGATCCAACCAGTCCATCCTAAAGGAGATCAGTCCTGGGCATTCATTGGAAGGACTGATGTTGAAGCTGAAACTCCACTACTTCAGCCACCTGATGCGAAGAGCTGACTCATTGGAAAAGACCCTGATGCTGGGAAAGATTGAGGGCAGGAGAGAAGGGGACGACAGAGGATGAGATGGTTGGATGGCATCACCGACTCAATGGACATGGGGTTTCCGTGGACTCCAGGAGTTGGTGATGGACAGGGAGGCCTGGCGTGTGTGGTTCATGGTGTCTCAAAGAGTCGGACAGGACTGAGCGACTGACTGAACTGAACTGAACTGAACATAGAGCTTTGATCTTGTGTTGGTTTTAGAAATGGGGTGCAGTGCTCTTGGAAAAGACGTGACCGTTTTCTCATCAGATGCTCCATCTGTCTACATAATTCCTCTCTCTTTCCAGCCCCTTCACTCCCAGACTCGTTCATCTTCGCTCCTTCTTCAGTCACAGAGTGAAGATGTGAATGTCTATCAAAGCTCCTGTGCTTCAGACATCATCCTGTTCCCCGTTTCCCTCCACTCCTGTTCACCTGTAGGAACGTGGTCCCTTCCACCCATACAGGTGCAGTTAACAGCCCAAGTACTTCCATGGTTATCTTCAGGGAGCAGAGGGCTAGGTGAACAGCTCCGCTGTAACTGCTAGAACGTGTCTGCAAGTGAACACAGAATGTACATGTAATCATGCAGAAAGCATTTAAGACACTAACAGATTTATCACCCAGAAAAGCAGGTAGAACTGCTGCCTGCATTTCTTAATTTAATAAAGAAAACCACTTAAAATGAGTTGGCTAACAACATTTTGAGCTAACTTGACTTTCAATTTTTTTAAATCAACCTCTAAGGTGCTATTATGTTCAATATCCTCTCAGCTCCACAGCTAGGAAAGATTCTCAGAAACCCCCAGAGCCTCCCCATGACCCATTTCAGGGCCACAGCTGGACGAGCTGCCTGTTTTGTTTTTCTTTCACGACTGGCCTTCTCCTGCCACCTTGGGCTTTCTGTCCACACATTTCTCACAGAGGCCAAGTTCTAAATGGTAAGAAATTGCCAAAGTTATCCCGGCAAGTCTCACTAAACCCATCAAGGGCCCTGGGGAGGAAAACCTCTTTGAAACACACCTGATATCTACAGAAACCTCCAGTTATTTGACAACCATTGCCATTTCGAAGCCAACTTGGAGATAAGTGTGACGTTGCAGAAGAAAGGCTACAATGGGCTGTGTTTATACCCCTTTCCCCGTGTCTGTACACCCCACCCTCCCGAGAAGACTGGTGGCAGTGACTGAAGTTACTGAACACTCTCTGCATTTTAGGTTCTCTGCTACACTCTTTCTACACACCACTGTATTGAAATCCTACAAAAATTCTTTAAGACATACTATTCTCTGCATTTGCAAAACAGGGAAACTGTCTTGAAGAGGATATTTCAGTCCCTTAAAGTCGCTGCTAGTAAGCAGCAGAGCTGGAATATAAAGTAAGGTTCAGCCGGCTCCCAGCACTGTGTTCTTGAATGCTGTCCCCCAGCCCTACCAGTGGCTCTACACCCAAGAGTTAGGTCTAATGACCCAAGTCATACTCTATCTGCAAGCTTCTATTATTGTTTATTTTTGGAAAATATAAATCACTTTTGGCTTCCAGAATCAACTGGCAGAAAAGTACAGAAGAGCTGGGCTGGCAAAATGCACAGAGAGAAAAATCTAATTAAAGAGACTCATGTGAGTTATACAGTCTTCTTTTACAACTCTGGTTAGTGTGAACTGATGATGGATCTTTATGAACTGGTGAAGAGAAGAATCGATTTCTCTTTACCTAGTCCTTTGCCAACAAGGGTCTGTCTAGTCAAGGCTATGGTTTTTCCAGTGGTCATGTATGGATGTGAGAGTTGGACTATAAAGAAAGCTGAATGCCCAAGAATTGATGCTTTTGAACTGTGGTGTTGGAGAAGACTCTTGAGAGTCCCTTGGACTGCAAGGAAATCCAACCAGTCCATTCTGAAGGAAATCAGTCCTGGGTGTTCATTGGAAGGACTGATGTTGAAGCTGAAACTCCAATACTTTGGCCACCTGATGCAAAGAGCTGACTCATTTGAAAAGACCCTGATTCTGGGAAAGATTGAAGGCAGAGGAGAAGGGGACGACAGAGGGTGAGATGGTTGGATGGCATTACCAACTCAATGGACATGAGTCAGTAAACTCCGGGAGTTGGTGATGGACAAGGAGGCCTAGCATGCTGCGGTTCATGGGGTCGCAAAGAGTCAGACACAACTGAGCGACCAAACTGAACTGAACTGAACTGATGAGAAAGGATAATAGGAGCATCCACTTTAAGGGTCAATGGAAATCAGCACACAGTACATTGGTATACAGTCTCTAATTTCATAAATACAGAAATCAGGATGGCAGAATTCATTGACTCTAGGTGTCTTTGCGTCTTAACAAAACACTCTCCCACTCAGTTTAGGATGGGATTACATGACGCTGAAACCAGACCTCTTATTCAGAACGTGACATATTTCTAACATTCCAAAATTGGATGTACAGTTGGTTCATTTACTTTGCATTTTAGTACTTTAGTAGGGCGGGGGGGTATCAGGCTTCAGGTTCTCACTTGACAATTTCTTGGTGTTCGAGCACATCTTCCTTATTCAGTGGACATCGAATTTGCTCACATTTCCTTGTGGTTTATAGTCTTAAGTGGCCAGGGCTTGTCAACCGCGAGATCTTGTCTTCACGTGGAGCTCACCAGCTTCCGAGTGCTTGGTTTCACATCAGCCGGCAAATTGGCAGCTTGCATGTTTCTTGAGCTGTGTCTCTATTTCAGCAAAGCACCTGGGAGTCTGTTTAACCTTACACGCTAAATGAAAAATGATCTCCAGGGAAGTCTTCTCCTTACACTTCTCTCAGAATTTCTGATCGAGAAGAGTCAGGGCCCACAGTGCTTCCATTTTGACACAAAAATGAACCATTTCGAACTAAAGAAATAGGAAGCATTCTTCTAGGAATAAATGAGAGCTAATTATCTCCCTAATCTCCTTTCCATGATCTGTAACTCCACTGGCAGAGTGATTTGTGATAGGATGGTCAAATTACCCTCAAGGCCAAGTCTCTGACCAGTGAAGAAGATATGACTCAGACAATGTAAGGTATTTGGATTTTTAGAAGAAACAGTTTATCTAACTGTAGGACAGTTTCCATCATCATTATGTAGCAACTGGTCTCTTTTCCAGCCTAAAGTTATTACAATGTACAATAATAAAGTAAATTTATTCTTATTTCGCAAGTGTAACAAAATCAGCGTTTTATCCAATTATCTGTTTTTAATAATTTTATTCATTTATTATTTATTTTGGTTGCACTGGGTCTTTGGTACTGCACACAGGTTTCCTCTGGTTGCGGTGAGCGAGGGTTAGTCTCTGTTGCAGTGTGGAGGTGTCTTGCTGTGGTGGCTTTTCCTGGGGTGCCCAGCCTCGGGGGCATGCAGGCTTCAGTGGTTGTAGCCCGTGGGCTCTGGAGCACGGCTCAGCAGCTGTGTGCGCCAGGTTAGTTGCCCTGAAGCATGTGGCATCTTCCCGGACCAGGGGTCGAACCCATGTCCGCTTCATTGGCAAGCAGACTCTTACACACTGTACCAGCAGGGAAGTCCTCATATTAGCTGCTGATGCCAGAATTCTATTTAGGGTCAGCTTGTTTCTGACGAAATAGTCCCAGAATTTGCTTAAAAGTGAAGGTAGAAGAACCATGGGGAATGAGTGTCTACTTGTGGGCCAGACAATAAGATAATAGATTTTTCTGTACAAACAAACATAAAAATGTATCTTGAGATGGGAATGAAAGGAAAGATGAAGAGACAAGTAAGGGGGGAAGAGTCAGAAAGAGAGTAGATGCTTGGGGGGGTCCTTGGGGTAAGTGCACCGCGTTTGTGGTGGGACGACTTAAGGATATTTTAGGAGATGAATATCTAATCTGCTTCACATATATTTGCCTCTGTAAATGTAAATTCCTCCCCAATTCTGAAAATAACATGTAAAACCAATCATAATCTGAAGTTATCTGAATGGACCATAATTGAAATCACAAAGAAATGCTGAAAACGCCACAAGCAGCTGACAGAGCCTACGGACAGAGGTCCCTACAAACCACGAAGCTCCGCGGGAGCTGAGTGCTTTGTGGAAGGTTTTGAATTTACTGGGGCAGGGAGTCTTGGGGTCATGTGAACCCTGTCTAGAGGTGTAAGGTCAAGGGACAATGAGGACTGTTCCTGGGAGAGGCTCACTTGCCCAACCGGAAGAGGATCATTTGACACAGAGCCAAGAAGCAGAGTGTCTGGAGCTTATGCCCTGGAGACACACTGAAGCGTGTTTGATTAGGAACTCTGGTGTCTGTTGGCTCTGTGGCCTTGCCATGTCTAGGGCTGGCTACTTGAATTTTCAGTCTTGATTAATATTATGTTCCAACTTCCTTCTATGGAATGGGTTTTCAGTAAGTATACTTGAATGTGGACAGAGTGATGAATATATATTCTAAAATCTCTCTTCATTTGAGGTTCCCTGCTGTGGATGTATTCTGCAGAAAATGATGTCTCTCTTAATATTAAAGCTCAGAACTGAACACCAATATCCAAATATAGCCTCTTCTCTCTCATGTGGAAAAGTTAAGCAGTCTATTAATTTATATATTTGTTTAACAGCTTTATCAAAGGTTGTTCTTATTAAGTTGGGCCATGTAGAAAACCCAAGTATTTATCCATCAAGCTGTTTTAATAATGCCTGCAAACCTGAATGGTGTATTTGATAGACTGATTTTAGGATTTTTACATTTGTCCCCTGATAAATGTACCTCACATATTCCAGGTCGATGTTTCCCCTGCATTTCTTTGCTTGAAATTTTGGTCCTACTTTTAATCATCTCATTATTTCTTACCAGCTGGAAAGCACTGGAAAATACCCTTACATCATTGGTGACAATATGGCATGAGAGGGGGAGAGCAATGCAATGCCCACACCGTAGAAGCGTCTCTCTTGACGTTATTCAGTTTATGGACACTGATGAGCAGGCCCCTCCGACTGGAAACGAGTCAACCCAGTGGTGTTATCACACCACGCTGATTTCATTGCTTTATCTACACGGAGCGTGAGGGCGGCAGGACTGCCCTTTGTTTTCCCTCTCAACTAGTTTAGTCTCTTGTGCTCCACCTACTGCTGCTGCTGCTGCTAAGTCGCTTCAGTCGTGTCCGACTCTGTGCGACCCCATAGATGGCAGCCCACCACGCTCCCCGGTCCCTGGGACTCTCCAGGCAAGAACACTGGAGTGGGGTGCCATTGCCTTCTCCTGTGCTCCACCTAGACGATATTAATTTGTGTTTGGCAGGTAAGCATAATTAACACATGCAAAACATTTTGATGACTTTATAATTCTTTTCTCTGAAAGATGTAGACAATCTATATGGTGAGGATTTCAAGGAGATGGTTACATGATGAGGACCCAGGATAACACCTTGTTCATATTAAACACTCAACAGCCATGCCGGGGCTTCCCAGGTGGCTCAGTTGGTAAAGAATCCACCTGCGATGCAGGAGACTCGGGTGTGGTCCCTGGTTGGGAAGATCCCCTGGCAAAGGGAATGGCAGCCCACTCCAGTATTCTTGCCTGGTACATTCCATAAACAGAGGAGCCTGGAAGGCTACAGTCCATGGGGGTCACAAAGAGTCAGACGTGACTGAGCAACTTTCACTCACTCACTCAACCATGCTGAAGAAGTTACCTTTAAATGTATAATGATTTACTTAAAGTCTTGTTAGAAGAGATCTTTCATGGTATAAAGGTTGAAAAGACTGTTATTAGAACTAATTTTCAGTTGCAGCAAAATGTGTATAGTTTGTTAAAATAAGACCAAGAGGGCACCATAAATAATTAGTTAATAGTGAAATCTTTAACTTAAAACTTCCTCAAAAGCACTGAAGTTTGAGTAAATGTTTTTTTTTGTTTGAATCTTTGAGAATCGAGAATTTAGCAACAGAAATCAAATTACTAATTACATTAGAAGTTAATTACATTAATTACTAATTAATATTATTTCTAATTACATTAGAAATCTCCCTTCTGACGTTTCCTCCATTGTTTTGCTGCCCAGCACCTTTTGTTGGGCTACTCCCTGTTTCTAGGAGGTTCTATCCTCAGAATTTCAGAGCTGGAAAGGAGTCTAAAAATAATCCAACCTCAAATCCTTCTCAAATTTTAGGGGGAAAAATGAGATCCAGAAAATGACTTTTGACATTGAAGCTGTCAGCAGCCCGCATTTCCTGATTTCCAGATCAGAAGGCAGCATGGATGGCGGTAGGGATTCGCATCCCTGGGTCAGGAGGATCCCCTGGAGAAGGGAATGACAAGGCACTCTAGTATTGTTGCCTGGAGAATCCCATGGACAGAAGAGCCCAGCGGGCTACAGTCCATGGGGTCATAAAGAGTTGAACACGACTGAGCGACTGAACAACTCTATCTAAGGGGCTTCCCCGAAGGCTCAGTGGGGGAAAAGCCTGCAATGCAGGAGACGTGGTTTTGCTCCCTGGGTTGGGAAGATCCCCTGAAGAAGGAAATGACAACCCATTCCAGTATTCTTGCCTGGAGAATCCCATGGACAGGGGAACCTGGCGGGCTGTGGTCCACGGGGTCACAAAGAGTGGGGCACAACTGAAGATCTTGGCACAGCACAGCTCAGGGGAAGCCCTGCATCCTATCCATAGTCAGCTCTGTTTATAGTATTGCTCCACACATTCCTTCAAGGGTCAGCTCTTGCAACGCTTCTTCTAAGAAATCTGTCCAGCCAGTTTCACTGTTTCCTCCCCAGTAATTCTGTTTTGCCAATTACTTCATTCAGATTTAGAGAACTGGATGTCTCTTCCCCCCAGTAAGGTTGTTTGTGCTGTAAGCCCTATAGAATATTTCAAATTAAATACATGCTTGTTGACTTGAAGTACATTTTCCTTTAGGATACTGAATTTTCGAGATAGCTTTATCTTTTCTTTCCATCCTTAACCGCATTTGGATGGAGAATTTGTATTCCTAGAACAGAGCTCTCAGCCAGCTTATGAGCAGCTCCTAGTGAGGCCACTCCGCAGAGGAACCTCCTAATTGGATCTGAGAAGGAAATCCGCTCCCTGCCTGATGGCCTTGTCCTGAGTTAGCCCAGGAGAGAGCGCAAGGCGGGGGAGTTTGTTTTGTTTTTAATTAAAAAGGACAAAGATGTCATGAAATGGTCTTAACATTTCTCTTCTTCATCTCTCTCTTTTTCTTTCCTTTCTTCTCATCTGAAGTTAACTGATTTGAAGTATTATTTAGGAACTTCTTATATAAAGCTGATGACTTGACTCCAGTCCTCTGAATCTTCCTTCTGTTTCTTAAGAAGTTTATTTTTCAGGAAGTGAAATTCAAAGAGATGTGTATTTTTATACCTCTGGTAGTATGTCTCCTGGAAAAATAAAGTAAAATTCCCCAGTCAAAATGAATATGATAATCCTTTCTCAAGTTCCGTTGATTGCTTTTTAAAATTAAAAATAAAATATTCTGCTGTTATACTTCAGGACTAAAAAATATTTTGGAAAAGTGCAGTAAGTATAAAAAGTGAACCAAAAAGCACAAGTATTTGGTTGTTCTAAAAAACAATGAAAATAGCACAATTATTTATATTAAATGGAATAAAATATTTATTTAGTGAAAAAAGAAATTTTAGCTTCCTCAGTTGTGTGTATTTATCCATTTGAAATGTCAATATTCTCATTTTTTAAATTATAATAAATTTGTGGCTCAGTGGTAAAGAATCTGCCTGCAATGCAGGAGACCCAGGTTTGATCCCTGAGTAGGGAAGACCCCTGGAGAAGGGAATGGCAACCCACTCCAGTATTCTTGCCTGGAGAATCCCGTGGACAGAGGAGTCTGGTGGGCTACAGTCCATAGAGTCGTAAGAGTTGGACACGACTGAGAGACTAACACTTTCACACTTAGCCATTAACACATCATCCTGACATCATTGCATAATTTTAATTTTGCATATTGCTTTTCTCTATATATAAAATTAGAATATATAGTAATAATTAGGATAATTGGCTGATATTAGATATAATGTTATATAATGTGCTAAGCACTCATGTTGTATGAGAGATACTGTCTTCACTTTATAGTCTTTACAATGATCAGTTTTAGAAACTATTATATTTCATTTAATCTAAAATCTGAATTATTTTACAACTCAAGGTAGCCTGATATTATTGAGCCAGTTTTTTTCAAGAAGCAAACAGCTATAGGGAAAGAAAGGGAAGCAGTGTCTCTGGAACCAATCTGATGAAACCCTTTGGTGTGTGTGTGTGAAGATGCTGCTTATTTGGTTGGAGGAAATTAGAAATTCTGAAGCTGCATTTCCACTTCCAGGAAAGAACCTGGTTATACAGAGGCAGCTATGAGGGCAACACTCCAGTATCTCTCAAGGCATATTGATCGGACCATTTACAAGTTCCCCCAGGTTTTTTGTATATTCAGTGATTTGTCATGGAAACGCAGGGAAAAACTCCCAAACACACTTCTGGATTTCAAAGGTGGTGGAGGAGGCCGAACATCTGCATGCGGTGAAAAGCCCGTGGCCCCTAATGTCGCACTCTGGTGAAGGTCCAAGTACCTGTTTCTTCAACTTTGTAAAATGGTGCAGCATTTTTCTTCAGTTATTCTGTGATTTCGGGTCTCTTGGAGCTCACCGTCGAACCCAGAGGACGATACCGATCAATCACTGACGCCATGGAAGGTACGAGAACAGATACGTGTGCGGGTAGAACTGAGTCACTCTGCTGTACACCTGGAACAAACACCACGTGCCCAGTCATCTCTGCTCAAGCATAAAATTCAAAAACAGAAAGACAAGAACATTTTTTAAAAAATGGAGAGAAGAGAAAAAAGAAGGGAGAGAAGTTCTGTTTTACGCCTCCAGGTAATAAAGACCCTTAGTTGCTTGAGAAGCCAAGGAAACGTTCCTTAAGGCAGCGATCTTGGTGTGTGACCAAGAATGAGAGGAGACCTGGGTGTGGGACGGGGACTGCCCATCGGGACCGTTTCATGCAGGAGAAACGGAGCCACCATCTCTTGGAGCGGGGAGCGTGTCCCCGTTGCAGGCAGAAGAGGAGGCTGCGTGGCTGACAAGACTGAGCAGGAGACCGAATGAGAAAGTGCCTGACAGGCTTTCTGGTTCAGGGCTCCTTGCTGCGCTCTTTTTGACGAAGAATTAAAGAGTAAAACCTGAGTTAGCAGGAAGTCAACCTCTTCTATCATCTTATTCCTAACTTGACCATTCTCTTTCTTCTCCTTCTACATTTTGATATCAAATATATGCTCTCTCTCTGCTATTTTGGAAATCCCCATATGAATATTTAAGGTCAGATTTTCTGATCAGGCTTTTCTCTTTAGAAATGCACCCAGTCGATGGTGAATTATGGATCAACCACGTATCCACATTTTCACCCACATTTGATTTGTGGTTCTACACGTCGATTCAACCAGTATAAAACTCCAAAGTTTTCTGCCTTTGGTAAGAAACCATTTGTTTCTCAAAGTTTACTCCTGACTGCCGATTTGGACTTTGTTCCAAATAACTTTCTTTCTGAATGTTTCCAGGAGAGGAAATAGGGAGCAAACTGTAGCTTTCATTTGCTAGAAAGGTTTTGGTTTGCCTAACAGAGCCAGGTTCTGAGATCAAATACCTCTCTCTTACCCAACAGATAAAATGAAGAACTTTACATATATATGTAACTTTGTCGCCGATACATATTGTACATATTGTGTGTGTCCCATTTGTAAGGAATCCTAAAGAATAGAGAGATGTGTATCTAACAAAGCCTCATTTCTTCAAGTAGAATACTAAAGACATGTTAAACAGCCTTTTAGTGACCCGCTGTTAACTTGTGCTTATGTGCTTAGTCGCTCTGCGTGTCCGACTCTTTGCCACCCCATGGACTGTAACCCACCAGGCTCCTCTATCCGTGGGATTCTGCAGCCAAGAATACTGGAGTGGGTCGCCATGCCCTCCTCCAGGGGATCTTCCCCAAAAGGGATCGAACCCAGGTCTCCCGCGCTGCAGGCGGATTCTTTACTGTCTGAGCCACGAGGGAAGCTTGGAAGTTCTTAAAACTCCCTGAAGAAGTTCTGGAAATCAAGTGACCTTTTAAAGAATTCACGGAAGTTGAGATCTACAGGACTTGAAGAGAAAGATGACATATTATCAATGATATACCTCTAAGGAATATCTGAAGTATGTAATATCTGTCTCCATCAATGACATAAATTACACAAAATAATTTTAAGTGAGATAGATAAACTGGCTTTTACAGGGCCATGAGCAGTCACTTGAATTAAAATATAGTTCTGTTAATCACTTGCAAAAGCAATCTGTAAGTACATGGTGTGTCAGAACTGCCCACATGTATATGAGAAAGAGGCTTATTTTCAAGTGGGGCAGGGAGTCTCCAGCCACTTTGGAAAGTTACCTAAGTGTTTACTTGAGGTGTGGCTAGTATTGGATGAGATCTGGAAATAAATGTGAAAAAATTAAACTTTAAGCAGTCAAAGAGTTATGTTAAAATTAGAAACACCATTTCTTCATACAGTGTCTTAAGATCTAGACAGATGCTGGCAGATAGAACCGATTATGTTCAATTAATAATTTGCTGCCTTTTAAAAATTACTGAAGTCACATGGCATATCCATCCATTCATCTGCGATTCGTGGCCTCAGGAAACTGATAAACAAAAGAAATTTGTAGCGAGCTTCTGGAGGCAGCAGTGCATTTGTGTGTCTGTGTTTGCTTCCTGGTTGTTGAGATAGTTCAATTCTGGCTTTAGAATCAGTAAAGACCAAATGTTCATTCCTTCAGCTTATTAGTACCTTGTTTTTATTAATTCTGGTCAACCTCCAAAGAAAATGCTTATTATGCAGCATAGTAAAATGATTATAAACAGAGTTTGGAATAAGTAAGCCTGGCATCACTCAAGTCCTGGCCTGACCACTTAAATATATATGTTACTTTGGGGAAGTTATCTTGGAGCTTTAAACCACAGCCTATTTGCAAAGTAGAGATAATACAGTCTCCACTGACCAGATGTAAGTATTCAATGTTTGAGCAAAGTCTATTCTTGGTAACCACTCAATAAACAGATACTAATGATCAAAAAGATGTGAGAATGCTCTTTCTAGCCCTTTCGTGATATTTTTGACATTCTGATGAGTGAAAAACATTCTTAAATAGTTGATGGTGATGCTTGGAAGGCTGCAGAGCTTGCCTGCCCCACTGGGTGGCTTTCGTGTCGGGGAGCCACATGGACAGTGCTAAGGAGTCAGCTCTGGGCTGGGGCTCTGGTCTCTGGAGTCAGTTGGCTTCAACTCTTACAACCTGTGAGACCTTACATGGGTTTCTAAAAGCCGTGTTGTGTCATCACGCCTGTCTGCATCGTGGAGATGTGTATCTCACACTGTGGTTGGAGGTTCAAGTAAAATTCCGCACATACCGCCACACCCGTGGTGTGTAGTGGGCACCCTGCATGTTAGCCATTATCTGCAAGAAGAGCATCTGTCAGACCAGAACAAAAAGACAGCCAAGCCTACTGCTTATTGAGTGTGGGTGGAGGCTGGGAACTGTTCACCCAGCACCGCACGCCTCTCGGGGGTGTATGGAAAGGCATAGTGGTTTCAAATTTGTCTTTTTCCCTTTAAGGAGGATTTTTGTTTATCCATAGTGAGAGATGAAGAAAGTCTAATCTGTGCTAATATTTTGTGTCTGAAATACTAAGAAGGGATCAAAAGAGGTTGAAAGAAAGGGGAGGGAGAGACTGAGAGGGAGAAGGTAGGTAAATAGGACCAATGATGTTGCATGGAGCTGAGTCGAGAGGAAAAATCCCAGTCTCTCTCCAGAGCACGTCCCGTCCACCTTGCTGATAGGTGGACGGCATCACTGACTCCATGGACGTGGGTTTGAGCAAACTCTGGAAGATGGTGAAGGACAGGGAAGCCTGGCGTGTTGCAGTCCATGGGGTTGCAGAGAGTTGGACATGACTTAGCGACTGAACAACAGGTTTCTCAACTAAGGAATCAAGACGTGTCCATTCTCCACTCTCTGTTTTTTCCTTCTCTTCTTCTTCACCTCCCCTTTCTCCTGCTCCTCCTGTATTATCTTCTATTATTTTTTTCTTTTGTTCTCATGACACTGTTGTGATGACTTGTAATAGCCGAGGGAGGTATATCCGGCTGCTGTGTTTGGAAGTAGAAATGCCAGGATCTCTAGCCCTGCCCTATGGCATCAGGCTTTGTAAGGGGTATTAAGAACTAGGTCTTCTTCATTGCAGTAGAACTGCAGTTAACGAAACAGAAGGGATGACTGAAATAGAAATCACCATTTAGCAAACACTCCAGTAATAATTATTTCAGGCAATTGGCATCAGTGAATGTTAAATCTACTAGCCTACAGTATAATGAGAAAGGAGATATTTGCATAGCCTTAGAGTATCTTTCCATAAGATATTTATTAACTGCAAAGGATAAGATAATAACTTTATGGTGGAGAAACCTGACAGACGTCACATTAACCAGGTCAACAAACCTCACCAGCGGTGAGACGTGCCACCAGCACGCACGCCCTGATGTGCTGTGAAGAGCAGGGCACTGTTTCCCTGGCACTGTGTCCAAGAGAACGCAGATCCCTGATTTTAATCTTGATGAAACATCAGACAAACCCAAACCGAGGGGTATTCCAAAAGTAAAAGCAACTGTTTCAAGGACTGCTTAAACACTTCATCTGGATCACATAATACAATCTTGGTTTGCTATAGAAACATCTCGGAAATCAATAATTTGAAGATTTATATTCAGCACATGAAATTGTTCTAAAGTTTTTGGTAGACCTACAGGATTATCTATATGTCTTAAGTAGATTCATAATAGCGCACTGCTTTTTCCAGAGTAACTCCAAAGCTAGAAATGCTATTATTGCTCCAAGATTCATTTTATCCTTCATGGGAGCTGAAAAGATTTAATATGACAATATTACCGAATTTTCAGTCAAAAGCAACTGTAGTGAGATATACCAGGAACCCTTAATGCAGGTTTTATGTACACAGTTTTGCTGTGTTTTTCCCCTTCTGCCCTTGGGAGGGAAAAAATAAAGAAAAATGTATTTCCTTCAAGTTGTTTTTCCACTTTTGAAAATAATATTCACTGTGAAAGAGGTCTCTGTTTTGGAGTAGTGGATTTCCAACCAGTGGCGCTTTCTACAGGAAACGGCAGCAGCAGCTTGTGCTGCAGAAGATGGCAAAGAGCACCTCCACACAGAGCTCCGCCCTGCCGGCCTCTGGTTCTTTGTTCCCCCAGCCAAAGAGTAGGAATGCTTGCTCCAGATGACCTGCCCCTCCTGGTCGTTCCTACCTTCCCTGAACTCTGCTGCTCAGAGTCTACTCTTGAATCGCCGAGTTATTCACTCCAAAGTGTTTTTTTTTCCCTTATGAAACCTATCGTGAAAAGAAGTGCATCCGATGTTGCTAACTCCCAAGGCAGGAGCTGAATTACTCAGGTCCTCAGTTCAGTTCAGTCACTCAGTCGTGTCCGACTCTTTGCAACCCCATGGACTGAAGCAAGCCAGGCATCCCTGTCCATCACCAGCTCCTGGAGTTTACCCAAACACATGTCCGTTGAGTCGGTGATGCCATCCAACCATCTCATCCTCTGTCGTCCCCTTCTCCTCTTGCCCTCAATCTTTCCCAGCATCAGGGTGTTTTCAAATGAGTCAGCTCTTCACATCAGGTGATAAAAGTATTGGAGTTTCAGCTTCAACATCAGTCCTTCCAATGAACATTCAGGACTGGTTTCCTTTAGAGTGGAGTGGTTGGATCTCCTTGCAGTCCAAGGGACTCTCAAGAGTCTTCTCCAACACCACAGTTCAAAAGCATCAATTCTTCTGGATGTGAACAAACCTGCTGTGTTTCAATACAGCATGTTTCCTCTCACCACTGTATCAAGTCACCCCTGATTTAGTGGCTTCAAACCACACAGTTTTACCTGACAGATCTAAAGGGCAGAGGACCAAACTAAGCTTTCCTGGGCTACAGGCAAGATGCTGACAGGATCGCATCCCTCCTGAGACTCGAGGGACGTGTCCCATGCATCCCCTTTCCAGCTCCTAGTGGCTGGCCGCCTGCCCTGGCTCCTGGTCTGAGGCAGCAACCACAGCGTGCAAACCTCAGCTTTCCCAGCCACAGCTCCTCTCACACTCTGACCTCTCTCTTTCCCTGATAAGGACCCTTGTGATTCCACTGGGTCCCTCCAGCTGGTCCAGAATGGTCTCCATCTCAAGAGCCCTACCTTATCCACATCTGCAAAGTCCCTTCCACCATGTAGAATAATGTATTCACGGGTTCTGATGATTAGGAAGTGGGCATTAGGAACCCAGTACTCTGCCGATTGCCCTTGACTTGCCATCATTGTGCAGTAAGAATGACATAAAAGCGGGGTTTTGAAGATAAGGAGAACAGTGTACCCGACTAGGGTCCACTGATGCGCTGAGTGTGATTATTACTCATGCAGTAGTTTTGGGCTTTATTTCTTGAGATGCTAAGGTGTCATGGAACAGCTCTCCCGCTAATTTACAATAAAGTCTGCTCAGCGGAGGGTTTGCGGATTCAAGCTCTTCTTCATCAGTTTCACGTGCTAAGGTAAGAGGATGGCAGCAGTTGAGATCCTAGGGCTGAGGAGCAACACAAAATGTATTTTCTCGTTAATAGTACCAGTATTAAATAATAAGCTCTTTGGCGGTTCAAACAGTAAAGACTCTGCCTACAATGCAGGAGACCCAGGTTCTATCCCAGGGTCAGGAAGGGAATGACTTCCCACTCGAGTATTCATGCCTGGAGAATCCCATGGATGGAGGAGCCTAGTTACAGTCCGTGGGGTTGCAAAGAGTTGGACATGACTGAGCCACTAATGCACCCACTTAATGGGGGACGAAATAGGCATTTAACTTTTTGGTCTGATGCCTAGTACAGTCATGCAGAGGAGGAAGTTGGATACGTGTGTTTCCTAAGAGTGATTGTAACCATGATGATGAATGGAGCAGTGGTCCTTCCCCTAAGAAGTGAGCTATAACATACACACAGTGCGTTTTATGGGCAGGACTCTAATAGTGACACGGAGAGAACCCTCCCCTCCCAAGGAACAGGATGCTAAAAGGAAATAAATCTGCCTTATGGACGGCCACCTTCAGAAAACCTGATTGGTGCTGCCGTGCTCCTAAATCTCCGAGATTCTCAGTCTGCCTCCTCCATGGCTGTGTATCAGTCAGGGCTTTGGCTAAGGTTGGGTCGACAACCAGCCACGCACTGGTGGTTAATACAACCAAGGACCGTTCTTTCAGTGTTTACAGAGAAGGGGCAATGCCGAGGAGTGACCAGGGCAAGCTGGCCCCCGGGAGCACGCACCAACTCCTCTGCGGCCCGCCTCGTGGTCCACTTGGAAGGCAGCTACTTGGAGCTCACCTGCCGCCTGTGTGACCTCCCGCAGGGTGAGACAGCTCAAGGATGAACCATCACATATGCATAACTAGCCTTCCATCTATCTTTCTGGCTTCCTCTGTTTAGGGAATGAAATAAGATATACCTGGTGCGATTTATTCTACCCTCATTTAGAATTCACTGGTCCCCGAGTCAGAGTTACAGTGCCCTGTTTTACTAAATAGCCAGTTCTCTTACACCCCTCAATAGCACAAGACCCCGAGTAAACAAATAGAAATCTATGACTCTCTGCAAAGCAATGCACACCGGAGCAGTTAGAATCCTCTGGATATAAATGAAGAGGAAGCACCAAAGATGATGCAGAACAAATGTGTGCTTATAAATCATCAGGGCTCTGAGAGGACTGCTCTGCAACACCCCAGCTCCAATCATGGGGTGATGTCACATTAAGTTTTCTCTTTCCCTCGGTTCGAGGGGAGATGCTGCTGAAAGGTAGATGGATGTTTTGAGATGAGTGCCATTTCCTTCCACCTTTAAAGCCACTTTCATGTCATCTGTTGATGAGATAAAGACCTATCACATCTCCCCTTTATGACCCTTTATTTGTGTTGCTGAGTAAAAGCAGTTAAGGCAGCCCCTACGATAAAAATAAAGGAAAGAACAACCAGGAGATACTGGATGGCGTGCCTGGAGAAACGCGCAAAAACACTCATGAAAGGGAAGTTGTAAAATGTTTCCCAGTTGATGATAAATAAGGCCCATAAAAATGCAAATGTGCCTGGTATGCCTGTGTGTGTGGGACTCTCCCTAGATTAATATATTGAGTGGATGCCATTAGAAACTCTAAGGAGGCAATATAATTTCTGAAATGAAATTGTATATGTAGCTGTCGTCTCTTTTGGGTGATTGCCATCTCATTTCTCAGCTCTGACTTCTCTAAGAATTGCTTCTAAGACACGTGAGCTTCAAAAGAATTCTATCAAGTGAAAGGTGAATAATACCTGACTTAATTGCAAAAATTAAAACATGCACGTTTCCCCTAATACATAGTTATTGTTTTATTGATTACTTTTCCTCAAGAAAAGAAGGTGTATCTTTTTTTTAGAATGTCAAGTTACCAGCATATGAAAATTTTTAATAGGGAAATCCTCTAAATGAAATAAGCATGGCTATAAAACAGTTCAATCATTGCATTTTTGTTTTTGTTTTATTCAAAATTGAAAAAATCTCTCTCTCTCTCTTTTTTTTTTTTTTTTACTTTTTCTGACAATAAAATCATGCAAGCAATTCAAAGCAGGATAATTTTGAAACAGCATCCATCTTTTAGTTCTCTCTGGAGACACTGAAATTGAATTCTATAACTATAGTGTCCTAAGGGCAGTTGACAATGGATATAGACAATGTAGTTATGAAGTTTAAACTCAAACACACCTCCATTGCTTTTCTTGTCTTTTCAGCTTTTGCCCCAGACATGTAAAATGTCAGTAAGTTATTGTCCCAAAGCTCCATAGCCAACGGACTTCTGATTTTTTTTTCCAAATATTTTTAGAGTTGGGCGATTTTTCTTGCAGATAACAACAAAAGCTATCAATTTTTACTGACACTAAAAATCAGAAACACTGCAACCATTACCTTATTTTATTTGCCAATGCAATTGATACTTCTACAATATTCTATATTTTTGCCTCTTTTTTCTTTAAGAAATATGTCATTATGGTGTTTCTTAAGTTTGAAAGGAATGGATTAAGAAGGAGAAATAAAGAAATTAAAAATATTGCCCTATGTAACTATTTCATTAAACTTGAAGCTTTAAAGCTGGAAGGGATCTCAAAGTTCAGCCACCCAATTGGGGCTCCTCCTCTGCCTGGCGCCCGCATTCTGCAGTTTTCCAGTCTACACTGTAGCTCTTCAAGGATGTGAGACTTACTGCAAGAGCTGATTTCATTCGTGTTGAACTCCTTTCACCTTTTTTTAAATTTTATTGAAGTATGGTTGATTTACCATGTTGTGTTAACTTCTTCTGCACATCACTGACTGTGTTAGACACATATGTATTCTTTTCCACTGGGGTTTATCATAGAATTTTGGATACAGTTCCTTGTGCTGTTACACAGCAGGACCTTGTGGTTTTTCCGCTCTATGTGTAACAGTTTGCCTCTGCTAATCCCAAACTCCCTCTCCTTCCCCCGACCCTGCCCTTGACTCTCAGCAGCAACATGGTTGGATCTACTGCTTATCACTGGAGGAGGAGATGGCAACCCACTCTAGTATTCTTGGCTGGAGAATCTCCACGAACAGAGGAGCCTGGGGGGGTTACAGTGCATGGCATCACTATGAGTCGGACACGACTGAAGAGACTTAGCATGCACGGTGATTATCATACTAAGTGAAGTCAGAAAGAGACAGACAAATACCGTATGATATTACTTATATATGGAATCTAAAGGGTGATATAAATCAACATATACGTTCTTTCTCATATAAAACTTTAATCTCTTTCTCCATATAGTTGAAGACTAGCTTTGTAGCAATGTTCCTTGCAGTCTCTGTGCAGAAAACTGTCTGATTTTATATAGAGGTGTGATGTGCCCAATAACTGATCTTATGTTACAGTACTTTCATTGTCAAATGTAGCTTCACAATCCTAGCAGTTTTAGAAACAATGTAACGTTTTTATTAATGTTTAATTGCATAACCAACTTTTAAGCAGATCATATACAAATCTACAAACCAAAATTAGAAAGAGCCATCAGATGAGATCAGATCAGTCGCTCAGTCGTGTCCGACTCTTTGCGACACCGTGAATCGCAGCACGCCAGGCCTCCCTGTCCATCACCAACTCCCGAAGTTCACTCAGACTCATGTCCATCAAGTCAGTGATGCCATCCAGCCATCTCATCCTCTGGCGTCCCCTTCTCCTCCTGCCCCCAATTCCTCCCAGCATCAGAGTCTTTTCCAATGAGTCAACTCTTCGCATGAGGTGGCCAAAGGACTGGAGTTTCAGCTTTAGCATCATTCCTTCCAAAGAAATCCCAGGGCTGATCTCCTTCAGAATGGACTGGTTGGATCTCCTTGCAGTCCAAGGGACTCTCAAGAGTCTTCTCCAACACCGCAGTTCAAAAGCATCAATTCTTCGGCGCTCAGCCTTCTTCACAGTCCAACTCACACATCCATACATGACCACAGGAAAAACCATAGCCTTGACTAGATGAACCTTTGTTGGCAAAGTAATGTCTCTGCTTTTGAATATGCTATCTAGGTTGGTCATAACTTTCCTTCCAAGGAGTAAGCGTCTTTTAATCTCATGGCTACAGTCACCATCTGCAGTGATTTTGGAGCCCAGAAAAATAAAGTCTGACACCGTTTCCACTGTTTCCCCATCTATTTCCCATGAAGTGATGGGACCGGATGCCATGATCTTCATTTTCTGAATGTTGAGCTTTAAGCCAACTTTTTCACTCTCCACTTTCACCTTCATCAAGAGACTTTTGAGTTCCTCTTCACTTTCTGCCAGGGTGGTGTCATCTGCATATCTGAGGTTATTGATATTTCTCCCGGCAATCTTGATTCCAGCTTGTGTTTCTTCCAGTCCAGCATTTCTCATGATGTAAACAACCATAAAAACCTGTAAAGGAAAGAAGAAACCTATTCAGAACATATGCTATTTAACGCATGTGCACTTTGCTTGGGGCCAGTCAACCTTACCTCCAAAAGGCAATAAATTCTACTGATGCCGTCATATTATTTACTGGATTTAACCAGTATTAGGTTCCATCTCCAGTGCCATTCTCCCTATCTAATTTTCCTCTCCGTCCTAAGCAATGGAAGATTTCATTTAGTGTCTGCCAAACAGTTCATTGAAACAAAATTAAGAACTCTGGTACTAGATCACTTACTTTCCTTTTCTAGAGGAGATGCAAGCAATCTGTATTTCAGTGGTATTACACGTATTGTGAAGTGAAAGTGCCTCAGTCGTGTCTGACTATTTGCGACCCCATGGACGATACAGTCCATGGAATTCTCAAGGCCAGGATACTGGAGTGGGTAGCCTATCCCTTCTCTAGGGGATCTTTCCAAACCAGGAATCAAACTGGGGTGTCCTGCATTGCAGGCGGACTCTTTACCGACTGAGCTACCAGGGAACCCATTACACGTGTATTATCCTCATACATACAAATTACCCTCAAGCTTAACAACTGAGAAAAACAAGTGTGCATTATCTCACAGCTTCTGTGGGTCTGTAATTTGGTGATAATGTAGCTAGGTGCTCCTGTCCAGGGTTTCCCCGGTGGTGGCGTTTTGGGTTTGTGGTGCAGCTGGGTTTGCAGTCACATCAAGGCTCCACCTGGAAAATACATGCTTCCAGCCTCAAGGGGCCTTTCCAGTATGGTCCCCTCCTCCTCCGCCTTTCCCAAGAATTAAGTCATCTAAGAGACAGAGAAACAGAGAGACATGAAGATAAAGGAAGACCCAAGCCACAAGCCTCCATCTTTTTACAACCTAATCTCAGAAGAAGTGCTATCTCATCACTTTTGCTATATTCTCCTCATCAGAAATCAGTCAGCTCTGCCCACAGGGCCTGAGTGCTGAGAGGCAGGAATCATCCAGGAGGCAGGACCACCTTCCGGCTGCCGGCCCCAGGGCCTCCTCGAGAGAACACAGAAAGGCCGGATAACTGGAGACCATAACTTGCTTTCCTGGGCCAAGCAAGCAGAAAGCATATCATACCATTATGAATGAAAATACTTTTTTTCAGTCCAGTTCAGTCACTCAGTCATGTTTGACTCTTTGCGACCCCATGGGCCACAACACTCCAGGCCTCCCTGTCCATCACCAACTCCTGGAGATTACTGAAACTCATGTCCATCGAGTTGGTGATGCCATCCAACCATGTCATCCTCTGTCATCCCCTTCTCCTGGCTTCAATCTTTCCCAGCCTCAGGGTGTTTTCCAATGAGTCAGCTCTTCACATCATGTGGCCAAAGTATTGGAGTTTCAGTTTCAGCATCAGTCCTTCCAGTGAATATTCAGGACTGATTTCCTTTAGGATTCACTGGTTTGATCTCCTTGCAGTCCAAGGGACTCTCAAGAGTCTTTTCTGACACCACAGTTCAAAAGCATCAATTCTTCAGCATTCTGCTTTCTTTATGGTCCAACTCTCACATCCATACATGACAACTGGAAAATCCATAGCTTTGACTAGATGGACCTTTGTTGACAAAGTAGTATCTCTGCTTTTTAATATGCTGTCTAGGTTTGTCTTAGCTTTTCTTCCAAGGAGCAAGTAGCTTTTAATTTCATGGCTGCAGTCACCATCTGCAGTGATTTTGGAGCCCAAGAAAATAAAGTCTGTCACTATTTCCATTGTTTCCCCATCTATTTGCCATGCAGTGATGGGGCCTGATGCCATGATCTTAGTTTTTTGAATGTTCAGTTTTAAGCCAACTTTTTCACTCTCCTCTTTCATTTTCATCAAGAGGCTCTTTAGTTCTTTGCTTTCTGCCATAAGGGTGGTGTCATCTGCTTATCTGATGTTATTGATATTTCTCCTGGCAATTTTGATTCCATCTTGTGCTTCATCCAGCCTGGCATTTCACATGATGTGTTCTGTATGCAAGTTAAATAAGCAAGGTGACAATATACAGCCTTGAAGCACTCCTTTCCCTATTTGGAACCAGTCTGTTATTCCATGTCTAGTTCTAACTGTTGCTTCTTGACCTGCATACAGATTTCTCAGGAGGCAGGTCAAGTGGTCTGGTATTCACATCTCTTGAAGAATTTTCCATAGTTTGTTGTGATCCACACAGTCAAACCCTTTAGCATAGTCAATGAAGCAGAAGTAGATGTTTTTCTGGAATTCTTCTGCTTTTTCTTTGATCCAATGGATGTTGGCAATTTGATCTCTGGTTCCTCTGCCTTTTCTAAATCCAGCTTGAACATCTGGAAGTTCTCAGTTCATGTACTGTTGAAGCCTGACTTGGAGAATTTTGAGCATTACGTCACTAGTGTGTGAGATGAGTGCAATTGTGTGGTAGCTTGAGCATTCTTTGGCATTGCCTTTCTTTGGGATTGGAATGAAAGCTGACCTTTTCCAGTCCTGTAGCCACTGCTGAGTTTTCCAAATTTGCTGGCATACTGAGTGCAGCACTTGCACAGTATCATCTTTTGGGATTTGAAATAGCTCAACTGAAATTCCATCACCTCCACTAGCTTTGTTCATAGTGATGCTTCCTAAGGCCCACTTGACTTCACATTCCAGGATGTCTGGTTCTAGGTGAGTGATCACACCATCGTGATTATCTGGGTCATTAGGATCTTTTTTATGTAGTTCTTCTGTGTATTCTTGCCACCTCTTCATAATATCTTTTGCTTCTGTTTGGTCCATACCGTTTCTGTCCTTTAGTGTGTCCATCTTTGCATGAAATGTTCCCTTGGTATGTCTAATTTCCTTGAAGAGATCTGTAGTCTTTCCCATTCTATCGTTATGCTCTATTTCTTTGCATTGATTGCTGAGGAAGGCTTTCTTATCTCTCCTTGCTATTCTTTGGAACTCTGCATTCTAATGGGTATATCTTTCCTTTTCTCCTTTGCCTTTTGCTTCTCTTCTTTTCTCAGCTATTTGTAAGACCTCCTCAGACAACCATTTCTGTGTTGTATTTCTTTTTCAGGGGGGATGGTTTTCATCAATGTTACAAACCTCCGTCCATAGTCCTTCAGGCACTCTCTCTATCAGATCTAATGCCTTGAACCTATTTGTCACTTCCACTCTATAACTGTAGGGGATTTGATTTAGGTCATAGCTGAATAGTCTAGTGGTTTTTCCTCCTTTCTTTAGTTTAAATCTGAATTTTTTCATTTGTTTAAGCCCATATATTCTTGAAGCTAGTAGGGAAGGGGTGGATCCAGAGAGCCATACTTGAATTCTTTAAAATGCTGTTGCCTTCTGCACGTACTGGTGACGTTACCAAGAAGGAGATAAGGACAGGACATGGTAAAACTGGAGTGGGGTTGTTATGTCCATGCACTGACCGCTGCAGTGGGCAGAATTTAGTGCAATGCACTCCCACCTAGATCTCACACTCAAGTCGGGAAGACACAAACAGAAAGGGGTAAATACACGGAAGCATTACATTAAGTATTAAACTCCACGGCGCAGATGTCAAATGTTGTAGGAACCTGGACAGAACGAAATGAGGAGTTGCACCTGACCTTGTCCAGAGAGACTTGGGGTTGCTAGATGAAGATGATAGCTACTGACTTTGATAACGCTCTGAAACACGTCTTGGGAAGATGTGATTGATTGGTATCTGGGGCTTCAACAAGATCAAAAATCTGATATGGACAGGAAAAGGACTCACTCTGAGAAATTAGAATCAATGTTCCAAATCACAGACAGTGGTTAGGGGTCCAAAACCAGGGTGAGTTTGGATGTGACATGGACAGGTTACTCAGAATGTCTTCTAGCAAGTCCCAGAAATGCCTTCTACATTGCTGGGGAGGATGGCTGAGAGAAGAGCTTTGGAAAGGAGCTAAATGAAGCAAAGCATTGTATCATATGTCCATTGTAAGAAATGGAGTGAATAAAGTAACCCTAATGAAAGGTGTCAGAGATGGGAGGAAAGTTTTCCCTCTTGGCAGGGTGACTGTTGGAGGAAGTTGCATGTAAGACCAGCAGTGAGATGGGGACCCACGAGTCCTGGAGAGCTGGGTCAGTTGACAGGTCAGACCTGTCACCAACAGGTCCTCAGACTCAGGGAGGAGCGGTTTCTTCCTTCAAGGGTGTGCTGAATAAAATCGAGAAAGGACAGTATAAGCATAAGAAACAGTATAAGCAAATATGCAAACAGTGGCATGAAGAACACGTACTTGGACTGGTAAACAGGTGAGTTCAAGGGCAAAGTGGCTACAGAAAACACTGGGAAGTCGGGTTTAACTTCAGATGGGTCTCAGATGTCAGATAACAAATCTCTCCTGCACTCTAGATGTGCCCCATAGGATTTCTCAATGCCGCTTATTAGAAAAGGCCCTGATGCTGGGAAAGATTGAGGGCAGGAGGAGAAGGGGACCACAGACGATGAGATGGTTGGATGGCATCACCGACTTGATGGTGATGACTTGAGTCATGATGGCCTTGAGTTTGAGCAAGCTCCGGGAGATGGTGAAGGACGGGGAAGCCTGGCGTGCTGCAGTCCATGGGGTCACAGAGAGTCAGACACGACTGAGCGACTCAACAACAACGGAGTTTCTCGATGCCATAGTTAGGAACTAGAAAACCCAAGGTGCCAACTCATACTGAAACATGCAGTTTGCAAATGTCATTTTTTGGAAAAAGATTACAGATGATTCTGACTAGAAAGGAAAATGCAAAAATGAATTATATAATTTCCTCTACATTTACAGTTAGAAGAAAAGTAAATTATGCCACAGTTTAAGTTTCTCCAGGTTCAGAGGGAAGTGCTTTTCAGGGCAGCAATAACTAATTAGGGTGAAGTGTCATAAACATATTATTTTTCGATTGCTTTGGAAAGTTTGGGCCTTTTCTTTCAGGATAATGAAATCTGCTCTGTTGTCAGCAAGATGCGTGTGAAGGAAAACTTGCCAGTTCTCACCCACCACTCATCCTAAATCTGTTTCAGGCTAGGTAGCACATTGTGTGCTGTGGTTTCCAACCAGAGGAGCCTTTGTTTTGCACTGAAAAAAATCTCTCATTTGGTCCTTACTCCCCCTACCCCAAGCTACTGGGCATTTGTCAGTGGATATAAAGTCCAATAAAATTTTACTATCTCAGAGTTAATATATTTGATTAATCTTTTTATTCTTTAACTAACTGGTCCCTGACCCGCAAAATAAAAAAAGACAAGATGGTTGTGGTTTATGAAGATAGGCCATGTACTAGGAAGACAGCGTCGTCGCATAGATACATGTCCCATCTACAGATTAGTGGTAAAATCAGTTAACTTTGCCTGTCTTGTTTACCAATCTGTATGTTTTCAAAATAAGCTTACAAAATTAAGTTTACAGAATTATGTCAATTTATATTTAGTCAAAACTCCTATGAAAGTTTATTTTGTAATGATAATATTACTAGGGTATTATTTTTCTTATGTGGGTTTTATCTTCAGTTAGACACTGTAATTCATCACAGTTTTTATCTGGCAGTGACAGTTTTGATTTTATCTTTATATATATTGGGTTTATTCAATACTTGCTTCTAAGATATTGGGCAAGGGTAAAAACATCTATAACTATGAAAGTGAAAATTCAGAATAAGATTCTTTCAAAATATTATTTTAATAGTCTATTTGTGACTTTCGCTTCTTAAGATGTGATAAAAAAAACATATACAACCATGATTTTACAGGAAATGTATGGTCAAGATTGAGAAGTAAGATTGAAATTAATAATCTGTATATTAAAAAATAAATAAAAAGTTCGCTGGGAGCAAGCACTGCATTTGATAAGATCTGTACCATTCTTTTTAGTTATGAAGAAGAAAAATATCATTATTTAGGAATAATATGATATTTACTCTTGGGAATCTCAAGGTAATTTAATAAAAATCTTGCTGAAAAAAATTGAGTGGTCTCTGAGGAGACTGCATAATTAATGTATAAAATAAATTATACATGTGAATATATATAATTGAAGAAAAATGGCCTAAAAATTAAACTTAAAAACAATAGTAATTACTCATAAAATACTTGGATATAAATTTAACAATGAGTATCCAGAAACTATAAGAGGAAAGCTACTCAACTATTGGGGTGGACAAAAGAAAGAGAATAAATGCAGAAACATTACTTTCTTGATGTGAAGCTCGGTTTAAAACATTAATTTTAAATCTAGTAGGTATACTAAATTTAAGTTCAGTCTACATCCTAAAACCCCTTTCTGTTTTCAACTCTTAGATAACAATTCTGAATTGTTTATGAGGAATGAAGGTGAAAAAACGATTAGAAAAATTTCTGAAAAAGAGGAGAGTACAAGGTTTGAGGGAAAATTTGTCTCAGTGGCAGTTACTGGGAAAGCATAATTAAAAACAGAAACTTCTCCCAACTCAGAAAATCTCTCCCAAAATGCAGTAGAGAAGGAAGCCGTGTTTGTTACCACATAAGCATTAAACCCAGAGAAGTCAATGGCACCCCACTCCAGTACTCTTGCCTGGAGAATCCCATGGATGGAGGATCCTGGTGGGCTGCAGTCCATGGGGTCGCTAAGAGTTGGACACGACTGAGCGACTTCACTTTCACTTTTCACTTTCATGCATTGGAGAAGGAAATGGCAACCCACTCCAGGGTTCTTGCCTGGAGAATCCCAGGGACGGGGGAGCCTGGTGGGCTGCCGTCTCTGGGGTCGCACAGAGTCGGACATGACTGAAGCGACTTAGCAGCAGCAGCAGCAGAAGTTAAAAAATATACATACATATTAAAGTTAAATATACATTTTAAAATTTAAAGTTAAAAATATAAATGTATATATATAAATATGTATATAATCCAGAAATTGTACAGAGATGATTTAAGATTGATTAATTGTCTTCTATCATTTTCTTCTATCTTTTGGCCTGACACACAAATAGGACTCCCTTGATAATGGATGAGATTTAAATGTAGAAATTTGTTTCTTGTATTCAAAATATAACTTAAGACTGTTAGCAGTTAACCTTTTTATCATTGCAAATAAAATACACTTAGAATTATGTGGGAATTAATTATTCTTTCCAAGTTGATTTATTCAGACTCATTTGCTCAAATATGAAGCTAACACATAAACATAAAATATACCGTGTGCTGTGCTGTATTAAGTCGCTCAGTCTTGTCTGACTCTTTTGCAACCCCATGGACTGTAGCCCACCAGGCTCCGTCCATGGGATTCTCCAGGCAAGAATACTGGAGTGGGTTGCCATGCCCTCCTCCAGGGGATCGTCCCAGCCCAGGGATCGAACAAATCAATGTCAGATATTTCCCCTACAAGCAAAAGGTTTACTTTCAATTTGACAGATAAAAATGGGGATTATTCTTTTCATAATTTGTGTTCCCTTCTGACTGGTTCTGGAAAAGATGTTCCTCCTTTTGGCAAGAAGACAACTATTCGTAATATTCAACAAATCCAGGTTAAATTTTTAAAAAGCTCACGTGTCCTTCATAGGTCACACATGACAAGAAATTATTCTCAAAGTACTTTCCAAACAAGAAAAGTTGGAATTTCTGCTGGAAAATAAACTGATACACTGCCCTGACAGAAGCATGTTTCTTTTACTATTAAAAAATGAAGATTCTACAAGTTCAAGAGGCATAATATCCATGACTTCCTTTTTGTGAAGACATCGTTATGCCGGAGGCTCCCCTGTGGTAGAGCTGGAGCCTCAGTCCTGACTGTGCCCTGTCAGTTAAGGAGTTAATGGGTGAATCTGCATTTTTTTTTTTTTTTTGTATCACGGTCTTGTAAATATTCTCCAGGCAACATCTGACTGAACAATCGTTTAATGCTTTGTCGCAGCCATAGCATTATGTGACAGTGACGTGCACAGCACATGAGATGCGATATGAACTCAGCAACCGAGGCTTGCAGCAGGCATGCGGAGCGGCAGTGGCCTGCTGCCATCCTCTGTGAGAATAGATGGCCCTGTGGAGATGCTGCGTTTTAGCATCCTGGGAGCTCAGTCACGACACCGCGCTGGCAGCCACAGCAAATCAACGACGTACACGAAACGGCCGTCCTGGGGGCAGCTGATTCAGGGCTTCCTCAGCCAGGCTGATCAGTTACCAATATGTTTCCAATGTGGGCAAGTTCTTTTTAATGTCTTCCCTGATGGCTCAGATGGTAAAGAATCGGCCTGCATTATGAGAGACCCGGCTTTGATCCTTGGGCCCAGCAGAGTTCTTTCTAATATCACTGATATTAAATGAAAGGAATAATAGAAGCTCATCCATAGCATTACGCCAGATCAAATGGGAGGAGTTTTGTGATGCGTTTAGCTTGGGGCTTTGTATAAATGGAAGTGAAAGTGAAGTCGCTCAGTCCTGTCTGACTTTTTGCGACCCCGTCGACTGTAGCCTACCAGGCTCCTCCATCCATGGGATTCTCCAGGCGAGAATACTGGAGTAGGTTGCCATTTCCTTCTCCAGGGGATCTTCCCGACCCAGGGATTGAACCCAGGGATCAAACCTGGGTCTCTCACATTGGAGGCAGACACTTTAACCTCTGAGCCACCAGGGAAGCCTTTGTATAAATACATTTCCGTCACACATTAAGCTATTATTACTCTTGCCGCTGCTTCCATGAAAACTGAGGTCCACTGGGAAACTGCCCTTTAAGTGTGTGCAGACCTGGAGCACGTGGCGTGTCTGCCTCTCACTTGGTGTCACATCTCACTTGGCCGTGAAACTGTGAGTTGGGTAGATTCTAATAATTTGTGGATTGTCAGGTTTTTTTTGAAAGCACAAATGAGATCATGTCAGTGGTTTCCCGTCATTTTTAGGATAAAATAGCAAAGAGAGGTGGACTTTTGCCAGCATTGCTGGCCTCCACTCCAGCTACTCTCCTCCACACCACTGTCTGCGCACACACACACACACACACTCACACACACACACACTCACACACACACACACTCACACACACACACACACACACACACACTCCCCTTCACACGCCCACACGTACCCCTGACCCCGAGACTGCAGAGGTGTCCCAGGGACCTTCTTGTCCACGTTCAGTTCTTTTTTGCCCAGATCTTCTCCCAGGCCGTCCCTTCTGGTCCCTTTTTACCTAGCTGGCTGTTCTCATCTTTTAAAAGCAGCTTCTGGAAAGCTACCCTGAGGTCCACCCCATCTCAGGGCAGGACCTAGTAGAGCCTAAGGCAGTCACTGGTGTGGGGAGTGAGGGTGGGCACGCAGAGCTCATCTTAAGTGGTCCGTAATCCCAGCTAGTCTTCCTTTCTTTTGATCCCCTAATGTCCTGCCCATCTTGCTGACTCTCATCATCTCGTGCTCACTTGCCCAGTGACTGCCTTCCTGCTTTGGTGAAGGACGCTGACGGGCGGGCCAGTGGCCGCTTTCCGCTGGTCTATCTGCAGGGTCTCACACAGCCCTAGAACTACAGTCAGCGCTGAACCCTGAATGTTCAAGTCAACTCCACATTTTTGTATTTTACCTGCAGCCTGTGGGCCGGATTATAACAAAGCGTTTGTCATGAGCCCTGCAACAGAGGAAAACCCACCAACCTTCCTTAAATATCTTTACATTTCTTTGAATTTCATAACCTTTCCAGCAATCCCTTGCTCCTGAGACTTCAGTCCAACCATCCCTAAAGGCTAAAAAGCTGAGATGTAATTTTACTGTTAGAGGAAATATATTTTTTGCACATTCTAAAAATGTAGCCTTCCAGTAGTCATGTATAGATGTGAAAATTGAACCATAAAAAAGGCTGAGCACTGAAACTGATGGTTTCGAAATGTGGTGTTAGAGAAGACTCTTGAGAGTTCCTTGGACTGCATGGGGATCAAACCAGTCAATGCTAAAGGAAATCAACCCTAAATATGGACTGGAAGGACTGATGCTGAAACTGAAGCTCCAATATTTTGGCCACCTGATGTGAAGAGCTGACTCAGTGGGAAAGACCCTGATGCTGGGAAGTTTGAGGGCAGGAGGCGAAGAGGGCAACAGAGGATGAGATGGTTGGATGGTATCACTGACTCAATGGACATGAGTTTGAGCAAACTCTGGGAGACTGTGAAGAACAGGGAAGCCTGGTGTGCTGCAGTCCATGGGGTCTCACAGAGTCGAACACAACTTATCGACTGAACAACAGTAAAACCTAAACAAATCAGATGCCCAATTTCAAGCATATCCATTGATAGTTTTTTGACTCTCAGTTTTCTGTACAACTTACCACCTCCAAATCTTATTATAGTTGAAAATCTGATCGCTTTGGGTTCCTTTGGCTTAGGTGTTTTCAAGTCTCTTCCAGAGCAAATGCCTTATATTGGGTGGGAATTGAGGCTCTACACAGATATTTTTCAGGATATTTCAGAGTGGCTATGATTTGCCCTGTGTATTTTACTCTCCTCCCTCTTTATAATTTTGAATAAGAAATGTTGGACACAGCTGAGGTATATATTCTGAAACTGATTGACATAAAATCAGGTTGTCTATACTGAAGGGTCATATAGAGTCTCATTTACTGTCTCTTCTGAGACACAGTCTTTCTCCCTACTCTATACCTAGCAAACATTTCGCATGTTTTAGCAGCTTTAATTGTTACTTATTTTTGTGTGTGTACTGTGATTTCTTAGTCGTTTCCTACTTTGGAAACAGGTACAGGTACAGGTCCTCATAAATGGCCATTCAGGGCGGTGGGACATGGCCTGTTTCTCCCGAATAGACCTTTTCAGTCCCAATTTGACTCACATTTGTAGGGTGATTCCTTTAGTAGATTTTATTCAGATGGCTTTTCCGTTTTCCACTTGTACTTTGGGGAAGGAAAGAACCGATGATTCTGGAAATCAGAAAAGTAACAACAGGAAAGTCTACATATTTAGCAATGCTAATACTGAAAATATGTCATTCAAAATGAGACTTTGAATATTGTGCTGGTTGCTCATTAGACATGGTGATCATTAAATTAGTATCATTCCTCACTCCTGAGTGCTATAATCTGCCTTTCCTGGTCCACTATCATTTCGGGCTTACCCCACTTCCTTTCTCTCTGTGAAAACAACACGTAATATCTCAGCTTTCTGAATCCCTTTCTTCTCTCAACTTTTAACTAAACTTTTACAATGGCACCCCACTCCAGTACTCTTGCCTGGAAAATCCCATGGATGGAGGAGCCTGTTAGGCTGCAATCCATGGGGTTGCTAAGAGTCGGACTCGAATGAGCAACTTCACTTTCACTTTTCACTTTCATGCATTGGAGAAGGAAATGGCAACCCACTCCAGTGTTCTTGCCTGGAGAATCCCAGGGACAGGAGAGCCTGGTGGGCTGCCGTCTATGGGGTTGCACAGAGTCGGACACAACTGAAGTGACTTAGCATAGCATAGCATTACATTTAATTATAAGTTGTTTCTCATATATTTTTCCACTAGTTTCAGTTTGTGTCTAATCTTCCTGACTCCCAGATAAACTATATGTCAGGTTTTGCAGTCAGGACTGAACTGAAATGTATCCATTCAACCCGTAAATATTTACTGAGCACATGTTCTGCTCTAGATAGCAGGGCACCACTGTGACTAAAACACAGCCCTCCCGTCTCAGAGGGTTGACTTCTGATGGCTGGAGACATCGAAGCAAATCAATACTGTAATACAAGGTCTGGATGCAGACCTGAGGAAAAAAACACCAAAAGGAAAAAGAGAGAAACAGGGAGGTGCTGCTGCTTTACCCAGTGTGGGTGGCAAAGGCCTCTGATGGAAGAGGAGCCATCCCAGGGTCCGTGGAGAGGAGAGAAGCGGGCACGTGCGAAGCCCCAATACAGGAGGGAGCCTGGTGGGTTCCAGGGCAGCAGAGCAGCTGGTGAGCCTAGAGCTGAGGGCTGTGCCAGTGCAGAGAGAGTAGCAGGGACCTGGGGAGAGGGACTCTGAGTCGTGGAGGGGGAAGCCCTGGAGAGCCGAACAGAATAGTGACACACTCACACTTGCCTTATGGAAGGATTCCTCTGTCCTTGTCTGGATATTAGATTGTACAGAAGCATTTCTCAGTGTTTTGACCATTGACCACCTTAGTAAATGCATTTTTAAAAGATTGACTGATTGACTTGGCTACACCCGGTTTTAGTTTGCAGCACGAGGAATCTTTGCAGCACGCAGGCTTAACTGCTCCACCGCACGTGGGATCTTAGTTCCCTGACCGGGGATCTTAACCTGTGTCCCCTGCATTGCAAGGGGAATTCTTAACTGCTGGTCCGTGAGGGAAGTCTTGTAAACTCGTTTTACATTGTGACCTAGAATAATATGTGTATGTGCGCCGTGGGTTTATATCAGGAATAATAGTTCCATGAACTAATCATTTACAAAGCACGGTGCACTTTATATCACTAAGTCCACTCCATGTTTCTTTTCCTCTTGCTTTGTGAAGTGACCAGAACACAGTAACACACTAAGTACACCCATCCACCCCCCCTGCCACCCCCGGTGTGAAACACATCTCACCGTAGAGTTCAGGGAGGAGGCTGAGAGGAGAGCTGATATTTTGAAGGCTCACCAGCCAGAAGCCATTGCCTTGCATGAGACCACAATATGAGCCCGTGAATATAGGGAAGAGAAAAGGTCCAGGGTGTTTAGAGATACTGACCCCCCCAAACCCCGAGTAGGAAGATGGGGAGAACTGCAGGGAGATCAAGGAAATGAGGAAACCAGCAGAAGATGACATCCTGGAAGTCAGCTGAAAAAGATGCTTAGTGCATAGGAATCGCCTGCCGTAGGGGACTCAGTAAGTTGAATTGATCTTCATGGTCCATTAACTTAACTAAAAATAAAACGCCTTGAACCATTTATATCTTAAAGCATTTACTACCTCTTGGGAAACACCAAGTGTTATTACCTAACATATGTAGGAATAGAGTATTTTCACACATTTGACATGAAACTGTATTCTAGAAAGCTCATGATATACCTTCCCATACCAGTAGTTTGGAATTTACAGAAATTAATGTGTATACCTTCATTATGGCATACACGTCTATTAAATCCTCTCTCCTCATCTGCTGATAGTGTCCCATTGCCAAGATCTAAGAATGCAAACTGAGACGTTCCTGTAATATGGAATCATCAGTAGACAGGAAAAGGAGGCACAGGGTGGTGCTTGCGTGCTGTGGTGGGGGGTGGGGGTGGCTCCAAGGCAGAGGAGGTTGTGGGGAATCCCCTCCCCCCAGTCTAACTGCATGGTGTTTTTATGGAATGCACACCAACCGATGTTATCAGATCGAGATCTGTCATTTACTTTCTGGGTAACTGTGGATAAACTGCTTAAGATTCCTAAAGCCTTGGTTTCCACGTATCTATAATGAGAATCATAGTAAAACTATTTTCACTGGTTGTTGTGATTGTTAAATCACAAAGTTCACAGAGTAGGTCCCACTTCTCTAGGTCAGGTTACCACCGTTGATGTCCTTTTAGTTCTTTGAATGTCCCCGAGTCATCTCACGTTCTCCCTTCAACCCGCAGTGTTCCCCCAGACCTGCAAAAATTCATCACTCAGAGGAGCCCCCAGACCTGCATCTGTTCCTCTCTCAGAGCGGAGCCCAAGCAGTGGTTCTTCAGGAAAATCTCCCCAACTGTCCTCAGATCCTTCACACACTCCTTCCCATGTTTCCTTCTCGTCTCCTTTCCTTCTCACAGTTGCAATTTTGCATTATTTACATGGTGGTTTGGTTAACTTTGTCCCAAGACCACAAGCTTGAAGACGGTTTGTTCCTGTTCTGTGGATCGCTGTGTCTCCACAGCATCTGGCCCAGAGCCTGATGTTCCATGGGTATTTGTTGAATGACTATGACCATGATTTTACTGTGCTGCTGGTTGGGTGATGGGTCCTTTAAGAAGCTATTAAACTGAGCTGAGATCTGACTGACATCCTCCACTTGGGGTCCAGCCAGTAACCACACCTCCTGTATGTAAACATTCTTTTCCACTTAAAGCTGACAGCCTATTCATGTTGGGTTTTGTTTTCTGACTCATCTCTTTAAATTCCTCCTGATGACTTTGTTCAATACTTTTTGCTATTTTTCATGGCACCCACGAGACTCCTTTTGTAGTAAACTTGTAATTCCTACTGAGGTGTACATGGTGGACAGTCATGGAATATTTGTTGACTTTACAACAGCATCTCTGACATCCTTGTTTGTTATTTAGTGCTGAAATCATTCCTAAACTTCTCATGGTGACTGTTTATTGCACGCTTTTTAAATAATTGCTCTCTTAGGGACTGACTTGTTTAGTTTTCAGAATTTGCTTTCTGTTGGTCCATCGTAAAATGTGTCAGTGCTTTACTTGACTATATAAGAATGGATAAAATATTTATTTTTCTTTTTAAAAAATAAACCAAACTCTCCGAAGCATCATTAATTCAGAGAAGTTATCATGGTGCTTCTGAGAGCACTGCGATGCCATTTACTTTAAAATTGCCCTTCCTATGGAATAGTTAGTGCAAGCCTCAGAAGTTGTTTTTATCTGCTAATTACAAGCTGCACACTGACAGAATCTGTTACATAATTGGTAAGAATTAAATCTTGGGAGAAAAATGTTCCAGTTCCATCATGAGGTGAGGTAAGGGGTGGGAGGACTGTTTTGATTTTACCTCTCTCTCAAAAAGCTGGACTTTCAGGTGGATTTAGGTGGAATTTAGGGTGGATTTAAGATGATGTTTATTATGACAATGAGATACTTCCATATCAATGTCTTACAGAAAGATTTGTGAAGAAACATTTTTAAAGTTTTTGATGATTTCACATTGATGCTTGAAAATCCAAATAAAAACACTGGCGAATCTTCAGCCTTATGCGATGTCATCCAACTCAAAAGGTTAGGCACCTCTCCACCTTTAATCTTTCCAAGGATCAAAACAAATCTTATGACCACTTCTTCAATAGTATAAGACTATGGTTCCCAGGTGGCTCAGCGGTAAAGGATCTGCCTGCCAATGCAAGAGACCTGGGTTCCATCCCTGGGTCAGTAAGATCCCCTGGAAAATGAAATGGCAACCCATTCCAATATTCTTGCTGGGGGAATCCCATGGACAGAGGAGCCCAAGAGGGCTATATTCCATGTGATCACAAAAGAGTCAGATGTGACTTAGTGACTGAACAACAGTTCAGTTCAGTCACTCAGTCATGTCCGACTTTTTACAACCCCATGAACTGCAACACACCAGGCCTTCCTATCCATCAACAACTGCCAGAGTCTACCCAGACCCATGTCCATTGAGCCAGTGATGCCATCCAACCATCTCATCCTCTGTCGTCCCCTTCTCCTCCTGCCCTCAATCTTTCCCAGCATCAGGGTGTTTTCAAATGAGTCAGCTCTTCACGTCAGGTGATCAAAGTATTGGAGTTTCAGCTTCAACATCAGTCCCTCCAATGAACACCCAGGACTGGTCTCCTTTAGGATGGACTGGTTGAATCTCCTTGCAGTCCAAGGGACTCTCAAGAGTCTTCTCCAACACCACAGTTCAAAAGCAACAAAACCAATACAATATTGTAAAGTTAAAAAATAAAATAAAATATATTAAAAAAAGCATCAATTCTTCCACACTCAGCTTTCTTTATAGTCCAACTCTCACATCCATACATGACTACTGGAAAAACCATAGCCTTGAATACACACATCTCTGTTGGCAAAGTAATGTCTCTGCTTTTGAATACACTGTCTAGATTGCTCGTAACTTTCCTTCCAAGGAGCAAGCATCTTTTAATTTCATGGCTGCAATCACCATCTGCAGTGATTTTGGAGCCCAGAAAAATAAAGTCAGCCATTGTTTCCCCATCTATTTGCCATGAAGTGTGGGACAAGATGCCATGATCTTCGTTTTCTGAATGTTGAGCTTTAAGCCAACTTTTTCACTCTTCGTTTTCACTTTCATCAAGAAGCTCTTTAGTTCTTCTTCACTTTCTGCCATATGGGTGGTGTCATCTGCATATCTGAGGTTATTGATATTTCTCCAGGCAATCTTGATTCCAGCTTGTGCTTCTTCCAGCCCAGCATTTCTCATGATGTACTCTGCATATAAGTTAAATAAGCAGGGTGACAATATACAGCCTTAACATACTCCTTTTCCTATTTGGAACCAGTCTGTTGTTCCATGTGCAGTTCTAACTGTTGCTTCCTGACCTGCATATAGGTTTCTCAAGAGGCAGGTCAGGTGGTCTGGTATTCCCATCTTTTGAAGAATTTTCCACAGTTTGTTGTGATCCACACAGTCAAAAGCTTTGGCATAGTCAATAAAGCAGAAATAGATGTTTTTCTGGAACTCTCTTGCTTTTTCCATGATCCAGCAGATGTCAGCAATTTGATCTCTGGTTCCTCTGCCTTTTCTAAAACCAGCTTGAACATCTGGAAGTTCATGGTTCATGTATTGCTGAAGCCTGGCTTGGAGAATTTTGAGCATTACTTTACTAGCGTGTGAGATGAGTGCAATTGTGCGGTAGTTTGAGCATTCTTTGGCATTGCCTTTCTTTGGGATTGGAATGAAAACTGACCTTTTCCAGTCCTGCGGCCACTGCTGAGTTTTCCAAATTTGCTGACATATTGAGTGCAGCACTTTCACAGCATCATCTTTTATAATTTGAAATAGCTCAACTGGAATTCCATCACCTCCACTAGCTTTGTTAGTAGTGATACTTCCTAAGGCCCACTTGACTTCACATTCCAGGATGTCTGGCTCTAGATGAGTGTGAGTGATCACACCATCGTGATTATCTTGGTCGTGAAGATCTTTTTTGTACAGTTCTTCTGTGTATTCTTGCCACCCCTTCTTAATATCTTCTGCTTTTGTTAGGTCCATACCATTTCTGTCCTATATTGAGCCCATCTTTGCATGAACAATATCAATATAAATCTGTAGTATCCTTTAAAAAAGAAGAATAAGATCTGAGGCCAGAGTTTATTTTTAAAGTATATTCCGTGGCAGCCTACCGTCCATGGGGTTATGAGGAGTCAGACTCGACTGAACAATTCAGCAAGCACAGTGTGACATCATGATGGTTGTATGAAGTGAAAAGAAGGTTCTGTTAGTTCAGATAAAAAAATGAAAAAAGGCTCAAAAGGTGTATAAATACGTTCAATCATTAATATGATGTTCCTGAAGGAGGTGAGTCACTGTTTCTCTCTGATCTTTGTGGGGAGAGAAGGTATTGGATTTCCTCCAGGAGGACCTTGCCAGCAGAAGTTGCTTAGCATTTATTAAAACAATTGACCACTTTCTTTCCCCAGCTTTGCAGGACTGATGTAGCAATTTGCTTAACTATCCCAGTGGGTATGTCATATAAGCTATGAAAAATGTGTTATTTTTTCACCTTCTGAGTACGTTGAAAATGTTGAATTACACATTTTAAAGACCAAATCAACAGAGTGATGGAGTGCACTGAACATTTAATCCATTCCGACATATGACTTTCTCCCAGTTCTGATCTGTCTGCAGAGCAACTCTTTACCTGGGCATCTCCCACCAGTCACATATATGTTTGGGTACAGCAAGCGTGTTTGTTACACAGATAACAGAAGTGTGGCAAGAGAATTTTAAGCAAAAGCATTAGAAACTTTACTCCTTTCCACGATCACACTTCTCTGCTTCTAAAGCATAAAGGATTATGGGAACAGGGTGCACAGCCAGAGCAGAACAAAGAAGCGAAGGTGGGAAGAGCTGCAGTCAGTCAACTCAGAGATTAAATCATCCGTCTTGCAGGCACCCAAACCTGGACATCTTGTCTGTGAGAAGACTCTGACCTTTGGTAGGACAACAATTACAGCATCTTTGCTGAGACTCAACAGCTGGGCAGTAGACTGAGCCGAAAAGGGAAAGAGTTGTCAAGGTAGAATGGCAGAGTGCCCAGAAATAAGGGGGAAAAAAACCCCAAAGTTATAGATTATAGTGTTTTCTTTAAAATTTTAATAGTCATAACTCCAGATGACCTGGTAAGAGAACACACTTCTTATACACCGGACAACCCTCTGAAGTAAGAATCATATTGGGGTGGCCCAAAAGTTCATTCAGGATTTTCCATACAATATTACAGAAACATGTAATATTGTATGGAAAAGCCAAATGAACTCTTTGGCCCAATATAACCCCTCTTAGAGGTGAGAAAACCGAGGCCAAGAGAGTTTAAGTACTTTGCATAAACGTGCTGATTACACATGCAGCTCCGTCGGACTTCAAAGCCTGTGCCCTTCTGTGTCTCTCAATGAAGAGTGTGGTTGTGGTGTAGCACTGCTAGTTGATATATTTATAAGTAAAAACAATTAATAATTTATATAATGCAAATACAGTGTCAAGTATTAGTTATCTATTGCTATAAATGAATTATCACACATTTGGAAGCTTAGACCAACACTCATTTTTGATCTCACAGTGTATATGGATCAGGAGTCCAGGCACAGCGTAGCTGGCTCTGCTAGTGGTCAAGAACCTGCCTGGCAATGCAGGAAACTTAAGAGATGCAGGTTCAATCCCTGGGTCAGGAAGATCCCCTGGAGGAGGGCATGGTAACCCACTCCAGTCTTCTTGCCTGGAGAATCCCATGGACAGACAAAGCCTACAGGGCTACAGTCCATAGGGTCTCAAAGAGTCAGACATGACAGAAGTGACTTAGCACCACTTCTTGAGCCAGAGGGTAGGAGAGGGGTCTCTCCGGGAGTGAATTCAAGGTCTTGGGTGGGGCTGAGGTCTCATCTGACGCCTTGACTGTGGAAGGGTCCGTCTCCAAGCTCCTGTGGCTGTTGGCTGGTTGTTCACAGGTCCTGAGAGTTGTTAGACTGACGACTGCAGCTTTCTGCTCTCTGCTGGCTGGGGGCCCTGCTCCATTTCTGATTACATGGGCCTCGCCAGCCCGTGGCTTCTTGCTTCATCAAGGTCAGCAGAGAAGAGTCTGAAAGGGTGACATCAGTGCCTTGTGAAACCTTGGCGTTGAAGGGACGTGCTATCAGCTTTGCTAGGTCACTGCGCCCTTGGGAGGAGAGGATCATATGTGAGCATAAGTCCCGGGTGGGTAATGAGGGCCATCTGAGAGTCTGCCCTCCACAGGTATGGACGTCTAAAGGACTTCCATAAGAAATGTTATGGTTTTGATCTCACTATTCAGCTGAATGCTAAAATAAGCGAATAAGTAAATTAAGTAATTCAGAAACAACTGAAAAGCCAAACTGTTGGTGTAAAGATGGATTTGATTCTGACTTTGTCCTAACGTGAATGCAGTCACATACCTCCGGTCACATGTCGTTACAGCAGACTGGCAATTATTACAGCGGGAAGACAAGCTTGGCATGGTTTTTAAAACTGACAGCTCTTTCAGTTGGGTGAGGATAATTTAAAAATAGTCTGTTTATATTAGAGATGCACAATATTTTTTTCCCTTTGACATGGAAATGAGAAACTCCAGAGAAAAGCCCGTCATACAAAAAACAATCAACGAAATAATAATTTGCTTTAATTTATCTCCAGTGTTTTTGGTGATGAAGATATCTTAGATCTGATTTTAAAGGAGACAGCATAGTCACTAGCAGACCAACTACTGGACTAGAAAACAAAATCCCTTTACCGGGTGCTGACTGGACTTTAGATCTCCCGTGTTCAACAAGGATTTATATATTCACCAAGTCAGAATATACTCATGATTAAGACTTCATTTATTCTTAGAGCCCATCTCAATGGGATTGAGTGAGCCAGGTATCTGGAGAACTTCATTAGGGAAGGAGTACCTATGTGAGGTCTTGTCTCAGCTGGTCCATTCAAGTCCTTCCAAGCACACGCATACATATAGCTCAGTTGGTAAAGAATCCGCCTGCAATGCAGGAGACCCCAGTTGGATTCTGGGTCAGAAAGATCTGCTGGAGAAGAGGGCTACCCTCTCCAGTATTCTTGGGCTTCCCTCGTGGTTCAGCTGGTAAATAATCTACCTGCAATGTTGGAGACCTGGGTTCAATCCCTGGGTTGGGAAGATCCCCTGGAGAAGGGAAAGGCTACCAACTGAGAATTCCACGGACTGTATAGTCCATGGGGTCACAAAGAGTCAGATATGATTGAGCAACTTTCACTTTCATTTCACTTTCATACATACCAAGTCTTGCTTTATAAACTAGATCGTTCAAAAGATTATAAGAGATTCTTAAAGACAAAAGAGTAAAATTGAAATGTTAAGACATGTTAACGAAAGCAGAAAGCAGATTTAAATTTGTCTGTGTTCTTTTTTTACTAGAATTCTAAGGGAGGACAATAAAACACATTATTTTTAACGTGGAAGAGAAGGTAAAACACAGTTAGAAAAATAAAAAGTGAAATTTGATCAACCATGTAATCTGTTCTCAATTGGAGTCAGTTTTGAGACTGAAAAAGGATGTTTGAAATGTGTAATCTTTAAAAGTACATATTAATCAATAAAAGTTTTATTACATTGGTGAACTTATAAAAAGTTATATATAAAAATCATTTTAATGAAATTTTTTTCAAAAATAAAAGATAACAAACTATATGCATGTTAAACAACTCCCCCACAAAAATATATGAATTATTTGAACATTAAATATGAACACACATGGAATGATTATTCTTGATACAGTTCAGTTCAGTTCAGTCACTCAGTCGTGTCCAGTTCTTTGAGACCCCATGAATCCCAGCACTCCAAGCCTCCCTGTCCATCACCAACTCCCAGAGTTCACTCAGACTCAGGTCCATCAGAGTCAGTGATGCCATCCAGCCATCTCATCCTCTGTCGTCCCCTTCTCCTCCTGCCCCCAATCCCTCCCAGCATCAGAGTCTTTTCCAATGAGTCAACTCTTCGCATGAGGTGGCCAAAGTACTGGAGTTTCAGCTTTAGCATCATTCCTTCCAAAGAAATCCCAGGGCTGATCTCCTTCAGAATGAACTGGTTGGATCTCCTTGCAGTCCAAGGGACTCTCAAGAGTCTTCTCCAACACCACAGTTCAAAAGCATCAATTCTTCAGTGCTCAGCCTTCTTCACAGTCCAACTCTCACATCCATACATGACCACTGGAAAAACCATAGCCTTGACTAGATGGACCTTTTGTTGGCCAAGTAATGTCTCTGCTTTTCAATATGCTATCTAGGTTGGTCATAACTTTCCTTCCAAGGAGTAAGCGTCTTTTAATCTCATGGCTGCAATCTCCATCTGCAGTGATTTTGGAGCCCCCCAAAATAAAGTTTGACACTGTTTCCACTGTTTCCCCATCTATTTCCCATGAGGTGATGGCACCAGATTCCATGATCTTCATTTTCTGAATGTTGAGCTTTAAGCCAACTTTTTCACTCTCCACTTTCACTTTCATCAAGAGGCTTTTTAGTTCCTCTTCACTTTCTGACATAAGGGTGGTGCCATCTGCATATCTGAGGTTATTAATATTTCTCCCAGCAATCTTGACTCCAGCTTGTGCTTCTTCCAAATGTGCTTCTTCTAAAATGTGACACATTTTAGATACTTTTAATTGGCACATTCGCTACATCTTTCCCAAGTATTTTACCTCTAGTGTTTTCCTGAAGGATGCCTCTCAAAATACCTTAATTTTTTAAAAACATAATTGCCTGTAATCTTCATCATGGAGAAGGCAATGGCAACCCATTCCAGTACTCTTGCCTGGAGAATCCCATAGACAGAGGAGCCTGGTAGGCTGCAGTCCATGGGGTCACTAAGAGTCAGCCACGACTGAGTGACTTCACTTTCACTTTTCACTTTCCTGCATTGGAGAAGGAAATGGCAACCCACTCCAGTGTTCTTGCCTGCAGAATCCCAGGGACAGGGGAGTCTGGTGGGCTGCCATCTCTGGGGTCACACAGAGTCAGACACGACTGAAGTGACTTAGAAGCAGCAGCAGCAACCTTCAACAAAAATACATTTTATATTTTCTTGCTTTATGTTCACAGAATAACAGCATGTTCAGTTAACTCTGACCATGCTGTACTATTTTTAATTGAGGATAAGCTATCTTTACTGTTGCTAAAGTATCTGGAAAAGTCAGAGCAAATTTTAGTAATTGGAGCTTATTCTCACTATAACTTTGTTTATATTTTAATGGATAAATATTTGAATGAAAACATCACATTTATTTGGTTAAAGTCATTCTACTTTTGTTTGATAAGTATTTTTGTGACAAAATTGAACAGTTTGTTTCATTTACTATTATTTGAAGTATTTGTCACTTTCAGATACTTCAAAACTGCCGGCCTTGCAGATGTCATGCAAGTCTGGCATAGATTATAAATTTATCCAATTAAACACAAGTTCCCTCCCAAGGCATTGCCTTGAATGGAGGTGATTCAAGGCTCACCACTAGACCAGATGAAATTGAATCTTGAGATGGTTTAAACTTTTACCACATTATTGTGTTCAGGTTAATTTAGTCTATTCCTTCCTTGCTTTTATAAAGATATAGTTCTATTTTTTGGCACACAGTTGTCAGTTGCTAAAATAATTTTTAAAACACTCAAAAAATTGAAAGCTGAAGTGTTTTGATGCTTTAACAAATATTTTTATTAAAAACGTCCACTTTATTTTGAAAAAATACAGCAAAAGTTTACAGACTTTATTTTCAAAACAGTTCAAAAATGATACTATACTTGGAATAGTTTTAAGAGTAGTTCTTCAGAAGTTAAAACATTCCTAAGATACTGTCTTTAGGTAAAGTATTCAATTCAAAGTAAACTTGGAATTGAAAATGGGTGTGTAGTCAATCTAAAAGAGCAACTGATACTTCACTATTAACAAAGTTAACTTCCAAAAGCTTTTCTGTGGTTTCATGACTTGGCTGAGAAACTTTGAACTGTTACTGGAATTAAGTGACTTTTAATCTGAAACATCTGGTGATGCTGGTTATCAACATTTACCAGTGTTAACTGCTGATGCTCTTTACCTTGAAATTTCAGCAATAGCAATTACCCTGGGTTTAAACTTGTCCTAAAGCTGTTCTCAAAGTGTGGATACCAGACCATCAGTGTCAGTATCAACCAGAAACTTTTTAGGAAAATAGTTTCTCAGACTACCACCCCTAGCGTCTGAGTCCAGAGTCTTGCACTTATGTTATTACAAGCCTTCCAGAAGCTTCTTATGTTTGAGAGTCACGGCCAAAAAGCATGGGCTTCCCAAGTGGTTCTAGTGGTGAAGAACCCACCTGCCAACGCAGGGGACGTAGAGACATGGGCAGGATCCCTGGGTCAGGAAGACCCCCTGGAGGAGGGCACAGCAACCCACTCCAGTATTCTTGCCTGGAGAACCCCATGGACAGAGGAGCCTGGCGGGCTACAGTCCATGGGGTCACAGACATGACCAGTCCACGTCATGACCAGTCCACCGACTCCAGTCCACGGAGTCGGACATGACTGAGCTACTTAGAATGCACACATGCCAAAAGTGTGGTTGGAGGCCGTCTTCTTCCTGCTGGTATTTTAAGTGTACCTAAGGTAAGCGTAATTATATATATTAAAGGACTGAGTTAATCATTTATTATTAATAAACTTAACTAAGTTGGATAAATTGAATAATCCATGCCTCAATTTGCATAACTAATTGATAAAAGGCTAAATTCACATATGTTAATATGCCTAATTATGTTTGAAAAGCTAGAAAATTAGATGACTTGTGCATCATTTATTGAACAATTACATGCATGAAACCAAATATGCAATTCTGAAGTAGAGGTATACAGTAATTGTGGTATTAAGTGAATGTCATTGCAGACAATTAGCAAAATTCTAATTCTATTATCATTTCTTATACATCACCGTCTGGCAAAACTGTTTAAAATGAAACATTACAGTCTTTTAAAAGGAGTATCATTCTGCAGTGACTTTACTTAGCAGATCATTTTATATAAAAATTCACCTTTGCAACAATAAGGTACACAGAATAATACAATTATTGTTCTTTTCCACTTTCCAGGTTTGTTTTTGTTTGGTCTTTTTATGACAGGTTTGCAAAGGAAAATCAAAGCAGTTACATAAACATTTTAATAGAAATTGGAGCTGAGATTTAGAGCATTCTGCTACTTCTTTTCTTGGTAAAGCACTCGGGTTTTCATATCCCTTTAAACTCTGAGGTTGTCAGCGTGCCATGCATGAAGAGGATCTGAACTCACAGGAAATGGGAAGCCAGGGGATTTGATTAAGCAGGTTCTGCAGGCCACGACTTGAGGTGGATGCATTATGATGGTGACGTGGCGGGGGCCACAGTGCAAGGAGCACCAGAGCTGAGCAGGCAGGAGAGGCGGACTTTAGCTGGACTGATCTCTTCTCTGCTAGGCACTCTGTGTGTGTCCAGTTTTGTTTTAAATAATTTATTTTAAGGAAAGATGGTGCAGGTTAGGTGACTATGAATGTTGGACATCTCCCTAGATTGTGGGCATTCTGTTTTGAGTGCCAAAGAAACACCCAGTTATATGAAGACACACACACATCCCTCCTTGCACACACAAATGCACAAACACACATATGCACACAGTCATTCGTGTTCACACATACACGTGCAAGCACACACTCACGTGTATATTTTATGTATGTATATCTCCATACAAATGAGCACTTATATATAAGAATATATGGTTATATTATATAGTAAAATAGATAATGTATACAATTATATATAAATATATGTTTATGTAAAAGATTCAATATATTTCCCATCTTCTTTGAGTATAGTATAATTTATATCCCTCTTAAGTCTAGAGTTAATGCTTTTGAACTGTGGTGTTGGAAAAGACTCTTGAGAGTCCCTTGGACTGCAAGGACATCCAACCAGTCCATCCTAAAGGAAATCAGTCCTGAATATTCATTGGAAGGACTGATGCTGAAGCTGAAACTCCAATACTTTGGCCACCTGATGCAAAGAACTGACTCATTGGAAAAGACCCTGATGCTGGGAAAGATTGAAAGCAGGAAGAGAAGGGGACGACAGAGGACTAGATGGTTGGATGGCATCACAGACTCAATGGACATGAGTTTGAGCAAGCTCCAGGAATTGGTGATAGACAGGGAGGCCTGGCATGCTGCAGTCCATGGGGTCGCAAAGAGTCAGACACAACTGAGTGACTGAACTGAACTAAGTCTATAAATGTTGTATATAACCCTCCACATACATTTTTCCCATTAAGCAAATAATCAGAAAGTGGCTTTTGAAGTTTTTATTTTGAGCCCCATCACCGAAGAACATCAGGGTGAAATATGAATTCCCCATTCTTTCTGTGCCTCTGGAACATTGTCATGTGGCTGGAAGGGAGAATGAATAAATATCAGTCAAGTTCCTCTGTAAAGGGATCAATTATGTAACAGAGTATTAGCCACTCCAATTGTAACTGCTTTTCAGAATGGCCATCATTTATATGGTAAGCCTTCCATGCCAGTCTCTGGGTTATTTTTAGAATGCTGGAATTTTCTATATATAGGAAGACATATTAATATTAAACATCAAAGTAGCTTTTTGACTGCTCTCTTTTTTGCAGTCACTAACTTAAATAGACTGGAGCCAGGCATTAGCTTCCTAGAGTCTAAAACTGGACACTGTCATAGATTACTCTGTTTGACAAATACGGAGCAAAGGGATGAGCTCACAGCCGTGTCTTTGGAGAACTCTAAACATCAAATGTGGGGCTTTGCAGGTGGCTCAGTGGTAAAGAATCTGCCTCCAGTGCAGGAGATGCAGGTTCGATCCCTGGATCGGGAAGATCCCCTGGAGAAGGAAGTGGCAACCCTCTCCAGTGTCCTTGCTGGGAAATCCCATGGACAGAGGAGCCTGGCAGGCTACAGTCCACAGGGTGGCAAAAGAATCAGATACGGCTCAGCGGCTAAACAGCAACAAACATCAAATATAGGAAGCCAAAAGTTTATACCAAGTAATGCTTAGATACAGCAGAAACTTGTGCTCTGCACTGAGGTGCTGACTTGCCCCACCTTCCTGGGCAGCGCCGAGTAATTCCTAGGAGGCTTCCCATGGCCTTCAGCTCACGGCCTTCAAGAGGTTGTTACCGACTCCGGGGCTGACCCAGCGAGCGTGGTCATCGGTCAGTTCACCTACCACCGCAGAAGCGGAAAGTGCAGCCCTGTGGAATGCCCTCATTTCGTGTGGTCAGCAGATCATCTCAGCTCTAAAAGTGACTTTTCATCTGCCTGCTTCCGTGAACACAAGACAACCAACCTGACTATTTTGACTAGCTTTTTTCTTGTCAGGTAAAAGCTGGTCTTCTCTGAGAACATTCTCCGTTTCTCATAGACCTTCTCAGTAACTCATTAATGTATTTACCAGGGGCAGGGGAGTGGAATCTATGCTTTTATACTTTTGTATCTTTCTTAACGCCTGGCACTTGTGGGAACTCGAAAATACATCGTTTAATTTAATGAAGCAGAACCTCACTGGGTGTCCCCCTTGGAACGTCCCGCTGGGACCACGTCCGCACTTTGTGGGCCCTCCTCCTGCGGCCATAACTCGGTTTGGATTTTCCGTCTGCCCGCTCTGGCTGGATCCTTCTTGCAGCACTGCTCTGAGAGGATATCAGAATGGAGCGGTTCACCCAGGAGTCTGCTCAGGCCTAAGACAGTAGATGTCACCTTCCAAATGGACACCTGGACTGCAGGCGCATGGAGGAACACTGCTGTCTGCTCCCTCTGGTAAATCTGGATGGAGGGAAGCCCCGCAGCCACCCCACTGGACAAGCGAGGCACTGGTCCGCGTGTGGGGCACTCCGGGGTGAAGCCCCAGGGGGTGAAGTCACTCCAGGGAGTTGGAAGGGAGAGGGTCTCTGAAGATTCCACAGAAGCAAAAGTTAACAAGAAGGGAGGACAGGAAACAGGAAAGGGAGAGGCTGCCATTGATGACAGGCAAGGGAGCTGCAGATTTCAAACAAAGTTTGCGACATCCCCAGTGGCTCAGATGGTAAAAGAATCTGCCTGCAGTGCAGGAGACCTGTGTTCATTCCCTGGTCGGGAAGATCCCCTGGAGAAGGGAAGGGCAGCCCACTCCAGTATTCAAGCCTGGAGAATTCAGTGGACAGAGGACCCTGGTGGACTATTGTCTAAGGGGTCACCAAGAGTCGAACACGACTGAGCAACTAATGGTTTGATCGTTTTGATTATTACGCTGAGCTGGTACTTTAGTTCCTGATTGGAGACCATGACTTGAAGTGACCAAGTGTCTCAGCCGCTTTGTTACCGTCTGAGAGCCAGGAGCCACTTCCTGGAACCCGTGCTGATTTCATCCACAGAGGTGGGAGGGGCCTGCCGGCATGGAAGAGGGTGAAAAGGACCCCGAAGAGCAGGAAGGAGCCGACACCCCCACGTATCCTACCTGCACAGGGCAGTGGCTTCCTAGCTTCGACCTTCCTTCTTCCTCCTCCTGCATCGGGGAGCGGCTGTGTCTGATGCTTGGCACACACTAAATGCTAAGTAATTTCTTAAAAAATAAACATTGAATGCAGAGAGCAATCTGTCTTTCATTCTTTTTAAAAAGAACCTCTGTTACTACTGCTGCTACTTTTATTACTGTATTTTTGCTTCTTCTGCCCCATTCTACCTGGCTGAAGGTATATCTTGGCTTCTGAACTTTGGATTTACAGAAAGAATGGTATAGAAAGGGCTCTATTTCTGCTTTAGCTTCCTGCAACCCACTGGGAGTCCGGCTGTCATCTTCCTGTGAAATCTGACCCTTTACTGAATTTCTCTATGCCTTTCTTCTCTCATCTGTAAAGTAACAGCATTGCCCAAGTCGGTCTTGGGTAGTCAATGATGTATCAACCTTTTCTCAAGTAAATTCTAAAGCACTGGGCTTTAAATATTGTTGCTTGTTCACAACTGTTCTAATGGGATTTTTTGCTTCTTACTTATGCTTCAAGATGTTTAATTGATTCAGGAATTTAATAGCTTATAAGCTCTCCAGGGTCGAATTAAGTTTCTGGTCAAAGGAAAGAGTTATTTTGAATCTTCTACTAAGAGATATATTTTGACTACCGAAATGGTCCAGCCACAACTTCACCCCCAAAATCGTGAGATAAGTAGAGATATGATTAGAAAAAAAATCAAACCTTGAAAGTTTTACTTTCATGTTAAGCATCTGACAAGGCACATTTTATAGGCTATATTAAGTAACTACTGAGCTATTAAGTCCAAGGTCCTTTCCTCAACTTTTAGCCCTGATTGTCACATCAAATTACCTATGAATATGATAGAGTTGGTGCTCTGAAATGATTTATTTATTCAGTAAGTATTCATTGAACAGTGCTGAATGTCAGGTGCTGTTCAGAGCAATTATGATGCTTAGATTAATGGACAAAACAGATGAAACTTGACTCCGTGAGCTTACAGGCTGGCCTGCGTGTGTGGGCAGGCATTCAGTACATCATGAGGTGATGATGGGTCGCTGAGCAACATAGATGGTGTGTGTGTTGGTTTTGGGGGCCACCGCCATGAAGTACCACCATCTGAGTGGTTAAACTGTGAAAATGTATCATCTCACGGTCTGGAAGCTGCAGATCTAAACTCCAGGTGTCAGCAGAAGTGGGTTCCTTCTGAGGCCGTGACGGAGGGTCTGCTCCAGGCCCTTCTCCTTGGCTTAAAGATGGCTGTCTTCTCCATGTCTCTTCATATGGTTCTTCCCTCTTTGCATGTGTCCAAACACCCCCCTTTTTTTGTAAGGGCACCTACTATACTGCATTATGCCTGCTAAGTTGCTGCAGTCCTGTCCAACTCTTTGTGACCCCATGGACTGTAGCCCGCTAGGGTCCTCTGTCTGTGGGATTCTCTAGGCAAGAATACTGCAATGGGTGGCCATTTCTTTCTCCAGATACTGGATTAGGGTCCACCCTAAAGACCTCGTTTTAAATTGACCCCCTCTGTAAAGACGGTCTCTAAATAAGGTCCATTCTGAGGTCCTGGGAGTTGGGACCTCGTCTTTTCTGGGAACACAGTTCACCCCCTGCCTGTAGTGAAGGTGTTAGAAGAGGTGTTAGCAGGTGAGAAGCACTTTGGAAGAGTGCCCGTACTGAGGATGAGGACGTGAGCCCCTTGGACGTCTGCGGAGGAAGCAGCCTTGTAATGTGGGGACTTCGAGGCATCTTCAGACCTCCCCCTGGGTGGGCAGCCTGTGTCTGAATATTAGATACTCAAGTGGTGGGGAGAGAGGAGGCAGACAGGGGAAAATACGAGCTTCCACAGGATAACAGGAGGATCTGAGGTGCCCAGGGCTCAGCTGAATCCTAAAAGAAATCAGTCCTGAATATTCACTGGAAGGACTGATGCTGAAGCTGAAGCTCCAATACTTTGGCCACCTCAGGTGAAGAGCTGACTCATTGGAACAGACCCTGATGCTGGGAAAGATTGAAGGCAGGAGAAGGGGACGACAGAGGATGAGATGGTTGGATGGCATCACCAACTCGATGGACATGAGTTTGAGCAAACTCCGGGAGTTGGTGATGGTCAGGGAGGCCTGGAGTGCTTCAGTCCATGGGATTGCAGAGTCAGACACGACTGAGTGACTGAACTGAACTGAACTCAGGGCTCTGCTAGGGAGCTGCTCCACCCCCTGCAGCTGGAGAGGACTGTGCTGAAGTATGGCGGCATCCTGAGAGCCGAGCAGGTTGAAAGAAATTTGTAGTTGTAAGGAGCTCGGAAGAGGTCACATGACTGTGTCACGTGATGTCTGATATGTTCCTGTACTGTCTGCTACTCGCTGTTCCTGAGGCATCTTCTCCCATGGACGGGGGGTCTGGCCGCCCCGGCACCGGGGTTTCCTGGTGGCAGCACTTCATGGGCTCTGATGCCTGGGCTCCTCTCTTTCCTCCACAGCCGCTGTATGCACTAGGAACTAGGGGCAGACTAGCAGGCACCGTTCTCTCCTAATAATGCATTTTACTTGGTGGAGGGCTTTTTATTTAAAGGGAGTTCGCCATAAAACCTACAGGCTTTCTATCCAGGGCAAGAGTTTCTCCCTTTAGACTGTTAAGTCTTGTGTCAGACTGCACCTGGTTGGTTTTGCATGGAGCTGAGGTCTTGTTTCTTTCGACTTCCTCAGATTAGAGGGCCGTTCTTTCCAATGTATTTAAGTATTTGGAATGAGGTAGTGTTCAGACAGATGTGCTGATAAGAGCATAATAGATTTTTTACATGAGCCCAGGGCCTGAGTCCCCTGTAGGTCTCAGTTTTCAGAGCATTTGAGAATAGAACCTTTAGCATAGAGCTTTCGAAAAATAGAGATATCTTTGCTTTCATATCTTAGTACAGTACCCTAGACAAAGTATGCTGGGTAATAAACTATAGATGAGGGTTTTTCTGTTTCCTGAAATGAAAAGTCTATTTTCAGTAGATTTCAAATGATCTGTGTTATGGATGATTAAGCACTGTAAGAGAAATTCCAGGAACATTCCATTATTCCTTTGACTTTTTAATTACTAGACCAAAGATTGCTATTGTTGTTCAGTCAATAAGTTTTGTCTGACTCTTTGCAACCTCATGGACTGCAGCACGCCAGGCTTTCCTATGCTCCACTCTCTTCCAGATTTGCTCAAGTTCGTGTCCATTGAGTTGGTGATGCCATCAAACCATCTCATCCTCTGTCGTCCCCTTCTCCTCCTGCCCTCAATCTTTCCCAGCATCAGAGTCTTTTTTCAATGGGTCAGCTCTTCACATCAGGTGGCCAAAGTATTGGCGCTTCAGCTTTAGCATCAATCCCTCCAATGACCAAAGATTGCTGCTACTGCTGCTAAGTCGCTTCAGTCATGTCCGACTCTGTGCGACCCCATAGACGGCAACTCCCTAGGCTCCTCTGTCCCTGGGATTCTCCAGGCAAGAACACTGGAGTGGGGTGCCATTTCCTTCTCCAATGCATAAAAGTGAAAAGTGAAAGTGAAGGCGCTCAGTCTGTCAGACTCTTAGCAACCCCATGGACTGCAGCTACCAGGCTCCTCCATCCATGGGATTTTCTAGGCAAGAGTACTGGAGGGGTAGCCCCCTATTTATTTCTAATACTAGGTAGGTTTGCCCAGCAGCTGGTGCTGCTGACATGGCATGGGCATTAATGGAAAGGGCCAGTGAGAGGAAGGGCATGCTGAGGGATGCACCACAGGCCTGCCTCAGATGCTGTTTAAACGTGGAGAGGAGAGAAAAAGCAGAAGCAGAGGAGATGTGCTCTGGAGAGAAGATGAGTGAGGACCCCCCACCATGAGTTAGGGGCGTCGAGACATCTGTTGTGATCGTGCACAGAGCAACTTAGCTTTAGAAAAAGTGCAAATACGCATGAATTTCAACCAACTTTCTTCATAATTTTGGTTGCCACCTAACTAATTGTTAATGTTCCAGAGTTGCAATTGTGGCACCTTTTTTGCTGTGCAAATTCTGAGTCTACCATCCTGCTGTCAGTCTGGGGCAAGGCGTGACCTCTTCCCGACCCTGCAGTTACAAAAATCTCGTGTCAGATCGGAACTGGTCTTTGGAATTGGATCACATTCAGGTGGCGGTTGTGGGGGGTGGTTTCATTTCCCTGACACCGAGCAGATCCAGTGTCTGATCATACATGCTTTCCTTCCTGAAGGAAGGAATCTTTCGTTCAGTCTAATAGTGTGCTTGCAGCTGAACCAGGCAGTGGTAGATGGGCAGGCGCAGACCCCGATCAGCCAGGGTTGGCAGCAGCCCGTTAAAGGTGTGCAGGTGAGTCTTGTCTTACTCAGAGACCTCAGCTCCCTGAAGTCAGAGAAGGATTGCATGCTCCGGGCCGCCTGGTGGGGGCCGGACCTAGGACAGAAACTCTCTGTCACATATCATCCCGCCTGTGGTCTCAGAACTGGACAGATTAAACTCCTGCAAGAAGGAATACAGATATCTGAAATGTCTCTGAGTTTTGAAAGTTCACATTTGGATCATTTCCAGAAAATAATTAAATTTCTGTCAGAGTTGTCCGAATTTCTAAGATGGTCTAAACAGCCAAATGCCCCTGATCAAGGTTTTTCTCATCTCTACCCAGGTGAAGTGAAAGTTGCTCAGTCGTGTCCAACTCTTTTCGACTCTGTAGACTATATAGTCCATGAAATTCTCCAAGCCAGAATATTGGAGTGGGTTGCCTTTCCCTTCTCCAGGGGATATTCCCGACCCAGGGATCGAATCCAGGTCTCCTGCATTGCGGGCGGATTCTTTACCAGCTGAGCCACAAGGGAAGCCCTCTGTCTACCATGGAGGGATTCTCTATTCATCAGTGTCCTCTTTATTTTAAAGCAGCTACCTTTGCTGTGGACATGCATGTTCTGGGGGGAGGAGAGCGTCTAATATATGAACTACAGTCTTTCCAGATTCAGAAAATATGTCATTGTTTGGTCTGTAACACCAGCTGTGACCTGAAGAGCCTGTGTGAAGCTCTTTTTAATGTGTCACTTTTACCTAAAAGATAATTTAGCTCTTATCCCTTCCCTGGAACATCCATCATCTTATGTTACCTTCTCTTGGCCTCTAAGCTGTCTGCACAGAAACCTCAGTGTTCTCTGGGATACAGGCGACAGGCCTTGGACTGAACATCTCTGACATGTCAGTGGCCAGTGAAAAATGCGCGGTCATATTTGGAATTTCACTGGAGTAAAACTTTGAGGTCAGCAGGCCCTTTTTCGCTTTTCATAGGATTCACATGATTGTCAAGGGTCATGTGGTTAGCCACTATGATATAAGTAGGGTGAGGATTGGAGCACTTACCTCAAAATCCAGTTAGAGCTGGGGATTCAGGAAAATCTCCCCAGCTGTTGTTGTTGTTCAGTCATGTCTGACACTTTGTGACCCCGTGGACTGCAGCACGCCAGGCTTCCCTGTCCTTCACCTCTCCTGGAGCTTGCTCAGACTCATGTCCACGGAGCTGGTGATGCCATCTGACATCTCATCCTCTGTCCTCTCCTTCTCCAGTGATCTATAGCCAGCAATCAAGATAAAATCCAGAGTGAATGTCTGTGTTCCCCATGTTGGAGATCCATGTGTTAGGAGGTGGGGCCTTTGGGAGGTGATTAGGTCGTGAGGGTGGAGCCCTGGTGAGTGGGGTTAGTGCCCTAGTAAAAGGGACCTCTAAGAGATCCCTCAGCCCTTCAGCATGTGAGTTCACCTTCTACCACCAGGCAGGGAGCGCTCACCGGAACCTGTCCTTCCCGGAGCCCTGTCTCAGACCTGTATCCTCCGGAGCAGTGAGAAGTAATCATCTTGTGTGTATAAACCCGCCAGTCTTTGTGGAGGGTTTGTTCTAGCAGCCACAATAAATCAAGACGTTGAAAAGTGACAGGGAAACTGTTAGTCACATCCGACTCTTTGCAATCCCGAGGACTGTAGCCCATCAGTCTCCTCTGTCTGTGGGATTCTCCAGGCAGGAATACTGGAGTGGGTAGCCATTCCCATCTCCAGGGGATCTTCCCAGCCCAGGGACTGAACTCAGGTCTCCTGCATCGCAGGCAGATCCTTTACTGTTTGAGCCACCAGGGAAGCCCCAAGACGATGAAGGCATATGCAGAGACGTCCCAAGCAGTGGGACAGCAGGGCGAAAGCCCAGTTAGGAGACAGCAGATTGCTCACAAACTAAGAAGCATCGTGGACACAATCATTTCACTCTCGGGTCAGAAGTGATCGATTTGACTTACAGAGAGCCAACCAAAGAGGTTTTGTCTACAAATGTTGCCATTAGATACTTTATTTTGTCAATAATCTAGAGATTACATTGCTGTTATTTTGAAGAAAACCTATCTTTAGTGTAGAAACCCATCTTTGAATTGGTATTTACCCATTCTCCTCATTGCCAGATTTCCCAAGCCAGTTTGCACTGAGAAGACAGAATAAAGACGTAACAATCTCATGTTCAATAGTGTTTAATAAAGAATGTGATTTTGTGTCATTTAAGGGAAAGCTGTTCTCTATTTCAAAGTTAAAGATTGTTCTCTGTTTCAAAGTTAAAAATTAATTCTGCAGTTGTGAGCTAGTGGACTGCTCATATTCCAAGAGGTTTTATTCCTTTCTAATTCTGTATCTGGATTCAACTAAGAAAAGTCCTTTCTGTTTAACTTAAATATCATTAATGAGTGAGAACAAAATTTTACAGTACACTATGAAATATCATTTTCTATAAATGGGACTAGAGTGTTAAAATGTGCAATTTGCTCCTTTGACATTATTTTCTAACAATCAGCATATACAGTTTGCAAGTTATTGAAGAAAACAGTATCTTGTCCTCCAAGTAGCCTGAAAACCTGTTATTTTAAGATACTTGTAGTGCAGTTAATTTCCAAGAACTTAAAAACATCGGCTTTACCTCTCCTCACAGAGTTATATAAAGGAATTCCTTATTTAGAAAAGAAAGCAAGGGAAGGGCAGATACTTTTTATATCAACTGCACATGGGGGAAAAAATGATATTCTTGTTAACTTTAGAGTTTTTCAAAATAATAATGACGGAAATACACCGACATTTAATTACCCCTTAATATGTGCCAGAACTCTGCTCACCACGTTACTTTGATCATATCATTTAATTTCTATGACCCTGGCAGGTAGGTATGGATATTATCATCTGCTTTCTGAAGATGGAGAAGCAGACTTACCGGGAGCACTTTGCTGCTGAAGTCCCACAGCCGGGCACAGGACCGAGAGTCAAACCTAGGCTTCCACTCCTCCTCTTCAAGATGTCTCAACTGGGAGAGAAGCTACCTGTTCCATCAGACTTTGAAAAGCAAAATTAACATATTTTCCATATGAAATTCGGAGAGGAAACGGCAACCCACTCCAGTATTCTTGCCTGGGAAATCCCATGGACAGTCCGTGGGGTCGCAAAGAGTTGACACAACTTAGCAAATAAACCACCGCGGCCGCCACCATTTTAAATTATTTACTAAGTTATTTGATTTTCTTGTTCATATCATACAGATAAAGATGGGTCTTTCTTAACTTTCCCTTTCACCACTCTGATTGAGCCGGTTTGATTTTAACATGCTGACCCTCAAAGAAGGGAAAGTCAAGCTATAAGCTCATAAAGCTATAAGCTCATAAAGCTATAAGCTATAAGCACCAAGCTATAAGTTTGTTGACAAAGTGCCTTTTATTATTTGTGTCTGATTTTTTTTAAAAATACGCTTGCTTGGTTTCACGTATTTAAATGGTAATTGACTCACTTCTCATTTGGGAGAAATACTGTTTCGTTTTTGTCACAATATATGTGCAGGGGGCTTCCCTGGTGGCTCAGTGGTGAAGCAATCACCCGCAATGCTGGAGACTCAGGATTGACTCATTTTCATTTGGGGAGAAATATTGCTTCATTTTACTCCCTGTAAAGGGATATAAATTATAGAAAACATTTTCTCCCACTCAAAATAAAATTTCAGAAGAGTAACTTGCCGCTCCAAAATTAAGTACTTATATATTAGTTCTGGTACTAAATCCCTAGGCTTCTTATAAAGTAAGATGAGAGGCCAAAGCTAGTCTTCTGCAGAGACACACAGGCGTTGGAGTTATAGATGCACTTGGCTTAATACACTGTGTTAAATTTTTAATTGCACCTAACTTGAATTTATAAGGGACATGATACCTACCCGAACTAAGGGCATTAAAACCAAATCAACCAATTTATCATTCAGGTGTTGCAGTTTTTAAAACTTCATTTTAATTTTCTGAGTCACTTACTTTTCAGCCTTTTGTTTTCTTCTTTTTCAACTTGATTTCAATTCTATATCATGAGTTTGTCGCTGTTGTTTCAGGATAAAAGAGCAAATGTTATTCCCTGGTGGCTCAGAAGATAGAGAATCTGCCTGCAATGCAGGAGACCTGGGTTCAGTCCCTAAGTTGGGAAGTTCCCCTGGAGGAGGGCATGGCAACCCACTCTAGTATTCTTGCCTAAGGAATCCCATGGACAGAGGAGCCTGGCGGGCTGCAGTCCGTGGGGTCTCAAGAGTGCGACACAGCTGAGTGACTAATACTTTTCCAGGTGCTTCGTTTTTCTAGAGCAATGGGAATTATCCCCCAAGTATGATTTTTATTCCCTCAAAATACTTCTAAGCATAACAGTGGGATAAACATCAATTATTACCCACAAAGAAACAAAACTTTTTTTTTTAATGCATAGAGCTTTGTAGTATATGGAATTTCAAAGTTTGATAGTTTTAGGAGAACTTTTTAAAAAGATCAGAGTCTTTTACATTAATCTTACACACTAAAATCTTTTACATTAATCTACACATTAAATACACACAGTGAGTATGTACACAGAGACTGGTGTTTATGTAGCTTGAATAACCATGTCGAATTCTAACCAGGTTAGTAGAACACCACCAGATGGAGTTTTCATTTGCAAATGAGGTGAAATCATATAATAGGTGCTATTAATAGGCTAAATTTGACTAGTTCAATTATGTGTTAATAAAAGCAATGACTATATTTTTGGAGGATGAGATGGTTGGATAGCATCACTGACTCAATAGGAATGAATCTGAGCAAACTCTGGGAAAAAGTGGAGGACAGAGGAGCCTGGCAAACTTCAGAGTTGCATGGGGTTGCAGAGTTGGACACAACTTAGGGACTGAACCACAGCAAATCACTTTCCAAAGAGAAGGATCACAGAATTATTTTGCCATTTGATTCCTGAAGTTGTGTGATATACCAGGAATTACATAATACCCTCAACAGTATTTGCATATTGAAGTAGATTCTGTTTTTCTCTGAAGATGCAGACATCTTACAGGCACATACTGAAAAGAATCTTTATAATTTAATGAGGTCACAGAATGTTCAAATATACCCAACTACGAAGCTGTGGTATTCAAACTCTTGGGAGATGCACGGAGCCTAGATGTCCCATGCACAGTCCTGATGTTACCTCTTGCCTCTCCTGCAGCCCAAAGTTCCTGAGCATTATTATTTCATAACACTTACAAATTTACTAATCTTTTAGTGCCCCCCTCACCCAAACTTGCTAAATTAGTTTATGGATGTGACTGTTAAGTTACAGTTTTATTCATTAAATTATTTTTAATTACTGTATAACTCCAATTATGTGTAATTCATGTGACAGAGTTCCATTTTTTAAATGTCTAATTATTCAGATAGACTTTCAATTAAGATTAGCGTTTGAATAGTTATACAATTTTTTTTTCACATTTTCCAATAGATTTTATTTATTTTAAAAATAATTTATTTTAATTGGAGGCTAATTACTTTACAGTATTGTAGTGGTTTTTTCCATACATTGACATGAATCAGCCATGGGGGTACATGTGTTCCCCATCCTGAACCCACCTCCCTCCCCATCCCATCCCTCAGGGTCCTCCCAGTACACCGGCCCTGAGCACCCTGTCTCATGCATCGAACCTAGACTGGTGATCTGTTTCACATATGGTAATATGCATGTTTCAATGCTATTCTCTCAAATCATCCCACCCTCGCCTTCTCCCACAGAGTCCAAAAGTCTGTTCTTTACATCTGTGTCTCTTTAGCTGTCTCACATACAGGGCTATCATTACCATCTTTCTAAATTCCATATATATGTGTTAGTATACTGTATTGCTGTTTTTCTTTCTGACTTACTTCACTCTGTATAATAGGCTCCAGTTTCATCCACCTCATTAGAACTGATTCAAATGCATTCTTTTTAATAGCTGAGTGATACTCCATTGTGTGTATGTACCTCAGCTTTCTTATCCATTCATCTGCTGATGGACATCTAAGTTGCTTCCATGTCCTGGCTATTATAAACAGTGCTGCGATGAACATTGGGGTACACGTGGCTCTTTCAATTCTGGTTTCCTCAGTGTGTATGCCCAGCAGTGGGATTGCTGGGTCGTATGGCAGTTCTATTTCCAGTTTTTTAAGGAATCTCCACACTGTTCTCCATAGTGGCTGTACTAGTTTGCATTCCCACCAACAGTGTAAGAGGGTTCCCTTTTCTCCACACCCTCTCCAGCATTTATTGTTTGCAGACTTTTTGATAGCAGCCATTCTGACTAGCATAAGATGGTACCTCATTATGGTTTTTATTTGCATTTCTATGATATTGAGTGATGTTGAGCATCTTTTCATGTGTTTGTTAGCCATCTGTATGTCTTCTTTGGAGAAATGTCTGTTTAGTTCTTTGGCCCATTTTTTGATTGGGTCATTTATTTTTCTGGTATTGAGCTGCATGAGCTGCTTGTATATGTTTTAGATTAATTCTTTGTCAGTTGTTTCATTTACTATTATTTTCTCCCATTCTGAAGGCTGTCTTTTCACCTTGCTTATAGTTTCCTTTGTTGTGCAAAAGCTTTTAAGTTTAATCAGGTCCCATTTGTTTATTTTTGCTTTTATTTCCATTACTCTGGGGAGGTGGATCATAAAGGATCTTGCTGTGATTTATGTCAGATTGTGTTCTGCCTGTTTTCCTCTAGGAGTTTTATAGTTTCTGGTCTTACATTTAGATCTTTAATCCATTTTGAGTTTATTTTTATGTACGGTGTTAGAAAGTGCTCTAGTTTCATTCTTTTACAAGTGGTTGACCAGTTTTCCCAGCACCACTTGTTAAACAGATTGTCTTTTCTCCATTGTTGACCAGTTTTCCCAGCACCACTTGTTAAACAGATTGTCTTTTCTCCATTGTATATTCTTGCCTCCTTTGCCAAGGTAAGTTGTCCATAGATGCATGGATTTATCTCTGGACTTTCTATTTTGTTCCATTGATCAGTATTTCTGGACAATTATTCAATTTATTTTTGCATAATGAATGGTGACTGGCCAGATAGAAAATGTTTCATTTTGGGCGGGGGCGGGGGGGCAGCAGGAGAGGGTCAGAAGCTCTGCTCAGGCCCAGAGGCATCACATTGTTATTTTATTTTTATTCTTCCACCTCCCTCCCGTCCCCAATAACTATTTGTCACAGTCCTACTGTGTTCTGGGCACTGTTCTAAATGCTGAGTATATACTTGGAAAAAAGATATGGTTTCTGCCCTTTTTGTTCTTTTATTTCTATAGGAGAAACAGGCAATGAATAAGTAAATGAATATATGTTGTTGTTATTGTTGTAGTCGCTCAGTGATGTCCGGCTCTTTGCGACCCCACGGACTATAGCCCACCAGGTTTCCAGCTCCATTATTGTTGCCTGGGGGATCTCATGGAGAAAGGAGCTGGGCAGGACACAGTCCATGGGACTGCAAAGTGTCGGACATGACTGAAGTGACTTAGCAGGCCCGCACACGTGTCTCCTTGCTATAGAAATCTGCACCCAAATTGTGTTTCAGTGGTTAAAGCTAGCAGTTCGAACTCTTAATTACTCCATCTTCATATAAGACTTTTCCTTATGACAATTTGTTTATATAACTTTATATTTTCTTGTTTTGTAATTAATCACATACAAAAAATAATGAGAGTGTTTTCAAAAAAATAAAGGAAACAGCATTCAAGTATTCAAAGATCTGGTAAAGGTTGGAATACTTGAAATTTTTCAGGCTATGCTGATTAAAATCGAAGAACTGGGAACGTTAAACATACTAATGCTTTTTTTAAATGGTTATTTTAGTAGGCATATTCGGTTACTGACTCAGAAATACCACACATAATGACAACAAATTGTAACTGAATAATAACTGTGAAAGAATCTGTTACTTTCTAGTATCATAGAAGAAAAAAAGGCCATATCTGTCATTAAAAACATTCTTGACATGTGTATAACTTTATTTTCTTGAAGCGTAAAAGGAGTTTGTAGTAAATTCCCAAGTGAGTGTGGGACTTTGTAATCGAGCACGTACTTGCTCACATCTGTCTTGGCGTTTCTGACATCTCCATGTGTTCCGGATTTAGCAGAGAGACTGCACCTCAGCCTTGAGTCTAAACCCCAGATGACCCACCCGGTTGCTCATTTCTCTCTAAATAGAAGCTAATTCTCTGATAAGTTGTCTGAAGGCGTGCCATTTGTCTGAAGCTTAATTAGTTCTGAGCAGGTGTTGTTTAATGAAGTGCTCAGGCTGGGATGCGGTTAATCGGATGAGGTTTCTTGATTGCAGGGTGGTGAAGAGGCACACGAGAATTCTCCAGGTGGGTTACAGCAAGTCTGGAGTGAAACGGACTCACAGATGGCCAGGCTGCCCTGGTGTGGACCCTCTTCCTAGAAAGGGCAGGCATTCCGTGACGGTCCCTTGTGGGCAGGCAACAACCCTGCCTTCTGGTCAGAGTCCCTTTGCTTTTCCCCAGAGAAAAGGATTGCAGACCTGAAATCCTTAGCATCCTTGAACTCGGAAATGCACTTGGAGTAGGCAACGTCGTATCAGTAAATGATCATTTACGCTTTGTGGAAACAGTTCTGAGAAACTCTGCTGGAGAGTTCCTATAGCAATAACAGAATCAAGCCTGGCTTGGGACCAGGACGTGTAAAGTCATTGTGACTTGTTTTCATTGTTTCCTCGGTGATAAGGGAAGCTACAACTAATTAACAGCCCACTACTCTGGTTATTTCTGGGTTATCACTGAGCAGAACATAAAGTGTTTGTTTTTTGAGCTACATAAGAAGTGGAACATTTCAATTCTATTTAAAATGATGTCTAACTCGCAAGGTGGTCTATGAAGATAAAATAATTTCTTCTTGGAAGAGGTCCTGTAAGTTACCTAGGGAAAGCAATTATTTTTTTTTTCATGATACAATAAGGAGTTGTGTTAGCAATGACTTATCAACCTACAGTGGTGATCATTACTTTGGTCAGAATGCTACTAAGAATAAAAGCATTCTAAATTAATGTGATCTTGGTTGTATTTTTCGTTTAAAATATCAAGTCCTGATTTTCCTGTGTTTCAAGATAATCAATACATCATTTGTTTTTCTGTCCAAATAGCTGCATTATTAAAAAAAAAAGAGTAAATGCCTGTATATTTTATTTTTCAGCAATAATATTAAAAATTTTGGGAAAAAAAATCTGTTGTATTACCTAAAATTTCTTGCAAGATTAGCTATATGTTTTCTATTTCTTTTCCACCTATAGTTTCAACAAGAGTGCTGACAATAATTCAGATGAATTTTCAGATTTTCAGATACTCAGCTACATGTTTTATCACTTGGAACCAGAATTTGTAGTAATTTCTCATAGTATTTATGGCTAGAAAAAGTAAAACAATTCTCAGAGAAAATGTATTCTCAGAGTAAGTTTATAAATGACCGTTTCTTTCAGAACATTCAAAAACACTATCTGCATGTGTTTCCAGCCTGAACATCTCGCTAACCATCAAAACTGGCCACATTGCAAATATATGTATTATGTATCAGCAAATTATTAGCTGCTAAAGAGCAGTAACACGGTAACGACTGTACACTGCTTGTATAGATCTCAAACGTACAGACACAATTTGTCTGCCTTATTCAAATATGTAAGCACTGCTTGATTTACTCAGGAGAAAAATCGTTTTCATTTTCCTTGTAGCGTTTTACAGAACGTGTACAACAAAGACCGTTCTAACGTGGGCCTTTCAGGCAGCTCTTGTGTGCAGCAGTTCAGGATTTACTGTGTGTTTTTTCCAATGACTGGGCTCTTCCCATCACGTGGCCAAAGTACTGGAGCTTCAGCCTCAGCCTCAGTCCTTCGGATGAACATTCAGGGTTGATTTCCATTAGGATTGACAGGTTTGCTCTCCTTGTGGTCCAAGGGACTCTCAAGAGTCTCCTCTGAGGTTGTTACAGAGCCCCAGTTTGAGTTCCCTGAGTCCTAGAGCGAATCTCCATTGGCTATCTCTTTTACAAGCAACAAGTGCTGGAGATGCATGTTAAGTAAAGAAATGATAGCTGATAAAACCTGGAACAGGAAGGAGAACAAGGAGAAAGAAGAAAAGGTTGTTTAGGAAAGGAATGTTAACACTTAAGTTCTCATGTAAGTTTGAGACAAAGTAGAGTAAGGGCTGATGCTGGGAAAGATTGAAGGCAGGAGAGGGGGACAACAGAGGATGAGATGGCTGGATGGCATCACCGACTCGATGGACATGAGTTTGAGGAAACTCCGGGAGTTGGTGATGGACAGGGAGGCCTGGCGTGCTGCGGTCCATGGGGTCACAAAGAGTCGGACACAACTGAGTGACTGAACCGAACTGCACTGAGAGTGAGGGCAGGGCCCAGGGCCCTGAGTCAGGGAAATGGCCTTGGCATTCTCCCCTTCTCTTTCTGTCTCCTCCTTTCCTGTGTCTGCGAACCTCTGAAATCCCTTTGTTTTCTGTGACCCACTGAGGAGACCCCACAGTGCATTCCTTCAGATTCTCCACCACCCGCTTTGGGATGCAGGGGGTCAGGCTTCCCACGCCAGACCCAGAGCTGTCTCCTGTGCTCTTCTAGGACTCCCCTCCCACACTGGCTCCAGGGCTCGTCTAAGCCTTCCTGGGAGGCGGACTCCTCCCAAGGTCAGGGGACAGTGGCCAGTCCTGGTTCCTGCTAAGCCCTGGTCCGGAGAGCAGGTAGACACAGAGCCCTGCAGCGCAGCTTCCTGGGCAGGTCAGGGTGGGGCTGTGCGTGAGCTTCCTGCAGGAGAGCGAGTTGCCTTCTGGGGTTTCTGTCTCCCTCTACTAAATGGGCTTCCCTGGGAGCTCAGATGGTAAAGAATCCGCCCGCAATGCGGGAGACCTAGGTTTAATCCCTGGGTTGGGAAGATCCCCTGGAGAAGGGAACAGCTACCCACTCCGGTGTTCTTGCCTGGAGAATTCCATGGACAAAGGAGCTTGGCCGATCAGGAGCCAAAGTGACCTCATTGACTTGGGGAGGGGATGGTGGGGACAGAGAGACCGGCTGATATTAAGTGGCTGGGAGAGCACAGAAGGTTTTACAACCGTCTTGTGCTGAACAGGAGAGGGTTGACAAGGGAAACACAGCGATTCCTGGGCATTTGGAGGGCCTGGCTGAGGTCAGAGACCATGAATTCCCAGAGCAATCCATCTTCCTTGCCGTGCAGTTCTCTCCGCTTTTGTCTAGACCATGTGAGATGAAGTAGGTAAATTTTCATCCTCCTTTCCACAGTGGTAGATGAGGCTTACAACGCTGTCATTGGTTAACAGCTCAATTTTTTCAGGGTTTTGAAACATTTGATGTATGTGTAGCCCATTTTATTGCAGACAGAAGGTAAGGTATTTTTGAAATATTAGGCACAATTTGTGGTCTCTGTTACATTACAGTCTTTGGCAACTCCCTGAGAAAGAAGGTGGCTGGTTGCATTTGCAGGGTCTTCTGGTCATTTTCATATTGAACCAGGAGCATACTTTCAATGGAAGATGTTGAATTTATTCAACAAATGTTTATTAAGAGCCTACTGTGCACCAGCTACTTTACTAGGCATAGGGCATAGGGAGAATCAAGATGGGGGAAGGTGCTGCTTTGGGGATGCTTGTATGAATTCATGCTAATTGTCTAAATAAATAGAAAATGCTAAGAGAAAGTGGAAGTTCCAGTGTGTGTCTGTGGAAGGGTCTCATGAGTGTTGAATATTCATCAAGAGAGAGGATCATTGGGGTTATATTGGAGCCTGGCCACCACACCTATTTTCCACTTCCCCAGGTTCACTCCCTACTCCAGTTTGGTCTATCTTTTCTGAACCTTCTTTAAGAAGGATGTTCTAGAACATTCTTCATTTTTTTCAAAGTTGGAGCTACTTTGTCATTCTATTCTTTCTGTTCTTTATAGAGTTCTTACATTATTTTTAAAAATCATTAAAATATTCAACTTTCAAAAATTCAAAATTGACGCTTAAATCACTTTGCATGTATTTCTGTTCTATATTTTTTTCTCAATTGATGATGAAACTATGCAATCGGAAGCTGTTAATCACTGAAATTGGACAAAGCACAGGGATGAGATGTTTCCTGTTCATCTACATGATAGATACTTTCTGGAATGCTTTTTCTTCTTGAATATACATTTTCATGAATAGGTGAGAACATAAGAAATAGTAAAAGAATTTCCATTTCTTTGTTGGCTTAGTTGAATAGAGAATGTCAAGAGCAGCTTTCACATGTTAAATAGAACCTGATTAGGTAGGAAGAATGTTCTTTGAAACTACATACTTGAAAGCTAAATACACATACCCATGCCCAGATACACGGCATCACAGCCCATTCTGTTCATATAGTTTACTCACCTGGATGGCTTGAATCATAATTGTTAAGATTCTAAATGTGCTGCATTTATCCTATCAAAATTAATGCAGTTGAGTATATGCACATATTAACACTTTTCCCCTGTAAAACTAGAGGCAATCTAATTGAGCCATTTATGTCTTTAGAAGGTATGTGAAGGCAAATTTTTAAAAACCAGTGTGTGTGTACTGTCATGTCCAACTCTTTTTGACCCTATGGACTGTAGCCTGCCAGACTCCTCTGTCCAGGGATCTTCCTGATCCACAGATCAAACCCTCATTTCCTGCTGCTGCTGCTGCTGCTAAGTTGCTTCAGTCGTGTCCGACTCTGTGCGACCCCATAGACGGCAGCCCACCAGGCTCCCCCATCCCTGGGATTCTCCAGGCAAGAACACTGGAGTGGGTTGCCATTGCCTTCTCCAATGCATGAAAGTGAAAAGTGAAAGTGAAGTCACTCAGTCGTGACTCCCATCGACCCCATGGACTGCAGCCCACCAGGCCCGTCCATCCATGGGACTTTCCAGGCAAGAGTCCTGGAGTCTCCTTCATTGGCAGGTGGATTCTTTACCACTGAGCCACCTGGGAAGCCCTATAAAGGCGGATGGTACCACTTTAAGTTACAAAAGTATACCTCTGCTCCAAGCCTAAGTGAAAAATAATCAGGTGATGTTTCTCATCTCATAAACACGTGTCAACGTGTCATCAAATTATCTAAGAAAATAAATTAGCAAAAACTTTAGACCATGAATTAATTCTCTTTCTTGATTTGCTCTCGACATGAGACTGGGGCAGCCTCAGCTTCTGTTTCGCCTTGATGATTGAGGTAATCAATAGCATCTCAGTCAGCATTTCTTCAAGCAACTCCGTGATGATTACAAAATACTTTTCTCAAGTGAAAGCTACTTAATGATATTTAAGTTGTCATTTTTAGGTACAGCTTAGCCTGTAATACCAAACCTGAAACAATAAGAAATAAGTTGTATTCCAGAGTTGGCAAGGCAATCTACTTGTTAATCTTCCACTGAACTGAAAACTAGCCCAGTGAAGATGCCCTGGGCTCCCCCGGTGGTGCCAGTGGTAAAGAGTCCACCTGCCAGTGCAAGAGACGTGAGGGATTCGGGTTCGCTCCTTGAGTCAGGAAGATCCCCCAGAGGAGGGTATGGCGACCCACTCTAGTATTCTTGTGTGGAGAATCCCATGGACAGAGGAGACCTGCAGGCTATAGTCCGTGGGATCGAAGACAGTCGAACACGAGTGAAGCCGTTTAGGAAGCTCGCAAAGATGCTCTGATGAAGTCATGTGCTGAATCAAGAGTAGAAAAAAATTTCTCCAAAAACAATTCCATGTTCTTGATAGTATGCTGTTCCATACAGAAGGTATGAATGGCATGAAGTCTCGATTCAAGCAGAAACATGTAGGGGAATTAGCTTGCATTTATGGAATGATAACTGGTCTAGATTGACTAAAGCAGAGAAGAGTTTGCACAGGAAACAGGAAGAAACAGGACATCAACGACCTTCATAATATACATTCTTTATAACTATAAGTATCGTGGAAAACAAAGGAACATCGGAAAGGACAGAAACATCCCAAATGCATTTTTTCCTAAAAATGCTTCATTTTTAAGGAATATTAAGTCTGATGTCAAAAATATTGATCGCTATGTACAGAGGATTTTTCATAAATGTTTTTAAATGCATGAAATTCCCTGTAAATAAGGTAGATTGCTTTGATAGATAATCCTAACCTTCTACCATGCTCAGCCAGATTTCTTTCACTTTTATCATCTGAAACTGTGAAATTTATTTTGAGATTTTGAACCCGAGAATCAGCCTAAATCTCAGGTTCAAAAAAAAAAAAAGAAAGAAAGGAAAGAAAAAGATGACAGTGTTGCCCTCTTGTGGCATTTTGAAAGACCAGATTGATGCTTAGAGAGATCAGATCTGAAGAGCATCTGTTGCAAACAGATGAGGTAGCCCTGGAATCCAAAGAGCCCCTTTTTCCTTTGGTCTGGTTTAGGAATGCGGCTGGACCCAGTGTTAGGATCCTGGTGAGGTCCCACCTCCCTGAAGCTACAGCTGTGTGCTTGTATGCTAAGTCGCTTCAGTTGTGTCCGACTCTTTGCAGCCTCATGGACTGTATGTAGTCCGCCAGGCTCCTCTGTCCATAGGATTCTGCAGGCAAGGATACTGGAGTGGATTGCTGTGCCCTCCTCCAGGGGATCTTCCCGACCCAGGGATCGAACCGACATCCCTTGAGTCTCCTGCATTGGCAAGGCAGGTTCTTTACCGCTAGCACCAAGAGGAACGTGCAGGGTAACGCAGAGTGAGCCGAGGGGATCAGATCAGGGTCTCAGCGCTCTCTGTCATGTTGAGCGCATCACTAACAGTCTCTCAAGTTGAAACTATTAAAAATAGGGATTTTCCTTCATTTACTCACATCCATCCCATTGGGCATCTTCAGTCCATCCCCGGATCTTCGCTTCTCAGCACATCTTCATCAGCCATTGCTCAGAGTGAAAATGAAGACCCTGTACCAGCTGTCAGGAGAGCCGAGTGCTGGTCTCAGGGCTGCATTTCATTTACGATCTGTACAAAGGTACTTTCCTCTTCAGCCTCATTCCTCTTTAATGAAGACTGAAGGAAGAGAAAATGGGAGCCCGCAGTTACTGAGCTCCCAGCTAGAACCTTGCTCTCTGATCGGTGCTGTTCCTGCCTCATGGGAAGGCGTTATTATCCGTTTATTGATAATGTAACTCAGACAGCTACAGGGACTCACCCGCAAAGGAGTCAGAGTGTACGTATTATCCTCAGTTTTCAGATAAAGGAATTGAGGTTCCGAGAGGTTAGATGACTTCATTGGTGCTTCCCTGGTGGCTCAGACAGTAAAGAATCTGCTTGCAATACAGGAGACCCGGCTTCAACCCCTGAAATTTGGGAAGATCCCCTGGAGACAGAAATGGCTACCCACTCCAGTATTCTTGTCTCGAGAATCCCATGGAAGGAGGAGACTCATGGGCTACAGTCCAAGGGGTCGTGAAGAATCCGACACGACTGAGCTACTAACAGACAAGTTCACAGCGGCTAGCAGAGAAGGAGTTAGGGTCCAATCCAGATGTTTCTGATATTATAGTAGCACCTTTACTGACAGTGAATGAGTGATTAATAGATTAGTGGCCGTGTATTTTTGAGAAATCCTGCACTGAACAAAATTGATCAGGTTTTCTTCAGAGTTCCCAAGGCCTTTGAGATCTAAATGTCCACAGCCATGCCTGTGGCTCCTTTCCAGACGCCTTCACTCTGTAGATCTCTGGGATCTGCCCACAAATTGTTTTCCCTTACTCATCTAATCAAAGATCTTCCCCGATTATTCAGTCCATCTCGAAGAGCTTTTTTGTCCTCATGTTTCTTTCCATGATTGTCTTTAATGATATCTGCTGCTGTTGCTAAGTCACTTCAGTCGTGTCTGACTCTGTGCGACCCTGTAGACGGCAGCCCACCAGGCTCCCCCTGGGATTCTCCAGGCAAGAACACTGAAGTGGGTTGCCATTTCCTTCTCCAATGCATGAAAGTGAAAAGTGAAAGTGAAGTTGCCCAGTTGTGTCCGACTCTTCACGGCCCCATGGACTGCAGCCCACCAGGCTCCTCCGCCCATGGGATTTTCCAGGCAAGAGTACTGGAGTGGGGTGCCATTGTAATGATATCTGCCATATAATTTATTTTAGTGATGTAATTTCATTGGGCTGCTCTGGTAAAGAATCTGCCTGCCATGCAGGAGACCCCAGTTTGATTCCTGGGTCAGGAAGATCCCCTGGAATAGGGCTTGGCAACCCACTCCAGTATTTTTGCTTGGAGAATCTTCATGGACAGAGGAACCTGGCAGGCTCCAGTCCATGGGTGGCACAGAGTCAGACATGACTGAGCAACTAGGCACAGCACACAGTTTCATTAAATATTTCTTCTCTGCTAAATTTCAAATTCCTAGAGGGCAGAAATTAGCTCAGTGATAACTATAGAGCCTTTCAAACAAGCAGACACTCTGAAAATAATTGTGAAATATGCGAGTAAGATGATGTGGTTATGCCAATCACGTTTATATTTAAGTTTGCCTGGGATGTTCATGGCTGGCGTGTCAGGCGTCCCTAACGAGTTGTTTCAGCAGAGGCCTGGCATAGGCTGCCCAGAAGGTTTTCTAAAATAGAACCCGCAGGCATCCTGACACTGTCAGAGAAGGATTTGATCGACAGGAGATTTCAAGGTCCTTTAAATCACATTCACGTTGTTAAAACCTTCGCATTAGAGGGGATTATATGAGTCTGCAAGATGAAAGAAATCGAGACCTTAGTTCATCTGTAGCGATTTATCATCCCGGCATCTCGCCTTCTCAGGCTGCGTACATAGCTGAGACTTCCCCGAGCTCTGCAGAGCCTCGGAGCAGGAGTTCAGCCAGCAGCATCCTACTCAGCTCAAAGAACAAATGCACAGTCACTGACTTTGGGGGCTGGAGGGACTCGTAGAGGCCATCCTGACAGGTAATTTTCCAACTGTGCAGAGTCCTGGGAAAGGGGAAGGGTTGGGAACATTTGATTACATTTTTATTCCACAAGATATGTTTACATATTTCTAAAACGCAATAAAATTTTAACACATCAGATGTCTCCTTTTTGACTACTGCTGCCAGCTTTTATTTTCGGCTCTTTCTACATGATTAAAGATTATCCTAGATTGAGGTTAAATACTATTTTTTTAAATTGTAATTTCTCAGGGTCTATACAATCACAAGAAAATAAAGTGGATATTAAGACCAGTTGTAAAATCTATAAAATTGCAGCTCTCAGTCATAGCTACTAATTTCAAAATATCATTTTTGTTCTGGCTGATGGATCTGATCATAATAAAAGGTTGAAGGACAAGTTTATGAAATACGCTTGTTGTAACTCCGAAAGTTGGTGATGGACAGGGAGGCCTGGCGTGCTGCGGTCCATGGGGTCGCAAAGAGTCGGACACGACTGAGTGACTGAACTGAACTAATGAAGCATCACCTTTGCTGTTTCATATTTTGGATTTTTCCTTGTTTCAGAGCTTTCTGATATATTTGCCTCAGAGGAAACTCAGGGCCAGAGCATAGCTAAAATTCTCTGGGTCCCTTAATTCCACATTTGATAGTTTGCTTTCCCGTGTCCTCTGCCATGTCTCCTTTTAAAGCCAAACCCTACACAGGGGATCAGGATGAAGTCTGCCATTCAGTGGCTGAGAAATGTAAAATGATAGAGCTTTCACTTTTTCCCTTCCCACGAGGTTCCTCTTAGACCGACCCGCAGGGCAGCCTACGTCTGACTGATGTCTGTGCTGACCTGAGTTCACTGGCTCTCCAGTGGCCCACCATCTACAGGTTTGGTCTTTGCACATCTTTGAGACTTCCCATTTTGAGAACACAGCATAAAAAGCAGGCCTTTGTGAGAGTGTGTTGGAATTCTCCTTAGGAACTCAGCAAACCCAAGTGTCTTCCAGAGTCAGAAGAAATCTGTTCTAGGAGTGGGCTGTGTACCTCCCAGCCAGAGCAGACTCCTCTCCCCGAGTGTGGTGAACACCAGGCAGGGGTTAGTGTTTGCCCCTGAGGAGGCATGCTGGATAGCTGACCTCCTGCCGAACTACAACGTGGAGGGAAGAATTGGGGGGTTTATTCTTTGTCAAGTTCACAGACTTGTACTCTCTGTGCCTCAGGCTAATAGACACTTAACCTTGGGGAAATAGATTTGTATGCTTCAGAAGGATGGACTTCTATTTACAAGTTTTCCCTGATCACTTTTGCTCCTGCAGCGAAGTTCATGTTAATTTGAATTCATAAAAGGTAAAAACTCATGAAAGCTTGTTTATTTTCTGTTCTGTCTTTGATTTATTGAATGAGTGAACTAGATGTTTCTCATGAGGCCCCAGTTATTAATACTCTCTTTCCACGTTTGCTCAAGACCGTCTTTGGAAAGACAGTGAAGTTGAGAGGGTGGGGAAAACATCTTTTGTTACATTTTAGGACATTGTGAAGAAGAGACAACTTCAAGAATGAATTACTTAGAAGAATAAAGTATCTTCACTATGTGGAAGAATTCTTTTATTTCTACTCCTAAAATCTGTATATAACCTGGATAGTAAGTAAACACCTTTTGATAAGATCTTAAAAATAAATCTTCAGGAACCCTAGCCAAGACTTATGTTTGGGCCAAAGTAATGACTTCTTTGAATCTTTTATTCTGTGACCATTGTAGCTATCTTTAATTGGCAATTTTTTAATTCTTTGATTCATTAATTTATTCAACAAACATTTATTAAGTGCATGCTGTGTCTTGGAAGGACAAAATATATTTACAGATTGAGTTTAGTAACTTTTTATATACCCACAAGTATGCACATACACAGAGAAGGCAATGGCACCCCACTCCAGTACTCTTGCCTGGAAAGTCCCAGGGACGGGGGAGCCTGGTGGGCTGCCGTCCATGGGGTCGCTAAGAGTCAGACACGACTGAGCGACTTCACTTTCACTTTTCACTTTCATGCATTGGAGAAGGAAATGGCAACCCACTCCAGTGTTCTTGCCTGGAGAATCCCAGGGACGGGGGAGCCTGGTGGGCTGCCGTCTATGGGGTCGCACAGAGTCGGACACGACTGAACTGACTTAGCAGCAGCAGCATGCACATACAATGAAATAAACATAAACATAGGGAGGATCTACATGAATCAAATGTTTCCTGTTTTTAACTTTTGATGGTAGTGCTGGTGTTAGTCGCTCAGTCGTGTCTGACTCTTTGTGACCCCATGGACTGTGGCCCACGAGGCTCCTCTGTCCATGGGATTCTCTAGGCAAGAATACTAGAGTGGGTAGCCATGCCCTTCTCTAGGGAATCTTCCTGACCTAGGAATCAAACCAAGGTCTCCTGCATTGCAGGCAGATTCTTTACCATCTGAGCCACCAGAGAAACCCTTTGACGTCTGGGTTTCAGGCAATCTATATTTTTTTCCTTTTATACTTATTTAAACAGTTTCAGTTTATTTGTGATATAAAAAATGTTATTAAAAACATTACAGAGCACCTGGGGTGTTGAAAGAAACACAAGATGAATTTTTGCAATCTACGGTGAAGGAAACACAATCAGACGAAGCTTTTGTAGAAACACCAGGAAGCATCATGACAAGGGCTCTGGTATGTTTGTGCATTCAGCCCTCTGCAGGTTCGGAGGAAGAGCACCAGCTTCCCTTGGAAGAGGGCACGTGGAGGCAGTAATTGGAAATTTGGGGCAGATGATGAGTAGGAGGTCACAAGTTGCACAAGAAAGAAAACCACATTTCTTGCAGTGCGAAGACGCAACGCTGTGTGAACAACTGACGTGTTTGATAAGGGTGACAGATAGGTCAGTATACAGGGCGTTGCAGGAGATGAGATTAAAGTGAACCCAGCGAGCCACACAATCAAGGGTGTAGTGGGTCCCCTAAAAATATATCCACACCCACCCCCCAGAACCTGTTGGTGCTGCTTATTTGGAAAAGGAAACTTTATCAGTATCATTAGGCATCTGTAGATGAAGAGATCCTTCTGGACTGTCTGGATGAGCCCTATATCCAATCTCAGTGTCCTATAGAGGGGACCCATGGACAGAAGAGAAGACACAGAAGAGGCCATTGATGATGGGGCGGAGATTGGGGTGAAGTGGCTTCAAGCCAAGGAAGGACCAGCATTTCCTTCAACCCCCAGGCATCAGAAGAGTCAAGGAGCGAAATCTCTCTCAGAGCCGCTGGAAGGAGCATGGCCCTCCCAACACCTCCAGAGCTGAGGGAGACTACATTTCTGCTGCTGTAGGCCACCGAATTTGTGACAACGGCCACAGGAAATTAATACAAAAGGCACTGCATGCCATATAATGAAGAGGTTCATATGGATTTTAGTTGGGAGTAAAGGCATCATATTTGTGTTACAAATATGCAAGGACTTGTAAATTTTTCCAAGAATTATGAGACATCAAAGAAGGCAATTTATGTCACACAATTTAAGTACACAGAACCCTGTATTTTATATACAGAGAATTCCATGCTGAACAATTTAGCTCTTTTCACAGGCAACCAGGTGCATGGTGTGAAAATGCTCATTCGTGTCCAACTCTTTGTAACCCCATGGACTGTACCCTGCCAGGCCCTTGGAAATCTATGGGATTTTCCAGTCAAGAACACTGGAGTGAGTTGCCAAGTCCTTCTCCAGGGGATCTTCCTGACCCAGAGATCGAACCCACGTCTTCTGCATTAGCAGGCAGATTCTTTACCACTGAGCCTCAAGGGAAGCCTGTGGAACCAGAGTATAATGGCTGTACTGAAATCAAAGTCAGCAGATTCAGAAAGGCATCCTTTTTGCAATAAAGACTTTCTCTAAATGCATCTTTTTTCCTTCTGCTGTGAAGTTGTCTACCTGAGTTCCTTAAGTCCAGCCCTGATTTGGGTGTCCAAATCATAGCCTGTCCAAATGTTTGACTAGCAGTTTGTCAATGGACAGTGCCATTTCCCTGTCTGCCTCTCAGAATAGTGATGAATGTGAAGATGAAATACTGTATGATTTGGCACAAGGGGATGTGTAACTGGGTTGACTGTGTAGCTGTGGGTACCCTCAGCCCACGATGATTAGGTGTCGAATGGAAACGTGTCAGGTGGCTCGTCCTGCAGGCCAGGAGGCTCCTGTGAAGCCGTGGGCTGTGTGTGTCTTCTCCTCCTGGTGAGGCAAAATACAGGCCACCTTCATAATTAATTTCTTCCCACGATGGGTTTTCTTCCGTCAGACAGAGGAGATGCTAATCAGATAGGAAACTCATGATCAATGTATCCAGGCAGGAAATGAGTGTGAGACTTTGTCCTCTATCTTCTGATCAATATATCCAGACAGGAAATGAGGGTGAGCTGTGTCCTCTGTCTTCTCAACTGGAAAAAAGATGTTAGGACACTGTGAATTCCAGACGCTGTTCAGGACTGAGCGACCTGTGCAGCGAGTACCAGCAGGTGGGGCTCAGGCCCGTGTGATGGCAGAGAGTGACCTGTGGTTCTCCCAAAGAGTTTTGTCTTTCTACGCAGTGTTTTCTCACCGTAATTCCTTCCCAAATCCCTTTTTTACATTGGCGCTAACTGAATGTGTGGTAAGAGGAATTATCCCTCCGTTTTTTAAAAAAATTATTTTCCTTATTTAAGCACGTGCATCTCAATTGTAGTTTTCACTGCCTTAACTTTCACTTTCCCTCTTGCCTTTTCACATCCTTCCTTGACTTCAAGACTAGCCATGCCCAGTAATTCTCCTCTTCCCCTGGAGTTTATTTGGAGCCAGAACCAATGGGGTGCTAGTGGTAAAGAACCCGCCTGCCAATGTAGGGCACTCAAGAGACACTGGTTCCATCCCTGGATCAGAAAGATCCCTTGGAGAAGGGCATGGCAACCCGCTCCAATAATCTTGTCTGGAGAATCCCATGGACAGAGGAGTCTAGCAGCCTGCAGTCTATAGGTTTGCAAAGAGTTGGACACAACTGAAGCAACTTAGCATGCACCCACGATCAGAATAAAGACTTCATTTCCCAAGTCACAAAGTTCTGGCCAGCAGGATGTCAACAGGAGGGATTTACGGAATACGCAGGAAGTATCTTAAAGGGAGGTTCAAGTATTGGTTCGTGTTGCAGGCTCAAGTATTGACATGATGCCTTGATGGTGAAATGGTATCGTGAGGGTAACAGAGGGAACCAGGGAGAGAGAGCTGGAGTCCCCGGGGATGTGGGGTCTCTGGCCAACCCTGGATTGCTTACGATTAACTGACAGAGATGTAAACTTCTACGTTGCTCAAGCCACCATCCGTTTGGAACCTCTGTGCCACAGTTCAACGTGTCTTCCAAGGCCAAGGTCCACTGGCGGAGTTGAAGCTGTGATCCAAATTACCGCACCGGCAAGGTGTGGTTGAAAGAGTAACATAAAGGGGGTATACGGCTACCGAGAATCTCTTGCCTCAAAAATACATTGACCTGAGACCTTTTGTTGCTATACATATTGTGAACTGACTCATTCCACATATATAAACGTCCTTGATTACAGGTTTAGCACAGGCATTGCTTTGCAGAACTTAATAGCAGAAAGAAACTAACAGAGAAAGGCAGGGGGATATTGCAGAGTCAAAATGGTTGTAATTCCCACTTCAAGTTGAGATATTCAAAAGCTTTTCTCATAGGCGGCAATGGATCTCTGTGTATAACCTAACTCTCTTTTTGTCATTACAATCATAGCACAGTAAGCACTTCTGCTTTGCTCTCCTGTAGATAGGAATGTAGTTTTCATAGAAGTCATTTGTCCCAGAGAAGTTCTTCATCAATGAGGCTCGTTCACTGCCTCCCTTTCTGGACTGCTCCTCTGCACCTGCTGGGGGTAGCTATTGTTTCCATCAGAATAAACCGTGATGGATTATCACTCTGGGTATCTCTACATGTTTTAGAATGATTTCTCTGCTTGTTGTGTGACTTACTTTGTTGCCTTTGGCAGGGAACTGTAGAGCAGGCCCACAATAGACTTCACAATCTCATTGTTGCTTGGTAATTGAACCTCCACATTTATTGCATTAGAGCAAAATAGCAAGCCCCTGACACGTAAGGAGCTGGTACACTGTCTGGAGGGACTAGTTGTGCTGAATAATGAACAAGTAGGAAATATATATAAGCACATAGTTTGGGCAGTTATTCTCTAAACCAATGAGATCGTCCCTCTGGGAAGCGATACGGTTAGTGATACTTTAGAGATGATCTCTCTGCTTGGATTTAAACACTGAGTTTACCTTCCGATTCAGTCCACAAATGAGGCCACAAGACAGCTTCATCCTCTTTATTAGGCAAGATGCCTCTGCAGAAGGAAGTTAACTTCTTCAGCAACGCGGCCATGGCCCAAGGCATCCATGTGCACAGCAGACGACAAAAGACTGTACGTATGGCATACATGCATCTACGTTCCTGCTGCATCTCCGTCTTTACCACTTTTCCTCAGGTCAGAAACTCTAGAGAAGTTCTAAAGTGGAAGACTGAGCTGAGAGATGTGTGTTGGTGGTGTGAAGTTCCTCTGTACCACCTCCATAGGAAAGGCGTAGAGCAAAGAAATTTGCAAGAATGATTCTGAACTTCAGAGCATCATAAAAGTCCTTGGGCAACAGCAAAGCAGCAGAAAGTTCACTCACCATTTCCTCTCACGGCTGGTCAAGTATTCACAGCCTGCAGTGAGGTATTTCCCACAGTTGTGATTCTTCTGCACCTTTTCAAACCTGATCTGGTCACTTCCCAATAAAACTATATCCATCACAATATAGGTTGAGGAGCATCCTCAAGTGAATATGCTGCTGTTCTTTTTTTGAAGGAAAAATATGAAGAAAAAATTCTAGACCCATCACATATTCAGTAACAGACCAGACTCATGAAAAGCCCCATCTTTTTATCTCAGTGTCAAAAGTCACATCATTCTGAGTCTGTGTCAGGCTTTCAGAGACAGGTGTTCGTGAACTTGGGACTTAAGCTCGTGTCTGGCCCTGTTTCCAGATTTGTGTTAAGGTCCTTGTGTGTGAGTGCTCAGGCACTCAAGCGTGTCCGACCCTTTGTGACTCCTTGGACTGCAGCCCTCCAGGCTCCTCCATCCGTGGAATTCTTCAGGCAAGAATACTGGAGTGGGTTGCCATGCCCTTCTCCAGGGAATATTCCCAACCCAGGGGTCGCACCCAGGTCTTTTTCACTGAAGGTAGGTTTGTTACTGTCTGAGCCACCTGGAAAGCCCTGTTAAGGTCCTTAACCACCTTGAAGATGAAGTGGAAGGAGAATGCTGACTCCTTTGCTTAAACCTTAGCTCATTTGGTCAACAGCATCGAGTACTGAATCTGCACGAGAGGTGCTATGCTGGTGCTGAGAACTGAGCAGCCTGGCATTCCCATCCTTAAGGAGTGGATGGGCAGAGCCAGACCCTGTGATCTGGATGCACGGACTCCGGAGCAAAGATGGGTGCAGGAGAGTGCATGATGCCTCCTGGGTGTGTCTGCACTGCTAACCAGGCTGCTAGCACTGTGTTCCCCTGGTAAGCCCCTGGAGTGTGTGTTACACCTGCAGGCTTAGATTTGATGGACAGCCGTGTGCCTGCATCTCACATCCACACAGTATGGCTGCCTAGCCTCTGTGCTTTCTGAAGTTTCTACAAAAATGAAATAGTTGGCACTTCTTTTTCGAGATGAGTAACAAATTTTTATATCAAAGACAAATTTGACCTCTCTGTGTCAACATTACTTTAAGTACCTGAAGAGACCCACTGTACAATTTTTTAAGTGTTGTGAGCTATAGCAATTGTTTAACAAACCAAGATACTTTGCATCTAGTCAAGGCTATGGTTTTTCCAGTAGTCATGTATGGATGTGAGAGTTGGACCATAAAGAAAGCTAAGCACTGAAAAATTGATGCTTTTGAACTGTGGTGTTGGAGAAGACTTTTGAGAGTCTCTTGGATTACAAGGATATCCAACCAGTCAATCCTAAAGTAAATTAGTCCTGAATATTCACTGGAAGGATTGATGCTGAAGCTGAAACTGCGATACTTTGGCCACTGATGTGAAGAGCTGATTCATTGGAAAAGACCGTGATGCTGGCAGAGATTGAAGGCAGGAGGAGAAGGGGACGACAGAGGATGAGATTGTTGGATGCCATCACCAACTCAATGGACATGAGCTTGAGCAAGCTCCAGGAGTTGGTGATGGGCAGGGAGGCCTGGTGTGCTGCAGTCCATGGGGTCACAAAGAGTCAGATATGATGACTGAGCAACTGAACTGAACTGAATTGAAGTAGCTTTTGTTTCTCAGCAAAAAGAGAAATATTCCAAATATGATGTTACGAATGGTATTCAAAACATAGCTTACTATTTACTCAGCTCATTATTTACTAGAATGTTCAGAAAGTATGATGATGAAAGTTTTTATTTCTGCCCATTTATGCCTGTTTAATTTCATTTATGGCTGTTTTTTCTCAAGGACACTCTCCCTAAAAGAAGCCACTTGTCACTGGATTTCCAGGTGACCTTATATCACCCAAAGGAGACAGGGAAATGCAACATGAAATTTATTTCACTGCACCCTCTCTTTGAAATAAAATTAAATGTTTTACAATTTTATTTATAAACCCTATTGAGGAATTTCTGATCCAAGAAGTATTTAGACCCAACTTATTCATAATCCTGAGGCCAATTTTAGAACAAATCAAAAATTATCTCATTTATTGTGGGTCTTAAACATAAGCAAGTCCTGAGTAAAACCAGATATTTATTCTGAATGAATCAGATAAACTGTATTTATCGACCTCATGTAGGATAAACAGTGTTCTGTGCAAGATTGTATAGAATCCTCTTTGACCATTAGAAAACTGCTGAAGTTAGTACTTGTAGGAATACTAAGATTTTAGAGGAACATCTGACTATCTGATGGTCTAGATAGGAATGGACAAACCAAATACAAATGCTTGACTTGAGGATTTTAAAGCATATGCAGTATTAAGTGGCTTAATTTATTCTAATAGAAGTTCAACGGTTAGGCATGTGATCTGTTGTTTTCCATATAAGATTTATTTTTCACTTGATGATTCCAATTGATGTATGATAAGACTTTGAATTTTGGGAACATCATGATTCTATGAAAGAGGATATAAGATATTGTATCAGTCTGAATAATGAGCATAAAGGCATGTTTAGAGAAAAAAACACCTCACCAATTGCAGATATACCAGTTTTGCATCATCCGTGGCTGCGCTGTGTGTGTGCCCAGGGGGACATGTGTGTGAAGACTCAGCCTCACGTGGATGCCCACGTGGACACACGCATTGAACACTCAGCATCGCTTGGGTGCCCACATGGACACGCACATGAACACTCGGCATCACTTGGGTGCCCGCAGGGACACACGTGTGAACACTCGGCATCACGTGGGTGCCCGCGCGGACACGCACGTGAACACTCGGCATCACGTGGGTGCCCGCGCGGACACGCACGTGAACACTCGGCATCACGTGGGTGCCCGCAGGGACACGCACGTGAACACTCGGCATCACGTGGGTGCCCGCAGGGACACGCAGATGAACATTCAGCTGTCATGTGGGTGCCCACATGGACACGCATGTCAACGCTCACAGGGAATTCCTGTCAGGACACTCGGTGCTTTGCAGGGCTGTAGGAGCTCCATCTCCCTCAAAAAGCTCTTATTTTGGCTTGAATTGAGTTACCCAAACAAGATATTTTGAAATCCCAACCCCAGAACCTATGAAAGTGACCTTATCTGCAAATATTAATTCCTTCCTTTTTTACCTTATTCCTGTATCTTTTTAAAACTAACCTTCTGCTGTGCCATCCTCTGATTGCAACATTTTTCTCCAGTCTTATTTCTTCTTCTAATTCACCCTATTCCCATTCTCAGCTCATTTTTTTTTTTTTTTCTTGACTCATCTTCCTCTTCCATATTCTTACATCCTGGGTCTTTCCAGTGTCTTCTTTTTCCCCACTGTGCTTTCTCCTGGGATGTTCTCCCTGTCTGTTGCCACACTGACTATTTTTATGTTCGTGTGTCTGGTCTTCAGCTTTCCCTGAGCAATAGATTCCAACCATCTAATACTCACTTCCTGAACCAGTTACATTCTTGGCTCTTCTGTGAGCTTTTTGCAACGGTCTTCATCAGAAGGCTTCAAAGTTCTCATCAAAAGTCACTTCCTTTTGTCAGTATTCCCTGAACCCCTCAAGCCTAGCTCTGCAGGAAATGTAATTAGTACCTTTCATTTGTCTATCCGAGTGCACGCTCATGATAGAGGAGGGCTGAACCATTAATTGGTAAGGAAAGGAAGTTCTTGGTTGTTGGTCTACAAAGTAAAATATTTCTATGTATGTAAGATTTGACTGGAAAAAAAGGGAACCTGAAACCGATAAAGCCTCTCAGTTCAGTTCAGTTCATTTCAGTCGTTCAGTCGTGTCCGACTCTTCGAGACCCCATGAATCGCAGCACCCCAGGCCTGCCTGTCCATCACCAACTCCCAGAGTTCACTCAAACACATGTCCATCGAGTCAGTGATGCCATCCAGCCATCTCATCCTCTGTCGTCCCCTTCTCCTCCTGCCCCCAATCCCTCCCAGCATCAGAGTCTTTTCCAATGAGTCAACTCTTCGCATGAGGTGGCCAAAGTATTGGAGTTTCAGCTTCAGCATCAGTCCGTCCAATGAACACCCAGGACTGATCTCCTTTAGAATGGACTGATTGGATCTCCTTGCAGTCCAAAGGACTCTCACGAGTCTTCTCCAACACCAAAGTTCAAAAGCATCAATTCTTCAGCACTCAGCTTTCTTCACAGTCCAACTCTCACATCCATACATGACCACTGGAAAAACCATAGCCTTGACTAGATGGACCTTTGTTGGCAAAGTAGTGATAAAGTAATGATAAAGCCTATACATTTAATTACTGATTTCCAGGAAACATGGGAGAAAGAACATATCAAATAACACCTTTGATATGCAGTCAGTAAACTGAGACTATAGGAAATCCTACAGGAAAAAAGAGATGGATTATTAACCAAAAATGTTGCAACAGAAAAAAAAGAAAGACAGCAGGAGACAATAGAGAGAATGAGAGAGAGAAGGGTAGCTGTAAGATTAGAAACAAGCTTTCAAAAATCAGCCTATTACAATCTTTGCATTATGATTTGACCATACTATTAAAAATTATGAATAAGAAATTTGATTACAGTAAGCAATTTACTATATGTTCTAGGTATGATAATTGATGATGCTGATTTTTTTTAATGTTTAAAATATGTTTTTTAAATAAAATATATCAATATAATGTCTAACATTTATGTCAGAATAATCCAGAGTATGAAAAAGTAGGTGGAAATACAGATCAATTACAGTTTGCTATGAGTTAAAATCAGTTGATAGGATGCGAGGGTTCATTTATTCTCTTTTCTTTCTTTGTATTTGAAAGCTTTCATAATTAAAAAAAAAAATAAAGTTGGTTGAACTTGCCAAATAACAACTAAGCCTCCAATTTTCATGATTTGAAAAGGATGAGATATTTCATTAGCAGTTCAAGTCCGTGTGGATTTGATGATTCCAATGGGGTTTTGATCTGAAAGTGAAGAGGAAAGACTATTCGGGCCTGAATTCTTCTGGGATCTGGCCACCATAGACTGGTGGAGGTTGTGTTAACAGTTTGAATCAAGATTAGGCTGTAATACACTATTGAGTCCAAGATAATTAGAACTCTACCCAAACTTCCTTTGGCTCTGATTCATTTTCTTTCCAATGCCATTTTTGTTGACTTGTGGATGCATACAAATGCCTACTTTTATCGTCTTTTTTATTAGTTCCCTAGCAGGCATCATCAGAGTAATTATTTCCATTGTCATGCATTTAATTTTACCTTGTCTTCCACATGCTGCTACAAGTCATTTGCAAATTCTCACATCGATGCAACAGCATAACCACATTTGTGACCATCAGCTCTAAAAATCAATTTTTCCCTTGTGCCCATAGTAAAAATAATGACAGGTTATATAATGCGAGTTTTATCATGACAGGAGAGCAGAACTTATGTGGCATACTAATTTGTTCATTAAAGTGCAAATGAACGAATTACAATCAAAGGTGGTTGCCTGGTTTCCTTCTGCCTCTGTTGTCCAGAAACGCACACTCCACTCAGATGGGAGGCTGACAAAGATGGAATCTTTGGAGCCCTTGAGGGCACTTGGATTTCAACCCACTTAAAAAGTGATTAAAATGCCACCCTCTAGAGGCAGCAATATTTTTTATATGGGTCCTTAAGTGGAAAGATACTGATTCTGTGGGAAAAGGAAGGAAAGAAGGCAGAAAATAACCTTTTCAGGAGTAGAACTTAGAAATTTGTACCGACATGCCACTCAATGCTTCTTTAATATTTATAGAATTGGCTGCTTGTAAAGGCGTATTGTTTGTGTCTTTGATGAAGTGACACCATAGCAGCTGTTCTAAGTGGATCACAAATTCCATTCTAAACAGGGCATTCGAGGGCAAAGACCAGACTAACTCAGACCTTGAAGTCCAGTGGAAGAGGAGGACAATCACCAGTATATCCATTAGCAAAGCGCCACCCGTCAACAGGACAATATAATTGTGTTCAGGTGGGAGATGTGCACTGTGGGACTGGGGTCCAGGGGAAATCCCAGCAGGAGAAAGAGACTTATTGAAAAGTGGGATCCATCTGATGTGGAGGAAGAGAGAAGAAGGAATTCTCAGAATGAGGGCAGTGAACAGACTCCCAGGGAAGGGTGTGTCTGGAGGAGTCCCGGAGCCAGCCTGACTAGGGCAGAGAAGGTACGATTAAGGGGACAGTCAGAGACATCGTTCAGGGTCTCCAAGGATGCCCAGGACTTGAAGCAGTTTTCAAAACCAGGAATTAACACCCAGTGGGGCTTTAAGGGCAAAGTGCTCTGTGGTTGACAGGCTGTACAGGGGCGCTGTCTCTCCAGGCGATTTGTCTTCACATCCAGAACCGACGAAGCCCCTACACAAACAGAGAAAAGACATGTTGCTCATCAGAATCAACATTTCAATTATGTAAAATTTGATGGTTTCAAGCTTGCACATTAGCATGGATCTCTCTTTGGGGATGCTGACTGAATTCACTTGTGTAATATATTGTGTTCAATGGTGCAGGCGCCAGACATATTTATTCTCCCGGCAGTGGCAAAGGGCATTGTATTTTTAATTTCAACACTGTGTTTCTTTTGTGTATTTTCAAGAGACATGTTTCTGGGAGTATCTTCTTCAGGCTTCATATAAGGAGGTCTGGTATTTCAAACAGCTGAATTAGCATTCCTTATCTCGTGGTGTGTGGTTAACATAACTTCACAGCTAATAGTGCGGGTTAAAAACACTGCGGAGATTTGTTTCCCAGCATTTACCAAGTGCCATGAGCTTCAAAGCTTTTCTTTCTTGACTGCTCAAATGCTTTGTGTGGCAGTTTCCAGTATTCGTTTCTTTTGGCAGTTGGGGAAACTGCCAAAATGTACCATCAGAAAAGTTAGGTAACTTTCTTATGGTAAGACAGCAAAAGAAATGATGACATCAGGAATCAAATTATACCAATATTATTATTATGACATTAATAATTTATTAAGTTATGAATAAATTCTTTGTGTATGCATGTTAAGTTGCTGCAGTTGTGTGTGACTCTTTTCGACCCCTTGGACTGTTTAGCCCACCAGGCTCCTTTGTCCATGGGATTCTCCAGGCAAGAATATTGGAGTGTGTTGCCATGCCCTCCTCCAGAATATTAAACCATTACTAAAGGTCCGTCTAGTCAAGGCTATGGTTTTTCCAGTGGTCATGTATGGATGTGAGAGTTGGACTATGAAGAAAGCTGAGTGCCGAAGAATTGATGCTTTTGAACTGTGGTGTTGGAGAAGACTCTTGTGAGTCCCTTGGACTGCAAGGAGATCCAATCAGTCCATTCTAAAGATCAGTCCTAGGTGTACATTGAAGGGACTGATGCTGAAGCTGAAACTCCAATACTTTGGCCACCTCATGTGAAGAGCTGACTCATTGGAAAAGACTCTGATGCTGGGAGGGATTGGGGGCAGGAGGAGAAGGGGACGACAGAGGATGAGATGGCTGGATGGCATCGCTGACTCGATGGACGTGAGTCTGAGTGAACTCTGGGAGTTGGTGATGGACAGGGAGGCCTGGCGTGCTGCGATTCATGGGGTCACGAAGAGTCGGACAGGACTGAGCCACTGAACTGAACTGAACTGAAATGTGATTGAATTATATGGTATATATATAAGGTATATTTTTATATAAAATATTTTCACATTTTATTACTATTTCATATTTTAAAATCATTAAAATTTTCACATTTTATATAAAATAGGTAGAAAGACATGTGCTTATGTATATACATATATATAGAAATATATATATGTGTGTGTACACACATATATGTACCTGTGCAGAGATATACATGTGTGTGTTAATGTCTGTATATATGTACATTACTATATAACTCTTTTGTTTGTTTCTTCATTTATTTCCTTATTGCAAATGCAGTATAAGCACCCAGTCCTGAAACTGTGAGCTACACTTGATATCGTGTGTGCAATTAATGGGTCATGGGGAACTTGACAGTGACCCCTAACCTATAGTGAGCTGTGCTGAGCAGTTTATTCGAAAACTCCTCAGGAAACTAAATTCTCCAGTTTATGCCCATCTGTTACTGCATCGCTCTCTGCAAGAAAGTATGAAATCATTTGTCATTATCATCTCCAGATTATGTCTCCCTACTTTGGCAGTCACATTTCTTTTTTATAGGAGTGAGCGAAGTACTCTGGAGAATACAAAAGGGCCCTTCCCTTGGACTGTGCTTCCCCTCCAGTCCTCTGTTAGAGATTCCAGAGCTACTTCCTCTGGGATGTTTTTCTTGGTCCCTCAACCAGAAGTTATCTCGCTTGCTCTGTCTCTCTCAAGACTTGTGACAATACCCTTTCTACATCCATCTCCTTTCTACATTGCACTGTACATGCTCTTGTACATCTCTTCCTTTCTTTATGAGATTTCAGGCCACTTTATGTCTGACTCATCTTCTGTCCCTCACTGCGTCTGTGTGACACAGGGCACCTTGGGAGTCACCACACGTTGATGGGAACTGCAGGACTGTAACATAGAAAAGGTTTGAGTTCAGCAGAATCAGTGACTTTGGCATGGTTGGCATTTGTTTCCTCAAATTGGAGTTCTAAGGCAAACTGCAAATTTTCTCAGTAAATTCAACAGTTTTCTGGAAATTTGTTTTTGCCCTTGTAGATCTGACCGCAGAACGTGTCCCTCTGCAGCATAGATAACAAGAGAACTCAACAGGAGTTGAGTTTATTTTAGCAAGAGTTAGCTTCTCTCTAACAATAGAATTTTACTTCCAAAAGTTTTATTTACTCTTGTTTAGTGTTTAACCGTGAACTTTGAAAAACACAGTTGCCAGCTGTTACTGGGAGTCCTTTAACTTCCAAAGCTTTGCCCTGGAGGTGTCAGTTTCAGGATCCGCGTGTTTACAGCCCCTTCCTGATCACAAGTGCTCCTCAGTGAGGCAGGATGGGCATGAATGGAGAGGTCGGCAGGCTTCGGAACAGAGTCGTGCTAGAACAGGGCAAATAGACCATTCACTTTGAAGTGATAAAGGCTACCCACACTGTAATTTTGCTTCCCAAGCAATTTCAGTCATCTTGGTCGATAGACACTAATCTGAAAGAATCTAAAGTTTGGGGGAGCCATTTTGCACTGAGCTCACTAGAGACCTAAATTCTGTTTTTGTTGTAGACCCTTGACAGTTTGGAAAACTTAATTAACTGAGCATCCCTACGGTGTCATAGAGTTCATATTTTCATTAAAATCCACCCCTGCCTAATATGGCTAATGTAGACTATCTTGGAGGACTGAATTGCAGATGTGAGCCAGTACTAAAGTGTGGTTACTGGTGGATCAGAGGGCACGTCCACAGAGCTTCATGCAAGATCCACGAAGCTTCTGAGGTTTTAGATTCTGCTTCTGTACCTACCCCAGGAGCATCACATCAGACTGTGTGTTTGTTAGAGGAGGGGGCACTCGGGACCCTGTATCACAGGCGTTCAGGAAGGCAGTACTGGTCACAGTAAGGAGGGCCTTTAGTCAGACAAGGGCCGTGTAGCAACCAATCCTAGATTTGCACTGAAATGTTTCGGGGCCAGGAGTCTCAGTGATAAAATGCACTGAGGTACCTTGTCCTCTGATGCTGTTCTTCACCTTTCTCAATTTCCAGGCAGCACCTTCTGCACAGGCAACTTCTTTAGAAAAATCCAGAGAAAATATATTCTAGAACTTACCATCATTTTGCCAAAATTACTGATTGCCAAGACCAATATTTCTCAAACTGAAGTTGGAGACTGATTCCCTCTCATAGCCTTGCTTAGAAAATCATGTAGCCTAATTTATCCCTCTCCCTTTGTTTTTGGCTTTTTAGAAACTATTTGTTTGCTTCTGCTTCAAAAACTCTCTTTTTTGTGCATGAGTACTCTCTGTCCTCTAAGATGACCTATGATGGGTTTGAGGCTGTAAACCTAGTCATAGAAGCACTGTTTTCCGCGAGACCTGCCACCTCAGTGTGAACCACTGTCTCCAGAGCAAGAAGACCAAACAAGTCAATCCTAAAGCAAATCAACCCTGAATATTCTTTGGAAGGACTGATGTTGAAACTTAGGCTTCAATACTTTGGCCACCTGATGCAGAGCCAACTCACTAGAAGAGACCCTGATGCTGGGAGAGATTGAAGGCAGAAGGAGAAGGGGGTCACAGAGGGTGAAATGGTTGGATGGTATCGTTGACTCAGTGGACATGAATTTGAGCAAACTACAGAGATGGTGAAGGACAGGGAGGCCTGGTGTGCTGCTGTCCATGGGGTCGCAGAGACTCAGAGACTCGGACACGACATAGCGATGAACAACAACAGCTTCATGAGTTATGGTCCCTTTTTCTGTGTGAATGAAAAGATGATTAATACACAGGTTAGTAAGGGACTGTTCTCCTAACTTTTAAAAATAGTATTGCTTTTCTGTGAACCACTAACAATATGCCCATCATGGGTTTTCCTAAGCAAATCAGTAGTTTTTGTATATAAAGCTCTATTTTTTCATAGGAAGTCATAGATGATGTGTCTTTTCTCTTTTAGCTTTATGAAGATGTATTTGAATTTTAGTAAATGGATTTGTCTTGATGTTACAACTCTCTGTGTTATCCCAAAGCAGAGAACATAACAGGGCAGCACACGCTGACCTCTCTTCTCTAGAAGTCAGAGGGTCGGCTTGTGGGCATCAGGCAAGACGAAGCAATTAGATGAGACTGCTCCGTTTTCTTATCTCCTCTCTCTGGCTTGTCTTGCACAGAACAGTTACTCTCCTGTGGGCCGTGCAAGGACATTGAGGACAGTCTGATCTGACAGAGGACCTCCGGGGCCCCTACTGATGGGCCGGAGCGCGGCCACGGGGGCCGGAGGCCACAGGTGAAGCAGGCAGAACCCGTTCAGTAAGTTTCTGAGTAGCTCAGCAGAGAAAACTAGCTAGCGGGAGGAGGGAGAGATGAAGAAGGAAGCCATTTCTCTCTTTTGCAAATACATAGACTAGAAAATATCGGTGTAAGAATCAGGCTAAAGGGAACACCCCAGGACTCCTCCTTCACAGTCAGGAGTCACAGATATGTGCCCAGTGTCCACCACCATGTTCCGCGGGCGGTATTCCAGTGGCCGCTTACACTACTCAACTTGCCATCTCGTTTGGCAAGGAACAGCAGATACATTATTTTTAAAAAAATTTATTAAAAAAATTTTTAGATTTTTATTTTTAATTAAAGTATAGTTGATTTACAATGTTGGGTTAATTTCTGCTGTACAGGAAAGTGATTCAGTTATATGTATATGTACATTCTTTTTAAAAAATATTCTTTCCCATTGTGGTTTATCATACGATACCTTTTTTTCCCCTTCCCCACAATGTATTTTTTTTTCCTTTTTAGCAAAAGCATTCTTAAAGAACAGATGGTGTCTGGGTCAGAGCATCTTTGCTCTCTACCTCTTACAAAGGAAGAGCTAGTGTCTGAAACAAAACAGAGGCTTAGTAAGAAGGAAATGGAAATGAGAGAAATACGAAGGGTTTATTGTAGCTAAGTTTATCGATTTTCATCCTTATATTTTTAAATGGTCTAAAAATACCATCCCATACACATCCCTGCCTCGTATCATCAAAATATTGAATGCCTGCTTCCTTTGAAAATATGACTTGTCGTCAAATGAAATAAATGCACACTTCTCATTAGTGATTAAGAAAAGAATGTTTATTATATGCATTTTAAATTTCCCCTAAATGATTTGACACATTTATTGAAATCTGCTCAAGTGTTAAATTTGCTTCTGAGTAAACTCACCCTTTTAATGCCAATGAAATGCTTCTTTAAAAATCCTGATTGCTCATGACTTGGATGAATTAAATTATTTGATCCATGAACTACACAAGTAGTATTGTTCTTTCTTCTAAAAGTGTCCCTGGCATAGCAGTCAGCCAATTGAATATCAAGAAGCTCTTTTATGTTTTCCACAGAAGTAAAATAAACAGCATTCAAAGCTAGCCCAGTGTACAAACGACTGAGGAATGTTTCTAGGTAATTAAATGTAGCCAGTCGAACCACGGGAATATTCTGAAATAGGTGTGTAGGAAGCACGTCAGTGGTATTCAGGACTTCCTAGAATCAGCAGGGGTGGGGAGACTTCCTTCCCTTCTGCTATGAGGAGTAACAGACAAGACCAAACCCCACCTGGAGAAGAGCAACTGCTGGTTTGGGGGTGCACCCCCCACCGCATTTGCGTCATAGAGCCTGTGCATTCTAAAAAGCCTGGAACATTTCATGGACAACCAGCAATTAACTCTCTTTGTGGTGACATGCTCAGAGGACACTGTTGAAGTTGAAGTTTAGACGCTGTTATTAGCGTAAGGACAATATTTGCAGTCACAGATAGAGGTATGGTTAGTAATCAGAAAGTCTTTTTCATTTCATTTGCCTCAAACACAGACTTTTTTCTATTTGCACTCTGTGGCACTACAAGGGTCCGGAAACAAGGACAAATGGGCATTTACTGCTCATCAGGATTTGACTTGGCAAGAGAGCCGGCCCCTGAAGGAGAGAGGATGGAATTTTAAAGTAGACTGTCGTACCTGGATAAACAGAGCCTGTCATGGGCTTGTAATAATTACACAGACGGTTTTTTACACCTTGTATCATAACTCAAAATGTGTTTCCTAACTCCCTCATGAATCCTAGCGCTGCCAAGACAAAGGGCCACACTGAGGCTTGTGCTCTGCTTAGTCGATCAGTCATGCCTGGCTCTTTGTGACCCCGTGGACTGTAGCCCTCCAGGCTCCTCTGTCCATGGGGATTCTCCAGGCAAGAACACTGGAGTGGGTTGCCATACCCTCCTGCGAGGGGATCTTCCCAACCCAAGGATCAAACCCAGGTCTCCCACATTGCAGGTGGATTCTTTACCAGCTGAGCTGCCAGGGAAGCCCAAGAATACTGGAGTGGGTAGCCTATCTCTTCTTCAGCGGATCTTCCTGACCCAGGAATTGAACCAGGGTCTCCTGCACTGCAGGCAGATTCTTTACCAGCTGAGCTACCAGGGAAGCCCCTACACTGAGTCTTAAAGCCCCAGAAATCTCTCTCACAGTGCTGCAGGCCTGAGGTCTCTATGCCCATCCCTTCTCGGGGGCTCAGAGGGAGAAGGCATTCCACACCTGCCTTTGTGCCAGTTTCCGGCGCTTGCCTGCAACCCCTGGCACTCGCTGGCTGCACCCCTCCAGTCTCCACCTCCATTGCTACGTGTCTTCCCTCTGAGTGTCTTTGACTCTGTGTCACATATATGTGTATGCAAATATATGTGTATATTTGCAAAATGAAGGACACCATAGTACCCATGGACTGTGGTGAGGATTATAGTGCTCACATTTATTACAGACATTGAAGCGCTGGCTTCCCCCTCTCTCTGTATGTATCTATATACTCACACATAGGCTTCCCTGGTGGCTCAGTTGGCTAAGAGTCTGCCTGCAATGCGGGAGACCCAGGTGCAATCTCTGGGTGGGAAGATCCGCTGGAGAAAGAAATGGCAATCCACTCCAGGACTCTTGCCTGGAGAATCCCACAGACAGAGGAGCCTGGCGGGTGACCCATGGGGTCACAAAGAGTTGGAAGCGACTGAGTGACTAACACACACACATACACAGTGTATATAGACACGCCCACACAGACGCACACACTCAGTGTGTTTAGGTCAACTTGCACGCGCTACCTGAGCTCATCACCCCCTCCATTTCGTGGTGTGTTCTCAGCTGCGCCCAAGAGTGACACACGTTGTCTACCTAGGAGACCCGCTGCTAATGTTTCAGAGTTTGTGCAACAGCAGCTCTCGGGAGGTGTGTTTGTCAGATGGAAAGACATCTCCTGTGCTGGACAGTGAGGTGGTCCAGGCCTCCTTGTCCGCAGCCCCAGGGTCTGTTAGAAATCTTGCCGTTACCCTGCACGTTGGCAGGAAGAAGGATGTGTGGACACTCAAGGAGAGGAGACACTAGGAGAAGGAAAGATGGGACAATAACAGACTTTTCCTGAGTTCCTGCAGCTCGCTTTCCTTCTATAAATCACGGAGATCCCAGCCTGTCAGAGAACTCCTTCCCCGGGGCCCAGACTGAGCCCCGTGTCCCCGTCACGCAGTGTGATGGCCCCGCAGCCACCCCGCCAGTCTGTCATGAGGCGGAGACTGCTTCACATCGCAGGTGCTGCTGGAGTGAAACTCAGGAGAAAACGAATCCGAAATAAAAAGAAAGCATAAAGAGGCTGACGCTGAAAACGGACCACTGTGGACTCGAGTGGCCGCTGGGGATGTGGAAAGGGGCCCCGGGGTGCACGGGGCAGAGTGGGCCCCCGCACATGCAGACCTGCCCCGAATTCTCCGGGTTGACACAGAGGCGGCCTCTGATCCGGTCTGAGCCTGTCTGCAGCCTCGGTCATGGAGGCCGCTGTGTCTGTCTGCTCGCCCAGTCTCTCTCCCATCCACGCTCTGGTTTCTACCTTCAGCAAAAAGGAAAGAAAAGAAGGAGGCACTTAAGGAGCACACGGGACAAGATGCTCCCGTGGAGGGGAGAGCACACGGGTGGGGATGGCCGTCTGGGAGGACAGGATCTCTGAGGACGCCTGGCATCTTTGAAGGAGGGGGACGGGGCGCACTTCTCAGCAGTGATCACGTGGTCCGTTGGGAATTGTGCTTCAGTGTTGGCTTAGCTGCACGAATAGGAAAGGAAAGCGTTTTTCTTAATTATGGCAAAAAATTGTAGGGGAACACAGAAAATGTTATACGCTGATACATGCGTGGGCACAGACGCACACACACAAGAAACAATGAGCCAGATCCACAGAACAGCTGGTTGTATTGCTTGTACAGGATCAGTTCAGTGGCTCAGTCCTGTCTGACTCTTTGCGACCCCATGAACTGCAGCACACCAGGCCTCCCTGTCCATCACCAACTCTCCGAGTCCACCCAAACTCATGTCCATTGAGTCAGTGATGCCATCCAACCGTCTCATCCTCTGTCATCCCCGTCTCCGCCTGCCCTCAATCTTTCCCATCATCAAGGTCTTTTCATAAAAGCACAGTATATTCTGACTGGAGCACAAATTGAGTTAGTGGTGAAGGAGAAAGAGAATGGCTTATTCTTTACAATTGGTTTTTATCTTTAGCTGAGAAGTGTTCCACCATTACTGGGAAGTAAAGGATGAAATTTCTCATTTTGAGGGAAGAATTGATACAGTTTCTGCAATTCCACTCAACACTCTAGCTCCTCCAAATTTATGACTTGAGCTTCCCTGGTGGCTCAGATGGTAAAGAATCTGCCTGCAATGTGGGAGACCTGGGTTTGATCCCTTGACTGGGAAGATGCCCTGGAGAGGGGGACAGCTACCCACTCCAGTATTCTGGCCTGGAGAATTCCATGGACAGAGGAGCCTGGCAGGCTACAGTCCATGGGGTCGCACAGAGTCAGACATGACTAAGCGACTTTCACACACGCATACACACGTCATTGCCTGCACTTAGGTGGTGCTAGTGGTGAAGAACCCGACTGCTAATGCAGAAGACCTAAGAGTCAAAGTTTGATCCCTGCATGAGGAAGATGCCCTGGAGGAGGTCATGGCAACCCACTCCAGTATTCTTGCCTGAGGAATCCCATGGACAGAGGAGTCTGGCTGGTTACAGTCTATGGGGTCACAGAGTTGGACACACGGGGTCACAACTGAAGTGACTTAGCACACACCACATGTCATTACCATGGAAATCACAGACTCTTCTGTTTCTTCTGGGTGTGATATTTACACAGCAACTTTGAGGAGCCCTGGGCTAGTGTTTCTTAAAGAATGGGTCCATGGACCAGCAGTGTCTGTGTCACCTGGGATTTGTTAAAAATGCAGATTCCCAGGGCCCCAGTTCAAGCCTTAGAACCAGAATGGCGGGGGTGGGGGGCAGGAGCCTCTATTTTGACATACCCTGCAGGTGGCTTGTGCACTCATTTCCTTTGAGAAGCACTGTCGGTGGAGGTAAATAGGATTATTGGACCACCCGGCATCTTTGCCTCCCCTCTGAGTACCTGGTTAGAATTTGCTACATTTTAAGCAAACCCAGGACATACATCTCTAAGTCAACAAAAGATCAGCAAAAATGATCAGATCAAAGACTAGTGTGGAAAAACCTGTGAATTATTTCACGATGGTTCTCTGTTAGGCTGTTTCACATGCACATCTCCGTGAAAGACGCGGGATCAATAGGCCCAACGGTGCGCAGCCGCAGACATTTCTACACAAGCTCTCCGTTAAACATCACAGCCGTAGTAGATAGTGAAAATAGTAACTGATCTTAACTAGGGCTTAGCAGGTGATAAGCACTTTTTGAGGAGCTTTGCAAATACTAACTTACCTCATTCTGACAACATCCCCATGACGTGTTATTTGATTTTTAGCTCCATTTTACTGAAGGGAAAACCAAGACTCAGAGAGGAGAGGGCAACGGGCAACGTCACGTATGTCTTACGTAACAAAGGCAGTAACCAAAGGCCAACAGGCCAGCTCCAGACGTCACGTCTTCACCACTAGGCATGGCGACTTTACTGTAGGCACGTTTGTGTGATATCACTGGTGGGGAATGCCGATCTGCTCAATGCTTTCTTATGGTTACAGAATCACTGACTGGCAACCCAGCTCTGCCTCACTCCTCGGACTGGTCCACATTCTCCTGTGCCAGCTCCTCCCTAAGTACCAACCACATCAATCAGATTTAGCCTCTTGCATAAAGGGATTCTACCCCATAGGAGTTGCTGGAGGAAATAGGCGAAATAATCCATAATCCAGTCCAAGAATCCGCTGAACTGAAAGAGTTCAATTCTTAGCAAACAGTGAGAGGTCAACTTTAGCAAAGACTATGCATTGTTATGTTAAGTAGACAAAGATTATATTGTATGTCATAGAATTTAAGGTGTTATGCCTAAGGAACATCCCACCTCAGAGATCCTAAAATATGAAAGTATGTGCATCTTTATAATAGATGAAATATGGCACTCGATCCATTTTAGATTTTAATCAGTGTTGAATGTTGGGTTGTCCTAGACTCAGCAATAAAGAATCTGCCACAGTGCATGAGATGCTGCAGGAGGCATGGGTTCCATCCCTGAGTCAGGAAGATGCCCTGGAGATGGTCATGGCAGCCCACTCCAGTATTCTTGCCTGGAGAATCCCATGGGCAGCGAGGCCTGGCAGTCTACAGTCCATGGGGTTGCAAATTGTTTAGTTGTGACTAAACAACAACAACAACAATTTTTTAAAGTTGTTAAGACGTGTGTGACAGGGTTGTAGGTAGGTATGTTTTTAAATTTCTCAGCCATCTGCTAAGGGATTATTTTTATTTCTTCTTATTATTCATTGCACACATGAAACAGTTGGGACGTAGAAAAATTAAGCAACTCAGTCACAATCAAGCCATGAAATGGTGGGGTCAGGATGGCCGTTCGGTGCCTCCGACCCCAAAGTCTTTGTGCTGTGCTGAGATGCATCGACCATCTCGAATCCCCGGATGCTTTTCTTGATTCTTCGTGGTCCTTTTTCAGCTCTGAGACCTTGACTTTTTCACAGAGGAAATGACTGTAACGATAGACTGAAAGCTTCCGCAGGATCGAGGGAGAGAAAGGACGCGAACGCTGAGGGCTGGAGTCGCAGGCGGAATGCAAAGGCTAAGGTGCCCATCTGCTGCTTCACCAGCTCTGACCTTGCTCAGCAGGCGCATCGCAGGATGTCAAGCTCCAGCCCTTCACTGGGTGACCTTGCTCAGCAGACGCATCGCAGGATGTCAAGCTCCAGCCCTTCACTGGGGAGTCCCAGTGCCGCTCAGCCCCCTCGCGCCTCCAGCTGTGCAGGAAACCAATCACACAGCAGGAGTGTGGGATGGAAGGCAGTGCAGGCTCAGGCCTGGGCTCCAGTCTTCAAACAGTGACCACAGCACATTTTATTCTGCGGCAAAGTAATCACCCTATCATCAAGTTTAAAGAAATAATAGAATTGTGAATTTCCACATCTCACTGTGGTCTAAGAGAGGGACCCCCATACCCAGCATTTTAAAGGACCAGCCCTAGGCTTTCTGACCTAACAGAACAAGCTTCTGACCGTTCAGACACCTCATTTTCCAAAGGGCGGGCTACGTCATGAGAGCGGCCATACTCATCCCTGGCCTTTTCTTCTGACGTGTTTTCATAGTTAACAAAAGGAGATGCTTTATTTCATTTCCAGGATGGCCTGCTATTTGGTATAGAAAAGAATGGCATTGGTTTCCCTAATTGATCATTATGTACGAATGTATTAATATTGATTAGTAACAGCCGCTCCTGAAAGAGTTCTTACTTTTCTAAGTTGATTCTCTTGTCACCGTCAAACAGAGTAAGGGGAAAGAAAAGGGCTCGTAGAAGTGTCACTCCCTCAGTCGTGTCCGACTCTTTATGACCCCATGGACTGTAGCCCACCAGGCTCCTCTGTCCATGGGATACTCCAGGCAAGAATACTGGAGTGGGTTGCCATTTCCTTCTCCAGGGGAATCTTCGTGACTCAAGGAGCGAAGTCAGGTCTCCTACATTGCAGGCAGATTCTTTACCGTCTGAGCCACCAGGGAAGCTTGGGCTTGGGGATACTCCAACTCAAGCTCAGTTACACAACTAAAATTAGCTTTCCCATTCAGAAGAGTCTTGCTTGAATTAGACTGTTGGGGGGAAATGCAGATCTGTTTTATAGTAGATTATCTTTAGGGAACTTTCATAATAAGGAAAATAGTACTACTGATAACTGAGCTCTACTCATGGTTTTGAGTTCCAGGGCATTAACAAGTGAGACTCGGTCGGTTGATAGCACGTAATGAGTTGCCCGCATTTGACTTCCTGATGCTGCCTTAGGAAGCAGGTTGTGTTCTTCTCTGTGTGATTTTAACAAATGACTTTACAACGTCAGTGGCTGTTGTACGACTGGCAGCCAGAAAATTAAATATATATATATACACACACACACATATATATATTTATATATAAGAGTTCAACTATTTTAATATTTATGCTGTGAAGGATCTGTAATGCAATTTCCCAATCCATGGGTTTATTAGATTGTAAATACTAATAAGATACTAAGTGTGTAAGAAAGAGGAAGACTATAAGAAAAATCCATCCCCGCTGCCAACCTTTCTATTACCTTCCACAGTTTTCTGCCACATTAGCTGACTGGAGATGCATTTTCTAAAACTGAAAAAAAAAGATAGTTAACATTTGAAGATGTGCAGTTTATAAAACTGAAAACAGGGACTTGTTAAACTTTGTAAGTATATCTTTATGAATTAAGTAGAAACAAGTATATTATAGTTGGTGAGAAGAAAAAAAAAGAGTGCAACTTGAAGAATCTAAAATGAACTTATCTAAAATGAACTTATCTATGAAATAGACTCACGGATGTAGACAACAAGACTTGTGCTTGCCAAGGGGAAGGGGTATGGGGCAAGGGGACGGACTGGGCGTTTGCAATTAGCAGATGCAATCTACATGTACAGGATGGAAAAACCACAAGGTCCTACTGTATCACAGGGAGCTATATCCAGTAACCTGTGATAAACCATAATGGAAAAGAATGTGAAAAAGCACATATATAGATAGCTCTTTGCTGCTTGTACAGTAGAAATTAGCACAACATAGTAAGTTAACTATAACTTCAATAGAATAAATGAAAAGATGAGTATAACTTGCTTGAGGTTAAAAGAAATGTAATAAATAATATTTCCAAGCGGCTACAGATTTTGAGATAGTCACGAAGAAGTCACAAACATGCCTGGCGGTTGGGATTTTAAAATGACTTTTAAAGCAGTGGAAAATTAAAAGGAGACGTTCAGTTGTACATGAAAGATAGGGAAAGGCCATTGCTCTGTGAGATTTAATAGGAGAGTCTTAAACGTGCCTCCTCCAGCACTTTCTGAGACTCGTGAAGACAGCTTATAGCTCTGAAACACTTGATCAGTTTTATTTGTGCTGCGTGTAATACAGGAGCTTCAGGAGCCGCTGTTTTAGTGACAGTGCCCAGTTGAAGTTGTCAGGTATCACTGAATACAAAAATCTTAAGGAATGGAAATGTCCTCTGATAGCCAGGGCCCCAGGTTTTCATTTCCAGGAAATTTAGGTTGGGATTGTCTTGGCCCCCTCTTACTCTCTCTCGTTAGCAGAGCAGAGCAGTCTCTCTTTTCTTTCTGTGTGAGTGTGGATGCTGGCTTGGGGGCAGGCTTGGGGGAAGCAGGCTTCTCTCCGGCTTCCAGGCCTCATCCCAACTATGCCATGGAGGAGATTTATAAAGACTCTGGGCAAGTGAGCCCTTTATGTTTTCGCATCTCCTCATCTTTAACAACAACTCTCAAAATCTCCAAACCAAAACCCCATAGCATCACCACGAATAACAAGCAGTGAGCTAAGCCTCCGTCGCAAACCCTGCCTGAGCCTAGGAGCCTTTCATTTCACCCAGCAAAGCCAAACACCGGAGAACTGATAGGCCCAACTGGGGCTCAGTAAACAAACCAGGGGATTTGTTCCCAAGTCCTGTGTTCAGGAGGCTTCACTGTTTTCCCCTCAAATTGCTTTCAATTTGTGTAAAGAGCCACACCAAAAATTAAAAAAAAAAAAACATACACAGCCCTAAAGGTAAACAAAGGCTCCATTTCTAGTAAGAATTGCAAAATTTTAACTGCAGTGTGTTTCCCTGCTTCCACTAAGGTTAAAAACACAACCTTACCTCTAGTCAACTCCTGTGGTCTTTCACGAAGAGGGTGATGGAGATTCTAGAAGAATGTGTAAATCAAGGGTGCTGAAAAGGGACGTTTTAGGGACTTGGGTGGTTCTGTAGGGGGCATACAGAGGGGTGAGGATGGAGCTGAGGTGCTGAGCATTCATTCTTGGTTCTATGGGCCACATGCTCTCAACAGAGATAAAATCAGATGACCAGGTTCACCGAAATCACATATTCATGGGTTTCTATTTTGGGAAGACCTCCCCAGATAATATTGCTATCCCACTATGCAAATCTCAGAATATTACTGCTATGTGAAATAAAGTATTGGTGAAGTTGGATTCCCTTGAGTTTGATCTGCCATCACTTTCATTTAAATACAACAAGAATATTTCATTAATATTTAGTTTCCTTTCCAATGTGGGTTTTAAAATTTGCTGAGGCATTTCTTACCCTCTAAACATAGCTCCATGAATGAAACAGTGATATGAACGAACAGAATACATTCCCTTTATTTGAAGGAAACTCGGAAGGAAATAAACACACAAAAATAAAGATACATCCTTTTCTCTGAATTATTCATCCGTGGGAAATTCTGAAACTTGCAAATCACAGTAAGTTCTTGAGTAGCAAGGAAAAAATACAACCCGAATCAACCAGCAGAAGCAGCCCCTTCTCCAGACTGGAAGCATCCCCTGTCCTCTTGGGAAAATAAGGCAGGAGCAATGGTCATTTCCATTTTCATCTTCACTTGCTCTGCATTTTAGCCCACTGTATATCTGCAAGCCTTGCATGAAAATCTTCCACAATATCTCAGGTATTTGTTTCATGGGCTTTCTCAGGTTCTGCCAATCTTTTTTTTCTTTTTAAACCGAAGTATAATCGACATAAAATACCATATTAGTTTCAGGGGTACATCACAGTGATTCAGTATTGGTACACATTTTGAAATGGTCACTGTGATATGGCCGGTTACCATCTGTCACCAGGGGAAGTTATTACAATAACTTGCTGCACATAAGCTTCCAGTTATAAAGTAAGTCACAAGGATGTAAGGTACAGATTTAACCATGTTCATTGTCTGCTGATCTTATATTTGCAAATTCACCTACTTGATAAGATTTATTTCTAACCCCCCCCAAATCGAATACCTGGGTGCTTTCCTGGTCTCTAAGGGACTCACAGAGCAAGTTTGTGACCCAAGGGGCACGTTCCCAGCTCAGGTGGTAACTCTGCCCTCTTGTTTCAGCTGTGATACCACAAGCATGTACTCTTTCCATGGTCTGTTTCATGCCACGTCTTTTGCATTTTTTAAATACTTTTTGAACTGGTGATTTCCCTGTTTAAAATGGCCCCCAAGCCTGGTGCTGAAGGGGGCATCTTGTGTAGGAAGGCTGGGATAGGACTTAAAGAGAAGGTCATCTGTTAGAGGGGCTTCATTCAGGCACAAGTTCGGTGTCAGGGCACCAACATTAGGTATTAAATGTGGCGTCTTTAAACAGAAACACACATAAAACCAGGTTGTATGTTGGTTGGTTGATAAAGATATCGTGACCAGAAGCTCACAGGAACGCAATCCCGTGCTCCCCTCTAGGAGCTATGGTTAGTATACACCACCTCGGTATCCACAGCATCAGAGTAGAACATAATTGCCACAAATACTTCCCAGGTGGCTCAGATCATAAAAAATCAGCCTGGAGGGTGGGAGACCTGGGTTCAATCACTGGGTTGGGAAGATCCCCTGGAGAATGGCTACTCACTCCAGTGTTCTTGCCTGAAGAATCCCATGGACAGAGAAGCCTGGTGGGGAGACAGGTGGGCTACGGTCCATAGGGCTGCAAAGAGCCGGACACGACTGAAGCAACTTAGCGCCATCAATAAGGAGCATCTGATTTTTTTCACTGTTCAAGTTGTTTATCGGACGTAGAATTATCTTAACCTTCCGTTGTTTTAGAATCATTTTGGAATACTGATAGGAGTTCAGTTTCAGCACCACAGTTCCGTAGAGCCAGGCTCCCACTTATCTGTTCTTCAGTCTGACCGTGAAGGGAAGATGCTGTATTTGCATTCTGGGAATCTGGCCCTGGCCTCTGGCGATGAAAGGGCTTTACTTCTCTGTGCAGCTCTGAGGACAGCCATCTGTCACAGCAGGTGAAAGAAAGACCCTCCAGCTGTATTTTTCCACTCCTGCCACACCTCTGTAAAAATTTCTTTCACTGTTTAAACAGTTTTGATTTAATTTTCCATGTTTAAATTCCCTATCTGAATGCCAAATGGCATTATGGCTCAATGGAGGTGTGACTGTCCCTTCTGCAAACTGGGCAATTTGTACAAGGAAGGGAGGGATCATTCCAGACTTGTTATAAAACCAACAAATGAGTATTTCTGAAAATCAGCTATTTATTTCCACTTTAAAAGCATCTGTATATTCAAAAGCAGATTGTTTTATATACAGAAAGGAACTATTTGCAAAGGTCCACTTCCAGGAACTGAGTATTCATATCCACATTTAAGAATTCTTCTTTTATTGAAATTTAAATTTACTGACAATTTGCTTTGGGAAGGAAATATTTTGCAAGTAATTCTCTTTTGAAACAGACAACAGAAGTAGGGTCCTTTGTGATTTTTACTCTCATTCTTTCAGGGACTATCTTGATGTCCTTGGAACCATGCATTGTTCTTCATCCCTAAGAGTTAGTATTCTAGGACATATAAAATTGAAATGTCTTATGAAAGCATTTATAAACGTTTTGATATTCTTTTCTAAGTGTCTGACCCCTTCTGAATCTTTTAAATATACATAGTAATTTCCTCTAAGTATTAGTTGAAAGAAAATTGTATCTGTTATATAAAAATTGCTTCATGAATAATTATCTAAAAGTTACTGTTCTATTATGCTTAAGTTTAGAGGAAGAGCCTGCAACAACCATCAGGAAAAGTTTTAGGGCTCACTTTGCTACTAGTTCACTATACAAACTTCTATCAATTGCTTGATTCTTTCTGGGACTCAGTTTCTTCAGTTTAAAATAAAGTGTTGAGACTGGTTTCCTTTGTCACGTATCATCTGGGGGGAAGGTGTGATCATATGTACACGGTAAGCATTCATCTTGCCCCAAGAACTTTGTCTTTATATCTTATATCATTATTATTATTTATGAACAAATCATTTCTTAGAATTCACAAATGATGGAACAATTGTTCTATATTGTTATTACACTGTTGGGAAAGGTTAGGTTTGAAATTCCTCTAAACACTAATAAAAATGAAATCAATATATAGATATTTGTGTTCAATATCATAAAACTAAAGTTTCCAGATTACTATTATATTACTATTTTTTTGTAAACCAGCTTCAAACACTTTAGAAAAAAGTGAATATTTAAAACTATTAATCTCTTGTTTTCTTCTATAGTTAATTTTTCATCTTATTCTATATCGTTGCAATTATAACATATTTTTGTAAGTTCTGGGCCATCTTGGTGATTCAGGTTACAGTCAGCCATTGAAAAGATTCACTATGTAAGTAGAGAGGAGAGATGCTGAAGTAGAAAAGGATGTGACACAAGCAGCTAGGCTGATAGAAAGGTTTTCATGTATTTGAAAGAATTTTGTTGGCACAAACCTTCCTTTTTCTTCTTGTTTGGAGCGTTCTGTGACGTTCTTCATGACAAGGCTTGAATTTAGACGGATTACATTTGCAATTGAAAGGTGCATTTCAGCTGTTTGTACACAAATATAAAACAATTATTGCTCGAAGCGCATTTACCCCAGTATCCCTGTGTAACCATGGTGACACAGCCTCGCAACTTGAAAGATGGCCCTGGACGTGCATCTGTGAACAAGCCTCACGCTGTAAGTCTGGACGAGAAAGACCGTGGAGAGACGTGAGTAGAAGCTGGATGTGCTGAAATCCGAGAATGTGCGGCACCTTTTATTTTAGGATTTCTCATTTGGGTTTTAAATACAAACTACTCCTCTCATAGGGGCCAGATTCCCAGAATGCAAATACAGTGTCTTCCCTTCACAGGCAGACGGAAGAACAGCTCAATGGGAGCATGGTTCTACAGAAGCCCGGTGCTGGCAGAGCTTCCTCACCGAGCTTCTCCTTGAGTCTCCAGAACCAAAGGTGTCTCCCAAGTGAAAAGCACGTGTTTTCATTCCCCAAACTTCCCTTCTCCAAATCCTAGGACCTTGTCTTCATTGGTCTGGGCTGCTATAACAAAATACCACAGACAGAATGGGTTTGAGCAATAGATGTTTGTTTCCTGCAGCTCTAGAAGCTTCACATCCAAGATCATTGTGCTGACGCAGGTTCTGGTGGTTTATAGGGAGCCACCTTCTTGCTTCACCCTCACGTGGAAGAGAGAAAAAGAAGAAAAGAAGCAAGCTCTCTGACGTGTCCTGTTACAAGGGCGCTAATCCCATTTATGAGGACCACCCCCTCATGACCTCATCTAAACCTGATCGCCTCCCAAAGCCCCCACCTCCTAATGCCATCACAAGGGGGTTTCAACATATGAATTTGGAGGAGACATTCAGTTCATAATAAACCTGAAATAAAGGTGGGGGGGAGAAATGGGCTGCCATTTTTAAAGATGAAGTTAGGCATAAAACCTGTGGGGACAGTTTCTTTCAAAAAGTAAATTAAAGACTCAAGCCAGATTTTCTTGAGATAGTCGAAAATTTAGAAAATTTAGATAGTCAAAAATTAGGCTTGTTAGAAAACACTTAGGTAGGTCAGGACATGATGTTTCCAGAATACTTGACATCAGATTGCATTTGCTAAAATGCTTTTTTCTACTCCATTTGGCTATTAAATTGCTACATGGATTTCCAGAAAAATGCTTTGGACTTTGTTGCATCAAAAATGTAAACTGTTTTATCAAAGCAAACTTTAACATCTACTAAGATTTCATCCTTATATTGTGCTTTCCTAAATTCCTCAAGACGTATTATCCGTTCCTAACAAGCATTATGTTTCAAACAATATTTTATAGAAATGCAGTCTGTTTTTATGGTCTTGAATATTTCATAGCTCAAGATCATCGTAATTTGGCTTTGTTGAGACCCCTCTCTTCATTTATAAAAGCTTACCTCTTATATTATCATACAGATGAAACATCTCTAATTTTACATTTCTAATAAAAAACCTAGTTAACAATATTTGCTGTAGACTGTTGGCCTGTTGTCCCTGAAACACCTCTTGGTTGGCACTGGAATTCTGTTTGCTTGAGAGTCGGCAAAAGAGGTAAATTTCTGATGATTTAGACAAGCAGTGTGGATGAGCCCTGAAAACATCAGAGCTTTTCATTTATTTCCTACGTGAACGGGAGAGGCTTAGGCTGTGGATTCCAAGTTTATCCCTCGATTTCTCCCTTTAAAAATGAGATTAGAAAGTTGTTTTCCCAGAACACGGGTAAAAAGATTTATGAGGCATTATGCTGTTCCTTTAGAAATACATTTTGTTCTTCCAAACCCCCATGCACCTGTAGAAGCGAGAGAGGCAGCAGAGAAACCAAACAGCGTGTCAGAACCATCCCTCCCAAAAGCCCTGCAAGAGCTGACTGACAGAGGAAAATGCTTGAGGTGAGGGTTTGTGATATCCAGCTGGACTCGAGCTGAAGTTGAGATCAATTAGACAGTTATTCAAAAAATCTGAACGAATGTCAGAAAAAGTTTGCTTTAAGCACTTAAAACATGCTAGGTCCTGGGCTCGAACTGTGACAAGTTTAGGGAGGAAAATTATACATTGCTGGGAGAGAATAGAGAATACTGCAGTGAGAGCTGAACAAAATGTGTGTGTGTGTGTGTGTGTGTGTGTGTGTGTGTGTGTGTGTGTGTGTGAGAGAGAGAGAGGGGAGGGAGAGAAAAGTCACTTTGGACTAAGATGTGAAGAATGACCTGGAGTTGGGTAGATGGTACCACACTCTCAGGAAGAAGTGACCGGAACAAAAGTGTGTATCCACTGGCCGGTACAGTCCCAAGTCACATAAAGTTAACCATTGTTATGTAGTCGCTTCAGTCGTGTCTGACCCTTTTGTGACCCCATGGACTGTAGCCCGCCAGGCGCCTCTGTCCATGGGATTCCCCAGGCAAGAATACTGGAGTGGGTTGGCATTTCCTTCTCCAGGGGGTCTTCCTGACCCAGGAATCGAACCTCCCCCATGTCTTCTGCATTGGCAGGTGGATAGTTTACCACTGAGCCACGAGAGAAGCCCAAAGTTAACCACAGAGCCCTGAATCTCTGATGGTTGTTGAGGCTAATTATCAAGTACTTAAGAAGAATTAACTAGCCTTTGGAACGCTGGTATTGCAACCCCAAATATGTAAAGAGAAGAGCAAGTGAATCCATCACCCACCCTGAGAAGCCTATGCAGTCTGGTGGTCCAAGTCAGGTAAGTTTTAAAAGTACAGCTATCATCATGTTTCATCACCCTGAATGATATATTACCATATCTAGGACACTCAGTGACATTTGATTAAGTGGTAATTATACCAAAAGCTTGATAATAGGAAAGAATGTATTAAGTATGTGAATGACAGCCTATTAGAATATTACCCATTATGGGATAGTTCAGCCATGGTGATCTCATTCATATTGCATTTATTTCATAAAATGATTTCTCTTGAAATAAGTATAGTTCAAGAAAGCTTCAAGTTTCAATGCCTTTTGTTAGGAATATTCTCAGAGACCTGAAATGTTTGATCAGATCAGCTGTGCCTGGCCTATCTGGTTATCTGAAGGAGAATCGGAGAAAGTGTTTTTGGTGCGTAAGCTGGGCTAACCCACCCAAAACTTTGCTTCAGGTGTGCTTGTCAAGAAAGGACCGATGCTAATTTTCCCAGATGTTAGATGACTTAGAGAAGACTCAAACTCCAGCTTCCTGATTCCCGCTTCCTAGCTTCTCAGCCTTCAAAATTATTTCCACTACCACAAATTTTTTAAAAATATTGTTTGAACGTTTGAATATTCCTTTTTTCTGCTGGTTTGATGCTAGTGAAATGATTTGATGAGAAATAGATTTGTTTTCTTAAAAAACTAGCAGCTACTGTAGAAGGTGGTATTAGAAGTCAGAGGAAAGAAATTGACTTCCCACCTGTGTTTTGCTCTCAGCTCTGAAACTGACAGGTTTTGTACAAGTTGTTATTTTCCATGAATTTCTTTTTCCTGGTCAAATCAGGACTATAAAATATGTCTCACAGAATTTTCTGGAAGATTAATTAGGAAACAAATGTGAAAAAAACTGGAAACATAAATTCTTGGAAAACTTAACTCGTTATTATGCATTATATTATTAGGCCATTACGTTGCATTAAAGTATTTGGATTATTTTATTATATGGTATCATATTATGCCATTGTATATTATAATGATACACACTATGTTTTTCAAATTATATAGTACTTGTTAAGTGCATGAAAAATTTAGACCATGACAAATAATTCCTATGTTAACAGTGCATGTCCATATTTTCAAAGAAGCCACTGGCAATTTCAAGATAGTATTTGATAGACCAGATTATCTTTGGCAGGATGGAGGGATTTTTAGTAGTCATCTTTACAACTGATTTAATTGCTTCAACAAATCCTTTTTGTGGCAACAGACAAAATCATTTACGATGGTTAAGGTGAACAAATCGACTTGTCCAGGTTTTGTTACTATCCTAGTGGAGATACAGTGTACATGGCATTAAATAATATACCTTGAGTTATTTGATAGTAGATTTTTTGGCATAACTGTCCTGTATCCATACCTTTTCTGCAATAAATAATTATTTCTTTAGAAGTGATATAAACTACTGAAAAATGGGAAATATTTCTTGAAAATCCGGCCCCTGTTTCAAGAAACTGCATGTTCATCTACTGCACATACAAATTCAGATTCACACACAATATACCATGAGTTAATGTATATGCATGGTGATGAAATGGAATGCTTGGATCAACCAGTGATTATAACTTTATGCAACAGTATCATCTAGAATAAGGATACTTTCTTGGAATTTAGAGACTTCCTTAAAGAAATTTGTCTCTGAATATGCAGACAGGGCCCTGAAGACTGTTTAAAACAGGATTTTTTAAAATGTATTACTTTAATCTGTTAACTAGAATGTTAAATACAAGGTCAAGCATTTTAAAGAGACCTCAGAAATGCAAATTTGAAATAGTTCCTGCTGAGTTTAGGTAAACATATTAATCCTAGAGGAAGGAAAAGTTAAAATGAGGTTTAAAAAGCTATTTATGGATACAAAAAAAACAAAATGCTTTAAAATGACAAGATATTTTTTAATAAATCTTTGATGAAAAATATAAGATACTATGAGTTAATCACTGCAGATGGTGATTGCAGCCATGAAATTAAAAGACGCTTACTCCTTGGAAGGAAAGTTATGACCAACCTAGATAACATATTAAAAAGCAGAGATATTACTTTGCCAACAAAGGTCCATCTAGTCAAGGCTATGGTTTTTCCAGTGGTCATGTATGGATGTGAGAGTTGGACTGTGAAGAAAGCTGAGTACCGAAGAATTGATGCTTTTGGACTGTGGTGTCAGAGAAGACTCTTGAGAGTCCCTTGGACTGCAAGGAGATCCAACCAGTCCATTCAGAAGGAGATCGGCCCTCGGATTTCTTTGGAGGGAATGATGCTGAAGCTGAAACTCCAGTACTTTGGCCATCTCATGCGAAGAGTTGACTCATTGGAAAAGACTCTGATGCTGGGAGGGATTGGGGGCAGGAGGAGAAGGGAACGACAGAGGATGAGATGGCTGGATGGCATCACTGACTCGATGGACATGAGTCTGAGTGAACTCCGGGAGTTGTTGATGGACAGGGAGGCCTGGCGTGCTGCGATTCATGGGGTTGCAAAGAGTCTGACACGACTGAGCGACTCAACTGATGAGTTAGAAAAATAATAGGCAGTCTTGGAAAATATTTGTCAACGTGTTGGGACAATCATAAAAGTGAATCTGCTATGAATTAGTTTTGTCTCTCCTACTGGTGACAAAATCCGTATAGGATATAAAGGGCAGATACGTCCTAACAGTCTCTTTGATAAGCTCAAATTTAAAACAAAAAATTAAGGAAGAAACTAAGGATGACCAGGGAAAAACATGGTGGTATGTTTCATGATTCAGTGATCGTACATTTATTTTACTCAGCAAGTATTTAGTGCAGGCCACTTGCAGTGCAAGCACTGTAACAGGCTCCCGGGCAGTGAGGAACAGCAGAACCTCATCTCCTAAAATCTGATGTCAGAGAAAAACGAGTCATTAGAAGCCACTGATAGATTGTCAGCAGAGAAAGTAACAATTAAATTTTAAAATGCTCCCTCCAAAGACAAAGTAGAGAAAAAATTGGAAGGGGCAAAAGTCAGAAAATAACTCGAGCTGAGTATAAAGTGACCCCTCTCCAACCACCTTCCCTCCAAAAAAATAAAGAACAACAGAAATGTGTGTTAGTCACTCAGTCATGTCCGACTCTTGGCGGCCCGGTGGATGTAGCCCCCCCAGGCTCCTCTGTCCATGGGATTCTCCAGGCAAGAATATTGGAGTGGGTTGCCATTCCCTTCTCCAGAGCATCTTCCTGACCCAGGGATTGGACCTGGGTCTCCCTCACGGTGGGCCAATTCTTTACTGTCTGAACCACCAGCGAAGCCCAAATGACAGAAAAACAAGTTTGATGCCATTCATTCAAGGGGATGCAGTCCTTGTATTGGGGACTACGGTGGAGTCTTCCTGTGTAGGAGTGAGTTTAAGCAAGAGGGACTGTACAGAGCCTCAGCAGAGCACCTTGGAAATGGCACAGGGAGGTCGTGCGTCTCCCTGTAAGGCATCAGGTCCTGTTTTCTAGGGTCAGGTGAGCTAGCTAACGCTGATCTGTAGGATTGTGATTGGTCTCTTTGACAGTGAGGACCTTCCAGTGAGTGCAGGCTGACCTACGAGTAGATTCCTGAGCTGGTCCACTGGGGTGGTCTCCATTTCACGGGCCTGATACATGAATTTCCTTTATCAGGTTGAAAATGTGGAAGCAATACAGATGAACCATCCCAAAAATTTTAAGTGATGATCTGAAGATGAAAGCCCTAAATGCAGCAAAATTGTCTAAGTGTTCTAGCATCAGAGCGGAGCTTCTAAGTCTGCCCAGGAGACACTGGGGATTTACAAATACAGTATTCTAGGGTACAGCTGTTGTAAAACTAATCAGAAGTTGTGTAGTACAGGGACATCTGCAGCTTTGTTGGAAGATAATCTTAATCCTGCAGCAGCAAGTTTGGAAAGTAGGGAACAACAGTTGAGCTGTCCCCTCTCTCCAGGTCTTTGCTTGTCAGTGCTCCTCTGATGTGTTGATGGAACCCTGAAACAGAGAGACAGCTCACTGAGATGTTAGTTGGAAATTAACTGTGCTTACTGTTAGCGAGTACAGTCAGTGATGGTAAAACCAGCCTTGGGGTTTCTCCGGAAACAAGAGGTGAGGTGGGGCTGCCACAAAATTAGAGGTAAAATATCTCTCCAAAATTCTCAGTGGCAGAAAAAAGGAAAACAGGTACCATGATAATGATCCATAGTTGATTTCTTGTATTGAATGATTGGTCTGTGAGATATCAGAAGTCATCACAAGAATCCAAAATTAGTTTATCCAGTCTGATGTCATAGATTATCTTACGCCCTAGGAAGTTTTCATTGTCTCCCATGAGGCATGCAACAAGACGTCTTATGACAGTCTTTTAGATACCATATACATACCCCAGTTCCTACATGTAGGTAGGTTTTGTTTTGTTCTGGAGAATATTGTTTAAGGGGAAATACCAAGCTGAGGGCAGGGAGGTTCTACATACTAGGCTTACACAGAGGGAGGTTTATCTGGAGGTAAATATAGAGACTCGCTAATGTTAAAAAAAAAAAAAAAAATCTTCACATACACAAGACAAGGAGACCTGTTTTAACAAAAACTCTATATTCAGTATACTTGCAAAGAACTGACTCATTGGAAAAGACCCTGATGCTGGGAAAGATTGAAGGCAAAAGGAGAAGGGGGCGGCAGAGGATGAGATGGTTAGATAGCATCACTGACTCAATGGACATGAATCTGAGCAAACTCCGGAAGACAGTGGAGGACAGAGGAGCCTGGCGTGCTGCTGTCCATGGGGTCAAAAGAGTCCGACTGAACCACAATGACAAACACATCCACCCAATACAGTGGCTGATGTGGCTACTGAAAAATAATAGTAATAAAGCATAGCCTCCAATCATAGAGGAAAGGACATAAAAATCTCACTCAGCCTGAATTGACTGAATACATCAGAAATATGTGGGACTTCCCAGGTGGCTCAGTGGTAAAGAATCTGCCTGCCAACGCAGGAGACACAGGAGATACTGGTGGAGAAGGGCTTGGCAACCCACCCCAGTGTTCTTACCTGGAAAATTCCCTGGACAGCAGAGCCTGCTGGGCTGCAGTCCCTGGGGTCACAAAGAGTCGGACACAACGGAGCATGCACACAGGCACGGATCAGAAATATCTACATTTTTGAAGTTTGAGAAGTCACATTTTAAACAGTGAGAATGGTAGAAGTCAAATCAAAAAAGTGTTAACCGGTTAAAAAAAAAAAAAGGTCTATAGAAATAGCTGAAATGGCGTGTTAATGAAGTCGTGGATGGATTCCATGTATTTCTAGACTCAGGACTAGGAACAACCCACAGAAATTGCTAGAAACAGAGATCAGGTCCAGATGAGAACAAGCTTCTCAGCCTTTAGAGTGTCTGAAAGGGTTGTGGACTCCTTTTCCAGAGAGAAAGTTGGCGAACGTCCTGGTCCTCAGAAAGTCATCTCACTCATAATTTCTGAAATCAGCATTGAGACACTTGGAACAAACTAGCTAAGCGTAGCTTTTTCTTCAACTCACAAAGCAGATTTAATGTTTCCAGTGGAGTCTGACATAGTCTTCTAGCAGGGAAAATTGCACAGACTACAGGGAAAATGATTAATACTCAGTATCCGTCACTTGCAATGTTCTCATATTTTTGTCTCGATATTCAGAAAAATAAAATTGCTTGTTCTGTTCTTTTAGCCAGACTGTTCCCTTCAACTCATTAATTTATCTCGGAAACTCCACTTTTCAAATTTAAAGACCCATAATTAGAATGCTTAATATTGATGGGAAAAGTAAAATGAATACATTACCAACAAAAATAAAAACATTTGCCATCCTTCTAAATAAATGTCCTCTAGATTTGTTTCATCCACTGTAACTTTTGCTTTTTAAAATTCAGTGTGCAGTAATATTGTAAATTTCTCCAAGATTTAGACATCCTTATCTATAAACTCACGTGAAAATTTTTTATAGTTCTTTTCTTTAAACTTTATTTTATTTTTAATTGGAGGATGATTGCAATATTGTGTTCATTTCTGCCATACATCAACATGAATATAGTTGGAAAATATTGATAAATAATATTCTTAAAGACATAATAGTACCTGTTAAGAAAATCTGTTCAATAAAAATTCATAAAGATTCATATCCAGATCTCACATCCAGAGATCGTACCACCTAACCATGTGTTACAATTAAAAGATGAAAACTTGTAATCAATAAAGCAGGCCCAAGTAAGCCAGCCACATCACCAGTGAAGTGCCCAGGATACGGAACTTAGTGATTGCTCATTAAGTCATTGTTCTTTACTTGAAGGAAGTGTGATTCTTGCAACATTAAACAAGTATTTATTAATAGTGGAAGGCTTGTAGAAATAATTCCTGTTGTCTCAAGGTTTGCTTTGTAGTACTGATTTTTTTTTAATCCATTCCAGATCCTGCATGATTAACAATTTAATTCTGATTTGGTCCCTTGGCTTCATTCTCTGTAACTAAAGAGTCAATGTGGAGAAGTAATTCTATTAACTTAAGCTATTGGGTTTTGCATGCTTTCTAAACACTTTTCCTTCCAGAAATTCAAATTATTTTATGCCCTATTCAACTCTTTTGTTAGCCTTTGCTTCTTTTCTTTTATTAACTGGAAGAATTTCTGTGGCCTTTTTATTATTTTTTAATTCTAAAGTTAATATTTTAATACTTTTCTTTAAATTTTATCTGTTTTGTTTTAGTTATCCTAGATTGTAGTGTGGAGGTTGTAGTTAAATAATTACTGGTTAAGAGTGAAAGTGTTAGTCACTGAGTTGCATCTGACTCTTTGCGACCCAACGGACTGTAGCCCACCAGGTTTCTCTGTCCATGGAATTCTCCAGGTAAAAATACTGGAGTGGGCAGCCATTCTCTTCTCCAGGGTATCTTTCCAACCCAGTGACTGAACCCGGGTCTGCTGCATTGCAGGCAGATTCTTTACTATATGAGCCACCAGGGAAGGCCCCTACCTACCCTACCTACCCCCACTCCCCGCACCCTCCCCCACCCGCCAGCCCATGAAGCTGCATAAATCTGAGAACACTCATGAAAACCAACGTGAATTCTTTCACATTGTCTCTTTTGATACACAAAAGGGGTACTGAACAAAGGTCAAGTCTGAAAGGAAATGTCATACATTTAGTTTCTTTCAAGTTGATTTTAAGATGAGGGCAGGGAATTCTCATTGAAAGTGTCCATTTAGCCGCTGGAGAGTTTGCGGCGATCCATGAACCACCACATCAAGTGTCTGGGTTGACACTGTCATGGAAAAATGAAGGTGTACAGAGAAGATATTTTCTGGCTAGATCCCGTACTCCATCAGCTGGCAGCTGTGCTGCTCTGATTCCATTATTTGAATTGCATGAGCTTTCTTTCATTCTTTCGTTTCTTAATTCAACTAACATTTTTGAGTGTTTGCTAAATGTTTTGCATTGTGCAATGCCCTGGACATGTTAATGGAGAAATAAACAGGCTCCTTCCAGGTTGGATAGTCTATTAGGAAATATTAGCACATAAAAGACAACAAAGAATCCAGTGGGGTAAGTTCCATGTCAAATAAACTGTATACCTAACCCAGCCTTGGCAGGGAGGAGGAAATGCTGAGATGACCGGGGTAAGACCTGGTACACAGGGATTGCAGGGGACAGTCAAGTTCAAGTTCACACCATATGTGAAGGGATAGGAGGGGCAAAGGAGCACTTGCTCAGAGTGCAGCTGAGGAAAATTCAGTGCTTCTGAACTAAGATTGGGTAGAACTAGGAGGAGAGAAAGGGAGTGTAGAGAGGGGTGCTGAAAAAAAAAGCTAGAAAGTGCTAAGTAGGGTCATATCATTCGGAATCTTATTAAGGAATTAGTGCATTAGCCTGATGCGGAGAGAAGATGAAAAGCTTTGCCTCTGTAGATTATTCAGACTGTCAGGTGGGGAGTGGATTCTAGGCCGCCAGCTGAAAGTGGAAGCCTGATTAGAAGGCAGTCACCATGTTCTTGGACGGGAAGGAGGGTGGGCCTTATTGGGGTAAAGGCAGTGGGGCTCAAGCAGAAGTTAGTAGATTGAGAGCTATTTACAAGATTGTTGGTTCCCTGATAACTCAGTTGGTAAAGAATCCGTCTGCAATGCAGGAGATCCCAGTTCGATTCCTGGGTTGGGAAGATCCCCTGGAGAAGGGATAGGCTACCCACTCCAGTATTCTTGGGCTTCCCTGGTGGTTCAGATGGTAAAGAATACACCTGCAATATGGGAGACCTGGGTTCAATCCCTGGGTGGGGAAGATCACCTGGAGAAGGGAAAGGCTCCCCACTCCAGCATTCTGGCCTGGAGAATTCCATGGACTGTATGGTCCGTGGTGTCGCAAAGAGTGGGACACGACTGAACAACTTTCAACTTCACTTTTTATGTGAGTATATAATTTTCGTAGTATTGATATTTTCTTCTGCTCTTTGTATCATGACAGCCTTTCCAAGTGTTCTCTTGATTTATTTTGGTTTCATTTTTGTGTAAATAAGAAACGTTCTCAAATATCCTATGATACTTGCCTCTGTGTGTGTGTGTGTGTGTGTGTGTGCCTGTGTGAGATTAGGAGAGAGACACTTAAAAAGCTGACTGGGTAATTTTTTACTGGTGGATGGGAATTTCAGAATCTGTATTGAGTTCTCTGTGCTAATCCGTCAACATGAGCATCTAAGGTTTATCTTTCTTATTAGGTCAGCAACCACTTCTCCTTTGGCTTTTACTTTTTGTATGGATTGTGGTTCCAGGATTTAGGTGTCTCTGGGTTTCATAAAAGATTATATTACTGTTCTGATTCTCCTTGATGTTATTTTTAAGATTTCCAACTACAGAAGGCAGTTTTAGAAGTGTCTGAAATATGCCATCTTCAAATCGGAAGTCTGCTATTTAATTATTTTTAGATTTTTATTGGGCACTCCTAGGGAACTGAATTATGATGAATTTGCTCAGATTATCATATAATTATCATTAATTTAAAGAACAATTAAGTACAGTTTATTCTTAAGAAAACTCTTTCTTGACTACTGTGCTACTGTGCTCACTTCTAAGCCAGTAAACCTAATGAATGCCACAAAAACAGATGTTTTAATAATTAGAATGCTTGTAAGTCTTGAGATATATGTTTTAAGATCTGACAGTTTTCAGATTAGAGAAGCAGCACCAACCATTTTACTTTTCAGATGGCTCTTTTAAAATTGATGTACAACTTCAATTACAGTTAAACTCGGATGGTAAACGTGTTTATCTTTAAAAGAAGCCTGCCGGGAGGTAGCAGAAATTATTTTTTGCACTAGACCTCTTTCACCACTTTTTTTTTTTTTAACTTAGACTGTAGAGGAAGTACCTTCCAGCAAAAATAATGCACTCGGTACTGAGAGCAGAGATGGTAACAGCTAAAGACTGAGCTCATTTAGTAGGGAAGAAAAAATTCTTAGAGCAGCATTCAGGGTATCTGGCTCCCTCAGAGGTGTTTTATTATCAGATTGATACCCTGGTTTCCCTCAGACCACGTTTTCTAATTTCTAGCCAGTCTTTTCACTCATATGTGGTCTTTAATAATCACGGACGATTTCATTGTGTTTTAGGTTAAGATGCTTGATAGAGTTACATAACTCAGTAGAGAAAGAAACTCCTGGGTTTTGCCGTTGTGGTTATTCCAACATTAATTTCATGTCAGGAGAGCTACCATTCTCCTGTAAATGTGATGAGATGAAATTCATCCTGATATTTTGGTATAAAGAAGCATCACCGGTAAAAAGGAAAGAAAGTCTGTTTCCTTTCTCAGTGTTTCAGGAGAAATCACATCTTGATTGATACTGAAGTAACCACAATATAAATGTCTAAAAACAAAACACAACCAAAAACAGCATGCACACTCAAAGCCGCATGAGAAAACAAAACAAAAACTGTATCCCCGCCTTTGCATCCCATGCTGGTAGCTTGTGAGCCAAAGTGCCGTATGGAATTCACATCTGGAATGTTTGAGATAATCTGCCGGGTGCTCTGCTCTTAAAATGAAGAAATAAAATGGCTGCAAGTGTTTACTTCAGATGGATCTTCTCCACAGTGAAACTCAGAAAATGAATGGGCTTGTGAAGGAGAGCCGCTGAGCCACAGTGAGCGAGAAGCTGAAATCGGAGCTGCGTGCTGACCAAATCATTAAATGAGCAGTGCGTTTTTAAGAGGAGCGTGTCAGATGCCCCAGTTATGTTATAGTCAGTGTCCTGGTAAGTGAAATGAGACTCAGAGTTGGGAGTGACCACACAACAATGAACCGACCCATTCTACCACGCACCAGGCTCTACATTGAGTTTGAGCCACGTGGGCTCATACCTGACCACGATCACCAGATTCCCCTTTCTGGCACCTCTTCTTGCCGTGGGCTCGCATTCTGACCTCCTGTCATGGTGATGCCTGTTCCGAGCCAGCAGGGAAGCCCCCTTCACGTCCTGTGCCCACTAACTTTTGGAAACTCGGAGTCTCTCTGTTTGAAATTCATGGGAAATTATTGGTAATATTTCACATCATTACAAATACCTCTCTGTTTTTGAAAACTTTGGTCATAATTGCTATGGACACTGCAAAGAATAAAGGCATAGATGCGAAGAAGAGGAAACGCGGAGGAAAAACGCTGCAGAAATCTAATGAGGCTCCCTGCGATTTCTTGGGTAGGAAATAATGTAGAAGGACTGCGGTATGAGCAGCACAAATGGTGTATTCAGTGCCCCACCCACCATCCGGCCCCCACCATCCGGCCCCCAGGCACCTTAGCATTATACTAAGGGTGTGTACTTCATAATATTAATTGCTCCTTAGAAGATAATCATAACACCATCAATGAGAGTTATAAACTGCATCATGGATTACAGTCTAATATATCACTTCTAAGGAGCTAACTGCCCACGATCATCAATCACAGCAAGTTTATTACGTCTACTCGAAACATTCGTATAAATGAAGATTGCTCCTTTCTCAATGTCTCATGAGCATTCTTTGTCAGATAGACAGAAAGCCATTCTATCTGTGTTTAAGGATTCCTCATTCCCTCAATTGTTCAAGGGTGAACAGACCATCCGCAATGCTACCGAGAACGATAAAGAACAGCGGGGGCCCCAAGACTGATTCCATTTACTGGTTTAATTTTCTGACATCAAATTAAATGTCTGCCTTTATGGCTCCAACAACTTCTTCTTGTATTAAAAAAAAAAAAAAGAGTCACGAAAACATTGAATCAATCACAGTAATCAGGAAAAATGCTTCTCCCTTGAAGCGACTGTTCTGCCTAGTCCGTGTCACTGCCTAGTGGACGGGAGTAAGCCGGAACTTTCCACTTCCAGTCTCTGTCCTCTCCTCTCTGTCCTCTCCTCTCTGTCCTCTCCTCTCTGTCCTAAGAGACAGGCATCTTCTTAATGGAGGTAATTGTTTCGTTGTCACCGCAAGCAGATCAGAAAACAGAACACCGTTTCCAGCCAGTAAGGGGAAAAGAGGGTAGGAAGCCCACCCCACCGGTTCTCCAGCTTCGCTGCTGATTGGGTCATCCTGGAGCTTTAGCGCTCCGGCCCCCACAATTCTGATTTAACGGGGTAGCCTGGGCACTGGCTGTCTGAGCTCCCCAGTGATTCTAAAGGCAATAAGGCTTGAGAGCTACTGGTCTGAGGAACCTCACCTCATCACAAGTGTGCACTCCATCCATTGACGTGACTGAGACCCCAGACGTAGCAAGACTTTGATCAGGGGAGTGGGCACGTATGCTTTGGAAGAAAATAGACATACCTATGAAAAACACCTTATTTTATTATGGAAAAATGTCACCAGGGCTTTTAGGTGTCAGCATTCCAAAGACTTGGTATTGTTTTAAATAGAAGTTACTCAATTCATAATTCTCACGGTAAAAATATCAGGTGTGATGGTTTTTCTAATCAATTCTTGACTGAAAATGAAAGGTCATTCATTTTTATTGTGCAGTGATAGGGGTGGCTTTGTTGACAGAACATGAGCAGAGCCTCTTTCTTTAGCCCCTCACAAATTATAAATGATAATTCATTCAACATTCAGGGTTTGCAAATCATTGGAATACCAGATTTCATCATGGACACTCAGTCATCACTGATACTAAATAACAAAACCACCACCACGGATCGCCATGAACAGGACCGTGGCCGGGGCGGCGGGCCTTGACTCCGACCGCACAGTTGCCCTCTGGCGCTCCAGACAGGAGGCGGAGAGCAGCTGTGTGATCCAGCTCATAGTCAAGGTCCCACGTCAGTCTTATGTCAGCATGACAGGTCTTACCCTGAGTTTTGTTTGTTTGCTTGTTTGTTTTTGGCATGTCTAGTAGCTTTTCTTGACTTTCAAAGAAGTTAATTTTAAAAAAGGACTTTGGGATAACAAGTAATGACTTTGAGATCACTTAGAATTTATCATCTAAATTTTTCATTTCATTTTTTAGTTGTGTAATATTTTATAGTTTTCATTTTTTAATTTATAAACGTGGACAACTTTAAACATGTACAACGAGACTAGGACCGAACTAATGAATCCCCACGCACATATCACCCAACTTCTGTAGTAATCAACATTCTATCTCAAGTCATCTATACCTCCACCCCCTCCCCCTACTGCTTCTGGATTTTTTTAATTGCTTCTTCCATTTTTAAAGTAAAAATTACAGACAACAGGATGCATACATCTTAGCAATGGTTTTTGACAAACGGATAGACCTGCGTAACCTCTCTCTTTTCACAGGGTAGAACATTTTCTCTTACAGAAGGCTTCCCTCTCATTACTCCCAGCCTTCAGTAGCAACCACTTTTCTCATGGTTTTCACCCTGGATTATTTTTGGCTTTTTCTAGCATTTCAGATGTAAGAGAATAGGCAGCATATGTTCTTTTGCTCAGCGTAAAGTCTATCAGATTCATCCATGTTGCTCTATGGTTCAGGATTTCATTCCTTTTCATGCTGTGTAGTATTCAAGGAGAACGCGTGGGTTGGTTTGGTAGCTCAATGATGTCATAAAAGAGACACCTCTTTCCTGCCAAACTATGTCAGAGTCGTCATTCTTCATGGAGACGTGCTTCGTCTGCTCATAAGAAGTCTAAAGCATAAGGAAGGCATGAGTTTAAAACATGATGAAATTTTTAAACAACCCTCCGAAATAAAATTAGCATTTGGATAACCAATAAATGAAGCAGTAATAAATAATATAATAATAAATGTGAATATATTAATGTCATTCGTTTTAGAAATCTATAGGCAACCGGCATTTTAATTTCATTTTTATGCCCTAACAATTGCTACTCTGAAGTTTGTTGTAAATAATGAACAGATAAATGTGAGATTTCATGATCTGTTTTGTCGTTTTTCTTAAGATAATCAACCTAAATACAGTAAAGAAAAAAATTCTTTAGACTTCTTTTTGGTCCCTAAAACAAATTGCTGGACACATTGCAGATCCAGTCAGTGTTTTTAACTTGACAATAAGAGATGGTGGGATTTGCTAACATACGAACAGCTAGCTAATTGCTGAGTGTAAGGCTTGGACTTAGAGTAGGGGGCATAGAGTTTCGTGTTGTTTTGTTCAACCAACTATTGGTTTGAAAACTCCTGATTGCATTTCTTCTAACAGCCTATTATCTTCCTGTACACTGAAGGACCTCTTTTGAGTTCTTATTATTCTGTATTCAAAACAGGGCTCCAGTGAGACCTTGGAAGACTTCTGCATTTATTTTCCAGGAGTTAGCTTGCACTCATAATTAACTAATGGTCTTTAATGTGTCCATGACACAATACCCACTGTGGTAAGTAACAGAGAACATCTGCACAGGGTTACTGAGCTGACAGGCTCAGACCTCCCTCTGGCAACTGACATTCCTATCACTGCCATCTCTTGACACTGGTCTCCCCTGGTTTGCCAGCATGTCGTGGGTCTCCTTTTTCACTCCACTCTGTCTTCTTTAATTGGATTTTCCTCCTGCTCTTAGGTGTAATTATTATTCAAGGTTTTTAAGAAGCAGCAGACTAGACATGAGAAAATAAGAATCCTAGTCTTGGATCCATATTTTAAGCATTTATAGTGGATACCATTAAACCTCTCAAGGTACAGTTTCTTCAGCTATAAAATGGGTGTTTTCATTTTTCCTTTGTTGATTCTGAGGGGTGTTGTCCCCGCCCACTGATAACTAATGTGTCCGGCATTCTGAACTCAAAGTCTTTTTTAAAGCACCATGCAAATTCGAGGCACTGCACTTGCTGTGCTCTCTGCGGACTCTCAGCATAGTCTTCAGTCTTCTCTCTGCTTCTCCGGCCCTTGCACACACACACACACACACACACACACACACACGTAGTTCTGTCTAAACTCCTGTAATGTGTCCTGAAATCTTTTCAGTCCCAGTGAAACTTCATTTCAGTCTGAAGCTCACATTAGTTTGTCTGATCTTCTCGATACGCCTAAATCTTTCAGGCTCAGTCTGAAACTTCCATTATATATTTATCTAGATGTAAAAACTTCTTGGTTCTCAAATACAAACAGCATATTGGGTTGGCCAAAAAGTCCATTTGAGTTTCCCATAAGGTGTTATGGAAAAACCCAAACGAACTTTGTGGCCAACGCACTGCTTATACTAAATAAATTTAATTAATTTAACGTTAACTCAAAGCACAAGTGGTATCTAATTTGAGAGAAACTTTTTTGACACGGTTTTGATAAATGTATTGTTTTTAAATGTAAGTTTTCATATTCCTAGTTCTTAATTGTAGCCTTTTTTCTAAATACCCTTCTCCAAGAACAGGAATCGGGGCTCTTTGGAGAAATGGCTAAGTCATGGTTTGGGGTAGAGAAAATACAGGAGAGTCTGGACCTGTAGGCATAACATCATTTCTGGGGGCATCTTTCGACCATCAATCTACGCATGAGAAAGTATCGGGCAAACCCAAAATAAGAGACATTCTACAAAACAACCGAGCAGTGTTCATCCAAAGTGTCAGGCTCATGGCAGAGGAGAAAGGACAGAGATTGTCACAGGCTGAAGGAGAGGAAGAAGAGACAACAATCAGTGTCGGTCCTGAGTTGAATCTTAGAGCAGAAAAAGGATGAGAAGGAAAACACAGGTAAAATTGGAATAAATTCTAATACTTGTTTAAGAGTACTACGTAAAGCTTATTACCTGGCTTTGAGAATTGGCTTTGGTTATATAAGGCGCTATGATTAGACTGGATGAATAGTATATGAGAAAGCTCTTATTCTATTTTTGTAATTTTTCTATAAGTCTAAGGTTCTCTCAAGGGAAAAAATACTTCTATGTGTTATGTGTGTGTGTGTATATATATATATATATGTTTACTGATACATTTTAATTCAAACCTGACCTATCAGACTTGCCCAAGTTTCAGCACATAAATATAGAAAGATTTCTATTACAGTTTGGGATGTATTTGGGTGGACAGTAGATAGCTTCTACTGTGGAGATGGCTGCTCCCTTGGATTGTTCAGAATTTTCTCATGGAATTGGATAACATTATTTGACCTGTTGCTGTTAAGTCACTTCAGTCGTGTGACTCTGTGCGACCCCATAGATGGCAGCCCACCAGGCTCCCCCGTCCCTGGGATTCTCCAGGCAAGAACACTGGAGTGGGTTGCCATTTCCTTCTCCAATGCATGAAAGTGGAAAGTGAAAGTGAAGTCACTCAGTCGTGTCTGACTCTTAGCGACCCCATGGAATGCAGCCTACCAGGCTCCTCCATCCATGGGATTTTCCAGGCAACAGTACTGGAGTGGGGTGCCATTGCCTTCTCCCATTTGACCTGTAGATCCATGGAAATATTTATAAATGTGCCCTGTCTCTCATTTTGCTTCTGATGTATGCAGTTCACATTCATGTCGCTATATTCTATTCAGCCATAATTCATTAAGTCTGCCCCACGTTTCCATCTGTGCAATAACTTTAAAAGTTTTCATTAAAATATAAAACATAAGCCTCATTATTGAGGTAAGAAATGCTTCAGTGGGTGAGTTCAACTCAAGTTAGAAACATATCTGCCAGACTGAACCAGTTCTCAACGTTTCATCAGTTACTCTGACAATCATCCATCCCTTTGGAGAAAGGTCTGGGAAGAAATCTGAGATCCTTTGATTTTCTTCCTTTCCCCCTGTAAGTTACATTTTCTGAAATCTAGCCTTTTGGAAATGACTGGCCCTCTTCTTGAGGACAATGTCAAGTTCCCCCTTCCCTTTAACATCCTGAGGTCACCTATCTGTCTCCATAAGTTTTAAACATAGCGGTAATTTCAGGCATATACTAAATTTTAGAGGGGAACCAATGAAACTCAGGTAGATGCATTGCATAAGGTCACAATTATTTTACTGGCAAATTGAGAAAAATTGTATTTCTTTTCATTATCGAAGCAGTCATTAATAGATTCAGCAGACATTCTTACAGGGTCCTCAACACCGGAGGTAGAACGATGAAAAGACACGATCCTTTTCCCCACAGAGCCTCCCATCTTCTGCCAAGGGAGCGAAGAAGAGATTATAATGGAGCCCGGAAGGAGAGTCACAATAAAAGCCTTCATTCAGGGTGGACCTTTGTGCCAGCTGAGAGGGTCAGGAAAATCCAACACGAATGTCATCTGTATTTTCTGTCACAGCTTTATTACTCAGTGAAAAGGGAACTCTGCAGTCTACATGCGTCTGAGCGGTGACTGATAATGCTGCCTTCAATTTCTGATCTTTTTCCTGAAGACCTTTGCCAGAAGGCTGACTTCAGGTGGCATCTGCCCGCCCGGTCCGTGGTGGGTGTGGTCCTCCCTGACCCTGGCGCTGAGCGCGGCTGAGGGCGAGTCTCATCCTCCTTCAGAATCTTGTCTGTACACGCTTTCAGTCACATTGCCTTGCTTTGATCACCTCTAGCCACTCCCTAAGATTGCAGATTACACACACACACAGACACATTTTTTCCCCCTACTTTTTGGGGCATTTTTCCTATGTTATGCAGCATGTGGGATCTTACTTCCCCTACCAGGGATTGAACCCGTGTCCCCTGCCGTGGAAGTGCAGAGTTTTAACCACCGGTCCTCCAGGGAAGTGCCCCTAAGATTACATTTTCATTCACTTTTTACCTGCCAGTGTTCTCTGTCCCCTGTGAGAACCTCCGTGTCTGTACACTGTGATGACCTGGAAATGGCCTGACTAGACATCCTTTGGTAAATATTTGTTAAAATAATGAAAGCTAGGCATCAGCTGATACCCACTGTTGGTCAGTTTAAAGTGAAATACTTTCTCTTGAAACTTCCTCCATGGAGCCGACACCAAGTTGAAGTCAGAGCTTCAGTGAAATGATTTTTCAGGGCCCACACCAGTCCGGAGTCGCCCTTCATCCTTGTTCTGCTCCCGTCCTGACCATCCTGGAGGCAGCAGAGTGTACTTTCATTGGTTTTTAGTCTCACTAATATTCACTAGATATTCTCTTAAAAGGTAGTCCTCCAAAAATCAGCTGCGAGCAAATTTAACTGTAGCTATTTTTAAATAGTACTAGGTAGCCTATCTTCCAGTTACTTTTCTGATACATTCAAAGCAAGTTTAAAAATAAACACTATAACGAAATTGAATTGGATGCAGTACAAGTACTTCTTTGGCAGAGTTTTTTTGGCAGAGAAAATATAGTTTGTGGGACTGCTATTAATTTGATGATATTATGCACATTTTTTGTTTTCCTGTTAAATTATATCCTATTAAATTAGATAAGGAAATGTACATGCAACTGGAAATATAGTCAAATTGGCAGTGTTTTTTTTTTTAATGTTTTTGAATATTCCCCTGTATCTTGCTTAACAATTTTCAGCTTTTTCCTTACGTTTTTTTAAGCTCTTACATTTCAGAGGAATTCAATCAGTATTTTTTTTTTTTCTTCAGAATTTGCACTGACAGTTCAAAACACCAACTTTCAAGGGTACTGAGATAACCAGTAGTTTTTGCAGACACTTTGCTGCTGCTGCTAAGTCGTGTCAGTTATGTCCGACTCTGTGCGACCCCATAGTCGGCAGCCCACCAGGCTCCCCCGTCCCTGGGATTCTCCAGGCAAGAACACTGGAGTGGGTTGCCGGTTCCTTCTCCAATGCATGAAAGTGAAAAGTGGAAGTGAAGTCGCTCAGTCGTGTCCGACCCTCGTGACCCCATGGACTGCAGCCTTCCAGGCTCCTATGTCCATGGGATTTTCCAGGCAAGAGTACTGGAGTAGGGTGCCATTGCCTTCTCCGTGCAAACACTTTAGGGAAACTTAAATAGTCAGATTTTGACAGACAAGGTGAATTTTATGCCCGTAGGGTTTGATTCTGAAAATAATAAAATTTAATTTGGAAAATCAATAGTTTAGTTCAAAATCAAAGGAATTTGATGCTTCTGTTTCAAACTCCAGCAGACACCATTCTTAAACAGCCATTCCCTCAATTTTCACATCTTTAGAATGGGATGATCATAGTACCACTCTGATAGCATGACCAGGGATCCTAAGAGTTAAGACGTGGAAAAATGTTCAGATAGATTATTTGGCACAGGTTAGGTGCTAAATAAATATTTGTGGAACGAATGGGTTTTCCAATAAATTTTGCAATAATTTTTCTTGTTATTGTTATTATCATTAAGTAGCTTCCCCAAAGTTTCACAGATAGTACAAGATAAAGATCTGAATGTGAATGTTAGATCTGATATTTTGTAACTGTGTGACCATGGACTAGTTAGAAAGAATAAAGTTCAGTTTGTCTACAGTGAGTGAAAACAGCAGTACCCTTCAAAAAGTATGAGAATTAAATAAAACAATGAATGTCACAAAAGGAAGAAACTAAAAAGAAATGCAAATCAAAACTACAGTGAAATACCACCTCACACTGGTCAGAATTGCCAAAATCAAAAAATCTGCAAGCAGTGATGTGGAGAAAAGGGAACCCTCTTGCACTGTGGGTGGGAATGTAAATTGAGACAGCCACTATGGCAGACAGTATGGAGATTCCTTAAAAAAGCTAGGGATAAAGCTACCATGTGACCCAACGATCCCACTACTGGGCATATGCCCTGAGGAAACCAAAATCGAAAAAGACACGTGTTCTCTGATGTTCACTGCAGCACTATTTACAATAACTAGGACATGGAAGCAACCTGGATGTCCACAGACGGATGAATGGATAAAGGAGCCGTGGTACATACAGACAACACATTACTCAGCTGTAAAAAAAAAAACGCATTTGAGTCAATTCTAATGGGGTGGGTGAACCTAGAGCCCATTATACAGAATGAGGTCAGTCAGAAAGAGAAAAACAAAGATCGCATATAAACACACATATATGGAATCTAGGAAGACGGCCCTGATGAACGTATTTTGCAGGGCCGCAGAGGAGACACAGGCATGGAGAAGAGACTGGATACAGTCGGGGAGGAGAGGGCGGGACGGATGGAGAGAGTCACACGAAACATGCACACTGCCATGTGTAAACAGGAGCCAGTGCGATTTGCTGTATGACTCAGGGAGCTCAAGCCGGGGCTCTGTGATGACCCAGAGGGCTGGGATGGGGCAGGCAGTGGGAGGCAGCCTCAAGAGGGAGGGGACACGTGTGTACCGAGGGCTGACTCAGGTTGATGCGTGGCAGAAACCAACACAACATTGTAAAGCAATTATCCTTCAATTAAAAATAAATTAATTTAAAAAAAAGAGTCAGTCATAACCAACTGAGAGGGAGCCATGGCCTTTCTTCCTGTGATTTGCCTCACAGTCTCCAGTGAGGACTCCAAGACCCTCCACCCGGTCAATTAATAACTGTTTTCTGAATATGTCTGTTCAGACTGGCACTGGTTTTTCATTAATTCTGTGAGATACAAATTTGATATTGGACCCAGAAATCTATGCCAGCCTATGTAGACCTATAGATGATATGTATATTTAAATATATATATATATATATATATATATATATACACTTGCTTTTCTAAATTGCAACAAATCCTTTTTGAAATAAAATACTAGTTTAAGAAATACCTTTCTTTCCTCCTATTCCTGTTTGTTTTTTTTTGTTTTTTTTTTTTTAAGAGAGGAGGTAATTACAGTGGTTGGTTCCTGAAATCATTAAAGTTTAAGTGTCCTGATAGATCATTCACCATCATTCTGTTGCAAAAATGTACTCCAGTTTCCCACCTCTGTGGGAGAGTGGGTGTGTGAGGTTTCTGAGGTTGCGGATAGGTAGCAAATTTAAAAGCTTAATAAAGAAATTCTACCAAAAAACGTCTGCTGAAGTCCAAGCATCCTCCAAACACGGGATAATCCTATCAGCTCTCAGCACTCGGCGATGCCGCCTGATACCTTCACCCGCCACCCGTCCTGCTGACCCTTCCTGGACCAGATCACTGCCCCCGACCCTGCCCCACATTTGAAACGGCTCATCCCTGTCCCTGCTGGTCCTAGGAAGGGGCTCATCTTTTGAATTCATTTAGTCTTTGAATTCATCTGTTCATTTACACTTTGTGACTCACAGGAATGACCGTGGTTTGTTTTTTTTTTCTAACGTTCTTTTAGTCATTGAAACATCTACGTTCCAAGCTATTCTGGTAGAGGATTGGTGATGAATTCATCCAGGAAATAGCTCATTTTACTTTCAAATGGCTCTCAGCTGGAGGACTGCAGATGGTGACTGACGGGTTGGCATGTGTGCCCTGCAATGTCCAGACTCCCTAAAAGCATCAGCGGGTCTGGATCTGATGAACCTCTAAGTCACTGAAGTCTAAAGCATCTGTAAACAGCTTTGAACACACCTCCCCGTAGGTGTGTGCGTGTGTGTGCATAGGTGTATGGTATAACATAGCATAACATCTGTGTGTTATAAAGGCGTACCGTGGCAGACCTCAATAATTATTACAGTCTAAAATAAAAGGAGCGTAACATGGAGTCTTTAAAAGAAACAAGGTATCACTTCTTTTAGTGAGCAATTATTGAGCACCTTTTTGTGCCACGTACGATCCTAAGTGATGAGTATTCAGCACTGAACAGGACATACGTTGATACTTCGTGGAGCGTGTATTTTAGTGGGTAAACAGTAAATATGTAACACACTGCCAGTGATGAGTATTTTGAGAGGGAAGTATGGTATGTTGTTAAGAGAGGGATGGGAACTGAAGTATCATTTCAGCTAAGGCATTCAGAAACACTGGGCAAAGACCTCAGTAGTCAGAGGGGAAGAAGAAGCGTATTTGGTACAACAGGGGGGAAAAGTACAATACCTTGAGACATTGAGGTGAAGATAAAATCGACAGAATTCATTTAATAGCTAATAAGACACTGAGCTTCCCCAGTGGCTCAGTAGTAAATAATCTGCCTGCAATGCAGGAGCCTCAGGAGATGTGGGTGTGATCCCTGGGTTCAGAAGATCTCTTGGAGGAGGGAATGGCAACCCACTCCAGTATTCTTGCCAGGAAAATCCCATGGACAGAGGAGCCTCGCAGGCCACAGTCCATAAGGTTGCAGAGTCGGACATGACTTAGCACCTGAGCACGCAATGAGACGCCGTTAAGGAGAACGGACATGACTTAGCACCTGAGCGCGCAATGAGACGCCGTTAAGGAGAACGGACATGACTTAGCACCTGAGCGCGCAATGAGACGCCGTTAAGGAGAACGGACATGACTTAGCACCTGAGCGCGCAATGAGACGCCGTTAAGGAGAACGGACATGACTTAGCACCTGAGCGCGCAATGAGACGCCGTTAAGGAGAACGGACATGACTTAGCACCTGAGCGCGCAATGAGACGCCGTTAAGGAGAACGGACATGACTTAGCACCTGAGCGCGCAATGAGACGCCGTTAAGGAGAACGGACATGACTTAGCACCTGAGCGCGCAATGAGACGCCGTTAAGGAGAACGGACATGACTTAGCACCTGAGCGCGCAATGAGACGCCGTTAAGGAGAACGGACATGACTTAGCACCTGAGCGCGCAATGAGACGCCGTTAAGGAGAACGAGGGCACATCTGCGTTACAGATAGTCTTCTAATATATTTGAGTTTTTTTGAGCTACTTGTTTTATCCAATGGGCTTGTCATTGTTTTAACTTCAAAATGTAGCTAACGGAGAACTTGTACCGGGAATATGAGAGACTATCAGCTGTCCCACCGTTCTCTTTTATTCACATATTTTAAAAAAAAAATGTTTTCAGATCATGTATATTTCCTACAGAGACGTGAGACCAGCCTGCTATTAAATATGTTGTATACGGGTCAGTTGAGGTACGACTTCAAATCTTTGAAATGACAGTCATGAATTTTGATTAGGGAGGATTATTTTATGATAAAAGCACAGAGTTAGCTATTAAAATTTTATATTTGGTACTTTATTATACAATATTAATAGAAAAAGAGACCTAGAAGGCAAGGATCAAGTCTTTTGAAGTATCTGCATATCACAGTGAAACCACAGAACCAGAAATACACCAGAGCTTCAGTTTATTAATAACGGCCTCGTACAGTTCAAGCAAATGTCAGACGATCATTTGGGTTAGTGTACAAATCTCCTATTAGGTCGTCAGAATTCTGTGTAATGTAGCACAACTGTCTGCAAAAAGAGCCCTGTGAATCCTGGAAGAAAACTGAATTGCTTACTGCTTATCTGACCAGTTCAGATGGTCAGAGAGGCCCTAACAAAGTCAGAACAGCCCAGACTTTGAAGACTATAACACACCAGCATCGCAGCTTTCCCCCCTCTGTTGTATCAAATGCTTTTCTTCATTCCCTCTGATTACTGAGGTCTTTGCTCAGTGTTCCTGAATGCTCAGCTGAAATAATACCGCAGAAACTCGCTGGCTTGCGTCATGTACAATTTGTGTAGGTCAGGTCAGAATGGGAAACGTCTGAACGAGGCAGTGTTTGCCAAGAGCACCCGTAAAGAATGGGGCCCAGATTGATTTTAGATACTGCTGTGTTCGCTGTAACATTCCGCCGACAAAGTCAGAATCTTTATGCACCAGAAGAGTTTGCCAAACAGTGAGTGTGGACGGATGGTGGTGAAGATGGAGTGAAGATCATGGTTACCATTTTATTTTAAAAAGTCATGAACAGCTCTTGCCAATTCTTTATTTTTTATTTCCGTTATTGTACTTTTCAGCTCCAGAACATCTAGTTGGTGACTATCTTAGTTTTTTCGGGCTGCCATAAAGAATATGGTAGACTGAGTGACTTAAACAACCAAAATGTATTTCTCACAGCTCTGGAGGTTGGCAATCAGAGATCCAGGGGGCACACAGCTTGGTTTTATTCCTCAGCATCTTCTCTTGACTTGGAGGCAATGCTCTTTGTCTGACGGTTCACATGCCCTCTTCTCCATGCCCATATGGAGAGAAAAGGAGAGAGAGGATGCTCTGGTTTCTTTTCACACAAGGGCGCTGACCCCACCAAGAGGCCAGAATCAGTAGGGGCCTCGGAGGCTGGCTGTCACGTCAAGTACCTGACTGGTCACAGGTCACCGGTTCTACCTTTCCTAGTCCATTCATCCTCTCCAGTTCGTTCTCTCTGTTGTAGCCATTAGCCAAGCCTTGTGCAAGCGACAGCTTTATATGTTTTACTTATAGCGTTTCGCACAGGTGACATCGGTAACGAATACTCAGTAACCACTAGGCTACTCCATTGATTCCCATAGGATTTCAGCCTGACCTCTGAAGACCTGTCTGGGATAGACTGTTGATACTAACGATGACAACTTGCAGTTTGGGCATGTATGCATGCCCAGTCGCTTCAGTCATGTCTGACTCTTTGCAACCCTATGAACTGTAGCCCTTCAGGCTCCTCTGTCCATGGGATTCTCTAGGCAAGAATACTGGAGTGGGTTGCCATGCCCTCCTCAGGGGGTCTTCCCGACTCAGGGATCGAACTGGCGTCTCTTACGTCTCCTGCATTGGCAGGCAAGTTCTTTACCACTAGCACCACCTGGGAAGCTCCCCTAATATACTAAGAGTCCCTTAAGAGCGGGATTTCTGTCTAATTTATCTTTTTATCCCCAAAGCACCCAACAGTACCTTGCATGCAGCAGGCAATCAATAGATATTTTTGGAACAAATTAAATTAGTCACCAATGAGTATTCAGAGGACTACAGCCCCTACATAGTCACAGATCTTCATATTTGCTAGTGTACAGGGATATAAAAAGATAGATATGCATCATAGAACATCCCATAGAAAATATTCAATTAAACAAATATAAAGCTCTGCCACGCTGTCAACACAGAGGGCTACAATACTGTTTCTGATGAATGTCTTATCCTAGCCAATTAGAAAAACTAGAGACATAGCTTCAGTTGTGAAATTCTCTGGTTTGATGCACAGATTCCTATTTCCATAGTCTACATAGGCAAGTGGTACAAAAAACAAACATACAACTTGCTCTCTTTTATTAATATTTGACCTTTAATTTGAGCTCGATAGCCACAATTTACATAAAGGTGGCAATTCAGAGCATAAAGTCTTATGCTTCTTTGGTTTGTAACTAAAGAAAGACATACTGGAGACAGATTGTACACATTTTAAATTATAGTTTGCCATCGAACATAAAGGCATTTAAACTTTAGGTTACATTCTGGTTATACCTTCTGTGATTATATATTGGAAGTTAATCAGTCAACAAATGTTTGCATGTATTGATATCATTCAGTAACCTCTTCATGGTTCAATATAGAGCACTCCTGGGTGACTGATGAAACCCCAGTTACCAAACTATCGATGCAAAGTAAAAAAAGACCTATAAAGTTTATCAGACCTCATTCAATCTACTGCATAAGTGAGATGTAGTATTTGCACAGGTAACTAACAACACAATTGAAGTTTCTAAAGACACAAATGAGGAGACCTGAACTTTCAGAATAGTAAGAGATCATTTTCATAGAAAAAGCATTTGAGCTGGACTTTACATGGCAAAGAGAGAAATTTAACAGTTGGAAGTGGTCAGTGGGAGAATTCCAAGGCTCAGAGACATCAAGTGCTATATTGATCATGTAATGGTTCAGTCTGATGAATAATAGGAAATTTATAGAAGAGCTTAGGTGCTACAGAAGACAGCAGAATAAGAGATGAGAAAATGCCATCTTAATTGGCACTTAGAAGGTAACTGGCTGTTGGGAAACTGTTATTACTATTAAATTGTCAGCATAGATTGCAGGTCATTATTGAACCAGTGAAGAGAGAATGAAGGTGTAATAGCAAGTGGAGATTGTGGAGACTGATGATAGAAAAGGCTTGAAAGATAAGGCTGTGTGTTGCAAAGATGCAAGACCGAGGGTAGGAGTTTTTAGAACAAGGGAGCATTTGTAGGCAGAGTTGAGTATGTAGAGATGGAGAGATTAAAGACAGATAACAGGATAATTGATGGTGCAAGGTCTGGGAAGAGGAGATTTCAAGAGCATCTCTGGAGGATTTTGCATTGGCAAGCGTGGAGGAATGGGGCAGCCATCTCTTCCTCTTGTCAGGGCAAGTGGAGAGTAGATGAATGGTTTGAGGAAACAAAGGAAGAAAACTGATACAGCTCAAGGAAAGATAGCCTTGATTCCAGTCAAGGTAGAGGCTGATACAGAAAGTGGGAGGTCAAGAAGGGGAAGATGATTTTTTTTTTTTTTAAGTCCTGAAAAAAAAAACAAATAGACTGGCAACCAGGTGAGGATGGATGACCTTCATTCGCCTTGAATACAATCAGCTTTTTTTTTTTATTCCTGACTTCCTCTGGTAACCTTGCTGCAATGTGGAAAGGAGAACTTTGCATAACATGAGAAGTTCAGCACAGTCTTTAAAGCAGATCACAAATTCCACTGTACTGGGGAAAGCATTATTCCAAATGTTCACAAGCTAATTGTCTTCTCTTAGCAATTCTGCTTCATAGCCAGTCATCCGTGGCTTAGTAGGATCAGGTAAAAGTATATCATTATCAGGTATTTTTTAAAAAACAGCAGTTCATGTCCTGCCATTAACTGGTAAGTGATTTCATTCTACATAAACAGACTACTGGGCATCCAAAATTAGCCGATCTGGTCAGAATGTGTGTTTTTTTGTTGTTGTAGGCTCTTAGAGTGTGAAACATGATAGACCCACCCACCCACCCCCTCACTCATTTGTTCATCCATCCGTCGCAGTGGAGGTGCTGATGAGGGTCAGTGAACATAAGTGTCATGGAGAGAGAAGAGGAAAGGCCTGTGTAGTCCCTGAGTCCAGGGACCGTGTGTGGTCTTTAACAGATTATCTTCTTTATTCATAGGCTGCACAAACACCAGATAACATGGACTTATTAGGAAGGATTTTCCTTTTAAAAGAAATCCTGCTTTGGCAGATAATTAACAAAGAACATTAGAGCGTGAGTTTGGGAAGGGCAGAGATCAACGGGTCCAGATCTATCTTGAGTATGAATGGGGCTAAAAAATACATACGACACTCCAGTGAGTGACTGACTCTTCCGTCTACTAATCTCTCGAAACTTTGAGTGTCCTTGAATGGTGAGTTGACATTAACGTGACCAGTGATTAACTGGGTAACCAATATTTTTTGACACATTTTTAAACATTTTGTAAAAACTGTTGCTCTGACCCATAAATCACGGTGGAAAAGGGAAACACAGTGGCTGCTCTTGGCCAGTTTTTCCCCTTTAATTATTAAGCTGGCAAAGTCAAAGGCACAGAAACCGTCAAAATATCTAGTAAAAACTTTGCACCCCGTGCAGGGGACCAGCAGGTCCACTTCAGGGACTGATGGGAGGACTATGTGAGGAGGTCGTGGGGCAGAGCATGTCACAGCCAGTGCCCATCACAGCTGTTAAACTCCCCAGCTCGCTTGGCCCTTTAAAACCATTTTGATTTGATGCTGATATTTTGAATCATCTCCATAAACTCTCTGACTGACGCTTTGTTAAATAACAGGTGAGTAGAAGAAATGCCGGGAATTGGTGGATCGGCCGTGGGTGGGGACCGAAATAGAGGCTGGGGACTGGGAGAAAGAGACAGCCAGAAGTGGGAAGCATGGTTACATCTTTTAGGCACTGGCTTTAAAAGCCAATTTCGTTCCCTGGATGAGTGACTTCAAGTAGCCATTTTCTAGCACGATGCTAATGAGAACCTGACTGTCAAGATCCAGATTTAGATCCTGATGATGGCTCTTCTCGGCCTGCAGATAGCCTGAAACAGCTCAGTCTTGACCAAGGGAAGGCGTGGAAAGCTTCCCTTCTGGGTAGTTGAGTTTTTAGAGGAAATTGCCTAAAGTAGGAATGAATTTGTAACTCTTCCTTTCCTGAAAGAAGGAAATTGAGGCAATGCTAAGAATAACACCTATGATCTAACTCCTAACGTGGCATGGCATTTGCTAACTGAAATTACAGCTTTATTAATAACTACAACAATTATTTATGTAAAGAAAGAGGCTGGCACTAATAATTAAGGCATCTTTTAACGAGGATACTCAAAATGCCCCTAAGATCTGAAGGAAAAAATGCCTTTGTAATTCTAAAGACATAAACTGGAAGTTTTCTGACTGATACCGTAACTTATTTCCAAATCACAGAGGAGGAAAACAATTATCTTAGATTACCAGAAAGTTCACATAATTTCCTAGAACCCAATGAAAAACTGCGATGTGAATGCAATGTTCTGTATCTTACATAACTTATTTAAGAGAAAGAGAATTTAATTGTGAAATGTTTCTTGAAGAATTTTCTTTTATAGTTTCTCTTCCTTTACTGTTTTCTGACTAAAATATTCTTGTTAGTGTCATCAATACATAATCAACATTTTGTAAACAGTTATTAAGAATTAAAATTCTTATGTATGGAGCCAGCTCAATTAAAAGATAGTTTTCAGATAATAGAGTGTTTTAATTTTAAATATAAATGCATCATTTTAGAGTTTTTAATTTATAAGTAATGTGTTTATCTTGGTGCAGTTTGGAAAAATGTTTAATATTCTGTCATAATCTATAAAAAGATGCAATAGAATACGTTGATTTTCTTACTACTCATCATAAGAGGAGGTATGCAAATATCATTCTGTATTGAACTAGGCCTATAGAAAGATAGCTTTTAAATAACTTTTATTAGACCCAGAATTCATGCATATGAGTTTCAATGTCTATATAGCCGTTCTTCATCATTAATTCTACAAAATGCAGTTAGCTGTTTGTGTGCTAAATCTCTTATGGTCAGGTAACCTATTATTTCTTATTTTGGATATGTTTTGAGGGGAGAGAGGAATAAGTCAGGGAAAAAATGAGCTATGATTTTAAAGGCTGTTCTGAACTTAGAAAATTTCATTTTTGGGGAATACAACCACTGTGGGTAGCTTCCGTGATATCTCCATTGATCCCTGCTTCTTAGAAAGGGCCTTGGGTAGCCCCCTCTCCTGGATGTGAACCAGTTGACTGACTTCTTTCAACAAATAGAATATGGCAGAAAGAATGGGCTGTCCCTTTCGAGATTTGGATAGAAATGGGCAGTGGCTTCCATTTGAACCCTCTCTTGGATCTCATGCTGGGGAGCAAGACAATATTTTGCAAGCAGCCCTAGGGAGAGGTCTGTGTGGTCTGGCCAAAAACTAAGACCCTCCATCTAACAGCTCCCAAAGAAGTGAGGAACCCAGCTCATGAGACCCTGAGCCCCACGGGCAACCACGTCGGTGAGTGACGTCTTGAGACATCACAGACCCAGCCAGCATTTCACTGTAACCTCCTGGGTTCGTAGCTAAAAATACAAGATGCTCTGATGTGTCCAGATTTAGTAGCTAAAAATGCAAGACGCTCTGATAAATCAGAATTTCAGATAAACAATGGTAAATTTTTTTAGTATAAATATGTCCCATGCAATGTTTGAGACCCATTTAAACTAAAAAATTATTTGTTATTCACCTGCTGACATTCAAATGTCAGCATTTAATCTACATTTTATCTGACAGCACTAGAAATGAGATACCTTGAACTGCAGGCATAGCAAAGTCATGATCCCAGTCCTGACCCATAGAAGCTGTGAGGTTAAAAACCTTGCCACTTTAAGGTGTGAAGTTTGGGGATAATTTTTTCTGCAATGACGGATAACTGATACATTACCTAATGACTGGATGAGGGTCCTGACAAGCTGATTGATTGGTGTTTTAATTGGTCTCTCAAATGCAGAACCAATAGGGATACTTTCCGTCTGCCTGCCTCACTAGAATGCAACCTGGTTTATTGCTCTGGACACAGGAAAGATATATTATTTGCATTTAAACGCTATTGACTGAAACACAGCTTTTGAGAGACAACCTGTCTAGCCCATTAGAGAGATGTTTGGAAAAGCTATATAAATAATTTTGAAATTTTAATTTCTAAAATAATTTACCCCTTTAAAATACTGTGGTTAACAAAAATTAATAGGATGATGCCAGAGAGAGAGGGTTTGTTGGTAAAACAAAAATAAAAAAAATACAAAAGTGTATTTTGTAGCTATACACTTTTGAAGCTAGATTTTTGTAACTATAACTTTTAAAGCTATGTGCATATTTTATACACATAACCATACTACATGAGGCGCGTTACCCATCAGTTACACAGATAATCAGACAACCAGAGGGCAGCCTCTGATCTGAATGTTCTCTTTTCTCTCCCTCCACATCTAACCAGTCACCAAGTACTATCAGGCCATTCTTTGCAACATTTCTCAAATCCTTCCCTTCCTCCTCTTATTTTTGCTTTCACCCAAAGAAGACCTCTCTTAACTGCACCTGCTCCACCACCATGGTCTTCTAACTGATCCCTTTGCCAGTTTCTCACATGACCAGTATTCGCCTCCAATGCCAGACAGAGTCCATCTTTGCATAATATTGCAATCGTCACGTCAGTCCCACACTCTAAAAGCTTTGTCTGTGTTGTTGTCGTTTAGTTGCTACGTCCTGTCCGACTCTTTGTGCCCCCATGGACTGTAGCACGCCAGGCTCCTCTGTCTACGGGATTTCCCAGGCAGGAATACTGGAGTGGGTTGCCATTTCCTTCTCCTGACTCAGGGATCAAACGCGAGTCTCCTGCACTGGCAGGTGGATTCTTTACCACTGAGGAACCAGGAAAGTCCCTAAAACTTTTACTTGTTTCCTGTAAACTGGAGAATGATTTCAGCTAACAGAAGGTTATTTCCCTAGGAAATCTGATTATCATTGTTCTCTGTGGTAATTCTTTTATGACATCATTTTTCTTTCTCCTGGGATCTGTCGCCTTGCACCCAGAAGATAGTAAGCATGTAAGATGTCCCAACTCAGTATTTGCAGTTCTGTGTTGGAACTAAATTGAATGTCTATCATAATATATTGTTAATATATCATCTTAATGGCACATCCTAATTATGTTAATTTTCCTGGTGGGAAGCAAAAACTTTGTATGATGTGGTAATTAATCCTTTTTAGATGGACAGATAAATGTGTCAGTGGCTTCTTTTTTCTTGTTTGGTGACTAAAAATATATAAAAGATAATGCCGTTCAATCTAAAATTTATTTTTGTGTCATGCTGTAAGACTGATTTATTGGTCCAAGGGTAGAAATTTTCAGTAAATTTAAGAACCTGCATTAATAAACATCTGGGTAACTAAAAAGATACTTCAAGCCTATTGAAAATAAGAATATTATATTTATTCACAAAGATATTCCCCCTCATGAATGAATGTTTCCTTTCAAGCCATCAGGTCCTGATGTTCCATTAATTAGAATTGTGTTTGGTGACAAGTGACAGAGACCTTAACCACAGCGCCTTGAGCAAAGTTGAAATGTCTTCCTCCCTTGGCAAGTGAAGTAGATTCAGGCAGTCAGGACGGGCAGGGCAGCTTCACAGAGCCAGAGAGCCAGCGTCTCTACACAGCGGTTGCCCCGTAGGTGGTTTGTTTCCGAGACGCTCCTGCTCTAAGGTGGCTCCGGTAGGTCCAGCTGGTCCCTGTACTTGGGAAGCACCGGAAGAAGGGAACAAAGCAGTCACATCCTGTTCCCATAAGGACATTGTGATTCTCCTGCCTGTGTCTCACCGGGTAAAGCTTAGCCCCATGCTGTGTCTGGCTGCAAGGAGAGGCAGAGAATGTGACCTCATAGCCGGAAGACGATGTCCCAGTTAAAATTTGATGATGTCATACACATATGTATATGGTTGTTTATAATGAGGGTTTATTTAACATGTTTATCTTAAGGTCAATTCATTATAGATTTTTTAAACATATATATTCTATCACTGAGGGATGGAATACAGCTGAAGAAATAAATTACTGAAAGAGATGCTCCTGGGAGGGGGGTGCGTCTGACAGATTCAGAAATATTTTACAGAAGAAAAAGGTTATAAACACAACTTGGCAAATAAATGGCTTAGTAAAATCACAGGAACAGAAGACACCAGGGACTCACCCCAAAATAGCACAGCTCTGGCTGCCAGTGACCAGGCAAACAATATCTGAACCCATGGCTGAGTTGATCATAATTAAATTTAGTTCTAAATGAATGAAAAGTCAGGGTGTATTTCCCCTTCATAAGAAAAACAAGCTCTTAGAAAATGTATACACTGATGCTATGAAATCCTAAACTAAAGCTTTGAGTCATAATGCTGAAAAACATTTCATTAACGCTATAGTTAATAAAGAAAACATCCTGATACCTTCTCATGTATCATAAAACTGAATCAGCAGCAGCCATATAAGCACATGCTTTCTGCTCCTTGGTGCAATATCTTAAAAATTTGGTCAAAATTTTGGATATTATTTGTTTCAGTTCAGTTCAGTTCAGTCGCTAAGTTGTGTCCTTGCAATCCCATGGACCGCAGCATGCCAGGCATCCCTGTCCATCACCAACTCCCAGAGTTTACTCAAGTTCCTGTCCATTGAGTCACTGATGCCATCCAACCATCTCATCCTCTGTCATCCGCTTCTCCTCCTGCCTTCAATCTGTCCCAGCATCAGGGTCTTTTCAAATGAGTCAGCTCTTCGCATCAGGTGGCCAAAGTATTGGAGTTTCAGCTTCAACATCAGTCCTTCCGATGAACACTCAGGACTGATCTCCCTTAGGATTGACTGGTTGGATCTCCTTGCAGTCCAAGGGACTCTCTGGAGTCTCCTCCAACACCGCAGTTCAAAAATTATTTGCTTAGAAGAATGAAAAGATGACTGCAATTTTAAAAGCTAGGTAAGGCGGGAAGTTCCATTTTGTTATCCCGAGAATCAGTACATGAGAAGAAGAAATGAGGGACTTTTCCAAGAAGCCCCAACCTTACTGAGTCGAGACTTGCGTTGTGGCTCAGTTATTCTCAGCTAGCACAAGACCGTGTGGGTGGGTACTGCGAGTGGCCTGGATGTCTGCCACCTTAATTCTCTAAGACACACTGCCATCTAAAGGAACTGTGGTGCCTCAGAGTAAGTCTGCCTCGCGTTTCACTGTGTTCTGTTGCATTCTCTCGTGAGAACCCGCTGCTGCTTTCTGTCTGCTGGGCATCAGTGCCGTTGGCAGAGACTGCTGCTACTTCCTTTTCTGCACATTTGTGTCGGAGGGTGCTCCGTGCCCTTCTCAGCAACAGTGCTCGGTTTCTGATCACTGCCTGCCAATTTGTTCCTTAAACTGCTGTGTAGCTGAGTAATCTGCAGAAATGCAGCACTTCTCTGTCTCTCATTGCCCTCGTGTCTTCAACCCACTCTCTGCACACGCGGTGCTTCTTCTTGTGCTCTAAAGACAGCTCCTGCATGTTCTTTTTCCCTCCCCCGTCTACCTCTCTGTTTTATAGACTACCTATTAAAAATGCTTATTAAATTGTCAAGAACAACAGTAAGTACGTGTCCTGAGACTCTCTTCTAGGGTAGCTTTTGCTTTGGATCTTCTGATTCTTGGCATCATTGCTGATAATCTTTGGCCATCATTATGGAAAAGAATTTGAAAAAGAATAGATGCATGTGTATATATCACTGAATCATTTTGCTGTTTACCTGAAACCATCAAACACTGTTAACCAACTATACTCCAAAATAAAATACTAAGTTTTTTACAAAAAGTTAAATTATTTATTATTCATAAATAATATGAATTAAAAGGCTTTATAACATACATGGCGGTATGAGTGAACAACCCAAGCTTCTTGTTAGTGCTCTTTACTTTCTCACTGAAAGAACCGTATGCATGCCTTCCACGTTCCTATTTCTGTATTGCAGCTCATACGTTTTAAAGCATGCATTACTTAGATAACTTATGCAATGGGGTTAATGTTCATCTCGAATGGGTGGCAGTCCCTGTTAGAGGAGTTCTTTAGTTGAGGCTGCCAACCGCCTTCAGCTTCCTCAGTTCTAACAGTTTGACAGATGTGTGCACATTTCAAAGCAACCAGTGATTTATAGCATTTGTCTCTTTGCCTGAAAGTTTTCTCCAGGGCTTTTGTTGGTTTTATAGTCTATGAAGTGGATATAAGTCTTGGAGGACTGAAAGTGCACTTCAATACCGATTTATCGTTTCCCGAGCCTGCAACATCGTTGGGCCAAGTACGTTATCCAAAACAAGAATCGTTAAACAAACTAATGTCATTACAAACTGTTTTTTTTTAAAAGTGCACAATTGTATATAGAATCATCAAATGTAACTGAACACATACTGTTAAAAAAAGTTCTGGCGATTTTTTTCATGGAAATTAGTGGATCTGCTTATTTTTGGTCGGAAAACTTGTCATATATGTATGTGGACCTATGTATGTTATGCATTTGTGTGCATATATATGCTGCATGTGAGTATAAATATTGCGTTATGATATTGTGATGCTGCATGTACTGTCATAGCTATTTCATTACAGAGTGTAGGCAAATGTGCGAAGTTGCTCTCTGAAACCCGAGCACCAAGCTAGGAGATAGGAGAGTGGTCCAAATGAGAGTCTGGACGTCTCATGAGCATTCTTACTTATAACGTACAGACAATTACATTGGTCTCCAACGTGCTCACATTATCCTCGTTTGCTAAAGTTCATTGCCAAATCGTAACTTGCCATGAGGCGTGGGTTTGACCTTCCAGTGTGATGTGTGTAAGGTTTATGAAATTGCAGAGTAATGGTCCAGCCACAGGACGGGAACGGGAACTGCATTTCTGAAGCACTCGCTAAGGCAGGCACTGGGCTAGCATCTTCGTCACCCAGATCATCTTTCTTTCCGTTTTTATTGAAGTTTAGTTGGTTTACAACACTCTGTCAGTTTCTGTTGCACTCCAATGCTTTGGCCACCTGATGGGAAGAGCTGACTCCTTAGAGAAGACCCTGATGCTGGGAAAGCTTGAAGGCAGGAGGAGAAGGGGACGACAGAGGATGAGATGGTTGGATGGCATCACCGACTCAATGGACATGAGTTTAAGCAAGCTCTGGGAGTTGGTGATGGACAGGGAGGCCTGGCGTGCTGCAGTCCATGGGGTTGCAAAGGGTCGGACACGACTGAGTGACTGACCTGAGCTGAACTGTAGTAGAGCAAAGTGACTTAGTTAAACATACATATTTATCTATTCCTTGTCGTGTTCTTTACCATCATGTTCATTACCATTCATTGGAGGATATCGAATACAGTTCTCTCTCAGATCACCTTTAGGACAATCTCTCCATTTTCGGCCATTTACAAATTGCACAGACTCAGCCGTTGAAAGCAGCGCCTCTCGCTGACACACAGCTCGAGTGGGCCAGGCCCGGCACCGCAGGACGGGTGCTCGGCTCAGTCAGCCGTGGTCCTCGGTGCTGGCCGGGCTGTGTTCTCGTCCGCAGTGTGAGGCCTCTTCTAAACCTATGCAGCCTGTTGAGCAAGCTCAGTGGCTGGTGGCTCTTCCCTCGTGGGCTGTCCGCTAAGAGCCCCAGTTTCTAGAGGCCTCTCGCAAGTCTTGCCAAGTGAAGATATTTATAAAAACCTATCAAGAAAATCTTCAGTTGTCTTTATTTCTCTCGACTAAAATGTCATGGAAACCCATTGCATCAAAATAATTTAATTTTACCTTTAAACTTACACTTAAATATAAACTCCATGCTCGTGCTCATGCTAAGTCCCTTCAGTCATGTCCGACTCTGCGACCCCATGGACCATAGCCCGCCAGACTCCTCCGTCCTTGGGATGCTCCAGGCAAGAATGGTGGAGTGGATTGCTGTGCCCTTCTCCAGGCGATCTTCCCGACCCAGGGATCAACCCCATGTCTCCTAGGTCTCCTGCATTGGCAGGTGGGTTCTTTACCACTACTGCCACCTGGGAAAGCCCCAAACTTCCATATTTAAACTTAAAATCATACCAGTATTCCTTGAAAACTCAAGGCTGTATTCCTTCTTTCATTGATGTGTTCAATAAATTATTTAAGGGTCAACTTCTGCATATCAGTACTCAGTTCAGAGGATACAACAATGCTAAATAAGACATTTTCTCTGTTTTCATAGGTAGAAGAAAATAAATCAAGAGATAGATTATCTATCTATCTATGTGTGTGTGTGTGTGTGTGTGTATACACACACACACACACACACACATATATATATATATAGAGAGAGAGAGATAATAACTAGATTGGTAGATAGAACTACTGGTAATTGCAATAAAGTTAAGCAGATCTGATTTAACTCAAGAATGTCTTATAGTCTGAGGCCTAAAGGATCAAGGAGAATTGGTTTTGCTCCTAGGAGGAGCAGGAATCAGGTACAGGAAGGACTTTAGCAATGAGGGAACAGGAAAAAAAAAAGTCAGAGTCCCTGAAAACTATTCCTCAAGGGTAAAAGTGGCAAGAAATAGAAATGGTAGATGGTCTATAAGTGTGGGCTTCTCTGATCACGGTATAAAATCATGGCTTATTTCTTTGTGGCTAGTTTCAAATCATAAAGGACATGTGGCCGCATGTATAGGGATTAGTAATATCTTCTCTCTCATTATTTAAAAGTCCCTAATAATAGAAGTGATAGCTTTGGGTAAACATTTATCAGAATAAATGGACCATTCTCCTGTAAGCATTAAAAGTGTTTTGAGCATCACTTCTGAAATTAGCTTGATATATAGTGTATGTATTGGCTCAAGAAATGAAATTGCAATTAGACTGACTTTGGGGCTTCCCAGGTGGCTCAATGGTAATGAACCCACATGCCAGTGCAGGAGAGGGGTTTCAGTCTCTGGATGGGGAAGATCCCTTGGAGAAGGAAATGGCAACTCAGTATTCATGCCTTGGAAATCCCATGGACAGAGAAGCCTGGCGGGCTATAGTCCATGGGGGTGCAAAAGAGTCGGACATGACTGAGCCGCTAAACAACAAACAACAAGTGTTGCCACTGTCTGAAAGCAATCCTACAGCTTTATGCTGCTTGCGAGAGCTTGCATTATTCGTGGCAGTAATAGGTAGATGCTCGCGCAATTTAATTTATTTACTCCTTAATGTGAATCCTAAGCATGTAACCAAATAAGGAAATAAAAAAATGAAGAACAATTGTGATCTGTTGTTAGGTTACATTATTAGTGCACTGAAATAAACAAATATTCCTTTTTGCTTTATTTTTAAATTATTTATAAAATGCAAAGGCAGATCTGAAGCAGTGAGTATAAAACGAGTTAAGTGGGATATAAGGTTGAACTCTGGGGAGCATTAATCTAGGTTTCAGAAGTAAATGATCTAGCAGCCGACAAATGATCCCAGAAATGCTTTTGAAAGACACATGTGACCCAGGTAGATTTTCATACCTGAATACATTGTTGAAATGGAGAGGGGGAAAAAGAAATTCTTAAGCCTGTTAAACTGGCCTTGAAATTTCCATTTTGAAACTGCAATAGTTGAGATACTTTTTCCTCTGGTGTGCGTATGTATTAATGCTTTGTTGAATAATGAGGGGTTTGTTTGCTCAGAGGACTCAGGCCTGGAGGTGATTTGGTTTCTGAGGTTCACACACCCCGTGACTCCTGCGCCCAGTCTGTTGTGTCATTTCCTGTAACCTCCAAACACGGCGGCCTGGGGACATCCTGAACTCTAGGTTCCCTCTCCTTATTCCTAGTGTCTCCCCAGTCTGGCCCTCAGCACTGTAGTATCTGACCACACTGGTTTCATCATCCCCTTCTCCTCTTTTTCATAGTGTTTCTGCTGGGTTTTTTTTCTTTGTTTTGCATGCCTCCTTCCAGATCTCAGCTTTTCTCATAGCATGGATTAGAACCCAACTCTCTTGCTGCTGGCCTCCGAGTCCTGACATGTGAGTAAGATTTTACAGAATTACAGACTTGATATTTGGAAAGAGACAAATGCTTCCAATTCCTAGCCTTGAGGCTCTAAGTTCCTCGACAAAATCTGCTTTCTGCCTTAATCTTCTGAAGATGGAGCTCTCAGAGCCGCTGGGAGCAGCGCTTTATTAACTTTATGTTATGGAGCCACACCTCCTGATTCACTGAGAATATCCTTCAAAGACTGAGAAGTAGCTTAGAGTGCTGTGTCTGTGCCGTTTGAATAACCTTATTTCCACAAGCTGTCCATAAACGTATTTCCTTTAATGGATAACTGGCCATTCTGGTCACCTTACTTTCAGAGACATTTTGCTTTGTCAATATGTCACATAAGAACTGAGTGCAGTGCTCTCTGTGGCATCAATGAGTTCAGAAGAAATCTATTCTATTTGCCCATCCTGGTAATGCCACCTACTGAGAACTACGAGATCAAACTGGCCTAGTGGTGCCCACACTGGTGTCCATCATCCCAGTAGATAATGTCAAGTTTAGGCTAATTAAGTCTGGATAAACCACACTTCCAGTAACATGTGGTCTTAGACCTGAGAGACTTGAGGAAGGACTTTGCATTTATTCTAATTGATTTTTTTACTACTGTAGATATGACCAGTCTTTCAAGCTAATTCTAATCTTTTGGGTCAGAAGCTATAAACCTTCTCTTTAGCTAGAGGAATGAGTCAAGGCAGGGTTGTTTACCTTGAATTTCAAATGTTGGGCAAGACAATGGGAACGAGATTCTGTATTATAAAACCAAAAGGAATAAAACAGAAACAAAGATCCTCTTGCTCGAAATACTGCTTCAGCAACCTAATTAAAAAAAAAAAAGCTTTGAAAAATAATCTCACATTTAATTCATTGGAAGCTATTCAATTATCATTTAATTTCTGTAGAATTTACCTAAGATCAGAACCATATTTTCTTTGCAGTCTTTTGCTGTTACCAAATGGTACGCTTCCCACAGGGCACTAGTGGTAAAGAACCTGCCTGCCAATGCGGAAGACGTAAGATTTATGTTCCATCCCTCTTTCAGGAAGACCCCCTGGAGGACGACAACCCACTCCAGTGTTCTTGCCTGGAGAATCCCATGGACAGAGGAGCCTGGCGGGCTACAGTCCACGGGGTTGTAACGAGTCAGATACAACTGAAGTGGCTTAGCACACAAGTGTGGAGAGGGCAATGGCAAACCACTCCAGTGTTCTTGCCTGGAGAATCCCATGGATGGAGGAGCCTGGTGGGCTGCCATCTGTGGGGCTGCACAGAGTCGGACACGACTGAAGTGACTTAGCAGCAGCAGCACACAAGTGATATGCTAGGTATCACAAAAGTATATTCTTATGGGAAGCAGGTCATCACACTCAGAAACTGTTCCAGTGCAACACGAACTAGAATGGACTCGTTGATACACTTACGGTGTGTGTAAGCTGTGCCCGAAATTATTGATTGCTATGGAGGTATATTTTCCCTTTAGAAGGAGCTCTGTCACTTTCTAAATTCGTCCAGCAAAGCCTGAATTACTTGGAGTTCCCCCTCCTATTTCTGTCCTGGAAGGAGAAAGATTTTCAGAGGCTCGGGGCTGGCTCTGGGGCCCTGCATGGTGTTGCATCGCCCCTCCCCCATCCCTGTGATCCCTCAAAGCCACACTCGTGTACAGTCACATGACCCAGCTGCAGTGATGGCAGCCCAGTCCCCTGGCCTCAGGGCAGCGGGAGGTGGGAAATAGGTCACTGGCCTCTTCACAAATAGGAGAGTTCCCTGCTGCAGTTTCTCAATATCAAAGAGAAAAGCCCATCGGAGTGATGCTCAGAGGCTCTTTACCCCAGAGGTGTCTACTAGAGCCTCTAGGAGATTAAATCTAAATCAAGAAAAAATAAAGTGGGAAGAATGATTTGAGTCTCATGAGTGTTCATAGCATTTTCACACACTGATGTTTTCTCTGAACATTAAACATAGGTTAGAGCAAGTATTTTACATTTCTTGTTGTTCGCTGAATGAGTCTGTGCTCCAAGAGAGGCAAGATCACGATGGCCTTATTTAATGGTGTCCTCTGGGGTGTTCAGGTAGATGGTCAACAGCAGATTCAAGAGGCCTGCATGGGTGTTTAAGTGCCTAGGTTCATTCTACATGTTACTGATACTGACCTGAGTACACAAACTCAGGGAGATAGTGAAGGACAGGGAAGCCTGGCGTGCCACAGTCCGTGGGGCCGCAAAGAGTTGGACATGACTCAGCAAATGAACAGCAACAAAGCACACAGTTTATAAAAGTAGGGACACGTAATCCTCTTTGTTGCAAATTCTATTTAGCTAACCATTTCTCGCAGAATACTTGTGCTGATTTTGGTAAACTCTTGTATGTGTACCCCAACTATGGTTGCAATGGACAAATTGACCAATGAGTGTGGCCAAACATGAACGGCGGTTGCTATTCTTAGTTACATTAAGCAGGGGGAAGACACCGACACAGTGAGGCACAGTAAAACTCCTCTCATTTGTCGCTACGAGTCGGACACGACTGAGCGACTTCACTTTCACACATTGGAGAAGGAAATGGCAACCCACTGCAGAGTTCTTGCCTTGAGAATCCCAGGGATGGGGGAGCCTGGTGGGCTGCCGTCTATGGGGTCGCACAAAGTCGGACACGACTGAAGCGACTTAGCAGCAGCAGCAGCATTTGTCAATGCAGTGACGTGAGAGCAGCCTCTCTTCTGGATCAGGGGACAGTTGTTGAACACTGTAAAGATATTTCCACAATTTTTATGCTACTCACAATGTGACGGTTATGTTCATGAAGCACTTTTATGTTTAATTTGGTTTACTAACATTTTCTCCATCACTCTCTTAGGACTAAACAATCAACAAAGCAATAAATCAAACTGTGACTTACATTGATTACCTATTTCTGTCCCGTAAACATGGCCTTCTTGGCCAAACTTGCACCACCCGTGTGACACCACCAAACGCATCACGAAACGCAGTGCCCCACCCATATCTGGACGGTGGAAATACCATCCAAATGGTATGTTTCCACCATCCAAATGTGCTCCATATAAAAACCTCAATGAGAATGCAGATAATAATAAAGTTCAGTAAAGCAAGGAGTAATGCACTTTAAATATTTATTACCTTGGTCTCTTATAATTTGACTGTAAATTTGTTTAATGTTTAATTCTATCTGCTTAGACAACTAGTTTGCAAAAACACTTTTAAATTTGACAGTGAATCCCAGCCAGTGCAGATTCACCCCACCTACCATGTGAGCATCCCTGCTTTCTGATAGCTGTATGTGGGCACTGAGCATCCAGGGTCAAATAATGTTGGTTATTACTGCCTGTGCCAATATCTGATTTCTCAAATTTCTTAACATATTGATCATACCTTCTGATATTAGGAGGCCACTGAGTATATTGACCAAGTGATAAGGTTCTACTTTCTTTGAAGAAAAGGTGAAAGAGAAAAGTGACTAAAAGGAAAGTTTCAGAGACAGACACACAAAGTTTAAATCTTGGATCTGTGACTTCCTAGGTGTGCAGAACCAAAGACATGGCCTGGGTTGCTTCCATTATAAAATGATGATAATAGTAACAATGCTAGGGGGCACTGTGAGCATTAAATTAGATACTGTATATACTAAGTGTGCTGGGCCAAGAACTTGAAAATGTTAATTGTTGTAAAATTTGGGGTTAGTCCTCCCAATTATGTATATGCAGAAATTAAATTTCTATATCTACAAAGTAGAGTTGATCCTTCTGGTCCTTCCTAAACCTTGTAAGGATGTCAGCCAATGACTCAGAAGGCCATGAAAATTACTGTTACTCAGAGAGTGGGCCCCCATGGATCCGAGCTTTACCTTGTATAGTCGCACCCCCATCCCCACAGCTTCAGAGTTGAATATTAACCCATACTCTTACTTAAAAGTTGCTTCAGTATTAGAAAGTATGAAACATAAAGGGCTGAACAGAAAAGTAAGCATGAAAAATCTTTCTTTGCTAAAGGGATAAGAGAATGAATTGTTTTCTACCAATATGCCCCCCATTCATGGAGTGAATATGTCATCTTTGAAAGATTTGTCTATTTCTCCTGCTTTAAAATAGGAATGCAGGTCTGTGAATGAAATAGACAGCTACTTCCCAAGCACTGCTTACAATCCTCTTCCCTGTGGGGAAGACTGAAAAGGGTATTTGCAAAATCTGTGAATGAGCAAAATTCATATAAACTGAGTATGTCCTGAGTTTAGTAATCTTGTATTTTTTTGAGAAATACCAACTTTGGAAAAGGAAAGGTTAAATAAATATGGGCTTACGTGGATCCAGTGATATTTGTTAACTACTTCCTTGAGTTAATATCGTTAAACTGGATATTTTATGGTTATAAGCCAACATGCTAATGATGATAACTAGAATTATAGTATTTTCTTGATTAATACAAGACTGAAATATAATTTACCCCAAATTCTTGATGCATCAAAGGTTGAAATCAGTAAGGACCATAGGGAAAAAGATTTGTCAGTGATGACTAGAATCGGAAAGGAAAAGCCTCACTTTGCAGGTTATGTCATTTCACTTTCTTAGGTGGCTTCCTCTCTTTAGGAGAAGTCTTTTATCAATGTGAATAGTGGCTGCAGAAATCACAGTTCCCCCCACTCTGGTGATGGCTTTTAGACCATGGTGAACAAAACTCTCAGTAGCCTCTGCTACTGTTCTCCTGTCCTCTGTCTTCCCCCCAACACACACACCTTGTAACACACCTCCAGCTTCTGCTTAGTCACCTTCTGCTGACTCTTCAACAGTCAACGAGTCTCACTTCTCACCTGTTGCCTTTCAGTAGAACGAAGCTGAAAGTGTGAGCTTCCGGTGGCCCGAGTTCAGATTCTGCCTCTGTTCATCTCTGGGTGAGCTCCCTGTCTCTTTTCTGTAAAACGAGAACGACACCTCCTGCAGAAGACTGCTGTGGGGACTAGGCGGCCAGGACACAGGAAGTGTCCCAGACCTTGCCCGCAGACACATGGCCTTCAATCTCATGAACCTGTACCTGGGTTCGATCACTGGGTAGGCAAGATCCCCTGGAGATATCTAAACTGCTCACAGTTTACATAAACATGTTCCAACCTTATTGTCGAAACACCTGTCATGTGCCGATACTGTTGGGGGTGTTGAGAATACAGTGGTGAACAAGGCGAAGCCCTCACCGTCATCACCCCTATATCCATCCCGGTGGCAAAACACATAGGTAAACACGTGAATATATACTATGGTGGCAGATGATACAAGCAGCAAGAATAGAGAAACAGCAAGGGGCGTTGAGAAAGAAGGCTTCTCTGAAGAGGTGTCATTTGAGCAGAAAACTAAGTGGAAAACAAAGAGGAAGTGATGGCATGATGGCAGCCACATGCCCCAACGCACTGAGTCAAGAACATCTTAGGTATGTCCAGAAAGAGGCAAAGAGGACTGAGCAGCTGGAGCTAAGAAGTCAAGATAGTGACAGGAGGTCAGGCTGCAGAAATGGGCTGAAGTCGTGCTAAGGTCTTAGTGTTTCATAATCGGGAAAAGAAGGGGGTGACAGGGGATGAGATGGTTAGATAGCATCACTGCCTCAGTGGACATACGTTTGAGCCAACTCTGGGAGATAGTGAAGGACAAGGGAAGCCTGGCATGCTGCCGTCCATGGGGTTACAAGAGTCAGACACGACTTAGCCATTGAACAGCCGCAACAACAAAGCTGTAGAATTAGTACTGTAGAATGATGTGATAGGATTGTATCATGGAAACCAGACCAGAGATGCATGGAGAGGGAAGAACAAAGAGGTAGGATGGGGTGACCTCCCTATTTCAGGGTGGAGCTTAGGAACCTGTCAAAGGCAGCAAGGTGGCTTTCTGCTGGTATGGGCAATCGATCGCCTGAAGAGCAAACGTGAGCATCTGCAAAACTGCTCCAGTTGTGCCTGCCGTCTGGAGAGGCACTAATCATCAGTCACACAGTATCTCTTTTGACTTATGGGCAAATGGATTGAGAAACAACCTGCCGGGTGTCTAACTTGTTGCTACAGAGATGTGCTTCAGTGACAAAGTATATGAGAAAGAGGAGAAGGCAGTGATACAAGAGGTGAATAAAAGACACATTGTCCCAAAGGTCTTAGCAATATGAATTGGTTCAGATCTTCTTTTGAAAGGTCTAGGTACTGATTCTGAAAAGTCATACAGTAATAGAATTAAGACATTTCCAGGAAGTCAAAACCTGCACATTCTAGACAGTCTTGCTTTTCCCTCAGTGACTTAGCTCACATTGCATCCTTTTCCCCACCTTCTTTGGCATTTCCACAGTTAAGTTTCAGCACTCTCCTAGCTGCAGTTTGCGGTGCCCTTTGAAGCCACATCACAGTTAGCAACCTCTCATTCCAGGTTGGGTCCTGAGGCCACTGCCGTTGGCTGTGCCTGCCGGCAAGCATGCATCTGTGATGAGGGCTGCTGCTGCTAAGACGCTTTAGTCGTGTCCGACTCTGTGCGACCTCATAGACGGCAGCCCACCAGGCTCCCTCATCCCTGGGATTCTCCAGGCAAGAACACTGGAGTGGGTTGCCATTTCCTTCTCCAATGCATGAAAGTGAAAATTAAAAGTGAAGTCGCTCAGTTGTGTCTGACTCTTAGCGACCCCATGGACTATGGCCCACCAGGCTCCTCCGTCCATGGGATTTTCCAGGCAACAGTACTGGAGTGGGGTACCATTGCCTTCACTTGGTCTTAATTAGGGAAGCTCCTGGTCTACCTTGGCTGTCATCAGAAGCAACATCTTCTGTTCCACTTTTACCAAATCTATGTCTTTTAAAACTCAAGACAAAATGGAGAACAGTATCTTGCACTGTTCTTTTAATTCTGTGACTTCTTTTCTAAGCAGCCAGGAATAGGGCTTTCTTGGATTTTCTGGGTGGGCTGCTTTCTAAACTTCATATAATGAGGTTGAAGTGGAGGTATTCACTGGAGAATTCAGCTGCACAGTGTGCCTAAGCTAATGAGCCATGGGACTGCGCTTTCCCATCATCTCTGAAAACTGGAGCACAAGGTGTCAGTGAGAATAAACATGGGTGACATTTCTGTCACATTAATGTTAACATCTCATGTTACTATTTTCAAGACTGCCAGTGAAATACCATGTGAGATGAGACATGGTCATCCCCATTCTTTTGGAATTCTCTAATTCTTATATATATATATATATATATATATATATATATATTTAAGTATTTTAAAACTTTTGTAACTATTGCTGGGGGTCATATTTTGAATTCTCTTTTTCTGATGTGAATACACTAAATACCTTTTATGCTTGATTAATAACAGGGTAAGTAGTCTTTCAGTTCAGCTCAGTTGCTCAGTCGTGTCCAACTCTTTGCGACCCCATGAATCGCAGCACACCAGGCCTCCCTGTCCATCACCAACTCCCAGAGTTCACCCAAACTCATGTCCATCGAGTTAGTGATGCCATCCAGCCATCTCATCCTCTGTCGTCCCCTTCTCCTCCTGCCCCCAATCCCTCCCAGCATCAGAGTCTTTTCCAATGAGTCAACTCTTCGCATGAGGTGGCCAAAGTTTTGGAGTTTCAGCTTCAGCATCAGTCCTTTCAGTGAACACCCAGGACTGATCTCCTTTAGGATGGACTGTAGCTCAGTTCAATTATGTAAATATGTTTTTTTCCTATATCTTTCTCTTGGTGATAATATCTCTTAAACACATGACCTTTTTTTCCTGATGTATAGTCAGCATTGCGTATACGTAATCATAATTTAGGGCTCCAGCAGTAGTGGAGAATTTATCTCATCCATACTTCTCAATCCTGGCTACACAGCAGTACTGACTAGGAAGCTGGGGAAAAAAATGCCAATAACCCAGCTAGCCCCTGGAGGATCTGTTAGAGCTGTTCTGGTTAGGAGACAAATTGATGTCCTATTTTATCACTCCCCAAGTGATGCCAGTATGCGCCCAGTGTTGAGAACCAGTGATTTATAACTGATGGGATGTCCCGTAAAACTGGGTGTGTGTTTATAAAGTGATTAATGGATACACATCTAGTTACTCCACATGAAAACCATGTGTTGTGATTGATTTCATTAGCACATGTAATTTCCAAAACAAAACTTTTATTAAATAAAAAGCTTTTAGACAAAAACCAAAGGACAACATAATTTACCATCAATATGTCTTTAAAAAGTAGATGCTGAAAGGAAGGAAGGAGGGAGGAATAGAAGGAAGGAGAGAAAGAAGACAGATGATCCAGAGTAAAAATAAAAGTACCCTTCATCTATGACATAATAAAAAGGAAGGCTTTAGCCACATTCCTGCATCTGTATTCAACACTGATACAGTTTGGGCTCTTCTGAATCTAAATGGGAAAGCGGAGCATTTGTACATGAAAAATTGCTTAAGAGGGAGTCCCATCACCCTTCAGGATGAGTCTTGAGTATCTCATCTCATTTTATACAAAGCTGTCAAGCTACAGTCCCTCACCAAATACCTTTTGTCTCCCTCACGTTGGTATTTTTGTTGGAATAAGAGCATGAATTGGAATAGACTCAATTCCTTAGCATCCCCCTGGGCAATTAATTTGTCTGAATTTTACAGACCATTTGGGATGTAATTTTTCTGTGTTTTTCTAGATCCATTCCTCAATGAAAACATAAGATTCTCAATGAACTCCATTTTATTGAGATTTCCTTGCCATAAATCATCACAGCAATATCTAACTATAAACTTATGACTGAAAATTAAGTTATCTCCTTATCATATCTTTGTCATTAAAATCCCAGAAGATAAATTTTGCTTTGATAGTAATCTGAGTAGTTTTATTACGTCTTTTTACATGTGATATTAAATATGGTAGAAAGCTTCCTCTGAATGAGTTAAAGACTGTGAGGAAGATGCAAATTCTCAAATCAGGAAATATTCTGAGATGTCTTATGACATAGTTCAATTTTCAGTATGCCATTATTATTTTAAAAATGCATGTTTTACTTTAAAAATGCATATCCGTGTAGACAGGGCACACTTCTATGTTTTATATTTGTCATCTTAAATTAGCCTTCCAAAAAGATTTGAACATTTTTTTTCTATTTGATACGATGTCTTCATCCATATTCATCCAAGTAAATGTCATTCACTTAGAAACTGCCTATTTCAGAACTCTATATTGTGAGAGTAAAAGGTTGTACATTAATTTGTACAGCCAAAATGATCATATTATCAAAAAGCTCCATTAAACCCAGAACATTACTTGTCCAGTAGAACTTTCTTGGAGTCTGTGAGCTATATCTATATTGTCCAATATACACACACGTGACTTTCAATGACTTAAAATGTGGCTGGTGCACCTAGAAGCCTGGATTTTTAATTTTTAGGAATGTTGTATTAATTTCAGTTTTAAAACCATATGTAGCCAGTGGCTACCGTATTGGAAAGCACAGCTCCAGGGAAAAAAAATGGAAAAGTTAGGTTTTAGTAACAAGTTTTAGTAAAAATCTGGATTGAAACTCAACATTTAAAATATTAAGATCATGGCATCCGGTCCCATCACTTCATGGCAAACAGAAGGGGAAAAAGTAGAAGCAGTGACAGATTTTCTTTTCTTGGGCTCCAAAATCACTGCAGACAGTGACTGCAGCCATGAAATTAAAAGATGCTTGTTCCTTGGAAAGAAACTATGACAAACCTAGACAGCATATTAAAAAGCAGAGACATCATTTTCCCTGCAAAGGTCCATATGGTCATAGCAATGGTTTTTCCAGTAGTCCTGTATGGATGTGAGCGGTGGACCATAAAGAAGGCTGAGTACCAAAGAACTGATGCTTTCAAATTGTGGTGCTGGAGCCTTGGACATCAAGGAGATCAAACCAGTCCATCCTAAAGGAAATCAACCCTGAATATTCATTGGAAGGACTGATGCTGAAGCTGAAGCTCCAATACTTTGGCCACCTGATGCAAAGAGCCGGCTCGCTGGAAAAGATCCTGATGCTGGGGAAGATAGAAGGCAAAAGGAAAGTGGGGTGGCAGAGGCTGAGACGGTTAGATAGCATCACCGACTCAATGGACATGAATTTGAGCGAACTCTGGAAGATGGTGAAGGAGAGGGGACTCTGGCATGCTGCAGTGCTTGGGGTCAACAGAGAGCTGGACACAACTTAGGGACTGAACAATAGCAACAAGTTCACTGCTGGCTTTTCCTTAGGCTACAGGAAACTTTGAAAGTTTCAACTTGCAAAAATTTTGCAAGAATTTAAGCCGGTGAATAAATTGCTTTCAATGGTTGTCTACCATACCTAGGAATAAGATGTAGTCAGTTGGGTGACTAAACTAGCAAGACCTCAGCGGGAAATGATAGGTTTTAGTCTAAATTCTAAGCATAGTATTCTTACTACAGAGTGCACCTGTGTTTTGCACATAAAGCATAAAATTTGCATAAAATTTCCTGCCAGGTTCCACTGAATCTGTGAGTCTTTTTTCCCTTTAATCCATGCCCTTTTGTTTTTTGGCAGTCCTGTCTCCCATCCCCTTGTGAAGAGACAACATTCTTCTGTCTTTGTGCTCATTTTGTCTTTATCTTTCTAAATAATTTTTCCCACCCTTTCATTGTTGCTGCAGCAAAGTGAGGTTAATATTAATAATAATAATGTTAAGATACACAGTTGGGCACCTTGTTATCTGAGCTGCTGAAAGCTCTCCTGTAGATGTGGATATTCCCCCAGATAGCGGGTAATTGTTAGCAACATTTTCTGATCCTTTTCACCTCTTTGCTAAGCTGCTGTCTTGTCCTGGACTTTGAGCAAAACGCCCAGGTGTGACCTCTTCAGACACCGCATAATGGCACACTCATTTATATTCAGCCCGTTTCTGCTCCGGAAGTCAGACAATGGAAGGGTTTTGTGTTTTGACTTGTCTCTGCCTCTGTGAATTCCAAATCCCACAGTCATTTCTTAAGATCCCTGCTCTTCCTTCTGCTCTAATCTCATCCCATCATCATGACTTTTTGTTTCCTACATTGAACTTATTAAATTCAATTCTCTTTCAGTCAAAATAACATAACCTCATGTCTCCCCTGAGAAGCAGGGAGCTCTTTTCAAGCACATGCGTTTCAACTGTACATTTAACTTGTGATCTCAGTGTGTAATATTCTTTTCTTTCCTACTCTCTCAGGCAGTGCTTTCATTTTTTTTTCCCCCATTAAATATCTTTTCACCAAGGGCTCTTTTAAAGTTGCTTAATATCTGTATTTATGAAAATAGGCAAACTGTACTATCTTTTTCTCACTTGCATTGATCAGTTATGCAAATCAAATTCATTCTGGGGTATCTCACAAGGAACATTGATTATCCATGTCTGTCAGGACCATGCAGGTTAACAGATTTCTCTGTCACCGTCTTTCCAGAAATTATATTTCAATAGCTGACACTCGTTAACATTTGAAGATGAATGGACTGTTCATTCTTGAGTCTTAACATTTGGTCCTGTAGATATTGAAGAAGAAAAAGGAATCATGTGTTTCTGAGCAACTTACATAATGTTTTGCCCTCATGTGTCTCGACCAATTGATTACTGGTAGCATTAATCTAGACTCACTGTAGCATTTCCAACTGTTTTCTTTTTCTCGTTCATGTTAATCCAAGGAGATTAAAAAAGGCCAAACTAATTAAAAATTGAATTGGATGAGGAGAACTTATTCCCTGGCTTGGAAATGTTTAGTTACAACTCTGAGTAAATTTTTACAGATGAGAAATAAATCCTTATAAATAAGTCTCATAAAAGAAATAATAGAATTCTTGAAATACCTCAGTGGAAGCTGTCATGTATGTGTGTAGTGACTATAAAATAAACATACTTTTTAATTCGGAAAGTCACCATTTAATTGTTTACTGTAATTTTGGAAACTATCATTGAAAGATGAAGCTTTCTCCTCTCTTCTTTCCTCCATCCAAACATAAGCGTTATGTTTGATAATTTATCATAAAGAATAATCTCCAAGGCAGCATTTTCTTCCAGAGAAAACAGAAACGATAATTTTATTATGTTTAAATTGTCTTGGTAGGTTTTCTGTGCAGAAGATTTTGGCAAAAACATTCTAAATGGGGAAATGTTCTTGAATCAGATGTTATATATAACCTTCAAAAATACTCGTGAGGCATCAAAATAAACAAATATGGTTGAACGGTCTTTTTTGAAAGTTATGCCTTTGACCCCATGAGAGTTTTTTGTGACGTTTCTCCCAGTTCTGGAAAACAAAACAAGGATTCTAAAGAAAAACAACTTGATCTTTGAAAGAGAGAACAAAGAAGGTAGAAGAACACAAAATACCCTACGTTCTCTAACAGGATTTCAAGATTGAGTTTTCGATATTCAAGCAGGATTCGAACTTTGCTTTGTTCTCATTAAAAAAAAAAAAAAGATTGCTAAATATAATGAAAGCACAATTTAATGTATAATGTAAAAGAACTAGTTCTGTGGTACGGGCTGAAGATAAGCCGGGAAAGAGCTGGACCTTGAAGGGTAAAGAAAATGATTTTGTCTTTCTTGTTGCAAGAATACTTACAACCTGAAAACCTACAAGAAAAAAATACTTCGTACTGCTTGAAGCATGTCTTCAAATGAATTTTTCAAAATGCACAGATCAAGAGTGTACAAAATGCTCTGGCTCTCGGTGAAGTGCAGTTTTGCTGTTCGTGCAGAACGAGATAAAGATGTGTGGGCGGAGTGAGAGGACACTCCAGGTCCCAACAAAGTCAGCAAAGCCGAGGGGAGGAGGAGATGTTGGCCCCAGGGGAGGGCGGCGCATCCTGCCTGCCGGGAGCTGAGTTCCCCTTTCAGGGGCTAATCGCTCCTCCAGGAGGCCCTGTCTGTGCTGCATTCAGTGTGGGGCTGGGCCTCCAGAGAAAGGCAGACTGGGGCATGGACGCATGGATTTGGCAATCAGACACACTGAAACAAAAACCTCTGAACTGGGGGAGGGACTTAATTTGGCCTGAATATCCAAGAAAGAATTCCCCTTATCTTAAGCTTTTTGAGAGGCAATTCTTTGGGGAAATATATATATGTATTGAAAATAGGACTTCCTCCTGCATGAACTGATAGACAAAAAGTTTTTTTTTTTTTCTATTTGATGCAATTTTAGCTTCTCATGGCAAACACGCCTAGGGAAAGATACAAAGAAGAAAAACAGCAAAGTGAGCATATGAATGCATAAAATCATTTAAATGGTTGTCTTAGGATTCACTTTACAGTAAGACTCTACTATTAGATGAAATTATTATTAATAGGCGTTGACCTGAAAATAGAGCTTTGCCTGGTGAGATGTGAGTCTGAGCAAGCTCTGTCAGTTACAGGAGGCCTAGATGCACATGGCATGTATGATCCAGGGCACAAGCATTTTTGTGTCTAATGTTTTGAAAAGCGAATGAAATAAAACTTTGGACTGGATTTCACTAACTACTAGAAACATAATGCAAAGTAAATTTTAAAATTTCAGTAGATCTATAGCTTCTAATACCTTGGCCACCTGATGCGAAGAGCTGACTCTTTCGAAAAGACCCTAATGCTGGGAAAGATTGAGGGCAGGAGAAGGGGATGACAGAGAATGAGATGGTTGGATGGCATCACCGACTCAATGGACATGGATTTGGGTGAACTCCAGGAGTTGGCGATGGACAGGGAGGCCTGGCATGCTGCAGTTCATGGGGTCGCAAAGAGTCAGACACGCCTGAGCAACTGAACTGAACTGAATTGAACTGATAGCTTGCTTCTGATCAACAGGAAGACCATATTTTTCTTAGCATAAGTAATTCAGGTGAAGAAAAATTAGCTATTGTTCATTTCACAGACAGTTGTTAATTCGTTTCAAATTTTAGAAACAGACTTTTAAGTGTCACAAAGTCATAATGAGAGCAGAATTATCCCACACTGACAGCCTCTTTTATTCTGGTTATTGTTGTTGCTCAGTCGTGTCTGACTCTTTGCGACCCAGTGGACTGCAGCACATCAGGCTTCCCTGTCCATCACCATCTCCCAAAATTTGCTCAAACTCGTATCCATTGAGTCAGTGATGCCTTCCAACCATCTTGTCCTTTGTATTCTGGTACCTCAAGATTAAAGAGCTGTTTCCAGCTATTATAATAGATGCTTTATATTAAAGTTAGTGTTAAATTGCCAAGTGATCATGGTCCTGGTCAGCTAACTCATTAAAAAGTGCTGATGGTGGACTCCTTTGACCATCAGAGATAATGAGAAGCATCTTGTCCTCTGGGTCTTAGTTAAATAAGTAATAGGAAAACATACTTATTATCTGCTATCAGTGAGGATCAGATGACAACTCCATAGCTAAACAAAATTAGTGGGCGAAGATGAATATGTCTTTCCTTTGACTTTATGACAATACAATTGGAAATACATTTATAATTTATTAATTGGTTTCCCATATACTACCCCCATTCTGTGTTTCAGTATTTTCATCACAACACTATGAGGTAGGCAGAGAAATACTCTTTCCCTCTATGAGGACTTTGTTTGAGTCAACTATGGAAATAAAACTTCTCAGATGAAAGGAAAGGGAGATGAGAGATAAGCCTCACAAGATGTGTAAAACCCAGATCATGGATATTCCCCAAACACTGGCTATTTGCCCTCTGACATGAAGAATCTGTGTCAATGGAACAAACACATCTACCCTTGAAGACAAACAAATCTGTCTTCATAAGTCTACAATTCCTATCCATCTCTTCTTGTCTTTCATAGGAAAAAAAAAAATGGATCTATTCTCATAGGATACTAGGTCACCGTGATGAAGCTCATAATAAATAAACAGTAGTGTGAATACACAACTCTTGAAAGTGACAAGATGTATAATACTGTACTGATGGTGTTCTTCTTTGACCATCAGAAATTACAAGTAACCTCTTCCGAGCAAAGTCACCATAGCAATTAATATTTTTTATCAACGTCACAACTTTGTTCTGACTCAGGGCTTTGCAGCATCACTGCAAGACACAATGCTGACAGTGGAATCATTGCTGCCGGATTTGAAATGACTTCCTGTGCAGGGAAAATTATGTAGCAAAGTCTGACACAAAAGGATGGCACAGCTTGCTGCTAAGTCCTTGATGCGCCTTTTAATTGATGGATTCGCTACCAAAGGCAACATTCCTGTAGTCCACAAGGATGGCCTGACTTCTGTGATTTCAGAAACACTTGGCATTGCTTGCTCCAGTAGTTCTCCTCCGTGACTGGATTAGGGAGGAGAGGGCTGGGAGGGGGACGAACGTGAAACACCTTCAACAGTACAGTCTGTCTTTGGCAAAACTGAGTGCCTCACAGAACCCACAGCATCGGAGTCAGAGGATATCACGTCATTTCATCTCCCTTTCATGACAGAGTATACTTTGGATTCCTGATCCCTCCTGTCAGCCCCATATATATATACTGTAGCTAAAAGAAATAAAACTAAAGCTTTAAAACAAATAAGGGGACTGGAAGGAAAGGTGGCATTAAATATCAGAAGGCCCTTCTCTAGCTCTTTCTCTTTTTCAACAAAGCTGTATCCTTTTATTTCATGAGATGTCTTTATCAGTATGGCAATCAGGTCTTCGATGTTTTAACATTAAAATGAATGTCACGAAGCATATTACAAGAACAAGAAAAGTACTAGAGACTGAAAGGTGAACCCTTGATGCGACTACCCTTTGGCCATTTTTATCTTTGTGTTTCCTTGAGGTTAGGTCTGGTCCACTGGGAGATATTATTTTTATCTACCTGTATCCATGGCAGAGCTATTAAGCTGAAGCACGTGGAAGTTTCAACATTTGACTATTTTTTCCTAAAAGAATAATTATTTTATATGGTTCAACCTGATATTTTTCAGCTTTAGATTTAAAATTAAAATCTGATTCTTTCTATACATGCAGATGCTCAGCGTGATTATTTGTCCATTCATTTCTTTAAAACATGTTCAGTGAGTGCTCACAGCCCTCCAAAGCATTAAGTTGGGTGCCAGACAGTCAGTGAACCCAGGCTCAGTCCCAGGCTGATACCTGAGTCTTATAAGCTCAGGATTTGGAGGACTGCTGTTATTCAGTTGCTAAGTCATGTCTGACTCTTTGGGACCCCATGGACTGCAGCACACCAGGCCTCCCTGTTCATCACTATCTCCCAGAGTTAACTCATGTCTATCGAGTCGGTGATGCCATCCAACCATCTCATCCTCTGTCACCGCCTTCTCCATCCCTTGATTGTTCCCAGCATCAGGGTCTTTTTCAAATGATTTGGCTCTTCGCATCAGGTGGCCAAAGTATTGGAGTTTCAGCTTCAGCATCAGTCCTTCCAATGAATAATCAGGGTTGATTTCCTTTAGGATTGCCTGATTGGATCTCCCTACAGTCCAAGGGACTCTCAAGAGTCTTCTCCAGCACCACAATTCAAAAGCTTCAGGGGGTGATCAAGAACATGAAGGCGTAACTGACACACACAGTGACAAGGACCCTGGAGGAAACCAGCTGGGGCCGTGATGGGAAAAAAGGGCAGGGAGGGTTGTGGCTGAGCTGAAATCAGCCCATGATCCGGGAGCCGTGTCGCAGGAGGAAGGAGAAGGAAGAGGTGGGGGACAGGGCATCTAGCACATAAGGTAAATAAGATACAGGAAGAGCTCAGCTTCTTTGAAGAATGGAAGCCCATGGGAGAGAGATCTGGGGAAAAGATGGCAGAGAGGAGGCAGGGGTCAGAGGATGCCAAGGTCTCAGAGGTGGGGCCGGGGCCTTGAGTCCCAGTGCAATGTGAGCACAGCGAAGGCTCGAAAGCCGAGAACAGTGAGCTGGGGACCCAGCTCCCTGCCTGTCCTGTGAGGAATCTGTGGGCCAGGACGTGAGCGAGCTACCGGGAGGGGACGACAGGCCTACAGCTGGGAGTGGTGAGGGGGGTAAGGAGGCATTTTAGATATTCCTTGGAAGCATGACTAATGATAGGAATATGAGCCTTTATGCTTGTGGAGCAAAAGTTGGAAGAAAGTTAGGTAATCATTTTTTGTCCAACATATTCAGTGTTTTTATAGGAAAGTTTTAGTCTCATATCTAAAGAGACAGAATCCATAGACAGAGTCTTCTTCCAGGGGGCTACACAGTAAAAGGGGTCGTTAGATTAAATAGAAAGACATAAATAATGTGCGCATGGCTCCAAGCTTGAATTATTTATGAATCCTTTGTTAATTAATGTGGATCAGTTAGTTAAAATAAATGTAAATGCAAAAAATATTAAAAAAATATTCATGTTTAAATGTTATGAAGGAAACCTACCACTGGCCCAAAAGCAAAAGGCAACTTTATTCCATAAAATAAGTAAAAGAGAACTTATTGAAGGTGTCTGGCCGTCCTCCGTTATTTCTCCTTCTTTCCTCCTTGTTGTCAGGGGCTGGCAGCTCCTGCGGAGAGCTCACCTGGAGCAGAGCCTGGAAGAGAGAGGCCGAAGGTCCTCCGCAGCAGGGGTGCTCCGCAGCCTCTTCAGTGCTGAGGACACCAGGTTCTGGTGGGAATGAATGGAGGATGGGGGTCGGGGGGCAGCCAGGTCCATGCTGAGAGCCAGAAAGTCATTGATCAAGAATCAATCACTGATTTGCAGAACCCGCTTTGAAGGTACGTTTCTGTACTTTCCTGAGCTGGGAATGCAAGCTAGGAAATGGACTTGAAAGGCCAATTTGAAGCAATTTAAAAAGTAGGGGTGAGTGACTCAATGTTCTGTGCAGCCAAGGGTTTAAGAATTTGGAGGTCTGTCAATAGCAAGAGCGGCGCTAATTGGAAAATAAGATTTCTGCAGATCTTCCAGAGTCAGCAGGCCCTCCCACGCATCCCAGGCAGCATGCTGTTTGGACCCACTCAGCATCTCCTGCCAGGGATTCAGGCGAGCCTGGCGTGCTGTCTTCCTGGAAAAAAGGGGGAGGGGGCTGCACTCCCCTCATCTCTGCGGCAGCTCTTCAGCTTCATGATCGTCATCTGACCAGTGGCAATGAAACCTGTGAAACAGACATTCCCATTTTGTAGGCAAAGAAATCGAGTGTCCCGATCATTAAATGACCTTTCCAGGATCCTACATGCAGTCACAGAGCCTGGCTTCGTGTCAGCTTTCCAAAAGTGAAGTGAAAGTTGCTCAGTCATGTCTGACTCTTTGCAACCCCATGGACTATGCAGTCCATGGAATTCTCCAGGCCAGAATACTGCAGTGAGCAGCCTTTCCCTTCTCCAGGGGATCTTCCCAATTCAGGGATCGAACCCAGGTCTCCCACTTTGCAGGCAGAAGAACAACACAAGAGATGGGTATCTGATGCCAGACACGGTTTTAAGGACTTTTCTTGCATTAACCATAAAATCCTCACAGCCAGTGAGCCGCATGTCATGAGTAACCCATTTTATACTTGGGAAGAAACCGAGGCACAGAGACACTCAGGCTTTGTCACAGAGCTGGTGGGTGGCTGAGTAGAAACTGAAAAGGATTCCCTTTCTTACTGAGAAGTCTCCACTGTGCTTATTTATTAAACCTGCAGGTAATTATTGCAAACTAATACCAAGCATTCTGGATGCCTCCATCCTCTCATCCCAGTCTGACAGAGATGCTGTAACTGGACGGTGATCAGCCAGGACTCCAGTGGCACTTTGAAGCTCAGCCAGTCCTCACATCTGATATCAAAAGCATTGAGAATTACCATGGTTTATAAACACGGCAGGGCTTCCCTGGTAGATCAGCTGGTAAAGAATCTGTCTGAAATGCAGGAGATACCAGTTTGATTGCTGGGTCAGGAAGACCCCTTGGAGAAGGGATAGGCTACCCACTCCAGTATTCATGGGCTTCCCTGGTGGCTCAGATGATAAAGAATTTGCCTGCAATGAGGGAGACCTGGGTTTGATCCCTGGGTTGGGATGATCCCCTGGAAGAGGGCATGGCAACCCACTCCAGTATTCTTGCCTGAAGAATCCCATGGACAGAGGAGCCTGGCAGGCTACGGTCCATGGGGTCCCAAAGAGTCGGGCACAACTGAGTGACTAAGCACAGCACAGCACAGCATAAACACTCTAAGGGCTTCCTTGGTGGCTCAAATGGTAAAGAATCTGCCCACAATGCAGGAGACTGGGGTTTGATCCCTGGGCCTGGAAGATACCCTGGAGAAGGGAATGGCAACCCACTCTAGTATTCTTGCCTGAAGAATCCCATGGACAGAGGAGCCTGGCAGATGGGATCACAAAGAGTTGGACACGACTGAGCAACTAACACACACATAAACACTATACTTTTGGCTCTGCTGACCATGTGCTTCAACCAACCACAGAATATCAGAGCTGGAAGAATGTTTAGGGCAGTAGGAGAATATTAACTTCCTTGGTGCAGGTAATTCAAGTCTAAGCGACTCAGTCGATGTGTTTAGTCTAAGATGGAGATAACATACCCATGACGAGGGCATTTCAGGAGAAAACCCAGGCATTCTGATCTCTAACCCTGCTTCTTTAGAGCCCTTCCAGCTCTGAACTGCTCTAACCTGTGCTAATCATAGAACAAAACCAAAAATGAAATCAGGATCATTCAGTAAAACACCATAATGGTACAGAGGAGGAAGGGTACTGAAGTTCTATTATAGTAGAATTAAATTCTAAGGAAATCAGGTTGGCCCCCATAAAGATGCCCAGAAAATTTATTTCAGTTCAAGTAGTCGCTCAGTCATGTCCGACTCTTTGCAACCCCATGGACTGCAGAACACCAGGCTCCTCTTTCCATGGGATTCTCCACACAAGAATACTGGAGTGGGTTGCAATTTCCTCCTCCAGGGGATCTTCCGAACCCAGTGACTGAACTCTTGTCTCTTGTGTCTCCTACATTGGCAGGTGGGTTCTTTACCACTAGCGCCACCTAGGAAGCCCTTATTTCGCTACATTTTATACTTATTTTTAAGCTTCAAGTTAAGCATAGAAGCTTTTTTCTGCCAAAACAAAATAAATGTTTTGTGGTTTGTGTCTCCTCTATAAGGATTCATATGTTGTCGTTCATAAATAAACATCCAGGTTATTTATACAAGTGGATAAAATCCCTCACTGAGAGGATTAACACCTGTAATGCCACTCTTAAATGGTCATAGATTATGTGTTCACACTACTCGATTAAATTTAGACTGATAGTTTTATAGCTGATAAAGGGCCATCTGAAAAGAATTTCCCTGTTGAATAAAACTCATAGGTGGGTATGAAAATGAAGAACTAAAACAAGATGGGGTGGGTGAGAACTCAATATGCAGTGATCACGGAGCCAGGAAGAGTGATTCTGGTGGCTCCATCAGCAGATCTGGGAAAGAGTTTGCCTTAACCATTCTGAGACATTCTTATGTGACGACGTCTTTACTTCCAACTCACCCCTTTTCCATGGGAGTTTAGTCTTTAAAAATAGGTGAAGCAAAGGATATCTTTAGTTAGAATTTCCTCTTTTAAATGTAAACACTTTAAACTTTGAAACCACATTCTAACATACTAACCACACACACAGAAAAGTCCAATTTATATTCTCAGAGAATTCTTAAAAACGTGCTGTGACACACAGAAACGTACTATAGATTCCTACGTCAGATGCGGCTGGCTCTCTTTGCCTATTTCCTAAAGCACAGGTGATGTAGTTGGTGTGGTCTGAATAAAAAACGCCTGTACCTTCGTGTCAGTCACCTCCTTTGTTAACATAAATGGTGACAGATAAGCACTTACCAAACACATGCTCTAAAGGCATCTTGTGTTCGTTGCTCAGTTGTGTCCAACTCTTTTGTGACTCGGTGGACTGTAGCCTGGCTGGCTCTTCCATCCATGGGAATCCCCATGCAAAAATACTGGAGTGGGTTGCGGTTTCCTTCTCCAAGGGATGTTCCTGACCAAGAGATGGAACCTGGGTCTCCTGCATTGCAGGCTGATTCTTTACCATCTGAGCCTCCAGGGAAGCAGTGCTTACCATAATGTCTCTTAAAATAATCAAGAAAGATGAACAGAGAGGGGAAAAAAAAAAAAAAAAATATATATATATATATATATATATCCCGAAATATATATATATAACATGTCCCAAGAATATAAAATATATACTACATAATATGTCCCAGGAATAGAATTATATTGGTCAAATATCATTAAACTACTCAATGGAGAGATGGCATTTACAGCCTACGCTAATTTGTGTAGCACTGAGAAACATACCACTTTTCACCATGAAGATACTGTGCGTTCTTAACTCCTGACCTGGGAGTCTGCGGTCTGCTGTCCTCTGGGCTGAGCCAGGAGAGGAGCCGTGCTTCCCGTCTGCTTCACCCTGACCAGAGCCCACGCTTTCTCAGAAGAGAGGACGCTGACTTTCGACCGGGCCCAAGCACCATGCTTCCCTTCTCCCTCACCCTGACCAGAGCCTGCGTTTTCTCAGACGAGAGGACGCTGACTTCCGGCCGGGCCCAAGCACTGTGCTTCCTTCTCCTTCACCCTGACCAGAACCCGCGCGTTCTCAGAAGAGAGGACGCTGACTTCCGGCCGGGCCCAAGCACCGTGCTTCCCTTCTCCTTCACCCTCACTGGAGCCCACGCATTCTCAGAAGAGAAGACACTGACTTCCGGCTGGGCCCAAGCACCGTGCTTCCCGTCTCCTTCACCCTGACCGGAGCCCGCGGGTTCTCAGAAGAGAAGATGCTGACTTCCGGCCAAACCCAAGCACCCCGCGGCATCTAAACCGCCTCTTCTGCAGAGAACACGGCTCCTGGACTGGGAAGCCTGAGGAGTTCCGGCCTTTCACGGGCCCTTTCTGGCCCTCCTGCTTCCTTCTATGTGTCCTTTGGCAGATGCCTGTCGGGCACCAGACAGGGTGCCAGGACCTGGTGCCAACTCCAGCCCGGGGCAGAGAGCGCCCCCCAGCAGCAGGCTGTGGAGACTTCGGTCTGTGCCGTCTTTCCTGCCGTCTCGGGCAGAGGGCACCTGGACCGAGGTCAGAGCTACTGGCAAGCGCTGTCAGGAGACGGAAGTCCTCTATATCATTCTCTACAATGGTATCTGTAAGTGAGGAAAAATCCCACGTCTTCAAAGCATGATAGGTGGTGGGGTTAACCAAGGCATTTTAGGTAGTATACCCACACCAAGTATTAATTGAACTGAAGAAAGTACTGTGAACATCTATCATTTATGGGGTCTTCCCGGAAGGTGCTAATGGTAACAAATCCACCTGCAGTTCAGGAGTTGTAAGAGGCTCATTCAACCACTGAGTCGGGAAGATCCCTTGGAGAAGGATAGGGCAGTCTGCTCCGGTATTATTGCCGGAGAAATCCCATGGACGGAGGAGCCTGATGGGCTACAGTCCACAGGGTCGCAAAGAGTCAGATAAGACTGAAGTGACTTAGCGTGCACACAACCACTACCATTTATGATTTCATAAATTCTGTCATAATTCTTTGAAAAATATTTGATTAAAAGTGTTCTTGAAAATGGTGCTTCTTTGAATCATCACAACCATTTACTTTGCAGCAAATGCAATGTATTTTTTGAAAAATATGTGTTCAGAAACTTGGGTTTCTTTATGTTACTCTTTTTAACAAAGTGGAATTATTAGTAAATATATATTAACTACTTTCAGGAATTATTTAAATAATAGGGCAGTGCACTTCAACAATGAATATTGCTTACTGATTTCTGGTAAACTTACTCTACAAATTACATGAGGATAGAACAGTGATAGAAATACAGAAGCATGTTGCTGAAAAATCTTTAATTTCCAGTGCTGTGGACTAAAGTATGGCATCCAGTATTTTGAGTCTCAAATGAGAAATTAGACATTAGGGCCACTCTTCTATATTAAATGTAGAAAGCACAGTTCAGTGGAGACTTGTGTGTGTCCCATTTTTAACACTTGCCTGTTTTCACTTTACTTTTCTGTATATGTCGGTCTTTAATTGACTTAATGCACTATGATACTATCAGGCATGGAGATTTTCAGTCTTCCACGTTCAGAGGAAGGCTGAGTGGGGATTCCTTGGATAAGAGCATCTTTGGGATGAAGGAAGTGGAGATGAGGGGGAGGCCTCCAGGCATTAGGGTCATGGAGTCAGCATCTCTTTCTGAAGTTGGATGAAGAGTTTCTGGGTGTCAGTCGGTCCCGCTGTTGACTGTCAATCAGTAATTGCCCAAAACAAATATGTCACAGACCAGTTCTTAAGAATAACCATGTTGCAAAACATTTAAATTTTTAAAGCAGATGACTCGAGAGCTTAATTATTATTTTTTTCTTTTTTTGCTGAGTTACTGTCTGGACACAGTGACAGGGGCTCAGGGTGGCTCTTCCCAAGGCCACGCAGCCCTGGCAAAGGAGAGTAGGTGACTTGAGGGAGCCTGTCCTGCCACTTTTCCACGTGACCGATGGCTGCTGAGCACAGGGCTGGCGGTCGGCACCTCTGAGCCCCACCGGGCTGGCTGTCCAGCCGGGCTTTGATGTTTATAAAAATGGCATCCTCATTAAAGCAGAGAACACAGAATCCTGCCACCTCAAGGACACGTTACCCCTTGTGAAAGGATAATCAGGTCACGGCTGGCACAGACTCTGCCGTGCAGGTGGTTCTGTCTAGTGTCTGAAGATGAAGAAGGTCACCAGGCTCCCCTAATGCAAGAAGGGGCTCGCCAAAGCTCGGGGAAAGTCTTCTTTTTCATTAGATTTCGACCAGGTGCGAACTCGCTTTCTTTAAAAAAGATGAGAAAGAAAGAGTGTATTTGAAAGAGCATGTCGATTTATGCCTCTTTAAAACTGGAACACACATGAAGTTCCACTGAATTGAGCTTGCTCCACTGAAAAGATAACGACACCCCTGATGTCTAATTTCTTGTCTGAGACTCAGAATTCTGGATCCCATACACTGAATTTCCAGTGTATGTATATAGCACTGGAAAATGAAAGATTTTTCAACAACATAGTTCTTTATTGCTAATGCTGTCCTTTCCTGATATAATTCATCTAATAATTTCATAATTCAAATAACTGTAATAAAAGGAATGCAATAATAGAAAAAGCTCATGTGGTACAGTGAGATAATGTGTTAAATCATCTATAATGTTATATCATAACTCTTATTTTTTGACATCTTACCAATAGACTATATTCTTAATCTTTGTGTCTTTCTTCATTTAGTTTGAGAATGAATAACAACTTTTAAAAGTGATTTGCTAGTTGTCTGATACACATTTGATGAATTAAACTCTTTCTAATTGTGATTATTCGGCTTGTTGCATTTTGAAATACCTCTGCAGTCAATTTTCCTTTCACTGTTAAAAAAATATGTATATGTATTTGTGGATGACAAATAATTTTTAGACAAAGACTTTTAAGAAAAAAAAAGATGCAGAGGAAATGACTTTCATTGGGTAAATGGTTGGATGCAGTAGTTTCTAAAGTGAGGACTATGATTCTACAGTTCTACTTCCGTGCTTCTTTTTTTATATATACAGGACAATAAGATTGTTGTTCCCTTCGCTGTTTGATGGTGTATGTTAGAAGTAAACATCACTCTGCGTGTGTGTTAATGGGAGCCATCCCCCTCTCCCTCACCCCGTCCCTCTGCCCTTGTTGTGGTGGTAGACGCAGTTGTTTAGGCACTGAACTCGATTTAGTCGTATTGATTGTTGTTCTGCTCTTGCTGCCCGAGATCCGCTTATGTAACACGCAGCAGACAGAGCCAGACAGAAACCCGCCCTCGGAACTCTGAAGCAAACCACTGACGGGTATTTTTGTCCTTTTTTGTGCCCCCAAATTTTGGCTGCAATTGTCTATTGGAGATATTTTCCACTCAGTTATGTATGTGAATACCCAATAAGGCCCTTTATCTCAAGATCTGTCAAAGATTGAACTGAATTGGGAATTCATGGGCCCTCGCTATGGGTTATGGATGCTGTATGCTTTCTACTTTCTCCTAAATGGTTTGTTGTTTTCAGATACAGTGGACTACAGATACATCTTGTTTTAGCTTGTCATCTTTTCTCTTTAGAAAGAGACGATAACATGAGCTATAGATAGCTGGAGACCTATAGATGGCTGGAGCTGTAGATGACTGGAGACCTATAGATGGTTGGAGCTGTAGGTGACCTCTTGCCTTGGGTTTTAGCTGTGTCCTGACTTTATCACAGGGCCTCATCTTCCTCTGGGCTCCTATTTCCATGTTTCTTCCTGGTCAACTCAATCTTCTTGATTTGAGGTTTCCAAATATGACATGGAGATGCATCTCTATCTTTCTATTTATACTTATTCAAAATGAAGAATTAAAGCAGGCCTTTCCCCAACTATTTTAGTTGTTAAATGCTTGTTCTTAACTAAAAAGCTTCCCTGTGGACTTACAACACTCTCCAAATGAGAAGCAGCATATCAGGACAGAGAAGCACACAGGTTCTGACGCTGGTGTGTTTGGAGTCAAAGTCCTGCTCCAGCACCAGCTACCCATGTGATCTCAGGCAAGTTACTTAACCTCTGCTGGTCCGAGTGCCTTCATCTCTGAAGATGGGGTACAGGAGTACCGGCTACATGGAATTCTGCAGAGGATGCCATCAGCCACAGTGTATAAAGCCTCTAGAACAATAACTGAAAAAGAGCAAGTCGCAAAAAACACAGGTCCCTTTCATCCTGTATGTTATGAGCTCTCCAGGAGCTACGCACGGTGTTTCTGCCTGGGGTTTTAGCCCTCTGTCTGCACTGCATCCGGCCCAGGAAAGTGCCTTTGTCCTTTCATCACTGATGAGCGAGAAACATTATTCAGATAAATGGGCTTTCCTGGCTTTTAAGTCCATGTCTAGTGCAGAAGGCCGTGGCACCCCACTCCAGTACTCTTGCCTGGAAAATCCCATGGATGGAAGGGCCTGGTGGGCTGCAGTCCATGGGGTCGCTAGGAGTCGGACACGACTGAGCGACTTCACTTTATTTTTTCACTTTCATGCATTGGAGAAGGAAATGGCAACCCACTCCAGTGTTATTGCCTGGAGAATCCCAGGGACAGTGGAGCCTGGTGGGCTGCCATCTATCGGGTCGCTCAGAGTTGGACACAACTGAAGCGACTTAGCAGCAGTGGCAGCTTAGAGGCGGAAGGAACCTATAAGACTGTATTGCTGTTTCCCCACTCTCATGCATCTGAGATCTCTACAACTCTCTACAACGTGGAAGATACCATCTGACTGTCGAGAAGACCACAGTCAAGGCAGCCTTCTTATGGCCAGAGCGCCCTCCTGTCCTGTCCAGCACCACGGTTCCCCTTCTTCTGAACTTTCCACCTGTCAGTCCTCTGATGTGGATGCCCGGCACGACGGTGGCAATGGCAGGGCCTGCCCTCACCCGTCTCACTCTCTTGGCTCTGTTTCCAAGTGCTTCCGTAAATGCTTAATGCCAAGGACGTCAAGCCGTGCTTTGGAGGACTGACGTACAGGTCACCGCATTCTTCCCAGGCCTTGTTTGCAGATGTTAAATTTAGATCAAGTGGCTCGATCAACCTTGCTTATGGTCAGTGCCCCAACTTTCATGGTTTTTCCGACACACTAAGAACACAAGCTGGTTTTAGAAAAGGCAGAGGAACCAGAGATCAAATTGCCAACATCCGCTGGATCGTGGAAAAAACAATAGAGTTCCAGAAAAACATCTATTTCTGCTTTATTAACTATGCCAAAGCCTTTGACTGTGTGGATCACAATAAACTGTGGAAAATTCTGAAAGAGATGGGAATACCAGACCACCTGACCTGCCTCCTGAGAAATCTGTATGCAGGTCAGGAAGCCACAGTTAGAACTGGACGTGGAACAACAGACTGGTTCCAAATAGGAAAAGGAGTACATCAAGGCTGTATATTGTCACCCTGCTTATTTAACTTATATGCAGAGTACATCATGAGAAACGCTGGACTGGAAGAAGCACAACCTGGAATCAAGATTGCCGGGAGAAATATCAATAACCTCAGATATGCAGATGACACCACCCTTATGGGAGAAAGTGAAGAGGAACTAAAAACCCTCTTGATGAAAGTGAAAGTAGAGAGTGAAAAAGTTGGCTTAAAGCTCAACATTCAGAAAACGAAGATCATGGCATCTGGTCCCATCACTTCATGGGAAGTAGATGGGGAAACAGTGGAAACAGTGTCAGACTTTATTTTTTTGGGCTCCAAAATCACTGCAGATGGTGACTGCAGCCATGAAATTAAAAGACGCTTACTCCTTGGAAGGAAAGTTATGACCAACCTAGATAACATATTGAAAAGCAGAGACATTACTTTGCCAACAAAGGTTCGTCTAGTCAAGGCTATGGTTTTTCCTGTGGTCATGTATGGATGTAAGAGTTGGACTGTAAAGAAGGCTGAGCGCTGAAGAATTGATGCTTTTGAACTGTGGTGTTGGAGAAGACTCTTGAGAGTCCCTTGGACTGCAGGGAGATCCAACCAGTCCATTCAGAAGGAGATCATCCCTGGGATTTCTTTGGAAGGAATGATGCTAAAGCTGAAACTCCAGTACTTTGTCCACCTCATGCAAAGAGTTGACTCATTGGAAAAGACTCTGATGCTGGGAGGGATTGGGGGCAGGAGGAGAAGGGGACGACAGAGGATGAGATGGCTGGATGGCATCACTGACTCGATGGACGTGAGTCTGAGTGAACTCCGGGAGTTGGTGATGGACAGGGAGGCCTGGCGTGCTGCAATTCATGGGGTCGCAAAGAGTCGGACATGACTGAGGACTGAACTGAACTGAACTGAGAAACACCCATCCATTTTGAACTCTATTATTAGAAAATGAAAGGAAACAAAATTGTTTAAAAACGTTTGACTGCTTGCACATGTGACAAAGCATCAAAACTCCTCTGCTGTCAGGGATACTGTCTGTAGACATCAGTTAGGCTGAAAACGTGAAAGACTTTTGAAGAGCACCTAGTATTTTCCATTCTCCTTCCCCTCTACCTTGATGCCACAACATATAATTTTGGGTTGCTCTTTAAGTGCATGGCTCAGACATTAAAGAATCCACCTATAAGGCAGGAAACATGGGTTCGATCCCTGGGTCAGGAAGATCCCCTGGAAAAGGGAATGGCTATCCACTCCAGTATTCTTGCCTGGAGATTTCCCGTGGACAGAGGAGCCTGGCCAGCTACAGTCCACGGGCTTGCAAAGAGTCAGGTACAACTCAGCTACTAACACTTTAACACTTTAAGTGCACACACCAGCTTTGGTACTCAAAATCACTTCAAAAATTAACAGCTGTCTCTTGGGGGAAATGTTTCTGCACAGCTCCAAAACTGTTTTTGTATATTATACTAAAAGCCTTCAAAGAGCAAAATAAGAACAAAATGCAGTTGGTTGTAGCAATGCTGAGGAGCAAAGTGAAAAACGTAGGGCATAGATTTTTTTTTTCTAATGTGGATCTCTTCCATGCCCTTTTAGACTAGGCAATTTTGTCCAGTCTAAAATTAATGTAACTTCAAATATGCACAGTTATACATAGCTCGGCAGGGAAAAAAACACTGATCATGTGAACAATTAAGAAAGCCACAATCTGGACCACTATTTTCCAGCAAATTATACCTATGTAACATTTAAGATCATTCAGACGGTAGAAGACAGTTGACTAGCACAGACAAAAATATGCAAATAACCAAAGGAATATGGAGATTGTTATTGCAAGATTTTTTGTATTGGATGGACAGCCTTAGATCTCATATTCATTCTTGTAATCCCCTCTTTACGCTGCCCTGGGCAAATATTTTTATAGAAACTACATTTGCTGATTTTCCATTTCAAAATACATGCTACTTAGCTTTCACTTGGTAAATTGCAGACCCTTGAATATAGGACTACCCACAGCCATCACGGGCTCTCAGTATTAAGGTGCCCTCAACGGTTCTTTTCCTCTGCTCCCCAGCCTGGTTGGCACCTTTCTCTTTCACCCCATTCTTATCTCTTTCTCTAATGCCCTTTCATTTTTCTTCCTTGTGTCTCCTTTGTATTTCTCTCAATACCCACTAGGCATGCAATAAATATTTATCATCTTAAAGTTTGTAATTTTCCTACTTCATCTTACTGTTCCTTCCACACTGAAGGGCAAAAATAAATAAATAAATAACACCCCAAAGAGAAGACACATGGACCTATGAAAGTCAATACAAGAATGTCAATATATTCACACAAAAAAGGACTGAAAGTCTTTTTCACCCCAACAGGCAACCAGAGATAAAGTTGCTGACCTTATTCTGTGCTTCTAGTCCACAGGTATAGATACAGAAAAGCTTTTGAAATTCAAGGGCATAGAGAACAGAGATGAAGGAGAGGAAAAGAGATTTGGCGCTCATATAAAATTTCAACATTCTAGTTTATTAGATTGAGCCATATGAAGTTGCCGTTTTTATAGATCAAAAGAGTTGAATACCAGACTCAACCTAATAAATTTGGCTCGATTAGAGCTCAACCTAATAAAATTAACACTCTCATGAAAAATTTTTTCTATCCATAGAAATAGAAGCCTGCTTCTAGAATCCACCTGCAAGGCAGGAGACCCCAGTTTGATCCCTGGGCCAGGAAGATCCCCTGGAGAAGAGAGAGGCTACCCACTCCAGTTTTCTTGGGTTTCCCTTTTGGCTCAGTTGGTAAGAACCCACCTGCAATGTGAGAGACCTGGGTTCAATCCCTGGGTTGGGAAAATCCCCTGGAGAAGGAAAGACTACCTACTCCAGTATTCTGGCCTGCAGAATTCCATGCACTGTATAGTCCATGGAGTCTCAAAGAGTTGGACACAACTGAGCAACTTTCACTTTTACTTTAACATTTCTCCGAGACAGTTTAGCCCCAGACACTTAGCAACAGCACATTCTTTCAGGGTAACCAACAGTAGCTTCCTTCTCAACAGCAAAATCATAAGAGGAAAGCCTTCCCTATAACGAGTCTAATCTCCCATCACCAAGAGGAATTGTGCTCCTTTGCTTTTCCTTCTGTCTTGCATGGACTTGGAGCTCAGTTTGGAATCTGAGGCAGTAAAGATGGTTTTGCTGAGGCAGCAACAGGAAGATAAGTGACCCTGGGAAACCCCTACCTGGCAAATGAGCTTCCTGGAGCCCAGGGAGACTTTAATTAATGTTAATGGAGAAACCTCCTTCAAAACCTAATTAAGCACTTGAATGTGTTCTTAATGATCTCTGCTCCCAGAGTCGGGGTGCAGCGAGGGGAATTGATTTAACACCAGGAATAAAGCTGTAGACGTTCACCGGTCCAGTCTGCTGCCTTTTCTAGGGAAGCTTTGCTTTCCCTGGTAAACAAGCCTTCCCCCAGTTTTCTCACGCACTCTGAAGCCTCTGTGGGCTCCTCGCCCTGCTCTCCTGAACTGTGTGATGCAAAGGTTAGCAGCTGAGCTAAAGGCCTCCCTGGATGCATAATAACAGTTACATAAAGCACTTTCCAAATACAAACAGACTTTGAGTACCCAATTATGCTGCTGGTGTTGTGCGTCCTCCAGCAAGAGAAAGGGTCCCACACTATCACCAGGCCAAGAGGATGACACTTCCCTGTCCCCAGGGACAGAGGGCCTTCTCCAGCAGCACACGGTCCCCACCATCATGACTGGTATTGATTTTAGATGACTGTTTCCCATCATATAGTTCTTTGTTGTGTGTGCATGCTCAGTTGTGTCCGACTCTTTTTCTTTTTTTGTCGGATTCTTTGAGACCCCATTGACGGTAGCCCACCAGGCTCCTCTGTCCATGGGATTTCCCAGGCAAGAATACTGGAGGGGGTTGCCATTTCCCATTCTAGGGGATCTTCCTGGCCCAGGGATCAAACCCACTTCCCCTGTGTCTCCTACACTAGCAGGTGGGTTTTTTACCACAGAGCCACCTAGGAAGCTCAATAATAGATTGTAGCTGCCATTAACCTTCTTTGAGATTAATCTTCATTGATATAACCATTTAGCCAAATTAACCAAAAAGATACAGGTTGATAAACAATGGTACCACTCGTTTTTACCAATATATCTGGCCCAGGCCCATCACATAATACTTTGTAGATGTTGATGGAATGATCAAGTTAATATTCAATAAAAAAAGGCGATCCATTCTTTCTGCCAGTGTGTTATACATAAAGAGCTTACATTATGAAACAGCTGTCTTTGCCAACACATAACATTAGCAAAATCTTATTAGATTTTATTGTATTTTATTTTTCCTTACATACATATGGTTCTTTTTATCCTTCCCAAAATCCTGTGAAATTGGAATTACTAACTGAAACTCGAATAAGTAATCTAAGTGCAAATAAATGCCCTTCTTCAACCCATCCAAATAATAAGTGACAGTGCTCACAGCTTTTCTCAGATCCTTGTCACTTGAAGGGCTCTTATCTCTCCATTAGGTATTCTTTTCCATTCTGTTGTCAATCTCATCATGTAAATCTTGCATGTATTGGCTGTGGGGGGAATGTTGATTGTTTCACTTATACCTACACTTGTCTATGAAGACATGAAAATCACCAGTACTATGCAAACTTGAATGATGTTATGGAGAAGACATTTCAGAAAAACAGCGTGCTCAAATTTTAACTTAGGGTGGCCATCAAGACTATTTGATCAGAAGGCCCAAATCCATTCATAATGATGTTTAAATGTTCTCAGCAGGCATTGTGTTTACCAAACATCTTTCTTGGAAGGATTTTTACACACCTTGTGTCTTGAACATTTTTAGCTGCGACAATTAACCCATTCAGTAACTCTTCATAGATCAAGGCACAGTGCTAGACATAGAGTTGTTCAGTCTCTAAGTTGTGTCCCATTCTTTGTGACCCCATGGACGGCAGCACACCAGGTTGCCCTGCCCTTCACTATCTGCTGGAGTTTGCTCAAACTCATGTCCATTGAGTCAGTGATGCCATCCAACCATCTCATCCTCTGTCACCCACTTCTCCCGCCTTCGATCTTTCCCAGCATCAGGGTCTTTTCCAGTGAGTTAGCTCTTCGCATCAGGTGGCCAAAGTATTGGAGTTTCAGCTTCAGCATCAGTCCTTCCAATGAATATTCAGGGTTGATTTCCTTTAGGATGGACTGGTTGGATCTCCTTGCAGTCTGAGGGGCTCAAGAATCTTCTCCAGCACCTCTACAAATATCAGATAAAGTGTAGCTCTAATGAAGAGTCTAGTCTGTGACAGACTGCCTCAACACTACCTGCCTCTAAGGAGAAATTAAGGCAAAAGCAGGTGTAGCCTGATTCACAGCCAGTCAGAACTGCAGGATTTGGGAGCAACTGCATTGCTTGCTAGAGGGAAAGACGGTCACTCTTTTTCTACAAGAAATATTGGGGTAAAATATTACATACAAGTGACAGTCTGTGTGGAAGTACACAGCATCTGTGGTTTGTAAAATGGAAGATTTATAGAGAGGGACTGAAGCTTGGACTCAAACAGGAAGAGAACCATTGACGATGAATGATACACAACCTCAGAGAATTTTCTACCCTGTTCTGATGGTATGTTGGCTTGCTCCATCTACACTTTTTATTTGGCCAAAAAGAAATATCCTGAGGTGACGTAACACAAGAATGTTTACATACAACATATACAGTATTGAATGGACCACATGCTTTTGAGAATATGGAATATCTAGCAGTCATCACAGAGGTCTCAGAGCTAAGTGGCTGGGTGCGTGAGAGTTGAAAATAGCTAGCCTGTGTGTAAGTCCTGGCCCCTTGGCTTAGCTTGCTCACTTCAGTTGGGGAGTTAGCTTTCTGGGCCTCATTTTTTCACTTCTGTTTAAAAAAAAAGGATAAATACTGTTATTTATTTTGGGGGGTTTCTTGAGAGGATCAAGTAATACTTTTATCAACAGCTTCTGGTGTATGCGTGGCTCAGCAGTAAAGAATCTGCCTGCAATGCAGGAGCTGCAGGAGACCTGGCTTCGATCCCTGGGTCAGGAAGATCCCCTGGAGAAGGAAGTGGCAACCCACTCCAGTATTCTTGCCTGGAGAATCCCATGGACAGAGGAGTCCAGCAGGCTACAGTCCAGTGGGTTGCAAAAGTGAAAGTGAAGTCGCTCAGTTGTGCCCGACTCTGCGACACTGTGGACTATAGCCTGTCAGGCTCCTCTGTCCATGGGTTTTTCCAGGCAAGGGTATTGGATCGGGTTGCCATTTCCTTCTCCAGGGAATCTTCCCAACCCAGGGATTGAACCCAGGTCTCCCCCATTGCAGGCAAACGTTTTCCATCTGAGCCGCCAGGGAAGCCTTAGTGGGTTGCAAACCTGAGTGACCGAGCACAAACAAGTGCTGTGTAAGTGTCGGTGCTCATCAACTTCGTTTTTCATAAGATGCTGTTTCTATCTGATCTGAAATCACCAATTTGCTGTAATCATCATTATATGTCTTCAAATTTGTAGCAGGAAACTGGTGTTACATTTTTTCAGATGGTTGGATTTGAATTTCAACCATCGGGACCTTATGTTTTGTCACCTACTCACCTTGTTCCACAGTGAATAAATGACCTCTCACACCTCTCAACTATGTGAAAGAAGCAGGTTATTGGATAATTTTTCACCAAACAGAAGCAATTTCCATCTAAATGTTAACAAATTCCAATAAATATGCAATTAGCCTTGTTTCGCTCTTGTAACAGCATACATTTTCTGGCTGAAACTGACTTTAAACAATGAAGAACATGTTAAATTGTAAGGAATAAAATCAAACTATAATTTTGACAGGATTTCCTGATTTCTGGACTTGATATCACACAAATAGCACTGCTTTCTGATCTTTCCCACCCAACGTCTCCCCTCCAGTCGGTTACTTTGGCCTTGGTGTGTGTTTAAACAAAGGCATTCACTCCGGTAAATCATCCTCCTCCCCACTCACTGACTCTCAAGAAAACAACCTTCATGAAGGGAACTAAATGTTCTAAAGGCTCTTGGAGTCATAATTCTACCCAGAGGAAAAAAGCATAAGGAGGGTGCATGGCTGTGGAAAGTAGTCAGGTGTTTTTATTTTTAACTTGTAAGGAATAGCTCAGTTCTAAGTCCACTGTAAGGAAAGGCGGGAGATGTTTTTTCTTTGAGGAGATAATGAAATCTGGCCAACTGTAAAGAAATGTGTGTGTTTTCTGTGTGTGTGTATCCATGCACATGTCTGTGTGTATATCTCTGTGTCTGTGTATATGTCTCTGTGTCTGTGTGTGTGCCAGAACACTTTATAAATAAATATCTGTGAAAGGGAAATATATTCAGATTTTAAATGGACATAGTGAAAATGTTTATCAAGTGCAGTTTCAAAGATAAATAATTTTGGTGTCCATTCTATGTAATTTAATAGTCGAATAAATGTTCACAGGAGACATAGAGAAGGAGCGAGAGAAAGAGCAGGATTGAGGGCCAGGACTAGGAAAAGCAGCTTCCTGATTTGGTTGGTGGTGGCTGTTAGCTTTAGTGACAGGCAGGGGATGCACACGACTGAGCATGTAGCACAACTGTTTGCAGACGTAATTCTGACTCTTTTCTCATTAACAACGGCATACTCATGTCACCGGAGCTTGGTGTTACGAGTGTATGTTAATAAGATCACAAACATGGCGATGCTTCGCTGTACTGAAAATTTTTCACTATAGAGGAGAATGCATAGCAGTTGCTGAACTATCTTCTTGAGATGAAACAAAGTACAAAGCATTAAAAATGTTCAAATCTCCAACCCTATCCCCAGAAGACCCAGGAACAACCTACAGAAACTCTCAGAAGTTAGTGTTTTCTTTACACCGGAGGTCTGTGGGGTACAACAGAGCACATTTTCTTCAGGGCAGGAGTGCAGAGTAAGGTGGCCTGAACTCAGCCAGGCGTGGCTGTGGTCTCTGCCCGTGGGACTTGGGCATTGATGAAATTCTCTGAATCGTAATTTTCACCTCATGAAACTGGAACAAGCGCGCTCACTGGACGTAGGCAAGGCTTTGATACCTAGGTGAGGAGCTGAGCACAGGCATACCTCGGTTTTACGGCATTTGCTTCCTTTGAGTGTTTTTCACGAATTGAACGTTTGTGGCAACCCTGGTCTCTCAGGTCAGTTGGCACCATTTTTCCAACAGCATCTGTCACATGTTGGTAAGTCTAATAAGTTTTCATTGCTATGATACCCGTTACGGCGATCTATGATCAGTGACCATTGAGGTTATCATCATAACTGTTTCAGGGACCCACAGTCCCTGCCGTAGAAGATGACCAAATTAACTGACAGAGTTTGCGCGTATTCTGACTGCGCCACTGACAGGCCATTCCCCGGCTCCCTCCCTCTCCTCAGGTCTTACTTGAAGCACAGCAATGTTGAAATTAGGCCAATTAATAACCCTAGAATGGCTTCTAAGTGTTCAGATGAAAGGAAGAGTCACGTATCTCTCACTGTAAATCAAAAGCTAGAAATAATTAAGCTTAGTGAGGAAGGCATGTCGAAAGCTGAGACAGGCTGAATCCTAGGCCTCTTGTGCCAAACAGCTAGGCAGGCTGTGGATGTTAAATGGAAGGTTCTCCAAGGAAATTAAAAATGCTTCTCCAGTGAACACACCAATGATAAGAATGTGAAACAGCCTTACTGCTGATGTGGAGAAAGATTTAGTGGTCTAGAGAGGTCAGACCGGCCGCAACATTCCCATAAACCAAAGCCTCTTCCGGAAGGCCCCAGCTCTTTTCAACTGTAAAAGGCTGAGAGAGAGAGAGGAAGCTGCAGAGGAAAAGCTGAGAGCTGCAGGTGTTGCTTCATGATGTTTAGGGAAAGAAGCGGTGGCCATAACACAAAAGTTCAAGATAAAGCAGAAAATGCTAAAGTAGAAGCTGCAGTATTTCCAGAAGATCTTGCTCAGAGTATTAATAAAGGTGGTTGCACCAAACAACAGATTTTCAATGTAGACAAAACAGCCTTCTGTAGGAAGGTACCTATAGGTATCTAGGACTTCCATAGCTGGAGAGGAGAAGTCAATGCCTTGCTTCAAAGGACAGGCTGCCCCTCTTGTCAGGGACCAATGCAGCTGGTGGCTTCGAATTGAAGCCAGTACTCATTTATAATTTGAAAATGCCATGACCCTTAAGAATTATGCTGAACTGCCCTTCCTGGAAAAACAATGGAAATGGGGAGAGACTTTTTGGGGGCTCCAAAATCACTGCAGATGGTGACTGCAGCCATGAAATTAAAAGACGCTTGCTCCTTGGAAGAAAAGCTACAACCAATCTAGACAGCATATTAAAAAGCAGAGACATTACTTTGCCAACAAAGTCCATCTAGTCAAAACTATGGTTTTTCCAGTAGTCATATATGGATGTGAGAGTTGGACTATATAAAGAAAGCTGAGCACTGAAGAATTGATGCTTTTGAACTGCGGTGTTGGAGAAGACTCTTGGGAGTCCCTTGGACTGCAAGGATATCCAACCAGTCCATCCTAAGGGAAATTAATCCTGAATATTTATTGGAAGGATTGATGCTGAAGCTGAAACTCCAATACTTTGGCCACCTGATTCAAAGAACTGACTCATTGGAAAAGACCCTGATGCTGGGAAAGATTGAAGGCAGGAGGAGAAGGGGACGACAGAGGATGAGATGGTTGGATGGCACCACTGACTCAATGGACATGATTTTGAGCAAGCTCCAGGAGTTGGTGATGGACAGGGAGGCCTGGCATGCTGCAGTCCACGGGATTGCAGAGTTGGACATGACTGAGTGACTGAATTGAACTGAACGCTTCCTGTGCTCTATTAATGAATGAAAAAGCCTGGATGTCAGCACATCTACTGGCAACATGGTTTACTATTTTAAACCCACTCTTGAGACCCAATGCACAGAAAAAAAATATTCCTTTCAAAATATTACTACTCATTCGTAATGCACCTAATGGAGAACTCTGATGGGGCTGGACAACAAGATTCATGTTGCTTTCATACCTGTTAACACAACATCTATTCTTCTGCCTGTGAATCAGGGAGGAACTTCCACTTTTAAGTCCCATTATTTAAGAAATTCATTTTGTAAGGCTATTGCTGACCTAGATGGTGATTCCGCTAATAGATCTGGGCAAAGTCAACGGAAAAACTTCTGGAAAGGACTCACCTCTCTAGGTATCATTAAGAATATGTCGTGATTCATGGGGAAAATGCAACTATCAACATTAACAGAAGTTTGGAAGAAATTGATTCCAACCCTCATGAATGACTTTGAGGGGTTCAAGACGTCAGTGGAGGAAGTCACTGCAGATGTGGTAGAAACAGCAAGAGAACTGGAATTAGAAGTGGAGCCTGAAGACACCGCTGAATTGTTACAACCTCATGATCAGACTTGAAAGGATGAGTAGCTGCTTCTCATGGGTGAGCAAAGAAAGTGGCTTCATGATGCAGAAACTGCTCCTGGTGACGGTGCTGTGAAGACTGTTGAAACGACAACAGAAGACTTAAAATCTTGCATCAGCTTAGTTGATAAAGCAGTGGCAGGGTCTGCAAGGTTTGGCTCCAGTTTTAAAAGAAGTTCTGCTGTGGGTGAAATGCTACCAAATAGCATTGCCTGGTACACAGAGATCGTTTGTGGAGAGAAGGGTCAATCAATGTGGCAGACTTCACTCTTGTCTTCTTTTAAGACATTGCTGCAGCCGATCCAGCCTTCAACAACCCTCTGCCCTGATCAGTCAGCAGCCAACATGGAGGCAAGACCCCCCACCAGGAAAGGCTGAGGATCAGACACCACTCATCGCTACTTTCTCCAAACCAAAGCACCTCCTGGTAGCACACAGTCCACCATGTCTTGCCTGGTTTTCTTTAACAATACTATGCTTGGTGCCAGGGAAAATGTCTCATCACAAAGCTTTCAAGCCACCCTCCACCCTTGGTGGGAATTCCCTACAGCCAGGCCGATAGGTGACTCTCAATAAATAGATGTGGATTAACAGACAGATCGAATGATACCTTTGAAGCCCAGGCTGGAAGCAACCAGTCAGCTCCTGTGTCAGCTGCAGCCTCCCAGCATGTACACTGTCGATACTGTGCATGAAATAGGTAACTAACGCACACCTCCTGTGTAGCACAGGGAACCCTGCTCAGGGCTCTGGCGTGGGCATCGTCATCTCCATAAGGAGCTGTCATCTCTCCTGTCCTGCCAGAATAAAGCAGAGAACCACAATGAGCGCTGTTGAGCTTGGACTTGATGACAAAGGACCGGAAGTGCTGCTTCTCACCCATGGGAAAAATAAAGAACGCAGCGTCCATTCAACCAAGGGGCAAAGACATTATTATTGTTTTAATCGACAACCCCTGTGGCTCTAATGGGCTTCCCAGGTGGCTCTGATGGTAAAGAACCCACCTGCCAATGCAGGAGATGGAAGAGACGTGAGTTCAGTCCCTGAGTTGGGAAGATCCTCTGGAGAAGGAAATGGCAACCCACTCCAGTATTCTTGCCTGGAGAATCCCATGGACAGAGGAGCCTGGCGGGCACAGTCCATGGAGTCTCAAAGAGTTGGACACGACTGAAGCAACTTAGCACAGCATAGCACATGCCTCTGATATCATAAAGGATTTGTTACCATGTATTATTCATCAGAAATGTCTTGACAATACTGCAAAGAAGTAGAAAACTTAGATGTTTACTCCGGGCATTTTATACACTAGTATTATAGTCCAAGGCTATGTAAAATGATCAGATTGTTAGATAACTCATTTTACTTTATTACTGCAAGTTTTCCGTATTTTACTTTGGGGTCTATGATAAAATTATGCCTTGATTCTCTTTTAGACCTTTATTATGTGTTTTCATTAAGTGAAGGAGTTATAGTGTATCCCATTCTATTTAGTTTTGTGAAAAAAAGAATACATGTGCATTTTTTAGTTAGTGTATTGGTTACCTATAATAGTTCTACTGAATGCACTGATATTTTCTAGACATGCTCTAGATTCTGGGTTACAACATTCATTTATTAATCAACTGCTCCATGAATTTGTATGCGACTCCTATAAAATAAGGAGAATCTATTGTACTAACTCCCGTTTCCTTGATGAATGCATTATCCTTACCATGCTTAAAGCTAGTTTCAGATTTATCTGCAGACTTACTTCCATTTCCTTCTTCAAAAAGTTGTATTCCCAAATTTTTAATCCATTTCAACATTCTCAATTCACTTAACTTTGGGACTCCAGACTGAATTTATGTCGAAGTGTTTCCTAGCTGTCTTTTTAAAGCTGTAAATTCTAATGGGATCACTGGCACTTTGATGGGAGTTAATAAAGACCTCGTTAAACGCAGGGTATGTCTAGAGGACCATGGGATATAATACCACCACGTTTTCAAGGTGTTGACTGGCTGACAGCCTGCAGAACAAGCTGTTATTTGTCCCCTTCCTTTCCTGCCCCTTGAAAAGGCTGTTGAGAAAGCGGCTGTTATGTCCACCCGTGGCCGACACGCAGAGGTGGTTTCCATTAAAGGACTTCTTTCCTTTTTGTTTATTTTTCAATAGACTCGTTTACTATCTTGGACCCACAGTGTTATTAAAATGCTGAGCATACTCTCTGTGTCCTCTCGTTCACTTCACGCCTGAATTTTTCCAAAGTTACGCCACATGCATCATCTTTAAAGCTCCATCTGCGGTCCAAGACCCAGGGTTTCGAGGCCCCCTTTGTGCCCTGTAAAATGACGAGGCACCTTCATTCAAGGAGTCCATCACCGCGAATGCAGCTGCAACGTTAGAGCTGTCCATAAAGAAAGGGAAAGCCTTGCCTGACGTTTTGGCAATTCTCAGCCGTCCCTGAAGAGACACTAAATACGCTCTTGGTTTTCCCAGCCGGATAAAGCAGAAAGTGCTGGTGTGATGGTTCAGCCACTCCAGGATCAGGTGTTTTTCTGAATACCCCCTGGCCTCGTGCTCCCGGCGCTCATCACTGGGTTCTTGCTGCCTGACCTTCCCCTCCGATGCCCACGGCAAGGCTCCTGACAGCCTGGTCACTAACATGAGCTTTCACTTCTCCCACTTCTACCATTATGAACATTCATTTTAGAGGTGCCATAGAACTGTTTTGGAAAGGGATGGGCTAGTGTAATCTGACTTCTGGATACTTCTTGCTGTAACCCCAGCCAGAGCAGCTCGTCCATCTCAAATGATAGGTTCAGAGCAAATCCCTCCCTCGGGGCTCTGCAGGCCTCCCTGAGTCCTGCTCATTGGACCACCTCCTGCCTCCTTTATGCAGAAATCCTTCTCTGCTTACACCCCACCCCATGTGTTTCTCAGCACCCAAACCACGGTATCCGCTGGGAAAGAGAGATTCATTTCAGGAAGCAGGCTTTTCACTTTTCATTTCTATAGGTTTTATTTGTCCTCCCATAAGGGAGTTTGCTGATACCTCTAAAGGGATCCATAGGACTCAATATCTTGGAAGCACACCAGAGTTCACAGTTTGAGTCCGTTCTCTGCAGGATCTCAGAGTCAAGCGGACTGGCTCACACGAACCAAATAGCCAGAGAGCACAGTGGACACCTGGAGGTTTCCTTGGAGGCTCAGACAGTAAAGAATCCGCCTGCAATCCAGGAGACCCAGGTTCAGTCCCTGGGTCGGGAAGATCCGATGTTGAAGGGAATGGCAACCCACTCCAGTATTCTTGCCTGGAGAATCCTATGGACAGAAGAGTCTGGCAGGCTACAGTCCACACGGTCACAGAGTCAGACATAACTGAGCAAATAAACACACACACACACACTCTGCATACCTGAAGGCCATGGTGTGAATTTCCAATAAGAACTCTATGGATGGTCATTTTCTCCCAGGTACACCCAGGGCACCAAGAAGATAAAAGTGTGCACAAGGTCCCATCATGGGAGCCGAGAAAGGGAGGCAGACAGACAGGGTTTCACCTTCAGCGTGAGTCCACAGGAAGAGAACGTTCCAGGAGCTTCAGAGGGGTGGGCTTAAGACTGGGGGCAGGAAGGTTTACATACGAAAATCACACGGGATGGGTAGGAACCGCCCAGGCCAAGGGCTGTGTGCACGGGGTGGACAGGGGAGTAGGGTGCAAGGTCTCAGGGGATGAGGTGCATCACTGACCCTGTGCATCACCCTCCACGGCTGCGATGGGCCAGGGGAGGATCTGAGACTGGAGCGCTCAGCTGGGCAAGGTCTCAAAGCTCTGAGTGCAATTAGGGAGTTTGAACTCCCCCGAGTGCCGTGGAGAGGCCCCGGGTGATGTAAAGTGGAGTGCTGATGCCAGCAGATGGATTTCACAGTGGTCACCCCAACTGCCGGGTGGTGGCCAGCATGTAGGGGCGTGTATGACTGAAGCATAGAAGCACGTCCGTGGATGCGGCATTGCTAGGCGAGCAGGGGAGTGGCTGAAACAACAGTGCCAGCCGAAATCCAGAGGTTGGCAGACTTGGTACTCAGGAAGCAGGCTCACAGGCCCTGGGCCAAAGAGCCTGGGTAAAGCGGCTGTGGGAGAGAGCAGAAGCGGCACTGGGTGACCCCCGATTTCTCACGTCTCGTTTCTCTCTGAAGAGCAGATGCTGGATTCCACTCTGGACTTGCAGAAGCTAAGATGCTAAAGAGCGTGGACCCAGAGACACAGAGAACGCAGCTTGTAGACAGAGCAGATGAGAGAGAGAGGAGAAAGGGGTGCCCTGGAAATACAGATTTAGGCTTCCCTGTTTTAAAGACCACAGCTGAGTCCTGAGAGTGGGGGATTTACCTGAAAGACCGTGCATTAGAAAGTTTAGAACAGAAGCCCAGGGCGCACCGACTCGGGGAAACGACAGTTACAGCGAAACAACCAATGCCATACTGACTGGCGGAGCAGGAAGAAGCCCAGGATGGATAGAATTCTCGTAATCAGGGGGCCGGCATTTCAAGAAATAGTTTCTTAATCAGTGTCAATCACTGCTGTCAAGAGGGCAAATAAGAAAACAGCCCATTTTAGCAGCTGGGTTTGTCATCACAGAGGCCAGATTGCTTAGAAAGAGCAACTCTCCGGACGGTGGTTCGGGCTGACACCAAAACGTAGTGAGATGAGGGGAGGAGATAAGATGTGGCCGGGACGGCATTGTCTCAGACAGCGCGGGCGTCTATTGATGGTGGAAGGAGGGAAAGCAGCAGCCAGCTGGCCCTGTGTCCCCCAGACCATGGACACACTGCCGATCCTTCTCTGGTTTCCTTCGTCACCGAGATCATCACCGGTTGGGCGCATCCTCTAGTCCAGGAAGCTCCCAGAGTGGATTCTCCTCTTGTTATCATCACCCATCGAGGGTCTGTGGACCTCCAGGTACCACCCCTGACGGGCAGACGGACCAGGCCGGGCCTGCCTTTTCATCCCTCACCCATGCCCTCCCCTGAAGGGACTGCGCCCAGGGCTCTGGGCTTGCAAACCTAGGGCAGCGCCCGGAAGCTAGGGCCGTCATTCTGAAGTTCAGGGGATTAGATCAAGTGTCATAACAAGATCCGCAAAGTGGGTCACCGAGAGAAAACAGGAAGGCATTTGCATTTTATTTCAGAGATGGAGCCAAGACACAGCAGGACGAGGTGTGCTCTCTGACACTCTGAATCTCCGGCGGATCAAGGAGCCTGTCTCCTTAGGCTGCCCGTCTCTGAGCATCCTCGGAGGAGGGGGACTTGGCTCAACCTGCAGGCAGGGTTTGTTTTTTTGTTTTCCTCTTAAAGCACGGCAGTCTTTCCAGTCTCTGGGTGCAGCCTGTGCTTTAGCCAGACACTGACACAGATTTAGACGAAAGACATTCAGACATATGAATGTGAAGATGTATTCTGACTTTCTCCTCCACTTAGAATTGTAACAACATGCCTGGCGCATCAAACTGCATTAGCCGGAGGCCGTCACCGCGGCAGACTATGCTTGCATAACCAATTATTTCCCCCCGCACCCACCCCACAGGCTCAAAACACAGGCCACACACGCATGAGAGCTGACAGCAAAGGAGCTCATAAAATGCATCAACACAGGCTACCCGTGGAAAAAGAGCCAGCCCTTAGTAACACTCACGGGAAAGGGGAGAGAAAGAAGCTGTCCTCTAAGGTGAGAATGGCGACCCCTTTCCGTACCTGACATTTTTCTTCATAATGAAAAATTGTGACCGGCATTATTTTTTTCGGCCTGCTAACATGTATTTGCAATATAAATTGGTTCCTTGCTCTAAAACGTGGATATAGATTTCAGAGGATGGAGACAAGTATACTTAAATGAAACTCTAAGCCCCATGGGGAAAAAAATACAAGTCTTGGGTGTTTTGTGACAGGCTCTCCAGGAGATAAGCCCAGGTCATGGGACCTCCCAGAATCAGGACCTAGTGTGTGCTGACGTCACGTGCAAGGATGAGGCTGAAAACCATGATACAAGTTGTAGTGAAAAGAATGGTGGCTGTTTCTGGCTCCTCCCGCTACCCACGTAAAGCGCCCCCTACCAGAGTCCCGAGGCTTAACCTCACGTCCCACCATCGGGAAACAGACGCCTCTGGACTCGGTCCGTCTCCAGGGATTTCCTCTCAACCGTGTTCCTGCCTCCTGCCAGTTACAGCCAGAACTTTTTATGAGAACTAAGAATCATCTTTAAAAAAGTAATAAGTAAATTCATCTAAGAGTCAAGTGGACCACAGTTCCCTGGGGTCCCCTCCTCGCCTCGCACCATCCAATAGGCCCCAGTAACCTGGTGCAGGGAAGACCCAGCGATCAGCCAGAGGTGGGAGCAGGGCCAGGGGTGCTCGCTACAGCCCACAGCACAGAGTTTCAAGGGAAGATAAGAAAGTGCGAGTCTGGGATGGAGTGACTTGCCGAAAAAAAAAAAAAAACAGATTACAACTGGATCAGTGGATCTCTCCTCCAACACTGTGCTGAGTTGTTAGAACACCGCCTGGGAGGGCAGGGATTGGGGGTTGCCGTCAACTGGGATCTTTCCCAGCCCCCCTTCTCACTTTAAAATGAGAGGCTCAGCTGGGCGTTCCGTAGGACCTTTCCCCCTTGAACTGCCCTCCTCCCCTCGGGGGCTCCAGAAACCCGGCCCCTGCCTTCTCATCCTCACTTTCCACTTCTCAGAAGCGTCCCAGCTGCCCGGGGGCCCAGGAAGGGAGTGCTGGCCTGAACTCCAGGCAGTTCCTATGATAATCTCTCTATAATCGGGTTCTTTATTTGTAGACTATTTCCCAAAACTGTCTCAAGGGTTTCATAGGGGAAAATAACAAATGAGAAAATGCTCTGGGAGGAAAAAGAGAAAACTGGTATGCAACTGTTTAAGTGAAAATGTCCTTCTTACGAGGACCCCTCTGGCAGTCTAGTCTAGTTCGTCTGTTCCTTGTCGGGACTGTAACTGGAGCATGTTTCCTGGTGCCTGCAGGCCGGGCGCTGTCAGGCCAAGTGGTACACTCAGCCATGATTCCCAAGGCGGGGAGCATGCAGTGGGGTGGGGGAGGGCTGTCCTGGAGCGTAGTTACCTAGCAACGAAACTGCTTCCCGGGAGACAGGAAGTGCAAACCCTCCAGGAGAAGGGGGTTAAAGGTAGTTTAACCGTCCGTTTATCACCAGGAGACTTAACTCTCCTTTTGTTCCTTCCCCAAATTATTCTTTAGCATCACAGAGCCATTTATACTATTCAGTGACACCGAGAAAAGCGATGATCCCGTATGTCACTGTAGGAGAAGGCTAAGCCGTTACAAAAAAGAGTTCTGGCCTTCCTTATATACTATGGTGTTCTTACGAAGGAAGACAAGTGTATTCATGTTTCATCATGGGCTTCTGTCTGAAAATCCCTCTGTTGTTAGTCACTAAGTCCTGTCCGACTTTTTGCGACCCCAAGGGCTGCAGCACACCAGACCTCCCTGTCCATCACCAACTTCGGGAGTTTACTCAAAACTCATGTCCATTGAATCAGTGATGCCATCCAACCATCTCATCCTCTGTCATTCCCTTCTCCTCCTGCCTTCAATCTTTCCCAGCATCAGGGTCTTTTCAAATGAGTCAGCTCTTTGCATCAGGTGGACAAAGTACTGGAGCTTCAGCTTCAGCATCAGTCCTTCCAATGAATATTCAGGGTTGATTTCCTTTAGGATTGCCTGATTGGATCTCCCTGGTTTCTGGTTTTGTGCCACCAGAAAACACCTAACTTTCTCAACGCCCACCCCTCAAAAAATTCTTAAAGGGCAGCATTGGAAAGTGTCTCAGAGCCATTTATTTCTCTCTCCTTTTCCTGACACAAGAATCCTCCTTACAGATATTGGCAAGAGTTACCTAGATTCTGTTTGGATTCTGGGTTGTCCACTTATTTCTACTGTTGATTATTATCCCTGTGCTAATGCATGTGCTGAGAATTACATGGGGGGGAAAACGTATGTCAGCTGCTTAGACCAGACTGTGGGACGCAATTCCTATTATTCTTGCTATTATTGTCTGGTGTTTATCATCAGTGTACATTTAACTGCAAACCACCCACTTTTCCAGGTAGGACATAGGCAGCAAAATCTTACCTGAATAGTATTAACCCTGAAAACAGAAGAATAGAACCAAGCATCAGGGAAATACCTGAGTCACAGCCGTGGGTACGGTGGGATCCTTTGTCATCGTTTTATTGAGACCTAGGAGTCGGACGTGACTGAAGTGATTTAGCAGCAGCAGCACCAGGTTCAGTTTGTTCCCTGATACAGAAAAGCCTGTTTTTGTTTTTCAACATTTGTTTTCCGAAATACCTATCAACGACAGAGGGTTAGATGAGATCATAGCCCTTTCACATGTCACTAAGTTAAGCAAATATTCATCAAACATTCATGCCGATCACAGAGGCTGAAGGTCCAGGATCTGATGAGCGTCCTAACTCCTCCTCCTCACCACGGCACGAATGTAAGCTATCTGATTTAGGCTGGGTGTTTCCAGGTTTTCGGACGGAGAGATCCTTAGTGTCTCCGATGTGAGACATGAATGTCAAGGCCCACCACTGTCCGCCCAGGGCCCTGGGGTTCAAGCTCAAACCAGGGCATCCTCGTTGCCGGGGACTCAGCGCCACCTCGTGTCTATGGTGGGAATAGCTGGCGTCTGCAGGGTTCTGGCCCTTTTAAACAAAAAAGCATCAGTTCAGTTCAGTTGTCAATCGACCCCACTCTTTGTGACCTCACGGACTGCAGCACAGCAGGCCTCCCTGTCCATCACCTGTCCAAGAGTTTCCTCAAACTCATGTCCATTGAGTCAGTGATGCCATCCAACCATCTCATCCTCTGTCGTCCCCTTCTCCTCCTGCCCTCAATCTTTCCCAGCATCAGGGTCTTTTCCAATGAGTTAGTTCTTCGCATCAGGTGGCCAAAGTATTGGTGTTTCAGCTTCAGCATCAGTCCTTCCAATGAATATTCAGGGTTGATTTCCTTTAGGGTGGACCAGTTGGATCTCCTTGCCGTCCAAGGGATTCTTGAGTCTTCTCCAACACCACAGTTCAAAAAAGCATCACCTTCTTACAAACAAAACAAAGCATTTTTTTGTCCTTTTATATTAAAAAAAAATGTCCCCATGTAAAAGAAATGGAATCACCGATGCAATGGACACAGACTTGGGCAAACTCCAGGGAGTTGGTGAGGGACAGGGAGGCCTGGCGTGCTGCAGTCCTTGGGGTCTCAAAGAGTCGGACACGACCGAGCGACTGAACAGCTACAGGGCCCAGCACCTCACACCTGCAGTAAACAACCCCAGTGGATCCACACAATTGTTTCCTTTCTTGTCTATCACTGGATTTTTAAAACTTCAGGTCCTGCTCAACTTCACAGTTTTTCACTTGAGCTGGGGCTTCCCACATGGCCCTAGTGGTAAAGAACCTGCCTGCCAATGCAGGAGACGCAAGAGATGTGGGTAGGATCCCTGAGTGGGGAAGATCCCTGGGAGGAGGGCAGGGCAACCCACTCCAGTACTCTTGCCTGGAGAATCCCATGGACAGAGGAGCCTGGGGGGCCGCAAAGAGTCGGACACGACTGCAGTGACTTAGCACGTGCACCAACAGCCCGTCACCTGTCGAGTCCTCCGAAGGGCTCCGTAAACAGCGTTTCACTGCTGCCAAGACATTGTCTGCAGCTGGCCTTGTGTCATAGGCTTTCTCCAAGTGCGCGTCTTCTCAGGAGCCACTCGAAGCCCCAGCATGCTTCTCCCAGGACAGCGTGTCCTCCGTTGGTCAGAACTGTTGTCATCCCACCCTATTTCTGATTCTTCTCTGTTTCAGATCGTCTACAAAGCCTGGCTGTGTTCCCAGTACTTTGAAGTTGCGCAGCTGAACTGCAGAAAGACGATCCCTTGCAAGCAATACTGTTTGGAGGTTCAGACTCGGTGTCCGTTCATATTGCCCGACAATGACGAAGTCATCTACGGGGGCCTCTCCAGTTTCATCTGTACAGGTACAGTGCTGGGCGGGGCGGGCACCCAGCCCAGGCGGTGGACTTGCGTTGGCACCCAGGCTTTGTTTGCTTGGGGATCTCCTCCTACCTACGAAGCCTGAAGGCTCGGCCAGGACTGTTCCATTCTTTCCTTCACAGACCCCTCCCAAAAGGACCCGAAACTGACTCGGAAATGCCACTCGATGTCTTGTCTGTCTGTGACCACCATCATTACGTTCGTAAAAGGGTAACATGGCAACATGTCAGCCAACATTAGATTTGTTCCAAATGTGACTTAGAGACAGTTGGGTTCCACCTGCCGTGTCTTTGTATTAACCTGAGAACAGATGAGGAGATAAGGCCAGTAAAATTACATTTCTTCTTCAAACCAGCAATAAGTTGAGGTCAGAATGCCATCACTGAATATTTGGGAATCCGTCTCTTCTTTCCCCAACTGTCAGTTGCACTTCTGTTCTTTTTATTTCTTCTCAAAAGTGTGCAGAATAAATTCTGAACTCATTTTGCTCCTAGGGCCTGTGAAATTTTCTGACAAAAAAAGAGGTGCTAATAAATCAATACTTATTAGCTTAAATAAGTACAAGTATTTAAGTATATACTTGTGAAAGTTGCTCAGTTGTGTCCAACTTTGAGCGACCCCTTGGACTGTAGCCCACCAGGCTCCTCTGTCCATGGAATTCTCTAGGCAAGAATACTGGAGTGGGTTGCCATTTCCTACTCCAGGGGCTCTTTCCAATTCAGGGATTGAACCTGTGTCTCCTTCACTGCAGGCAGATTCTTTACCATCTGAGCCACCAGGGAAGCCCAAGTATATACTTAAATAAGTGTGTGTGTGTGTGTGTGTACCAAGAGTATAAAGAAACACTCATTTAAGTTACTTGTGTGTGTGTGTGTGTATATACCAAGAGTATAAAGAAACACTCATTTAAGTTACTTGTGTGTGTGTGTGTGTGTATACCAAGAGTATAAAGAAACACTCATTTAAGTTACTTGTGTAAGTGTGTGTGTGTGTGTGTGTGTGTGTACCAAGAGTATAAAGAAACACTCATTTAAGTTACTTGTGTGTGTGTGTACCAAGAATATAAAGAAACACTCATTTAAGTTACTTGTGTGTGTGTGTGTAACAAGAGTATAAAGAAACACTCATTTAAGTTACTTGTGTGTGTGTGTGTGTGTGTAACAAGAGTATAAAGAAACACTCATTTAAGTTACTTGTGTATGTGTGTGTGTGTGTGTATATACCAAGAATATAAAGAAACACTCATTTAAGTTACTTGTGTGTGTGTGTGTGTGTTAGAATCACATACTAAGGACCAGGAGCAATTTTACCTCATATTTCCCATTGATGATGTTTTCTTCTTTGATCAAATGACTCAGACTGGGCAGAACACCAATAGCGGCCTTCAATTTCTGGGTATTTATAAGCATTACACCATTCAGGCATAGAATAAGATGTAAAGGAGAAGAGGAGATTGCTTTTTAACATAAATGTTGAGTAGGCGGGTGAGGACGGTCCACTCCGCCGCCGCGATGTACCCATCAGAGCTGTTGTTCCGTTGCCTCTCAAAAAGCGCTCCGTGATGTCCTCGTAACTGGATGGCTCGAGTTGCGGCATTTTCAAGTTTTGATCAGTGAGAATTTACCGGATTCTTTCTCGAGCATTTATCTCCACGCCCATCCATTAGCTGTACTGTTCTCAGTGATGAGCTTTCAAGAGACCGTCCAGCGAGGCTCTGCCCCGAGGACCTGCCTATGCATGGGAGGACGGCTATGCTGACCAGACCTGTGGGGAAACCATCTGGATGAAGGCTAAGAGATGGGGCTCTCCTGTTTCTGCGGCGCATCGTCTCTGAGCCGCTGTCCTCTCAGCAGTAAACTAGCAGCAGCAACAGCCCCCAGGCACGTCTGGCTCGAGCATTACCGACGGAGCCTGGAGCGTGAGATCCGTCAAGGATGCGTCATCCACGGGTCGCGGACGTGACACCCGAGGAATGTAAGGGGATTGGCCAGCTGTTCATGTGGCTCCACCCATTTGATGCTGAGATCACTTTTCATACAGCTCCTCTCTGCTGGGAGGACAGACAACGAAAGGGAGGGAGAAACACAGAAAGATAGCAACACCTCCTTCCTTTGAATCAGAGCCAGAATTCACCAGTCACAGGCTATTCAGTTATTTGACTTCTATATAACATTTTCAACAAATGGTCATCAAGATTAGGCCTTCATCTCTTGACTTTGGTGTCAATGAGGTGTCCATGATTTTAAGACTTCAGAGAAACTTCTGGAATTCCATGTGGAGGTGGCGCTCTTGTTCATGCACACACACATAGCTTTTTCCCTGGAGAAGGTCCGCAGCTTCTCAGAGTGGACAGCAGCCTCAGACCACCGGGTAACACCTGTCTCTGTCTCCTGCTTCCTGGTCTCTTCTCTGTCAGTTTGAATCCGAAACCTTGGTTTCAGTGCTTGTCTCTTTCCTTGCATACTTCTAAGGCCATCAGAAAGCCTAACATGGAATTTAATCTCTTTCTGCACAACGTGTGCAGAAAGTCTGTCTTATATATTTTAATTACCTTTGAGTTTTTGGAAGTCAGATGTTTCATCTGCATCATCAAGGAGCACAGACAGGGAAAGAGAGAGCTGTCATTTTTCAGGTCTGGGGGAACTGTCACTGACTTTGGAAGCTTCCTGGGAGAATCTCATCACTGAATCTTTGGGAACCGGCCTCTTCTTTCTGCACAGTCAGTTCAGCTTCTGTTCTTTCTCTTACTTCTCAAAAATGTGTAGAATAACATTTTGAAGGCATTTTGCCCGTAAGTTCTGTAACATTTTTTGGACAAAATGTACTAATGTTCAGATTGACCTTCTTTTCTGAGCTGTGGCCCAGGCCTCCTGGAAGAGTTCTCGGGTATCCGGATCACTGGCGGCCATCCCTTCCCACTTTGCGTCCCAGAGGCCCCTTGAGTTCTGTTGCTTTGTTGTTGTTCAGTCACTCAGTCACGTCTGACTTTTTGCGACCCCATGGATTGCAGCACACCTGGCTTTCCTGTCCTTGCTATCTTCCGGAATTTGCTCAAACTCATGTCCATTGAGTCAGTGATGCCATCCAACCATCTCATCCTCTGTCATCCCCCTCTCTTCCTGCCTTCAATCTTTCCCAGCATCAGGGTCTTTTCCAGTGAGTCAGCTCTTCACATCAGGTGGCTGAAGTATTAGAGTTTCAGCTTCAGCATCAGTCCTTCCAATGAACATTCAGCGTTGATGTCCTTTGGGACATCAAGGTTTGATCTCCTTGCTCTCCAAGAGATTCTCAAGAGTCTTCTCCAGCACCACAGTTTGAAAGCATCAATTCGAGCGTTCAGCCTTCTTTATGGTCCATTCTTTGTTGCTGGGCCTGAACAAGATACAGATTTCTGCTGATAAGAACCACTTGGTGCCATGTCCCTACTGACCAGGGTCCCCACCAGGGCCCCCAGCGTGTCTCCTTCTGGGTAGAAGGGAGCTCTCAGGGCCCACCAGGGAGACCCCACTGCAGAGCCCAGTGGCCGCTGGCATTGGTAAGGAGACTAGTGAGGCTTTTGCATATGAAGTCTCTCTATGTGCATACACAACACATAGAGAGACTTTGGCATGTATTTTGCGTATAAATGTGATCCCAAACTTTGTCACACAGTCTCTTACAGATATGGAGATACAAAGAATTCACCTTTTCAGGTAAATTTGGAGTGAAAGCAGAGTCATCTCACACATCTTTATGCATTTCGAATAAAGCGTCTTCTGTGCTCTGGCAGAATTAGACTCAACCTAGTTGAGAAATGGGAGTCTTTTTCCTAGTTCTCCAGTTGGCTGCACATAACCTGAGACCCCCTTCCCCTCCCCGACCCCGGGAGGCAGGCTCACAGGCGGGTTCCAGTTCTTCCTCAATGAAATGGGTGAATGACAACAAATCCCAGTTCCGTTGAAAGGATTTCACCAAGTAGACTGGTCTTCACCTTTGCCTCCAGTAATTCCTCTTCTTTAAAAAGATTAATAAATGGTTTTGTTTCCATTCTATAGGCTGGACAATAGCATCGTTTATCATCAAAAGTTGAAGGAGTAGCGTTTCCTTCAGATTCAATATAATTAATCACATGATCTTCCTACTAATATGGATCCAATACCTCCAATTCTGAAGCTTCCAGAAGGAAAGCGATTCTCTCTAAAAGTCAAGCTCAAAAAAGTACCCAGTGAGCATGTGACTGCAAAAGCCTTGCTGGCCAGATGCGATCTAGGGAGGGTCAACTGTGTTCAAGCTGCTTCTCCATGGCGACGGACCAGTGGTGTGATGATGGCTTCTCCAGTCTTTCAGAGATGTGGGATTGCAGGACTCTAGTGGTTCCTCTCACATAGGCTTTTACTGGGTATATACTGATGCTTAGAATTTCTGTCCTCTGTCCAAAAAAAAAGTGCATCTCAGCCCTTGGGATCAGGAAGCCAGTTAGAGGGCTCAGAATAGACAAGATTCCTTTAAGTTATTTTAAATATTTAAAATTCCTTTAATCGGGGAATTACTTAAAATTTTGAAAAGTTACTAGATGCCATCTTTAATGAATCATTTCTTAAGAGGCACGTTACTTACCCATGTCCTACATGGGAATGTCTTAAATTCCTATTTTTTGGTCATCCTTAGCAAGCTGGTAGCTTATTTTAAAAAGCAACGAAATATCTGAGAATGTACGTCAACTGCTGAACAGTGTCTTTCACTGAGGCTGTTACTGAAGGTCAAGGCCAAATGCAACCACAAAGCTAGAGGAGAGAAGGGCATCCTCGGATGTTAAGTTCTGCTTCCATCTTAGGAGACGAAGGAAAGACTCTTTAGCCTGGAGATCTCTCCTGGCTTTCCTGTTAGAGAAGAAAACTGACATGTTGCTGAAGGAGCATTTGAGAAATTAATCAGGGAAAAATTCCGAGGCGCTGTCAGGGTGAAGCCTGTCATTGGATGGCAGGCTTTCTTGAGTTAAAACTTTTCAGAGTGGGCTCTGCTCTCAAGCTGGGTTCACACGACCACTCTACTATTTTAGAAACTGTTTCTTCATCTTCAGAGTGAGGGGGTGGAGTCGTTCATGGCTTCTGTGTTGTCAACCCATCATCCTGGTAATCAGGCAGGGTTCCCCCCCACACACACTCCCTCGCCTTCTCCCTGAATCCCCTAGAGGAAGCCCTGGATTGCTTACCCGGGCTGGGGAACCAGCATTAACCACTCAGAAGCAGCAGCACGCGCAGGCTGCAGGTGCTATGGTAACAAACATTATGAAAATTGCCTCTTGATTGACGGATAAAAGAGACTCGACAGGATCCGCTGCTGTATTTTTCATAGATGAATTATTGAAAAGGAAGAAAAAAGAAAAAAGTAGACATCGATCTGCTGGGGGTTACTGACAATGGAGATAAAACATATTTGAGAATTCTGTGTAAATTCTGCATTTCATTTTTTGAGCTGTGACAAGGAGGAGGTTATGCTTCTCCTGGTCGGGAAAACACAGTGGGCTGGCCGTGGGTGCATGGTTAGGGTGACAGGTCTGATTATGATGTGATGGGTGCTGGGCTCCCCCTGGTGGCACAGACGTGCTCCTGCAGGGGCCCTAAAGCAGACAATGGCCCGCAGGCCGGGAAATTCAATCATCAGTGGAGAGACAATGATGGAGAATACTTGGATATGCATGTCGATCACATCAGAAAGGAATTTTTTTAAAGCATGTCTCGCGTCATTCACAGGAGAGAATTCACAACTGTGAAAAAACCTTCCCAAAATCGTGTCCTGACGTGACTGCTGAATTGATCAAAGATTTTTTAGAAAGATGACATAAGAGATTTTCTCACCAAAGGAGTATTTTAGTAGAATAATCTGCTACCCAGAGATCTCTTCATTTGGACATCTATGATATTTTTAATTTCTGTACTTTCTTCAGCATGTGAATATGTTTCATGATTTGTCTAAAACTTGTTTCTGCTTCCCCCACCCCAGACCCTGGAAGAAAGAATAATGAAATACCAGTTAGCTATGTATTGCAATTAAAAAAAAAAAAATCTTTACATACGTACTTAGGCCGAAAGGGAAGTGTGAAGGAAGATAGCATGATCAGGATAGTGAAAATCCCTCAGTCATGTCCGACTCTTTGAGGCTCCAGGACCATACAATCCACGGAATTCTCCAGGCCAGAATACTGGAGTGGGTAGCCTTTCCCTGCTCCAGGGGATCTTCCTGACCCAGGGATCCAACCCAGGTCTCCCGCATTGCAGGCGGATGCTTTACCAGCTGAGCCACAAAGGAAGCCTATGATTAGGCTTCTGCTGCTGCTAAGTTGCCTCAGTCATGTCTGACTCTGTGTGACCCCATAGATGGCAGCCCACCAGGCTCCTCCATCCCTGGGATTCTCCAAGCTAGAATAAGAAATATGAAAACAAGTTACTTTTAAAAACCTCGCTCAGCATGTAGTACCTTCATGTGTTTGAGACACCGTCTTCCCTGAAAATCCTGCACTTTCGGACTAAATGCATATACTTAGATCTGAGCTCAGGTCCTCGTACTTAAGATCACCCTCCCCAACGTCCACCTCTGTGTGTGTTTCCGCAGCAGCTCAAGTTTGCCTTGAGCAAGGAGGCTAATGCTGGGAAAGAGCCCTGGAGTGGAATTTCGGTTGGTGGGTTCTGCCCGTGGCTAGGAATTTTGGAAAGTCGCACCCGCTGGGTTTCTATTTCATCACTACTAGGGGCTGGCCGTGCTGGGCCTCCAGCACTCTCGCCCCTCCTGGTAGCCGAGGGCCAAATCAGAGTCAGACAGGTCTGCAGCCATATCACCCTGAGCGCGCGGGGTCCTGTGTGAGTCAGACGGGCAGCATGAGGGTGAAGCGCTCCGGCTGCAGACCACATGGCCATCCTTTTGGGTGTTGGTGGAGGATGGCCTCTGGCTCCAGGTCCCCCTGGATGATGCTGGTGGGAGAGCCAGGCAGGACTGGCGATAAACTCATCTGCCTCCAGGCGTGCTGGCTGTACCCTCCCAAGCCCGCATACCTCCAAGACGTTCTGACATAGTCCAAGTGGTGCTTCTGCGTTTTCTGTCTCTACCCCACCTGATCCAAGAGGAGAAACAAAAGGGATTAGACCAGGCAGAGCTGAGGAGCCCATGCCTGGAGCTTTTGCGTGGCCTGGGGTAGAATCAGCCCCAAAGTGTGCCCAGTCTGTATGGCAGGGAGCTCGGGGCTCACCGTCCCAGGATTTGGAGGGGCGAAGCCTGCAGCCACTTCCCGGCCTGTCCCCAGGTCACTGAGCAGAAAGCTGTCCTCTCTTTAACACGCCCTGGTGAGGACGTGTGATATCATCTCACGGTTGTGACCCCGTGGACTGCAGCCCGCCAGGCTCCTCTGTCCATGGGATTCTCCAGGCAAGAATCCTGGAGTGGGCTGCCATTCCCTTCTCAGAGGATCTTCCCAACCCAAGGATCAAACCCAAGTCTCCTGCACTGCAGGCGGATTCTTTACCAACTGAGCCACCAGGGAAGCCCAAGTTAACCTGTGGCCACACTGAAACTTGCTGGCCTGGGCAAGAGCATCGCATCCTCTCTGAGCTCCCGAGGATGGACAGCAGCATTTCTCTGAAGCCACAGCAATTGATTGCTGCCCTGGAAGCACCAGAGCAGGGCACCATGGGCAGTCAGGCTGTGGGTCTGCCCTCAGGTGGACATTGAATCAAAATGTTTAGAGAGCTTCCCGAGAGCGAGGGGGAAGGTGAAATACACACCCTTCTACAGGTTCCCCAGAAACCTGCCTGACTGAGGAGACAGAGGTGTCGATGGCTGACATGTAGCAGTCAGAGCAACAAGACGAGGAAGGACTTTCATTCTGGAAATTAAAGTTTATCTGGGAGGATGAAAGTGTCAGTCACTCAGTCACGTCTGACTCTTTGCGACCCCATGGACTGCAGCCCTCCAGGCTCCTCTGTCCCTGGGATTCTCCAGGCAAGAATACTGGAGTGGGCTGCCGTTTCCTCCTCCAGGAGATCTTCCCGACCCAATGAGTCTCCTGCATTACAGGTGGATTCTTTACTGGCTGCGCCACCAGGGAAGCCCTATAGCTTTGGGCAAAGAGGGATCTCCCAGAACAGGTGAGACCTTTTCCAGTGAAGGCGTTTACTAGCTGTGTCTGCAGGTAAACATCTCTGCAGTCAAGCCTCTGTGAAGCATGTGTCTCCACCTACTAGCTGTTCTGGGTACCAAGCTGCTCTGGACATTCCCATGATCCCCCGTGACTCGATCAATCGCTCTGGACATTCCCATGATCCCCCGTGACTCGATCAGTCTTAGAGCCTGAGTCACGGACGTCATGCAGTCTGACGCCGCTTTTGTAGTGGATTAAGCAGAGCTGCCACCCCTAACCTGCCCCCACCCCACAACTTGTTACTGCAGAAGCTAAGATAGTCCCGAGCTTCCTGGCTGTCAGTCCAGTGTTTGCATCACAAGTGAAACAGGAGGTGACCAGTTGATCGGTCTGTCCGGAAATGAGCTTGGAAGCAAAGGTCTGCTTTCTGGCCTCCAACAGGACAGGGTCCCTCTGTAGGGAGAGAGAGGAGGGACACACAGCTTGTGGTGTGTGTGGTGCCGTCTCCAGTGTTCAGCAGTACCTCCTGCATTCACAACGCCGCGTACCTTAAAAATGAACATCACGTGTACTTTCTGCCTAGACCATCCTTTCTGCTTGAAGAAAGGGGAACGTCTGGTACTGTCCTCTGGAGGAGTCTGTGCTGAGAAGGCTAGTTTTTCTCAGTCTGACTAGTTAGCAAACATTTTAGACTGCACACATACAGACCTATAGATATATTACTATGAAGGGTAAAGACAAGGACCCAAGGCGTCACTGACTCAATGGACATGAGTTTGAGCAAACTCCGGGAGAGAGTGAAGGTCAGGGAAGCCTGGCATGCTGCAGTCGATGGGGTCGCAAAGAGTCGGACATGACTTAGTGACTGAACGACAAAGGCCTTTAAAATGTTTACCTAAATAATTGTGACTCTACACGAGCGTCTGCTTTGTGCTCAGTCTAGGTCCCATGAGGAAATGATGCATTTGGTGCATTTTAAAATGTAAACAGAATCAATTCTTCTCAGTTTTGAAATCTTGTCTCTTTGGTGGACTGGCTTGACATTACCAGATAAGATGGCCATTTTAGTCATAATTGTTAATGTATCAGATCATCGTAGTGTTTACTCTCGTGTTTAATGTGAAGTTTTCTTCAAATTAGTAAAAGTTTAGGAGGTCAGTTCTTTTACGCATGATGCAGTTACTGTTCAAAATCATTTTTAAAATGTTCTTCTTGGGGCATGAATAATTTTCATATTCTGCAGCATTCTCTTCATGCTTTGGGAGACTTATGTGAACATGTCTGTTGTTTATCGCTTCCCTGGTCGCTCAGCTGGTAAAGAATCTGCCCATAATGCAGGAGACACAAGTTGGATTCCTGGGTTGGGAAGATCCCTGGAGAAGGAATAGGCTACCCACTCCAGTATTCTTGAGCTTGTCTGGTGGCTCAGTCGGTAAAGAATCTGCCTGCAATGCAGGAGACCTGGCTTCGATCCCTGGGTGGGAAAGATCCCCTGGAGGAGGGCATGGCAACCCTCTCCAGTATTCGTGCCCGGAGAATCCCATGGACAGAGGAGCCTGGTGGGCTACAGTCCGTGGGGTCACAAGAGTTGGACACGAGCGAGCGACTAAGCACAGCACACCACGTGCTGTTTATGGCTGTATCCCAGTGCCCCCAGAGGCGTTTGACACAGCTTGTGCTCAGTGAACAAATAGTGAATGAATTAATTAATGGAGGGCATCTGTGATAGTCCCTGCTGTGAGCACAGATAGTCCGTTCAAGGAGGGGCAGCCCAGGAAGGCCTCGGGGTGGGTGTCCTGTGCAGCCACCAGGCTCCTCCCGTCTGCATCTGTCGCTGGCGATATTACCGAGGCTTCAGGAAGGGGGCTGACAAGCAGGTGCGCTTCCACAAAGCATCCCTCCATTGGAGTCAGAAAAGAACATCAGCATTTCCCCAAAAAGCCATTCTGTCCCTCACGGTGACCCTCCTGTAACAGGCAAAGTGAAGACTCAGGTTCAGTGTCATTCAGACGAATCACACACGTTGCTCACTCACCTGGGAGACGAGGACTCTACGCCTGATGGACAGTGTGACAGCTCCCTGGTGGAATTTACATTTTAAATGCCCCTCAAACTGAGCGTCAAGGTTACATTGCCTGCTGTCCCTCAATTCAAGTCTCAACCCCCTTCCCCTAGTTTCTCAGAATGTGACTTTATATGAAAATAGGGTCTTTATGGATGCAATCAGGTGGCTGGTGGCTCAGACAGTAGAGAAAGTAACTGCAGTGCAGACCTGGGTTTGATCTGTGGGTTGGGACGATCCCCCAGGGGAGGGCATGGCAACCCACTCCAGTATTCTTGCCTGGACAATCCCGTGGATAGAGGAGCCATCAGACACGACTGAGTGACTAACACACACACACACACACACACACACACACACACACACACACACACGTAATCAGGTTAAAACGAGGTCATCAGAATGGGCCCTAACCCAGGGCTGACCAGCAGGCATGTTAACTTGCTTGGACTGCCATAACAAGATGCCACAGATGGAGGTTTAACCAACAGAAGGTGTCATCCCTCAGTCCCAGAGACCAGGCGTCCAGGTCAAGGTGCTGGCAGGCTCCGTTTCTCCAGAGGCCTCTCTCCCAGGGCCTTCACACACTCTTTCCATGTGTGCACACCCAGGGCTTCCTGCGTGTCCAAGCTTCCTCTTTTCATAGGAGCTACCCTGGACTCGGGCCCACTCCAAAGAGCTCCTTCTAGCAGAATCATCGCTTTCAAGGGCCTCTCTAAATATGGTCACATTCGGAGGAGCTGAAATTTAGGGCTCTAACACCTCAACTCATCTCACAGCAGTGTCCTTGTCCAACGGGGCCCTTCAGACCCGCAGCACACGTGGAGGGAACACGGTGTGGACGGATGCAGGGAAAGCCACCACCTGCACCCCAGCCTACCCCCTGGTCTCCACCACCCGCCTCCAAAGCTGTGAGGCCGTCAAGTCCTAACGTGTAAGCCGCCCAGCACCTTGTCCCGGCGGCTCTGCGTGACGCCTGGCAGTTTGGGACTAGAACAAACACATTCAGCATTGTTTGTTCAAGAACAGAATAAGGCCTCACCCTTCCATGGAGACAGATTCTGTGCACTTCAGAAGTTCTGGGGGATTACAGAAGAAGCAATAAAAAGGAATTATCTAGGCAAGGAGAGAACTCAGCCAAGAGGATTTGGAGGCTAATAATTATGCAGAGAGAGTAATGACGAGGAAGAAAGAGTATTAACCAATACGGCTTGGTTTTAATTATACGAGAAAATTATTTTCATCGATTTCATGAGTCTCCCTTCGAAGGAATTTAAAACCACCACATGCAGTTTGCGAAGCTGTTGTGTATGCCGTGTCCACGTTTTTCAAGGCTTCCTAATCAGAAGATTTTACACCTGAATCTGCAAACCTTTCATCTCAGGAAACTACAGTTAGCGACTTTTCAGTTTGGAAAATCAAATCTCTCTACTCTCTGCTCAACATTGCTGCTGACCTCAAACTGCTCTAAAAAAGAAATCCTGATGAAAAGGAGGCAACATCTAGGTAGATAAACGTTCTATCTCCAGATAAACTGCCTTCCTTTTGGAAATGTGTGTGTTCTCATCATTTCCAGCCCACTCTTGTGGTGTAGGGAGGAAATGCGGGCACATTTTTTTCTATGACAGTTTTATGAGGTTTGTGGACAGCTTTCAAACTCCCAGTCTCAACCCTGACAAAAAGAATGGCTTGTATTGCTGTCCTTTTCTGTTATTCTTTCCTCAAAGACGGAATACTTAAAACACGTGGAGCATCAGGAAAAGCGTGAAATGTATTAAAAAATCACGAGCCCATCAGTTAGCACAAAAGAACCAATCGTGAACGTGTAATTAGGGGAACTCCGTATGTGGAGTCCGATGGAGGTTTAGAGCTGGAAGGACATGAGCTGTCGACGAGCTCTTGAGGGCAGGTTTCGTGCTGGCTGTATGGACGCTTGGGTCTGGACTTGAAAGGTTGTTGTTGAATCACTCGAATACACCGGGATTCTTGGCCCCCAGAGGAGAAGAATTCAATCCGGGGCCAGAGACGAGGCTTTATCGCTCAGAGCTTTTGTGTAATAAAGTTTTATTAAAGTATAAAGGAGATAGAGAAAGCTTCTGACATAGGCATCAGAGGTGGGTAGAAAGAGTACCCGCTTGCTAGTGTTAACAATGAGGTTATATAATCCAAAGAATGTCTGGAGGTTGTAAAGACCTCATCAGACCTACTCCCATAATTTACATTTTAAGATAACACTGTCCTTAGGCAAGATACATCCTTGTAAAGACCAGGTCTACTCCCATAATTTACATTTTAAGATAACAGAAGGTTGAATCCAAAGACTGTCCTTAGGCAGGATATATTAGTGTTATATAATCCTAAGGAATGTGGAGAAAGAAAAAAAAGTTTGTCCTTTCTTCCTCCTTGAGAATTCCAGACCCCTCTCTCCTTGGGGACCCCTAGACTCCCTATCAACCTGCTTAGGAACTGACTCTCTCAGACTGTAAGGAGGACTGAGGTCCCGACTGTTCATGGATCCAGGGGTCACCTAGAAAGGTCTGAGCAGTGAGGAAGCAGGCAGGGGCTTCCCTCAGCCATATGCATCCAACATGACCACTCAGCAGTTGAACCGAGCAGAAAAGACCACCGAAGAACAGAGGAAGCAAGTCTTCTCCCAGGTTCCCCCTAAAGCCTTCCGAACGAGCGCAGGCACCTGGCTCCGGGCAGCGCAGGTTTCCTTCCCGCTCAGCAGAACTTCACTTTGTATCCGGAGTGGCCAGCCTTCCCTCAGCCATGATCTTCTCCTTACATGCGTGGTCCTTTTTTCCTCTTTTATATCTCCTCTTAATATCTGTCTAATTCTTAATTGAATACATAACCCCTTCTTCCTTCCTCCCCTCCCTTCTTCCCTTTCTGTCTGCCAGGACTCATGCATAGTTTCCTTTTCCTGCGTCTCTGTTTTCTTGTGGAAAAGAAGAGGCCCAAGGAGTCTGCTTTTTAGCGCATGAGGTTACGCTGTATTGCCTCTGCGCGACACATACTTCAAAACTCATTTTTATCGTTCTTCATATCTTCTCAGCTTAATACTTTCCCAGTTTACTATATGTATAACATATATATACTTCTATATATTTGTATATATATACTTATATATATATATATATATAATTACATATTTTATATTATATATACTTCTCTACGGGCTTCCCAGGTGGCACTGGTGGTAAAGAACCCGCCTTCCAGTGCAGGAGACAGAGAGTCACAGGCTCAGTCCCTGGGTGGGGAAGATCCCCTGGAAGAGGAAATGGCAAACCCACTCCAGTGTTCTTGCCTGGAGAATCCCAAGGACAGAGGAGCCTGGCAGGCTGCAGTTTATGGGGTCACAAAGAGTTGGAATACTACTGGGCACACACACACACACACACACACCTTTCGAGATATATTTTTAAATGTAAGCAACAGAAACCAGAGCACAGGCCTTTGTTGTTCTCAAAGAACAGCTACTCTGTGTCTCTCACAGAAGATCCATAACTGAGTGTTAGGTCCTGTTGTCCCCCCACCCACACCCCAAAAAAGACTAATGCTCGGGGGTTTTATCTCTGTCACTTCGCACTTCTTGACTAATTAGCGATCGTTGTCAGATACCAAACCTCAGGGAGCAACAGCTGGGAAGCATGACAGAGAGATAACCCAAGTGCCACTGGACAGAATCAACCAAACCATGCTGCTCCACCTGACCCTGTAACTGGGAGAACAAGCAACTAATACACCTGATACCTTTGGACAGCAAGAGATCAAACCAGTCAGTCCTAGAGGAAATCAACCCTGAATATTTATTGGAAGGACTGAAGCTGAAGCTCCAGTACCTTGGCCACCTGATGCAAAGAGCCGACTCATTGGAAAAGCCCCTGATGCTGGGAAAGATTGAAGGCAGGAGAAGAAGGGGTCGACAGAGGATGAGATGGTTGGATGGCATCGCTGACTCAATGGACATGAGTTTGAGCAAACTCAAGGAGATAGTGAAGGACAGGGAAGCCTGGCGTGCTGCAATCCTTGGGGTCGCAAAGAGTCAGACATGACGTACAGACTCAACAACAACATACCTGATACCATCCTTAGTCAAATGACATGTCAGAATCTGTCTGTGGAAAATATGTGTGACTCTAAGATATGATTTTATTTTTTATGGAAGTCTGCCTTCTAATGAGCCATATCCTCTTTAAATGGACCTATAGCTCATTCCCCAAACACCCACCTTCCTGCCATCAGTCTCATTCTTTCCAATATTTTTGTAATTCCTTTTTTAAAAAATTGCTGTGCTGCTTCGAATGTCAAAACTATTGGAAGTCAATTCAGTTCACACCTGACAAATAAAGATAATCATTCTAGTTAAATTCTTTTGTTAAATTTAATATTGACTCTCACATATTGAAACTAATTTTCTTACTTCATCCACTAAGAATTCTAGAATGTTAGCTTTTCATTAATGTCTTAGTATGACAAACTAAGTTTTGGCATTTGTTTTGAGTAAAAACATTTTGATGAAAATCAGAACTATTTTTGTTCACATTTAATGCTTCAAAAACTGGTGATCACATTAAGAAAATAATTTCCCCCTACCTCATTGAAAAGAAAGCACATATTTGAAGTCAGGGTCTATTTACGAGGTGTTTTGATGTCTTGAAGCCATCAACGTGTGTGTGTGTGTGTGTGTGTGTGTGTGTGTGTGTTGTGTGTTTGTGTGTGTAGGCAGGGGAGCACACACACGTTGGGATGGTTTGAGCATGTTCTCTGATTACACAGAAAGTCTGTTTTTCTTTTTTGGAAAGAAAAGCAGGAAATATTGTTGGTACTCTAAACACATTCGTGGATGGATCAAAGCATTAGCAAAACTGTCTCTTCAATTACCAGTCACTGTTTGAGATTCCACAGCCGTCGGCTTTTTTTTTTTTTAATGTCGTTTCCTGTTTTTATGGCTATTTCCTTTGCAGAGTCACAGTTACTAAGGATTTCCAAATTAAAAAGGACTGAGTAATCTACCAAACATGACGCTGATTTACAGTATGTGAGCTCCACCGTGTCACTTCACAGGGAAAAGTAGCGAAAATGAGTAGAAATGCAACATAATGGGTGATTTCCTTAACCAGGACCATGCAGTTTTCTTCCTGGGTAACAATGCTGCCCTTAGTCGTTCAGTCATGTCCGAATCTTTGCGACCCGATAGACTGTAGCCCACCAGGCTCCTCTGTTCCTGGAATTCTCCAGGCGAGAATACTGGAGTGGGTTGCCATTTCCTTCTCCAGGGGATCAAACATCTAGGAGAGATCCACTTTCTTCATCTCCTCCTAGACTCACGTGACACAGGTAAACGAGTTTCTCTGAATTCTGGAAATGCACTTCATGAAATCCCATACACAGCCATCCCATCTGTAAGGGCAACCCAAGCAGAAAAATGAAGGCACCTTGAAACCATAGCTAGATCATGGGGGTGGAAGAGGAGTCAAGATGAAAAGACTAAGAATTAGAAGAATAAGAATAAGTCAAGATTCTATTCCTTCCCTCGGGTGGCTTTGACCAGCCACACTTGTTTCAGGTCCCTGGTGCTGGCGGTGGTGGTTCAGTTGCTCAGTCTGACTCTCATGACTTCATGGACTGTAGCCCATACCAGGCTCCTCTGTTCATGGAACTCTCCAGGCAAGAACACAGGAGTGGATTGCCATTTCCCCCTCCAGGGGATCTTCCTGAGCCAGTACTTGAACCTGTGTCTCCTGCATCACAATTGGATTCTTTACCAACTGAGCCACCAGGGAAGCCCCTGGTACTTGGAACAGGAAGAAGAACACAGGTCTTTCTGTCCCACCAGCAGCCCCTGGCTCTGATGGTTTGCACAGTTGAAGACAGCTGCAGTCTAGGGTGTGGGCTGCTCTTCCAGGAGCCCACATGGCTCTCCTTCACCCCTTCCAGTGAAGTCTACATCAGTTCAGTTCAGTTCAGTCGCTCAGTCGTGTCTGACTCTTTGTGACCCCATGAATCGCAGCACGCCAGGCCTCCCCGTCCATCACTAACTCCCGGAGTTCACTCAGACTCACGTCCATCAAGTCAGTGATGCCATCCAGCCATCTCATCCTGTCATCCCCTTCTCCTCCTGCCCCCAATCCCTCCCAGCATCAGAGTCTTTTCCAATGAGTCAACTCTTCGCATGAGGTGGCCAAAGTACTGGAGCTTCAGCTTCAGCATCATTCCCTCCAAAGAAATCCCACGGCTGATCTCCTTCAGAATGGACTGGTTGGATCTCCTTGCAGTCCAAAGGACTCTCAAGAGTCTTCTCCAACACCACAGTTCAAAAGCATCAATTCTTCAGCCACTCTAAAAGGAATCATCAAGGATGCAGTGGAAAATTAAATGATGTATTTGGTGAGCAAATATGTTCTTCATCCAATACATTTTTCCTCTTTATTTACTTAGAATAAATTTTTCATAACTAAAAATATCACTGTAACCATTTTAGGGCAATAACAATGTAACGTGATATTTATCAGCTGTATGTTACTTCTGTTGAGGCTGCAGAAAACAGTCTTTGTTCTTTTAGTGAAATCCTAGAAAAATTTAGGACCCTTTGTTGAGGAAGTTCTCTGTTGAGCTTTAAGACATTTCTAATTTATCCCTAAATTTAGCTTATGGTCTTATGATCTTAGGAAATGAATGAGTTCTTTGTAGGACTTCTCCGCCATTTTAGTGTGGGCCTTTGATCTCCATTCAGTGCAATTTTCAGTTTTGAGAGCAATCTGTCTTCTGTCTAGCATGCACTTAGCTATTCTCTCTGAATGACCTTTACACAGGCAGGCACTTGTGTGGCCAGTACTTCAGACTCTACATCCCTTTTCTTCCTGATTCCTGATATGTGTACTGATGTTTTACTATTGGGTTATCAGCTCAGTTCAGTTCAGTCGTTCAGTCGTATCCAACTCTTTGTGACCCCGTGGATTGCAGCACGCCAGGCCTCCCTGTCCATCACCAACTCCTGGAGCCTACTTAAACTCACATCCATCACGTCAGTGATGCCATCCAACCATCTCATACTCTGTTGTCCCCTTCTCCCACCTTCAATCTTTCCCAGCATCAAGGTCTTTTCCAATGAGTCAGTTCTTCTCATCAGGTGGCCAAAGTATTGGAGTTTCAGCTTCAGCCTTTCCAGTGAATATTCAGGACTGATTTCCTTTAGGACAGATTGGTTGGATCTCCTTGCAGTCCAAGGGACTCTCAAGAGTCTTCTCCAACACCACAGTTCAAAAGCATCAATTCTTTGGTGCTCAGTTTTCTTTATAATCCAACTCTCACTAGATGACCTTTGTTGGTTATATACATGTGCTAATGTATTCAATCCACTGAAATGATCTCTTACAGCTCAACGGTGTTAATGCATGATCCTTTGGTTTCTCTCCTTCATTAAACAAATACTTACTGTTCTCCAGGAGATAAGTGGATTGCTAGGTGTTCATAGTAGAGATGGAGTAGTTAGAGCTAAAAGTGATATTAGCCTTAAAACTTATCATATGGGTCTGACACATTTGCCACTACTCCTTTCAAAAATAAAACTAATCAATTTCAAATATATACTTTAATTGGGGGCTTACCTGATGGCTCAGCAGTAAAGAATCCACCGGCCAATGCAGGAGATGTGGGTTCAGTCTCTGAGTCGGGAAGATCCCCTAGAGAAGGGAATGGCAACCCATTCCAGTATTCTTGCCTGGAGAATCCCATGGACAGAGGAGCCCGGTGGGCTACAGTCCATGGGGTCCTAAAGAGTTGGACACGACTGAGCAACTAAACAACAAGAACAGCATACTTTAATTACTTACGATTGGCCCTTGCCTTGAAAAGATACAGTAAAGATTATAAATATATAGATGCTCCTAAGTCTTATTCAGAAAACGAAGATCATGGCATCTGGTCCCATCACTTCATGGGAAATAGATGGGGAAACAGTGGAAACAGTGTCAGACTTTATTTGGGCTCCAAAATCACTGCAGATGGTGACTGCAGCCATGAAATTAAAAGACGCTTACTCCTTGGAAGGAAAGTTTGACCAACCTAGATAGTATATTGAAAAGCAGAGATATTACTTTGCCAACAAAGGTCCATCTAGTCAAGGCTATGGTATTTCCAGTGGTCATGTGCTGATGTGAGAGTTGGACTGTGAAGAAAGCTGAGTACCGAAGAATTTATGCTTTTGAACTGTGGTGTTGGAGAAGACTCTTGAGAGTCCCTTGGACTGCAGGGAGATCCAACCAGTCCATTCTAAAGGAGATCAGCCCTGGGATTCCTTTGGAAGGAATGATGCTAAAGCTGAAACTCTAGTACTTTGGCCACCTCATGCGAAGAGTTGACTCATTGGAATAGACTCTACTGCTGGGAGGGATTAGGGGCAGGAGGAGGAGGGGATGACCAAGGATGAGATGGCTGGATGGCATCACCGACTTGATGGACATGAGTCTGAGTGAACTCTGGGAATTGGTGATGGTCAGGGAGGCCTGGCGTGCTGTGGTTCATGGGGTCGAAAAGAGTCGGACATGACTGAGTGACTGAACTGAAGTCTTATTCTTTCTGCAGATGGTCACTATGATTTGGAAATTTTTTTCCAGATTTCTGAGAGTGACTTCTCATTTTATATTGTTTTACCAGTCCAATGATAAAATAATTGCCGAAATTTAGCAAGATCTTTTCAGGTCACTTATTTTATTTTTACCTTTTTTTAAAAAGTGGATACAATTTGGATACTGGTGCAATTATATATTTTTTGTATGTTATTTCTAAATAAATACTAGGTTATATACATGTGAAACCACTGTTGTAACAAACATAAAACAAAAAGATATTAAAGGTGAAACACTAATTTCAGAAACTGTCTTTTGAAATGCTAAGGATTTATGTGTAGTAAAAAGTGGTCTTGTGCTGAGTCCCTTTAGTCGTGTCCCACTCTTTGTGACTCCATGAACTGTAACCCTCCAGGCTCCTCTGTCCATGGGCTTCTCCAGGCAAGAATAGTGTAATGGGTTGCCATTCGCTTCTCCAGGGGATCTTCCCAACTCAAAGACTGAATCTGCGTCTCTTACATCTCCTTCATTGGCCGGCGGGTTCTTTACCACAAGCGCTGCTGGGAAGCCCTCCAAAAAGTAGTCTTGGTAGTGAGCAGACCACTGCATTTGAGTTTGGGCATGACTTCCCATTCAAGGTGGCAAGCTGAAGCCAGACTTTTACTTTCCACCTACCTCTGACTCTTATTGAAGTTGAAGTTAAAACTACAAACAGGGATACATTCATGGAAGCTATAAAACCTAGGAAGTGGGACATGGCTAAAACAGAGACTGTTTTTAAAAATGTACAGGAGGGCAAAGGCAGGTGCAGGCCTCTGGGGAACACAGAACCGTGTGGGCCGGCAGAGCAGGCTCTGAGAGCAGACTGCAGCCCATGCGGGGACCATTCTGCCACTGGGACCCTGTGACGACCACGAGCTGCTCTGGGGACAGAGAGAGAGCAGAACAGAAGGAGAAGGAGCTCGGTGATGGGTTAAAGGCCCTGAGCTGACGTCTGAGCCAACATATTCTCCCCAGTCCTGCCTGTGCAGCGGGGCGTCTGCCCACAAAAGCCAGGATCCACTCTCTAGACACTGAATGAGCTTCCTGGACGGGTTTGAGGAAGCCTTCCTACTAAGGACTTGTGGGGTGTCGGGAAGGGAGCTGACATTTGCCCATTTCATGTCCGTTCACTCACCCTGAAGACGGTCCTGCCTCCAGGAGAGACATGACAGCTGAAGGTGACAAGAGGAAAAAGCATTGCAGGGAAGGAGCAGAGTCCACCCCATGTGGATAAAACAGAATGAAACAACAAAATGGCATGAAGGCGGAAGTGGGGAAAGGAATTTATAATCCAAGCCATGCTAGAAGGGATTTCTCCAGTGTGGAAGAAAACCATGGTTAGATTGCAAGAGCCCTAGCAGGAGAAGCTGCAAAGAAGCCATGTGGAGATATAATTTCTTGAAATTTTAGAAAACAACCAGTCCAGGTTTGATGCATGAGACAGGGCGCTCAGGACCTGTGCACTGGGATGACCCTGAGGGATGGGATGGGGAGGGAGGTGGGAGGGAGGTTCAAGATGGGGAACACACGTACACCCATGGCTGATTCGTGTCAGTGTATGGCAAAAACCACCACAATATTGTAAAGTAATTAGTCTCCAATTAAATAAATTAATTTACAAAAAAAATTAAATAAAAAGTGATACATCAAATTCCAATTCAAAAAAAAAAAAAGAAAACAACAAATATATGAAATATCCAAAGACATGTCACAAGGCATCCAAACCCACAGTGAAATGAGAAGGATATTAACGTCTGTGTCGTAGCCAAGATTTTAGCCCCTGTGGTCTTTCCTGATAAGCCCATGAATATGGCACATTACATGGCAGAAAGGACTTTTCACATGGCATTAAGGTGGCCAATCAGCTGACCTTAAACTAGAGAGACCGTCCTGGGTTATCTAGGCCCACCCAGCGTAATCACAGGATACAGAAGTGTCAGCCAGAAAGATGAAGCCGAAGGAGAGATCACAGAGATGGACAGCATGGGAAGGACTCAATCCACTGTTGTTAGATTTCAAGACGGAGAAAGGGGCTCGTGAGCCATGGACCCAGGAGGTGTCTGGATGCTCAAGAGTCTCCAGGCAGCAACCAGCAAGGTAGGACAGAGTTCAGCGTTACAGCCACTTGAAACTGAATTCTGCCAGCCTCCTGACGTAGTTTGGAGAATCATGGCCAACAACTTGATTTCAGCCTCATAAGATATTGTCACCAACATCATCCTGGGTTAAAATGGCATCCAGGTGTTAGCTCACAGCTCAATAGGTTGGAGCCTGGGCTGGTTCCAGGCTCCAACATATTGAGCTGTGAGGCTATATCTGGATGCCATTTTAAGCCACTCTGATGTCTGTGACAGCTTTTTATAGCAGCAATAAATGGAAAATTAATAGGGATTCCAGCACATAGAAGTGGAGTGCAGCTATAACAAATGCCTTTGCTGTTTAGTTGCTAAGTTGCATCTGATTCTCTGTGACCCCTTGGACTGTAGCACTCCAGACTTCCCTGTACTTTGCTATCTCCCAGAGTTTGCTCAAACTCATGTCCATCGAGTTGGTGATGCCATCCAACCATCTCATCCTCTGTTGCTCCCTTCTCCTCCTGCCCTCAGTCTTTCCCAGCATCAGGGTCTTTTCTAATGAGTTTATTCTTCACATCAGGTGGCCAAAGTATTGGAGCTTCAGCTTCAGCATCAATCCTTCCACTGAATATTCAGGGTTGATTTCCTTTAGGATTGACTAGAAATGCAGAGATGCATTTGGAACCAGGCAGTGGAATAAGTTAGAAAAATTCTGAGAAGCATGATAGAGAAAGCCCAGATTGCCTTCAAAAGGATGTTAGTAGGAATATGGTCATTCAAACCTGCCAGGGAGGCCTCAGAAGGGAATGAGGAAAGTGTTTATGGAAATTGGAAACATCTTCAGTGGTATCAAAAAGCTTAGCAGAGGGGACTTCTCTGGTTGTCCAGTGATTAAAAATCAGCCTTCCAAGGTAGAGGATACAGGTTCGATCCCTGGTCAGGGAAATAAGATCCCACATGCCACAGGGCAGCTACACACAGGAGCCGCGACTAGTGAAACCCTACACAGAAACTAAGGCCCAACGTGGCCAAAAATACATAAATGGATTTTAAAAGAAAGAAAGGTTAGCAAAATTGTATCTGCAGTTAGCTGGAAAGGCTAAGTGAGGATGTTGGCTCCATAGCTGAGATTTCCAAGCAAATGTTTAAGGTGTGACCTGGTTTTTTCTTGCTACTTATAACAAAATGCAAAAGGAGAGACATACAACAATCAGGAAACCAGGATTTGATGATTTGGGAAAATCTCAGTCTACCGAGATGGCAAAAGATTTAAAAGAAAAAAAATTGCTCTTGGGAAATCATGCCCTAGAGAAAACAAAACAAAAATCCTGAGGTTGTGTCTGTACAACCATTCTACAACCTCGGGAAGTTTGGAAGGTCAGAGCATTAAGTTACACAAAAGGCTTTCGAAGCGATTAGGTGTGACTCAGATTCCCCTCAGCCCTTTGAGGAGCAGCCAAAAGTATAGGAGGGACTATCTAGGAAAGGCTTGTGGGGGAGCTTCTTGTCTAATGGGGTGAACCTTGTGACATGAAATCTCACAAAGTCAGTGAGAATTTTATATTAGCAGAAACATGGCCAGCTTGGACAGAAAGGGACGGAAAACAAGATGAAATGAAGAAAGGCTGTTGTTGTTTTTCATTAGCTCAGTCGTGTCCGACTCTTTGCAACCCCATGGACTGACTGCAACATGCCAAGCTTCCCTGTCCTTCACCATCTCCTGGAGTTTGCCCAAACTCATGTCCATTGAGTCAGTGATGTTATCTAAGCATCTCATCCTCTGTCACCTACTTCTCCTCCCGCCCCCAATCTTTCACAGCATCGGGATCTTTTCCAATGAGTTGGCCCTTCGCATCAGGTGGCCAAAGTATTGGTGTTTCAGCATTAGTCCTTCCAGTGAATTTTCAGGGTTGATTTCCTTTAAAGTTGATTGGTTTGATCTCCTTGCTGTCCAAGGGACTCTCAAAGGTCTTCTCCAACACCACAGTTCAAAAGCATCAATTCTTCAGTGCTCAGCCTTCTTTATGGTCCAACTCTTACATCCCATTCATACATGACTACTAGAAAACCCATAGTTTTGACTATGGAATAGCCTTGAATTTTTGTCATATTCTTCCCATTAACTGTACTTGGTTTGGTTTGGTTTTGTTGCCTGTATTAGCTCTTAGTAAGTTTCTTTTAAATGCACCTGAATAATCCCTGAGTAAGGTACATTTAAAACAATAGGCAATTATTATTAATAGTCATTGAGGGGAAGATACAAAATGTTAGTAATTTGATAATAAATAAGTTTCAAACATCTGATTATAGCCTCAAAAACGATGAGGGATTAGAAATTGAAGGAAGTAAAATTTTGACAACTTCCTCATCATTGATCCTGATAATCAGACAAATGTGTCCAAATGTGTGATTTTTTTAAATAAAAGGTAAGTTCTAGTAGAATTAATAATTGCACATATTTAACAAATTAGAAGATATGCGCGTAAATCCACACTGCAAATGATTAGATAAGCAACAAAGGAAATGGTCAAGAAACACTTTTAAATGTTTGCAAATGTTGTTACATGATGATTAAGGCAAGAACACGCACTACAGGTCTGACAGTGAGTGTAAGTGAATTGAACTGTCCTTTCAAATCACTGTGAAACTCTACAGTGTACAACACAGTACAGAGAAAAGTATTAAAAGATCAAGAATATAGTTGTTATAATTCATGTCAGATAGATATTGCAAAGAGAAGAGTTTGTAGCAAAATGTATCAGAACAACATTTCGTTAACTGAAAATTTGCCTTTGTCCTTTGTTCATCCCCTTACACATTTCTGCAATGAGATTATTGTTTGAAAAATTCCTTCATTTGGTAATGTGTCCTTATGGCTCCTTTGAATGAGGAGGAAGAGTCAGTTGCTCTAAGTTGGCTTTCCCAGGAAGTATCTGGGTCCAGGTGGTTGAGCAGGAGGAACTCGGAACCACACCTGTGAGGGAGTAAGAGAAGAAGGTTATTCAGCAGATAGAAAAAAAAAAAAAAAAATCCGAGGCTGGCGTGGCTTTCACAGGTGCCCTGGTTGTTGGAGGTGGCTGCCCAGGGCCTGTGCTCGGGGAGTTTCCAGGGAGACCCCGAGACAGGCTTGATCCAGCTGCAGGCAGCAGTCCTGGCTGGAGGGGTGACCAGACACGGGGACAGAGCAGACGGCTGGAGGGAAGAGTGCAGCAGAGCTTTCCAGGCAGACCTGAGAGAAAGACACTGTTACCAGACAGAAATCCAAAAGGGCAGAAGACTGGATGGGGCGACAACCACCACGCCCTCGTAGAAGCCAGAAAGAAGTTCAGTGCCTGTTTGAAAGGATTTGCTGATGCCTGGGGAAACGAAAGCTAAAGCAGCAGAGAGGAAGCAAGGAGTCAACCAGATTTCTCCACAAGTCTCCACCCAGACACAGGAATGGACACCATGGAACACTTGGGAGGAGGGGACGACATAAGGGGACCTGGTGGAAGTGTGTTTATGAGGCGTCTTCGCAACCCATGCTCCCTCGGCAGAGAAAAATGCTGGCATATTCCCTTGTGGGAGGGGAACCCTATTTTTTGGAGATGGTTGGAAAAAACTGTTGGACCGGGTGACAGACATGAGCAGGACTTCCCATGTTAAAAAAAAAAAAAAAAGAGGCAAACAAAGAAGAGAAAAGCAACCCGGAGAAAACAGAACACACGCTGGGAGGAAATGAAACAGGACAAAGCAAAAGCACAGGAATAAGTTCAAGCGATACAAGCAACTGCGAAGCGAGAACAGCCACCTAGGAAAAATGCAGAGTGTATATAAAAGAGCTCTCGGAAATTACAGTGCCAGCATTTTTAAAAAGAGACAACCTCAATAAAATTATTATATGGTATTAGTCTCTCAGTCGTGTCCGACTCTTTGCAGCCTCACGGAATGTAGCCCGTCAGGCTCCTCTATCCGTGGGATTCTCCAGGCAAGAATACTGCAGTGGGTTGCCATTTCCTCGTCCAGGGGATCTTCCCGACCCAGGGATCGAAGCTAGGTTCCCTATGTCTCCTGCATTGGCAGGCGGATTCTTTACAACTGAGCCACGTGGGGAGAAGTTATGGGAGTAATGCTCAAATAAATCTGAAGGGTAAGAATTTCTAGCCTGGAATTCCACGATCAGCCAAATGATCAGTTAAATGTGAGATAAGCATTTTAGGCATACAGCTTCTCAGAAATTTACTCTAGAATTTGTCCTTATGAAAATACTAGATGCCTGGTCCACCAAAATGAGCTAAGAGGAATATGGAAAAAGAGAAAGGAGAGAGGCTGCCAGCACTGCCAAGAGGGAAGTTCATTGGAGTTTTCAGGCTGGAATCTGTGCATTAGGCATAAAAGCAACCAGTCTGGATGGTTAAAGACTGTAGGAGATAGTTTAGGGAAATAAAGCTGATAGGCAAGAGTTGGCAAAGTACGGGTATTGAATTAGTAAGTACGTAGAAAACTCTAAGATAATCGTTATCTCTAGGAAAAACTGGAATAAGAACAGAAAATGAAAGTTCATTGCACATCTGAGTTGAGACTTGTTTTTACAGCATCCTAATAAAGGAACATGGAGAAGGCAATGGCAACCCACTCTGGTACTCTTGCCTGGAAAATCCCATGGATGGAGGAGCCTGGTAGGCTGCAGTCCATGGGGTCGCTAGGAGTCAGACACGACTGAGTGACTTCACTTTCACTTTTCACTTTCATGCATTGGAGAAGGCAATGGCAACCCACTCCAGTGTTCTTGCCTGGAGAATCCCAGGGACGGGGGAGCCTGCTGGGCTGCCGTCTATGGGGTTGCACAGAGTCGGACACAACTGAATCGACTTAGCAGCAGCAGCAGCAATAAAGGAACATACGTATTAAACTTGCTACACCATGGAGGAATGGGGGTTACTTTTGCCTGGAGAAGGCTCAGAATGAATGTTTTATCCTCATGTGTCCTGGGTAGGGGGAGATCTATAGATAGTGATAAAAAAAAAAAAGAAAAATCAAGAAAAATATAAAGTAGGTTATTTCTAGAAATGGAGCTAGTACAGAAAGAAAGAAAAGAAGGGCAATATTTGCCTCTGAGGAGGAAGAATTTGAGATGGGAGGGTGGATGAACTTTTTAATAAAGTATCTTATAGAAGTATTTGATGACTAATATGAATGCGTAACTCTGAATAAAAATTCTTAACAAATGGAAAAGGGAAAGAGTATTAATTTTTTAGTCAAGAAGAGTACATGTACTGACCTGAATGAATTACCTTATTTTTTTCTGAAATGACTTCAGGTATAAATCAGCAAGCTGGTTCTGAGCAACTTGGGAAGAACTTGTTATTTGGATGACATTGTTAAAGCTATTCTGTATTCTGACTGTTAACATTCCAAAATGTTAATCTAAATGCCCTTTAGATTTCTATTGTTATAATCTTAACTATAAACTCTTCTTTGAAGAATATAATTTTGAAAAACATATACTTCAATAAATGACTAGTCTCAATGAGGTATCTTATTTGAAAACAGAAAATATCATACAATAAAAATGTCGGAGCTGCAGACCTCATTAATTCAGTTTTTTTTTCCATATTCTACCTAGGCGAAGGTGAAGTTTACCTTTGAATGCCTAAGAAGAAATGACTATTGTAAGCATCATTATAAGGATACCTTGGTCATTTGTTTAAGTAATGAAGGTTGCATTGTATAATATATTATTTAATAGACTCTTTTACTGAGTAAATATATATTGAGTTTATTCATGTAACAAATCTCATTAAGTATCTATTTTATTCAGACATTCTGCAACATATTGGGAATGTGAGGCTGATACTGTATAGTTTTTGCTCGTACAGTGACACATAAGGAAATTGACATGAAAATGAGCAATTGTGATTAAAAGAAAAAATGTAATTGCTCTATTGAAAGAGAAATTAAAGTTATAAATTGATGGAGAAAATTCCAGAAAGAAGCTTGGGCCGTGTGGTACAGATTTGGGTGAAAGTGTTACATGTTCTGAGAACTGCCAGTAGTTCAGGATGTCTGGAGCCCTGAGCAGTGAGTCTGAAAGAGAAGACAGGAGACTAGATTTCATGAATTAAGTAGAGTCAGAGAGACATTATTGTGCATGTTAGTCGCTTAGTCGTGTCCAATGCTTTTTGACCACATGGACTGTAGCCCTCCAGGCTCCTCTGTCCATGAGATTCTCCAGGCAAGAACACTGGAGTGGGTAGCCATTCCCTTCACCAGGGGGATCTTTCCGACCTAGGGATGGAACCCAGGTCTCCTGCTTTGGCAGGTGGATTCTTTACTATCTGAGCCACCAGGGAAGCCTGAAACATTAAGAATAGTGATTACAATTCAGAGTAGCCAGATTTTTTCAAGTTATTTCTCTGTGCTGTGTCGTGAGTCAAGCACTTTACATACATAATCATATTCAATCCTTACAGCTAATCCATCATCATTTTTAAGGTTTTCAGGCTTAAGAGTAACAATAAAATTGATGTAGAAACACCATACTCTCGTGATAAAATGTTTTAGTCAAGTAGAAAAAAAAAAAAAAAAGATACAAAATGGCTTAAGTAACCTCATAAAAATGTTATATATGATGTAACAAGAAATGAGATTGGAGAGGTTATAGAAAGCCAGTTGTTTTATTTTTTCACCCCTGAAAAGTTTCCAAAATATCCATCTGTCAATTTAAAAGTAAGAACAGTGTGTATTTTTAGAGGAAGAAGGGGAAAGATAAAAGCAATTGAGATTCTGTGACTAGGGAAGGAAAAAAAAAAGAGAGAAAATAAGACAGTGGGAGTCGAGTTACACCCACAATTACTGAAAAGCAGTGTTGGAGAATTGGAAAGGGAGAAGCATGGGGCAGAGGTCCAGGCAGAAGACAAAAAAGGCTTCAGTTTAAGCAGTCATCAATACGATAAGAGCAAATGGAAGAATAAGAGACGTATTTGGAAAAGGGTCACCTACTTGGTGTGTAGATGGTTAAGCCCATTAAGGGAGATGTGAACCATGGTGAGGTTCCGGAAAGGAAGTGATTATTGACATGGTCCCTGTAGCTCTGGTATTACAATTGGGTGGTTGTTTCCTAAATGAAATATCCTAAATATTCTAAAGTATAACTAGGTGGTGTCACTTTACGCATTGCACTAATTAATCACAGTCCTATTAAAGAAAAAAATAATGGTGGCTGAATGTCTTTGGTGGCACCACATGGATCCAGAACGTGGGATTCTGATTTGGATGTAATGAAATCTTTCATCCCCGAATATCCATCACAAGCCAGAACTCTCAGGGGGTGACCACCAAGAGTCCAAAAAAAGAACAGCGAGGAAGCTGAAAGTGCTGGTTTGGGAGCACGATGGGCCTCTGACCCAGACCGTAGTGCCGCGACTTTCCTCTACACTCGCTCTGACGGTGCGGTGGATCAGACATTAAGGTCATCCACTGCCCTCCGCTCTGAGCACCTTTCTGCCCACCTTCCCCTCCGGCTAACCCTGCGCTCTCTTCATCCCCCACCCAGGGCTCTACGAAACCTTTCTAACCAATGATGAACCAGAATGCTGTGACGTCAGGAGAGAAGCAAAACCCAAGAGCCCCTCCAAGGGGGCAGGGGACAGAGGCGGCGCCTGCCCCCGGACGTCGCTCTCGGCCTCGTCGGCGCCCAGGCTCGGCCCCAGCAGACTTAGACTGTGCGTTCTCGTGCTGATGCTTCTCCACACGGTCCTCACGGCCTCGGTGGCGCACAACGCCACGGCCCTGGGCGTCGGGGGCGTCCACACGCTGGACGAACGCTCCGCCAGCGAGGAGTAGGGACTCCGCACCCTGGAGCATCCTCGCAGCCCCGGCCACCCGCCCGCGCACATCCCCGCCTGGGTACCGGACCTGTGCGTGCATCCCTTGGCGCAGGGCCTGGATGGCCTGAATCCAAACCAGGAGACACACACATACATACACCACACACCACACACACACACACACACACATGCACAGCTTTTTACGGACTAAAAGGCTGGAAAGTGACTTCGATTTCTCACACCATTTTATACACTGTGTTTTAATGTTTGGAGGTTTTCTTTGCTTTCCTTTGGACTTGAGTTTATCTGTTTTGTTTTTGCACTTGTTAATACAGGCTTTATTTTGGGGGATGGTTTCTCAGAGGTAAACTAAGTCTTTTCACTGTCTCTCTCTCTATATATATATATATATTTCTAGTCATTGTGTGTGTTCATCAGATAGTTCTGTCTCATGTCCTGTCTGTTTCTATTAGCGGAATGACAGCTATGACCTTGCGGTATAGCCAAAAAAACAAACAAAAAACAAAAAAAAACTACAACACACACACAAACACACAAAAAAATCATAAAAAAGAAAAAAAAGACAAAAAAAAAAGAAAACAAGAAAAAATAAATAAAATAAAAAGCTCCCTAACTCTCCCTCCTGCCTAAGGAACCCACGTCCCCGACCCTGCCCGCCCGGGGACTCCCTCCCCAGCAGATGCCATCCGCTTGCTTCAGTCCTTGTCGCCGCCATGGTGGGCACAGCGCCTGCTCCGCTGGGCCTCTGAGCCGCTGTTGCAGAAAGGGGGGCCCCCTTCTATCTGAACAAACAAGTGCTCTCCTTAACAGGTGGCATCAAACAGTTAACACATCTTTATGTTACCTTGAACTCCGTTGGGTTCATCCCAAGGGCCCCAGGCCTTCCTCGCTGGTCAGGTGGCTGGAGGCAGCCGCCCAGGGTAGGGGGTGTGAGCAGGTGGGGACCTCCCCGCCCCCGCCACGAAAGCCTGCAGGCGGCTGGGCTTTCATTAGAATTTCAGTTCTGTTGCAGGAATACTCGAGCATGTGCCGCCCATGGTCAGGGGGACAGGAATCCAAGGACTCAAATCTAGACTTCTTTTTCCTCCTTTTCTGTTGCGGGGGAGTTGGCAGATATGCGTAGACACCACTGCATACAGAATCTAGACCATTTCACCCCAGTATTCCCCTACACAGGGTTTTTAATTCCTCCAGGTATAAAGTGTATCCAATTCAGCATTATGGAAAAGACCTTCTTTTCAAAAAATAGGGTAGCCATCTTCATTCAAGTGCAGAATCGTTGTCTCCCTCACATGCTCCAGGTAGTTGAAGACGAGAGGAGAACTCGGATTGCTCTGTTTGTATTTTTCCTTTTTGTGGGAACATTTCACCCGCTGAGTGTCTATGAATTTGCTTTCTTAAAAACAAACAAACAAACAAGGCTTTTATGAGTTTACTGTAGAATCAGTGAAAGGAAGAGTTAATAAGGGCTGTTTTTAAAACAAAACAAATAATTTTAAAAAAATAACCACTTCACATTCCTTACTATTCTCTAACTACACTCGGGAACTGCGATTCAGGGATGACTGCTGTACAGCTGGGAGACGAAGGTAAACCATGGAACAGGTCCTGTTAGCGAACAAAATTTAGTTCTTAACTTTCTAGCTATGAAATTCCCCCAGGCATTTGTTTTCGTTGAAACAAAACTTTAATCTCTGCATCATACCTAACTCTGCGACACGCGTTACAGTATGCATATTTTGTTTTGAATAAAAAAAAAACAAAAACCTGTTTTGTTCCAGTCTGTTAAGAATATTCAAAATAATAAAGGTATTGCTTAATAAAATTGCTAGAATTGTTTAGCAGTACATGCACAAATATTTTACTAGATTCTTTGTTTTAATAGTGTTTTGTTGAGACTGAAAATCCTAAAAAGGTCTGCGCAAATACAACAACAACAAAAAAACCCACCCAAAATGCAAAATTCTCCAGTTTTCGTTCCTTTTTTGAAAATTGTTTTTTATGCAAATGCAAACACACGTTCACACGTGCACACACACAGGCGTAGTATTTGTAACATATGGGAACGATGGCGCTATTTCTGGGGACAGTGGGTGGCGAGTGGCTGGGGGACACAGACGCTGCATTGCATTTTGTGACACTTTGGGAAGAGAGTTGTGGTAGTGCCTCACCATTTTGGTAGATTATAGATTTCAGTGGAGTTGAGGGTGCAATGAGAAGGGGTAGAGAGCCGTGACTACTGGAAGGGGAGGGATGGATGAGGACTCAGGAGGAGGAACTTAGCAGCTGAACTCCTTTTCCACTGAGCTCTTCATGACCGTAAGAAAATGACCAGAGCAAAGTGTGCCCTGACCTTCACCTCCCTCTGCCCGGCAAATACCACCCCGCTGCTGTCCCTTCCTTCAATGTTCCTCCTGCTTCTGTTCTTGCCAGAGGCATTTCCACTCCTTCAGGAAGATGACGCAACAACCCAGATGCAAGCTGCACCCACTCTTCCAGGGATGCCAAGAACTTAATGCATCTAGACACTGAGCCAAATGCTGACACATAGTATCCCTTGACAACAGGGTTTCATTTTCTGTTCATACTAATCTCTTTGTGTGCATGGTTGAGATTCTTGTCCAATAGAAGGGGACTGGAAGGTTCCACCTGCCCCTGTTTTAGCTTTGGTTTGGGTAAGTGGCAGCCCAAAGAGGGAAACCAAAACCACCAGTACTGTCAGTGAGAGGTAAGTCCTCCAAAAGGCAAGTTCAACAGCTGGGAGAAACAGCAGTGTCGTGAGGATGCACTTCTCGTCTAGGTGAGGAGGGGAGGGGAGGGTGGGGAGGGGAAAGTCTTGTCAGCCTGCGCTGGCTGGAATCGTCTGTAATTCTGGCTCAGTCTTTGCTTGCCATGTACTCCACGGTGAGAGGGCTCTCTGTGCCCAGTGTTTGTGATGGTAAACACGTAACCACTTCCCTGCGGCCTTTCCACTGACTCAGTGAGCTAGAGCAGCTTTTCCTCTGATCACCTAATGGATTCAAATAGACACTGACTCCTTGACAAAATTAGGGAGCAACCATTGAGAATGCCGTAGACAGAGGAGCCTGGCGGACTGCCGTCCATGGTTTCTCAAAGAGTCGGATACGACTGAGCCCATAAACTCACCAAAACACAGATCTCGCTACATCCAAGGATCATTAGCAGTGGTTCTCCTACTCAATAACATGCTTGATGTTCTGCACAGAAAAAATTCAGACACTACACCTTTATCATCATCTTATTCTCTTTTCCTCATGCTGGGTGACCACTGAATAGTAGATAATGGATTACGATACTATTGTTGTTCAGTCGTTAAATCATGTCCAACTGTTTATGACCTCATGGACTGCAGCACACCAGGCTTCCCTGTTCTTCACCATCTCCTGGAGTTTGTTCAAACTCATGGCCATTGTGTAGATGATGCCATTCAAACATCTCATCCTCTGTTGCCCCCTCCTCCTCTGGCCTTCAATCTTTTCCAGCATTGAGGTCTTTTCCCGTGAGTCAGCTCTTCTCATCAGGTGGCCAAAGTATTGGAGCTTCAGCTTCAGTCCTTCCAATGAATACTCAGGGTTTATTTCCTTTATTATTGACTGGCTTAATCGCCTTGCAGTCCAAGGGACTCTCAAGAGTCTTCTCCAACACCACAGTTTGAAAGCATCAATTCTTTGGCTCTCAGCCTTCTTTATGGTCCAACTCTCACATCCGTACATGACTACTGGAAAAACCACAGCTTTGATTATACTGACCTTTGTTGACGCAGTGATGTCTCTGCTTTTTAATATGCTATCTAGGTTTGTCAAAATTTTTCTTCCAAGGAGCAAGCATCTTTTAATTTATGGCTGCAGTCACCATCTGTAGTGATTTTGGAACCTAAGAAAATAAAATTTGTCACTGTTTATACTTCCCCCCCATCTATTTGCCATGAAGTGATGGGACCAGATGTCATGACCTTAGTTTTTTGAATGTAGATGCTTAAGCCAGCTTTTAAAACAATTATTTCTGAAAACAAGTTAAAAATCAAGAAAATAACAATTTTTCCACAAATGTATGAAACAGACTTCTCCATATTTATTATTGTCTTTTTTTTTTTCCTACAATAGAGAAATCCCAGTTTGAAGAATATGTTGATACTGCAAAACCAAATGTCAGATAACATAAGTGGAGTTCTATGTTATTCCTATTGCATTGACGTTTGGTGATACATTCTGTGGACTTTTCTTTCATTAAAAAGATAATATTGTTCTCCTACAAATAGTAAGCCACAGTTGTTCCTTTAAATGACAACATCATTAGAAAAAGGGAATTTAGTTTCTTATCAGTGAATTGGTACCATTAATTATTAGAACCTGTAGTCATTGAAGAGGCCTCCCTGGTGGCTCTGCAGTGAAGAATCTGCCTGCAAAGCAGGAGACAATCCCTGCAAAGCAGGAGGGTGCGATCCCTGGGTCAGGAAGATCCCCAGGAGGATGGCATGGCAACCCACTCCAGTATTCTTGCCTGGAGAATCCCATGGACAGAGGAGCCTGGCGGGCTACAGTCCATGTGGTCGCAAAGAGTCACACATGACAAACGACTGAGCGTACACGAACATAGTCATTAAAACCAAAGAAGGCAGCAAGGGAAATAACAGGCAGGCAGGCAGGCAGGAAGGAAAGTAAAAATGGATGTTGTATGAACGAATAAAACCCTCACTTTCATCAGGAAAAAAAATAAACAAAAGATGTAGTTGGGTGTCAGATCCATATGCCAAAGCTGAATTGGCAAATGACATTTGGCATCTGGATGACATTAAAATATTGATCAGTCTCAGGCATTGTTTTATTCATTTCCTAGTAATACTCTAATTGACAGGGGTGTTGCTACGGGAAGTATACAACGTGCAAAGGAATGAAAAGCACATCTTCTCCTCACTAGGACTGCAGGTGGGTACCTGACTGCTCATGCGTGCGTGTGTGTATAAGGAGAGAGGGTGTTAGACCTACGGCAGCTTTTCACAGCGAGAGTGGGGCGGCGTCTGGCGGTCTGGTGGTTAGGATTCAGCACTTTCACTCCCTGGGCCTGGTTTCAATCCTGCAAGCCGTATGGTGGAGGAGTGGGGTGGGGGGAAACGATTGCTCTCCTACTTTTTATCTTTTCTTCCTTGAGTTTCCATATCAATAATAAGCTTTTTAATATTTGCACCGAAACTTGGTATTTCCACTTTTTTAGTTCTGTTAATGATGTGTGATATATTAAAAACAGGGACAACTATGCAAACACATATGTTATTTTAAAACTCTCATTCTAGATTCACTCAAGTACAATTTTTACATAAACAGAAACATAGAGCCTAAGTCGTAATGACACTCAATTCTAAGAGACGTGAAACCACACACGTTTCACAGCACCTCCACATGGGATGCTAGCAGCTAGAGAAATGCTTTACTTCTTAAATGTCAAACTTAGATCCTTAAAATATTAAATATTACAAATACTAAAGAGATACATAAGATGTTGCTAAGCTTTGTTTGTGCCCTGTTTCCCTGGTTGGCTGGATTACTCGCTTTAAGTGAATTAGCTCTTTCAATGCCATCATGCAGCTGTCACAGTTGACCCCACTCAAAACAGCACTGGCCAAACTTCCTTTTGAAAATATGCATATTAGGTTTGATCATCTGGTTGACTGAGTCTCAAAAAATAATCTAGTTACCTTCAAAGTTTTCAGTACTAAGCTTAATGACTTTTTCTTTTTCTTTTTTATTTTTTGCTATATGTGTATATGGTATGAAAAAAATGGATCAACACAGTTAAGGAAAAAATTTCTGCTGCTGTTATCAATTTGTCCAGAAGGCCAGTGGCCCACTGCCGTGGACTGAAGGCAATCTGAGTGGCTGAGGTGGGCCCAGCACCCTCTTGGCTCAACGTCCACCTCCGTGACGGCCCTGTGATGACCGAGGGACCTAACCATGGTGTTGCTAAGCCTTTGCCAAGGATGTCACTGTTTTTAAATGCTAGAAACAATACCATCTACTCTCCTTCTCCTTAGTCTGAAGGGTGTGCAAGCATTATCAGCAAGGGAAAACTGAAAGGAGCAAAGCTCTTCTCTAAGTCTCTAAGAAGTGACTCAGTTTTGGTGAAATTCCTGGTGAAACCTAAGCAGAACTCAAGATGAGCCAGTGCTTTGATTTAATGCAGTTTTCTTTTCCTGAGATGTGATGCAGCGAAATGAGAGTTTGGATATGCAAAATGCACAACATGATGACTGAATATATAAAACATACGTAAAACCTTCTCAGGTATTTTTTAAATCATAGAGTCTCAGATTTGGCAGTTTTCCCTTTCCCTTTAAGACAACGTACCTTTTTATTTAATTCCTGTGGGTTTTCAGAAACTCTTTTTTTTTTTTTTTAGCTTCCTAGTTCTCTTCACATGTCATATGGATTTTTGCAGTCATACCCATGTTCACTAAAACTCTTGAAATTAAAATCTCCCTATTCATCCGTTAGGCTCAATATGTACCAGACAAAATCTTCAGGTTGTTACAAGCAGATTTAATTACCTCCTTTTATCCTGAGTTCTTCCTCCTTTTCCTTCTGCCTCCCATGCCTGTCCCGCCCTCTCTCTCCACACCCTCCAACCCCTGCCGTCTCTATTTCTCTCTCTCACTCCCTCTCTTTTTCTGTCTCTCTGTCTTTTGCTCTCTTGCTCTGTCAACTTTTAGATTTTAAAATGAGCTATACCCATGTCAGGGTTTTTGTTGTTAAATCATGTTGCCTGTCCTGTGACTCTCAGAATTAAAAAGGGAAACAAATCATCTCATCAGAACAAACAATATTAAAAATGTAAGATATATTAAATATTGCATTATTAGAGCAACTAAGACCCTTTAAATTTCTAGTGAAAACTTGAATGAACTAATTTATTGCAATGACTCACAAAGAAATAGTCTTTTCAAAATGACTTAGGGAATCTGTTAGAGAATGTGAAAACTACTAATATAATAATACACTAGAATACATTGCAGACAATGACTTTGACTTTTTTGGGGTTAGAAGATTTACGTACATTGTAATGGGGGCTTCCCAGCTGTCTCTAGTAGTAACGAATCTGCCTGCCAATACAGGAGACACAGGAGTCAAGGGTTCGATCCTGGCTTGGGAAGGTCTCCTCCAGAAGGAAATGGCAACCCACTCCAGTATTCTTGCCTGGAGAAGCCCCTGGACAGAGGAGCCTGGTGGGCTATAGTCCATGGGGTCACATAGTCAGACACAACTGTAGCAACTTAGCATGCACACGTGTGCAGTGACAAGTAATAGCTAAATCCTGCAAAATACATATTTAATGCATCCCATCAGCACGTGATTTCATTCCTGAAAACAGGTCAACGCCTGCTCTCTTCCTTTTTGGCTGCAAATTTAACCCATCAATCATTTTTCTGTTCCTCCCTCAAGCTCTTCTCCAAGGTGAGTGGAAAGTGAAAATTTACTTTTTGTGACACCAGAGGGAAATCAGTGAGGCTTGGGTGCAGTGTTTGAGTCCTGGCCATAGAGTCTCTGGCAGGCTCACTGCTCATCGTCCTGAAGGCACCCCCGCCCAGGTCTCCCCGACGTGTGCCCTGATCACTGACGCTCTCCCGCTGGAGGGGACTGAGGCCCCATCCTGCTCTGCAGTCAAGCTCAAATCAGAGCAAGATGTGGGGGAGCAGGGGTGGCGTTTGGTTTTTAAATCACAGGATGAATGCCAAGAAAATTTCTGGATAATAAAACCATCTCTTATGGTAGTCAAATTAGCGCTAAGTACATTTCTCTTCTTCTTTTATGCTGTATGGAAGTTTTCAGAAAGAGAAAAAGAACCTGAAGATTCAAATCAATACCTAATGCTTTATCATTATTATTATTTTGAGAAGAGTATGCATGTTTGAGCACACTCCAGGAGATGGCAGAGGACAGGGAAGCCTGGCGGGCTACAGTCCATGGGGTCACAAAGAGTCGGGTATGACTTAGCGGCTGAACACACACTCATGCACATTTTACATCTTCATTCATTCGTTTATATGAAACTGATATAAACTGCCTACTTTTATGACTTTCATTCATTTATTGGAAAAAAGAAAAAGAGAATCCTCCCTGTCACTGGGACTAAGCTAGGCTTTGGGGAAACAGACAACGAAAGAAGTATTTCTGGTTTTCCAGGAGTTCTTAGACCAGAGTCGGAGAAGGATGGACGTTTGATTATAAAGCAGAGGTAAGTCCCGAGCTTGCAAATCGGACCGTGGAACCCTTAACTCTGCTTGGTGGAAATGAAAGTTCCACAGATAAAGTCACATCTTAGTAATCAATCTGAGGACTTCCCTGGTGGTCCAGTGGTTAAGAATATCTGCCTTTCAATGCAGGGGGTGTGGGTTCGATCCCTACTCAGGGAACTAAGATGCCACAAGCCCTGAAGCAACTAAGTCCTCCAGCTGTGACTAGAGAGTTTGTGCACCTCCATGAAGATCTCGTATGATGCAACGAAGACTCTATGTGCCACAACTAAGACCAACACAGCCAAACAAATGAATGCCAAACAAGAAATGATCAAGTCGGAGTCCGTCAGAGCACAGATGGAAATCGTGGTCTCGTCCAAAGACATGGGAGCTGAAGGAAGCTTCCTGCAGGTCACAGAGAAGTACAGGAGAGCCTCACGGATGCAGAGACAAGAGGTGGACCTCATAACCCAGCCTGGACGTCTGGATCTGACCCCAACGTAAGAGAAAGCCATGAGAAAATGGTTTTAAAAGTAATACCGCATAATGAGCTTTATGGACATCCCCAATGACTCAGTGGGTGAAGAATTCACCTGCAGTGCAGGAAACACAAGAGACACGAGTTTGATCCCTGGATCGGTAAGATCCCCTGGAGAAGGAAATGGCAACCCACTCCAGTATTCTAGCTTGAAATATCCCATGGACAGAAGAGCCTGACGGGCTACAGTCCATGAGTTGGACACGACTGAGCGACTAGGTTATGAAGGGTTAGACATGACTTAGCGAGTAAGCACAAGCACAGTGAAATTTACACATGCAAAGCTTTTCACCTGGAGGCAGCAGAGAGTGCAGACTGAGGGCGATAAGGCAGGAAGGGGCTGTAATGTTGATGAGATATGATGAGACTCTGAACAAGTTCAACAGTAAAGGAGACAGAGGAGAGGGGTGAACCAGAGAAATACTATGAGGCAGAATGAATGGGGCTTGATCATTTTTCTCAGCATGACTTACAAAGACAAGTGAAAGGCAAAAGGAAAAGAAAAATCAGAAAGGAATCTGAACTTTCCAGAGTGGCTATTCATCAAATCAGGACCACAGCCAACCAGTGTGCGACTGGACCCCTGAGCAGGCATCCTGGTGGGACCACTCCCCAGCAGCGTGGAGGGTGACATTTGCTCTAAAAACCAGACACACAGTTTCTACACGTTTACTTTTTGCTCCCTTCCACACCCAGTGGGCACTTCAGCTGTGGTTCATTCCAAGACCCAGGGCTTTCTCTCGTCCTTCTGGTAAATCCTTGGCCGTATCAATCCAGGTGAAGTGGACAGTGTGGGAAAGCCATGTCTACTTTCTAAACATGACGATGATTAAAGCTTTAGCAAAGAAGACCTCTGGCGGGAGATGAGTCATTTGTCCCAGGAGGACAAAGAAGGCTTCCAGGGAGATGGTGTTTTTTCTTTAAGTATCTGTCAGGTACTTTTCATAATTCATTTCTGGTTCTCACACAAGCCCATATAAGAGATCCTTTTTCACCTACATTTTTGGAGGTGGTTCAAGTCTCAGAGAGAGCGTGGAAGTGGATCGAGGTCACACAAGTGCTCAAGCCCTGTGCTTGGATTTGACTGTGTTTCTTTGTTGTTGCTGTTGCTGTTGAGTCCCTAAGTCTTATCTGACTTTGCGACCGCATGGACTGTAGCCCGCCAGGCTCCTCTGTCCATGGGATTCTCCAGGCAAGAATGCTGGAGTGGGTTGCCATGCCCTCCTCCAGGGGATCTTCCCAACCCAGGGATCAAACCCAGGTCTCTGGCATTGCAGGCAGATTCTTTATCACTGAGCCACCTAGGAAGAACCCCCCCCCACACATACTTTGTTTTTTTTTTTTTAACAATATGAGGCTTTATTTCTTTTCTTTAAATTTGTAAAGTATTACTTGTTTATTTTTAACTGGAGGACAGTTGCTTTATGATGTTGTGCTGGTTTCTGCTGTGAAGTCACAGGGATCAGCTGTCTGTATAAATATACCCCCTCCCTCCCTCCCCCTACCATCCCACCCCTCTAACTCACAAGCGTGATTTTTCTAACACCAAGTCCTTCTTCTTCTCCTTACAGGACATTTCGTCTAATTCTGCTCTCAACCTGGGAAGGTGCCTGGATTGATGAAACATAGAACTCAATTTTAGCCTTAAATGAAAAAAAAAAAAAAAAAAGGAAATCGCAATTTTAGTTGTTAGGAAAACAGGAGAAATGCAGTAAAATCATCTGGTAAAAGGAGCTCCCATTTTTCTGTTCTTACCTTTTGATGCTCAAGATTAGTGAATTTATTTATAGAGTGTTCTATCCACAGCTTAATAGTTGTCAAGTCTCTTAGAATGAGAATTTGGGTTCAATACTGTTTAAATGTGATCATACCGCGAGGCTGTGGAATTCCTAGGAAAACCAGGTGACGTTAGTTGAGACAGACTAGCCTCGTGTTGAGGACTTCCCAGGTGGCGCTAGTGGTAAAGAATTTGCCTGTCAACGCTGTAGACACAGGAGATGCTGGTTCAAGCCCAAGGTCAGGGAGATCCCCTGGAGGAGGGCAAGGCAATCCACTCCAGTATTCTTCCCTGAAGAATTCCATCGTCAGAGGAGGCTGATGGGCTACAGTCCATGGGGTCACAAAGAGTCGGACACGACTGAAGCAACCTAGCATGCAAGCATGCACCCTAGTGTTCAGGGCGCTGGTCAAGGTGAGTAATAGATGTGATCTCCCATCGTGACAGGTTTATAGCGATGAAAGCTAGCGGCACGTGGCTGAAAGGGACTGGGACCTGTGCTCCTCACTTTATGGTCTCGGTCTGTTATTGGCAAAGGACCAAATTATCTTGTGCCCAGGGGTGTAGTGATTGGGGTTCATTCTCTCAAAATTGACAGAGAAAATGACTGTTCTCCAGAAGGAACTCTATTAAAAGGGAGAATACCCGCGCTATTGCTAGGGACACGTGAACTTACGGAGTATCTCATCGCAGCACGACATGCAGCTCAGTGACAGCGTGGGTCATCTGTAGCAGGGGGAGATGTTCCCTGAAGTCACCCCCTGTGGGGGCGGCCAGGAGAATTCCCATAATTTCCTAAATACCTATGTTTAATTCTTTTTTCTATACTTGAATTTTAGAACCAAAGAGAGATGCATAATTTCTTTTTTTTTTTTTTTCAATTTAAAAAATGTGGGCTTCCCTGGCAGCTCAGTGGTAAAGAATCTGCCTGCCAGAGCAGGAGACCTGAGTTTGAGCCCTGATCCGGGAAGATCCCATATGCCACAGAGCAAGGAAGCCCATGCATCACAGCTATGAAGCCCATGTTCTAGAGCCGGGAGCCACAACTGTGGAGCCCACATCCCGCCGCTACTGCAGCCTCCGTGTCCCAGAGTCTGAGCTCAGCAACAGGAGAAGCCACTGCAACCAGAAGCCTCTGGAGCCCAACTAAAGAGTCGCCCCCTCTATCCGCAACCAGAAAGAGTACATCCAGCAATGAAGACCCAGTGCAACCAAAATTAAATATAAATTAAGTACAATAACAAATTAAAAAAAAATAGTTGTAGGTAAAAACAAAAAGTTTATGTAAAATAGCGAACATCTTTTTTTAATGTTCCCAGTTCTACCTAGAGAATAATGAGCTTCCCAGTGGTCAGGAGAGAGAATGTTATCAGCAAATGTTGGTGGAGTAACTTTTTTATTCTCGATGCAATTGTATTGCAGTGTTACGAGATGATGAGCCAACAGAAATACCACATGGAGCCAAATGGGCCACTTTATTCCAAGTTACTCACATGGGAAGGGACATATCTTGGAAAGATAAAAAACAGATTAGTTAAGAAGGTATTTTTCAAAGAGGAGAACGCCATGCACACTACTGAGTTTTATGAGTTGGATTGGTTTTTGTATAAATGCTGCTTTGAAACTTTGATAAAATGCTGTTAACTCTCCACGCTGGGACTTCCCTGGTGGCTCAGATGGTAAAAGCTATTCAGGCTGATGGGGGGAGAAAAGCAGCGAGGTGGTGAGTCACCCCAAGTCATTTTTGTTTGGCTTTGGTGTGTGTTCCGTGTGTTTTGGTAACTGACTCACCATAACAGCTACAGTTGCTTTGCTTAATATTAAAAATGATATTTCCTGGGCACTCACAAATCATGGCAAAAAACAGAAATAGCTTGGGGAAAGCCAAGTTTAAATTTTAAAACTGTCGTATTAGACCTGAATGGTTGGTTCCTAGAAATACTGTTTGCACAGTGGACTATTGACAGCTACCAATATTTGCCACATGAAGAGGGTGCCAGCTGGGTCACAGGGGTAAGTCTTCTGGATTCCCCTGGAGAGTTCCTTCTGCCGAGCACTACAGAACTTCCTGGGTCTAAATTTCCCCCTGGCACCTCCGTGTCCCACAACTTGGCTCTGTCCTGATTCCCCTGCCTCCCTGGTGCCTTTCTGCGTCTAGAACTGAAGCCAGAACTGGCCCAAGGGGACAGAGCCGGTAATGGGAACAGCAGGAAGAGAATGATAAGAAAACAGATGGGTCTGTTGAGTTGGCTCCCATGGAGCCACATCTCATTGCGTCTTTCTGAAGGCACGGGTAAATGGAAAATTGACGGTCTGGCTCATGCATAACATGGATAAACCTAACCACGTCCCCTCAAATGAGGTTGTTAGTGAACTGTGAGCAGCTGGAACAAAAGACTGCTCCACAAAGGGGACAGAGATGGAAATACTCTTGAGGTACCTACACATGAGCCTTGTCTCCTGTTTCACTGTTTTGGGTAAATGCCTCCTCCGAGTGTGTGTATGTGGGGGCTGGGGAAGGTCCTGTAACTTGCTTCCTACCCCAGAATAGGGAAAAGGTGACAGATGCATGTGCCTGTGTGGATGTGATGATACGATGACGTGATGTAAATGATCACCTGACTTCCTGACTCCTGGGGGAGCGTGTGTCGGGGAGCCCACAGGCGGGGAGCTGGAGGCAATCTCTGGACACTGATAGTGGCCTCTGACCAGCAATCGTCAAGAAACCCAAGTCCTCGTTCCTGCCACCCAAGGAACTGAACTCTGCAAACCCGAGTCGATCCCTCTCCAGGTGGGCCTCGATACCGCCTCCCCACTCAACACTTTTGATGATTTTTGAGAGCCCAAGAGCAGATCTAGTTTTATCACACCTGGCTTCCTTACCCACAGAAAATATGAGAGAAGAGATGTGGACTTTCTTAAGCAGTCGCATTCATGGGAAATTCTTATATAGCAATAGAAAACTAATACAGGGAGCCATTCCAAGAATTTAATCAAGGTGCATCAAAGGGGACTAAATAAGACGTAAGACCCAGCGTCTATGCCAGGAGCCTTCCTTCAGTGAGATTGTCTGGGGGAAAATTATATATATATATATATATATATATATATATATATTGCAGTTTAGTATATAAAAGTTTTTGAGAACTCATGTAGTAAAAAAAAAAAAAAATCTGCTTAGCAGTTAAAGTTGGAAGGTCCCAAATGTATCTATTCAAAACAATTCTGCATGTATTAATGTGCCAAGAGACATTTCTACCCGTGGATGCTCGGGATGACCTGTTGGTTAAAGGCAAGGTACCTGGATGCAAAGCATGTGGTACCTCTGACTATCACAGCATTTATTCACCTATGGTGACCACACAGACAGTGGGCTGGAATTTCTAGGACTCACTGCAGTGGAGATCTTAAAGAAAAAGATGGGGCAGGGCTTTAAACTCCCCACTCAATAGTCAGAGAAATATAAGTCCCAAAATTAGTGGCTTTAAAAATGTCTTCTCCTGGACTCCTGGTGGTCCAGTGGTTAAGAATCTGCCTGCCAGTGCAGGGGACACAGGTTCGATCCCTGGTCTGGGAAGGGTGCACACGCCTCAGGGCAACTAAACCCATGAGACACAACTGCCTGAGCTTGTGCTCCGGAGCCCACAGACCACAGCTGCTGAGCCCAGGTCCTAGAGAGCCTGCACACGGCAGGGAGTAGCGCCCGCTCACCGCAACCAGAGAGGCCAGAGTTCAGGGACGAAGACCCCCACGACCAAAAATAAAATGAACAGTTTAAAAAAACAATGCATCAGTATTACTTTTAATTGTCTTCTTTCTTACAGCCACAGTGGAGCATCATTAAAAACTCCAACCAGACACGACATTATTTAGGTTGTCACTTACAAAGCAAGTTGAATGCACAGTTGCTAAATTTCTTACGTGAGGTAAGGAGAAGGCTGACTAAAGAGTAGGACTGAGAGATTTTGGATGGGGATGAACCTGAGTCTTGAATGCCAGCTTCTGTAGGGTCCCCTCTGGCCGTCAGACAGGCCCCTGTCCCCCCGTCCGAGGAGGCTGCCCCAGGAGCTTCGCGCCCCCGTGAGATCTCAGCAGGGGCAGAGTGTTGACGGGGTTACCACCATATCCTTTTCCAGGCTGGTACATAAAGCATCTTCCAGCGTACTCTGTGTCGGGTAATGCAAAGTTTAATCTTGGAGGAGATAACTTGTACACACCAATCATTGCTAAATCAGCCAATTTATACTGGCAGAAAAGTAGCAAATATGTGTGGGAACGGATTCCCAGATTGCTAGACCCACAAGACCAATAAAACACTGTCTCAGCCCACACTTACAGTTTGGGGTACACTTCCCTGGGAATTTGAATTTAATGTGATAGTTCAAGCAGCTGGAAGTAGATGAAACAGTCTACTTGGATGACTGGATGGGACGTTGTCCTGAATTTAATGGGGCTGAAGTTTTAGAGCTGTCAGAACGCGGAGGAGGAAATCTAAACGCTTGGGGAAATAACGGTGTCGGGGAATGTCGTCATATGCAAATGCTTCACCTTCTCCTTTACTCTGTCAACTATCAGGGCCCCAGAGACACTCGGTTTACTAAGGTGTTAGAAAGGCAATAGGTGAGAAAAACAGCGTCCTTGAAAGCTCCTAGGTAACTGACCTGCAGCTGATCTATAGCTGAGGCTGGTGGGATGGGCGTCCACTGAGATGGGCACCTTGATCGTCGAAGTGATGAGCTCAGGGATGAAGCCACGTGGGAGTGCTCAGATGCTACAGACAAGGAGGTGAGATTACGGAAATGGGAAGCAGGAACACGGTGGCCATCGCTGTGTTTTATTCCAAAGGCATCGGAAGTGAAGTGAAGTGAAAGGCAGTCAGTCGTGCCCGACTCTTTGCAACCCCATGGCGTCGAGACAGAGCTTGGCACACAGTAAGAGCTCTGAAAGTGTGACCCAGTATTTATTACAATGATGTCCTAGCCATCAGTCTGCCTCTCTTGATCTTTCTCCAAAGGTCTTTGCTGGGCAAACTCTAACACAGGGAAAAACATGTATCGCTGGCTTGTCCCCACGTGGGAAATAGTTGCTGGCTCCGTCCAGCCCGTAGGATTACATAAGCCCTGGTCTCCGGGGGCCTGCAGTCTGTCCAACAGAATGACAGTGTTTCTACTCAGACAACGTTCGCTGTTTGGCAAAAGATGATTTGATAGCTTTCCTCAATTCTCAAACCTCCAGTAACCTCCTCTCTCAAATCCTCCTTTTCAGCCAATGACTTGGCCTCCTGTTCAACTTTGGGGTTGAGGAACATCAGACGGAAACACTAAACCCTAAACCCTGTGGTCTTCTCATCTCAGATCTGAAACCCTCCCCAGGTCAGCTCCTCTTCCTGTGCTTCCAAAGGGCGGGTCCCTTCTCTCATCAGAGAAAGGCACGCACCCAGTCCAGGCCCACGTCCCCAGGACCTTCTCAGGGATGTTGCTCCTTGACCCCTCCCCTCCGCCTCCTTCAGCTCTGTGCTCCGCCGGGTCCTTGTCACCAGCGTCCCTCTTGCTCCTCTCGCTGACCTCCGGTCCCTGCGTCCCCTGCGCCTCCTCTCGTGCTCCCTGTGTCCCCTGCACCTCCTCTCGTTCACCTCTGCATCCTGCACCTCCTCTCGTGCTCCCTGTGTCCCCTGCACCTCCTCTCACTCACCTCCGGTTCCCACGTCCCCTGCACCTCCTCTCGTGCTCCCTATGTCCCCCTGCATCTCCTCCCACTCACTTCCGGTCCCTGTGTCCCCTTGCACCTGCGGTCCCGCTGCTCTGTCGTCCAGAAACACGCTCCTCACAAGGTCTAACCCAGGTCTCTATGCCTCTTCTCGTTCCACTCACTCCCATCTGAGCTCTGAACATGCGAACGTTTTTGGATCACCTCCATTTATGTTGTTCACATTTTCCTATTTACTTTCACCCAGAGGTGACATGATTTTTAAGATCGAAGGCGGGAGGAGAAGGGGACAACAGAGGATGAGACTGTTGGATGGCATCACCCATCACCATCTCAATGCACTCGAGTCTGAGCAAACTCTGAGAGATGGTGATAGCCAGGCAAGCTTGGTGTGCTGCAGTCCAAGAGGTTGCAAAGAGTCGGACACAACTGAGCAATTGAACTGAACTGATATCTAACTATGTCAAGAATAATCACTTCTGGTAAGTTTAAATCCAGACTCTAGATGAAGGAAAGCACTGGGTGACAGTTTAACTAGCCACGTTGTTTTTCTTGATGGAAGGTACACTATCAAGGTATCTGACAATCGGTGCGGCTGAGATGTATGAAACATGGTACCATGCGTGCACGGAGACCTTGACTCCGTGGTCTGATGGTCTGGTGACTGCCAGTTCTCTCAACAGTCATTCTCATCTTTGCTTCTCCAGGGGCTTATCGTGTGTGTGTGTGTGTGTGCGCGCGTGTGCTCAGTCGTGTCCGACTCTTTGCAACCCCATGGCCTGTAGCCCACGAGGCTCCTCTGTCCATGGGATTCTCCAGGCAAGACTACTGCAGTGGGTAGCCACTCCCTTCTCCACGGGATCTTCCCTACCCAGGGACCGAACCCGCGTCTCTTACATCTCCTTCTTTGGCAGGCGGGTTCTTCAACCACCAGGTGCTTAGCCCCGCCATAAATGTGTGTGTCTCTTTGTCTGCTGTATAACTCTTGCCAGGACGGGGCCCTCGGAAGGCACAGGCACGTCTAGTCAACTTAGCCCAGGATGCCCTCTGCCACCAGAGAGCCTGGGTCACCAAAGGCTTTCGCTGCGTGTGTCTGGGTCCACGGAGTCAGAGGATGAAGCCTCCTTCCAGGAGCTCACTCTGTTAGGAGCAGAATGCGAGCTGCTATCAGCTAGAAGGAGTTTGCTCTGATTTTTGCCTCAGTTAATAAGCTCTAAAACAAAACGCTGTAAAACACTTTAACATGAGAACACTCTTGGGCTTTGTAAAATAAGATATATAAAAGGCAACCGCCCACCCACTCCCCTGCCCCCGCAGTACAATGAGGCTTAACTATTGGTTTGCTGTGCCTCCTAGGTGAATCTTCTTAATGAAATGACCTGAATATGTAGTTGGAGTATCCTTCCACATGCCCTAAAAGGGTTTCCCAGGTGGCTCAGTGGTTAAAGACTCGGCCTGCAAAGCAGGAGACCCAGGAGAGGCAGGTTCGATCCCTGGGTCGGGAAGACCCCCTGGAGAAGGAAATGGCAACCCACTCCAGTATTCTCACCTGGAGAATCCCATGGAGAGAGGAGCCTGGTGGGCTATAATCCATACAGTTGCAAAGAGTCGGACACAAACAAAGCGACTGAGCAGGTACACACACGCCCTAAAAATGTGAAGTTTTCAGAAGACAAAACAAATGAGCAAACATAAACAAAACCCTGGAAATTTCTTGCACAAATGCAAAGCAAATATCCCCTCTCTGGACTTCAGGGATATAAACCAGAGCACAGCAATTGTTCTGGGACCCCTTGGGTCCTTAAGCAAAGGACAGAGGCAATTTTCTCTTTTATATACAAAAATAAAGAAGTAAACTCTGATTTGGAACAGGTGCCAATGCTTAAGTGGATCATAAGCCATAATTCACTCTAAGTGATGCTTTATCTCACCTTTGGATCCAAAATTTTCATTTTAAAGATGAGATGAAACAGTGGAAACCCCTAAACTGTGTATTTGTCCCTGTGGTTCTGAATGGGGTCAGGGTTATTCAAGGAGAGTGCAACCCATGTTTACTGATGTTTAGGTGCTGCGGCTTGCTGGTATTGTGGGAGGAGACACATAACTGATCATGAACCATTAAATGTCTACAACTTGCATTTGGAAAAATCAATTACCAGCTGCACCCACAGACCTAAGAAGTTGAACAAATGAAATATAATGATTTGCTTTCTCCTGGGGATAATGGGAGACTAAATGAGAAAACATGTATTAAGTGCTCTTTGAAAATGTCGTATAAATGCATGCTATTAACAGCCAGCATTATGTTTTCAGCATTTTCTGGCTCATTAATTTATATCTGGGTTTCAAAAGATTTATCCACCATTTTAACCGAAAGAAGCCACATGACTTAATGTTTTTTTTTAATAGATTAAGTGTACATTCATAAAGGAAAACACTCACTTCTAACATGTAAAATGATTTTTAGAATTTGGCTTCTTATTAAAGAAACTTGGAGACCCATGTTCTATTCCTGGGTCGGGAAGATCCCCTGGAGGAAGGCATGGCAACACACTCCAGGATTCTTGCCTGGAGAATCCCATGGACAGAGGAGCCTGGTGGGCTACAGCCCACAGGGTCACAGAGTTGGAAACGACTAAGCAAGTGGAAGGACTGATGCTGAGGCTGAAACTCCAGTACTTTGGCCACCTCATGCGAAGAGTTGACTCTTTGGAAAAGACTCTGATGCTGGGAGGGATTGGGGGCAGGAGGAGAAGGGGACGACAGAGGATGAGATGGCTGGATGGCATCACCGACTCTATGGACATGAGTTTGGGTGAACTCCGGGAGTTGGTGATGGACGGGGAGGCCTGGCGTGCTGCAATTCATGGGGTCGCAAAGAGTCGGACACGATTGAGCGACTGAACTGAACTGATGAAGCAAGCGACACACATCAAAATCTTTTCTAGATATGTTATACCAAAATATACCAGCAGGGGGCAGCAACGCCTCATAATTTAACTAAGTCGCGTTTCTTGGATTGGAAGGGAATAATAGTCTCTTCCATTTTTCATTGCAAATCAAAGCATAATTATAAATTAATGTGTTATCCTGGCACCAGCCGTAGAGGTCATCGGAGTATGTTCTATAAATGAAAAGAAATGGTTAGTTCTAATTACGCGCGAAATCACTATTGTTTTATCTGGAGTTACTGTTTTCCTCTTGGTTTTACTCATCTTTAAATTGGATGAGACATCATACGAGAGACAAAGACTGGCTACCGGTATCCTTCTTGGATTAATTTCTATGTATTGTGGCTTAAGGTATATATTTGATTTATTATCCCTATAATTTTTTAAATCACTTCAAATTCAAGTACTGCATTTCCCTAATTCCTGCATTTCAAACCAAGAACACAGACGAGATCAACCTAAACAAAGCAACGTGCGGGTTTTATTTTGTAAACCAGATCCTTTCCTCACACGTGTACAAGGAAATCCAAAATAGTGGGCATGACATAGGTTTTCACCTGCCTGAGTGGGCGAACGTGGTCTTGGGTACATTTGAATTCTCCTATTTTTTGGTCCTGAAAATGGAACCCAATGAATCGGAACATAAAACGTGTGGGCGGACGGAGGTATCGAGGTAGAAGGAACATTCTTTCTAAGCCCTAGGGTCGGTAGAGCTGAGGCAGAACCCTCAAGTAAGCAGGGCAGGGGATGGGGCATCCACACCCCTATTTCCAGTCAAATTTAGCAGAACCAAGAACGCAGGGGAAAACTGCCATGAGACAGGTTGCAGGCCACTCCAACGCGAGCTCCATAACCACGCGTGTGTGTCCGTCGCTCAGTCGTGTCTGTCTCTTTGCAACCCCATGGACCGTAGCTCCCCAGGCTCCTCAGTCCATGGGATTCTCCAGGCAAGAACACTGGAGTGGGTTGCCACGTCCTTCTGCAGGGGACATTCCAGACCCAGGGATCAAACCCGGGTCTCCTGCATTTCAAACAGATTCTTTACCGTCTGAGCTACCAGGGAACCATAAGAACCACCAAACAGGATAAGGGCTTCTATGAGAAACCGGTTTCCCACGAGCTTCAAAGAGGGCGCAGACACTTAGTGATCAAAGGCTGAAGGTCTTTAAGTCACTTTGCAAATCCAGATGCTCTCAGGTTGACGTTGGCTGGTGGAGCATCTCCTGGGCACCAGCGGCTGCGTCTGGGGACCCTAGAGCATCCTGGCCCATCCTGCCCTGGCGTGGTCCTGGAGCCGATGTATGAAGAGGTTGACTATGTCTCTCCCCTTTTCTTTCAGACTTCAGTGGCCTGTCCTTCCGAGCACCCTGCCTGTTCCTGAACTTCACACACAGGGACAAGCTATAACAAAAGACAGTGTCAAACAGGTCAATCTTTTTTTAAAAAATAATTAAATTTATTTATTTTAATTGGAGAATAATTGCTTTACAATATTGTGTTGGTTTCTGCCAAATGTCAACATATTTCTGCCAAATATCTGCCAATATCAACAAATGTCAAATATCTGCCATCAGTATACACGTGTCCCCTCCCTCTTGAGCCTCCCTCCCACCTCCCTCCCCTTCTCACCCCTCTAGGTTGTCACAGAGCCCGGTTTGAGCTCCCTGAACCATTGGCTATGTATATTACATATAGTAATGTACATGTTTCCATATTACTCTCTCCACAGAAATCCCACCCTGTGCTTCCTCCTCCCCCTGCCTCTGGTACCTCAAATGGATCAATCTTCTTTAAAAAAATTGTTGAAGTATAGTTGATGCACAGTAATATTAATAAGTTACAGGTGTACAATATAGTGATTCATAATTTCTGAAGATTATGCTCTATTTACATAATTATAAAATACTGGCTATATTCCCCATGATGTACAGTATATCCTTGTAGCTTATTTCCTGCATAATAGCTTGTACCTCTTACTCCTCGACCCCCGTCTGCCCCTCCCCCATCTATCTCACTCACGAGCCAACCACTAGAGAGATAAAGTTCTCTTTATCTGTGAGTCTGCTTCATACTGACTCAGTATGAGCAACAATAGTTTGCTGTTTTATAGATTCCACATAAAAGTGATCATACAGCATTTGTCTTTCTCTGACTTCTTTCACTCACCAGAATGCCCTCCAAGTCCAACCAGGTGGCTGCAGCCGGCAGACATGCTGTTCTTTTTCGTGGCTGAGTAGCGCTCCACTGTATAGCTCCAGCACGTCTTCATTCTCCACAGAACTGGTCCATCTTTGTTTCACTTTCTCAGGTGACTGCAGGTGGGCTTGCATCAGCAGGACCTGAGTCAAGATGCCAAACAGCCACTGAAGCCTCCCAAGCTGCACCCCATCCATGGGGCACCCCCCTTCCAGCACCCTGTGGGCTCCTGCCCTGCCCGCTTCCCTGACACGTGCATAGGAGCTGCCTCCTCCTGACACATGAGCTCCTCACTGTGAGCAGAAAAAGCCCGACTGTCCACTGTGGCTGCCCCCTGTCCAGGCTACAGGCTCGTCTCTCTCCACTTCTGCTCTCTGCCCCTCTGGGTCCCCAGCACGGGACTTGTTTTCGGGGACATCTCTCTGTCCTTCGATGCCTCCTGGGTCTCCTGTTGTGAGCTCCCACTGCCTCTGGGGGTCCTCCTAGCTCCGTGTCAGCACCTGAGCCCATGGCTTGAGGGTATAGTTTAGACACCCTAAGGTGACCTTCACACATCCTTTCAGATACTCTGCTAGTGGATACTCAGTAGTCACCGTGTATCCAGCCTCCACTGGAGCAAAGCCTTAAGTGAATGATTTCATGTAACATTGAAAACCCTCTGAAGTTACATGGGAGGATTCACTAGGAATAAATATCAGGAACTCTAACCAATAAAACTGACCACATCCCCCATCAAGTTAGCTGAACTACAAACAGAAAGCACACATTAATATGTTTATCAGCCAAAATGCTTGGTAGCCAGTCAGTTAGCCTAGGCTTAATGGGCTTGATTTACTAAAGCTGTTGAAAGAGACATAAAAAAGTATTAGAACCTATACTAATCCAAACCAACATTTCAGTTGAGTCCAGCCCCCGTATTAATTTTAAAAAGCAGAGACAGAATGCTTGTACTCTATCACTCTCATTACTGGGTTACTATATATTTATAGAAAATGCTTGCAATTGAGAAGTAACACTTTGCCTTATTTTTCAAGTGGAATTAAAAACCCTAAGCATGGTTTCTAAATTATGTAAGATCATCTTATCATTGGCACATAGTGAGTGTTCAATTAGTGTTAGGTATCTTTATGATTTGCAGGCTCACCAGGATGGAGCTTCTAAGGCCTTTCTGTGGATCCCAGTCATTCATGAGTCTTTGGGACCTAAAATGGTGCTGGGGACATCATTTATGCTCAGGAAGCACTGTATCCAGCACGCTGTCATATACAGTTTAATGTTTCCTGGCATAATGATAAAATACCTGAGCTGTGACCCCCAAGTATTGAAACAGCAATGTACCTACCTGGCTCTGGGACCTGACATGAGTCTGCCAAGTCTCTTTCACCTTCATTTCTTCAGTTATAAATAAAGCTAAAGATAATACTGAGCTCCTAGAGTTATCATGAGGAGCCGTGGGGAAATGCTCAGAAAGGACTTCAAAAAGCCCTTTGGGATGGAGCAAGCGGCCAGCGATTACTAACTGCAGCCATTATATCATCTCTATGTGCAGAAACACCTTCGTGTGGCTCAGTGGTAAAGAACTCTCCTGCTAATGCAGGAGATGCAAGACATGCAGTTTCCATTCCTGGGTCGGGAAGATCCCCTGGAGTAAGAAATGGCAACCACTCCAGTATTCCTGCCTGGAGAATCCCATGGACAGAGGAGCCTGGCCGGCTGCAGTCGTTGGGTTGCAAAGAGTCGGACACGACTTAACGATAGACGTTAATAGTGCAGAAAACAAATGTGTCTAGGATACAAGTGTCTTCTAACACATTTAGGTCTACCTTCTCCCTGCCTGGATGAGCTGTCCCAAATGAAAAACTCAAGTCTCAGAGAGTTTCCCACGTCCAATGTGTAAAGCTCTGTAGGTCACAACACCAGAGTTCCATACAAGGCGTGTCTGATTCCTACTGAGCAGACAGCTTTGGCCACATTCTACTTGATCTTGTGTAGACTGGCTTAAGATACATACAATTCACTCCCACAATTGCTTTATGATTTAAGTGGAGGTTGGTAGGAATTAATCTGAAAATACGTAATGTGAATATACTCACACCCATCTTATTTCAGGCTTCCCAGGTGGCTCAGTGATAAAGAATCCTCCTGCCAACGTGGGAGATGCAGGAGACACAGGTTCAATCCCTGAGTCTGGAAGATACCCTGGAGAAGGAAATGGCAACCCACCCCAGTATTCTTGCCTGGGAAATCCCATGGACAGAGGAGCTTGGCAGGCTCAGTCCAGGGGGGTCAAAAAGAGTTGGACGAGACTGAACACATACGCGTCTTATTTTGTCAAGAAGGCAGCCCTCTGCACCTCGTCAGCTTTCAGAACAAGCAGCCAACTTGCTGGCCTGAGGCTCTGTTAGGGCCGGACGCTTCAGGGTCAAGGTCTAGTTGGAACTGCACTTGGGAGACCGCAGAGCAAGCAGACAAAAGCAAGCCAGAACCTCAGTGCTGAGTGGCTAGTGTGAGGAGTGACCACTTTCAGGAGAAGGGTGGCCTGGAAAATTCAGAATGAGAGAGGGAGAGAAACAGAGAGAGACTGAGAGCTTTGAGAGAAAGAGCTAAGGCTCTACTGATGGTTCAGTTGCTCAGCCGTGTCCGACTCTTGTGACCCCATGGACCATAGCCTGCCAGGCTCCTCTGTCCATGGGATTTCCCAGGAAGACTACTGGAGTGGGTTGCCATTTCCTTCTCCAGGGGATCTTCCTGACCCAGGGGTCAAACTCGTGTCTCCTGCATTGCAGGCGGGTTCTTTACCCCTCATATCATGAGGGGAGAGCAGCGTGGAAACCTGGGCTCTTCCTGCGGGGTGGTTCCGCCCAGGCTCAGAGGAGGCAATAATCCTGCCCTTGAAGGCTATGACTGCTCCTCTGGTCCTGTTTTAGATCAGATCTTCTCTTTATTACAGCACTTACCTGACTGTATTCTCCGGAGATGAGAGAAAACCTCTAGCTTTCCCTGTCCCATCCACCCCCGTGCAGTTTGGGAGCCAGCAGACCGAAGCCCTGTCTTTTGATCTGACTAGCAATTTAAGAGTTGACCGATTTTCATATTCTTAGGAATGCTTGTCTCCATCTCGGTGTTTATCCTTGGGGACATCTTATCTCTTTCAGAGCAGGGACACAGGAGTATTCTAGGAGTATCCATTCTCCTAGGGAAAAGATGGTCACCCTAACATTTGGAAAGACCATCTCTCTTAACTACTAACATGAGCTGTTTTGTTTTGGGTTTTTTTTTTTTTTTTTTTCCTTCAGTATGGCAGGTCATACTTGGGGTAGAGCTGGAGGAGGTGGAGAAACAAGCAGGTCAGTGTCACTGAGTCTGAATTCCAAACACGTCATTGAATCACACAGTTCACTTAACTCTTCTCGTACGTCTGGGGTTGTGCACACACAGACATAAAAAAATTTGCTGTGTTGGGATGAAAAACCCATATCATGAGTCACAACAAGATATTGTTATGAGAAATGCCTGGTTAATGCTTAATTTGTACAGAGCAGAAAGAAAGAAGGTTTTCTTATTAACCAGGCTTAAGCAAATTCAAATATTCTTTGAAGTATTAATAATTACTGATATTAAAGGGCATGAGTTTGTTAACAGCTACGCTACATACTTTTTCTGATCTTTTAAATGCAGTGTGAAGCAGCATTCAGACTTTAGCTCTGAATTTTGAATCAAAACTTCGGTTTCCTAGAGAATTCATCGGACGTGTTTGTTGCCACTATTTGCAACCCCACCTTAGCATATTAGAGCTCAGGTATGCTAATTCCCAAATGGGACTTACATTTTGCACTATTAAAGAATGGGTGTGAAACCTTTTTATTTAAAGCAGTTAAATTGGGAGCATATATGGTCTTCCTGGGAGCATTTATTGTCTTGTCAATAACATTTTAAATGCCAGTTGTTTGTATTCCTTTACGCAGTTCTAAACCTTCTAGGTAGATGTTTCATGAACTACTTAAATTCACAAAGTTATTTCTACAAAGTTATTTCCTGGAGGCTTTTTCTGAGCTGAATGGCTGTGTTGAATCCTGCTAGAGTCTCCCAGCTTTTCTGTCTCACATATCCCCTCATCAAACTTCCACCCACATGTCCCAGCACGAAGACTCATGGTGAGTAGCAGTCATCGTCTATTATTTGCCAGACACTCTGCTAAGCATTCGTACTTGTTACTTCTCAAGCATGTGTGAGTGCTCAATCTTGTCCGACTCTTTGCAACCCCATAGACGGTAGCCCCAGAGAAGGCAATGGCAACTCTCTCCCATACTCTTGCCTGGAAAATCCCATGGGCAGAGGAGCCTGGTAGGCTGCAGTCCATGGGGTCGCTAGGAGTTGGACACCACTGAGTGACTTCACTTTCACTTTCATGCTTTGGAGAAGGAAATGGCAACCCATTCCAGTGTTCTTGCCTGGAGAATCCCAGGGACGGGGGAGCCTGGTGGGCGGCCGTCTCTGGGGTCACACAGAGTCAGACACGCCTGAAGCGACTTAGCAGCAGCAGCAGCAGACTGTAGCCCGCCAGACTCCTCTGTCCATTGATTTTTTTCAGGTAAGAATACTGGAGGGCATCACCATTTCCTCCAACAGGGGATCTTCCTGACCAGGGGATCGAACCCTCGTCTCTTGCATCTCCTGCGTTGCCAGGCGGATTCTTTACCACTAGTGCCAGCTGAGAAGCCCAGTTACTTCTCAGACAGCCCCATAAAGAAAGGAGGATTTTCATCTTCATTATAAATGTTTGAAGATTGAGACAGAGGTACGTTAAACAGCCAGTAAGTGACAGATATTGGACTTTTAGCCCAGAGACCTCATCTCTGTGCTTTTACTAAGCACTTTGCTTGGGCACTAGAAATGCAAAAAGCAAAGAAATGTTCTGCCATGTAGAAAATCTAGAGGTGGACACAGCGACAACAACAAAAAAGAATTACAATATGATTCATTTCAAACACTATGATTTAGTCAGTGTTAGGCACTGAAGACCTCATTTACACTGTCTGCCTATCATACGCAATCCACCATCCCGGACGCTTAGACCAGATACTGGTCTAATGGGCTTCCCAGGTGGCTCAAGTAGTAAAGAATCCGCCTGCCAGTGCAGGAGATGCAGGTGACATGGGTTTGACCCCTGGGTTGTGAAGATCCCCTGGAGGAGGAAATGACAACCCACTCCAGTATTCTTGCCTGGAGGAGTCCATGGACAGAGGAGCCTGGCAGCTACAGTCTGTGGGGTTCACAAAGAGTCAGACACTACTGAGCATGCACACCTACTGGTCTAATGGTCAAACTGAATTTCTAAGGAATCCATGATGATCCATTTAGCGTGGCAGAGGACTGGTGAGCCTGAGGAGTGGTGTGGTGGGGCTGACCAGGGACGAATCAGAAAGGACTCTCCCCTGGTGGAAGGATGCAGGCCCAGGACTTTTTCCAGGTGGGCGACCAGCCAGCCTGTGTTTCCCAGGCTTCTTGAGTGAAGTGAACTCCTTGGAATGATTTCTAGCTGAGGGAATGTGCGCTGGTGTGATGTTCTGTCCTCCGTCATCTGCCCAATGAAAGTCATGGCATCCCACCTGGACTCCCACGGGTAGGACACAGCAGAACCACCATATGCAGAAAGCCTGGCTTTCTGAACAAGAGCAGGAAGGACAGATTGAGTGCTGCCCTGAGCCCCTGGAGAGGGTGATGTTTACAGCAGCCAGCCCATCTTGAACATGCTGGAGGGTGGTTGGGTTTTAGACAGAGAGACTGTGTTTCCAAGATGACTCTGGGGTGTCTGCCATTGGCGTGGACTGATACTTGTGGCAAAATTATGGGATAAAAGCAGGAAAGTCCTGGTGTTCTTCCAATTTAAGTACAAAATGGTAGTTTATGCCATCTGGGGACTCCTTGCCAAGTCTTGGAACAATTTCTTACTGGACCAATAAAAATCTGTATGCATAGACCAAACAGGATCTCTAGTGTGTTTTTCAGAGAAGGCAATGGCACCCCACTCCAGTACTCTTGCCTGGAAAATCCCATTGATGGAGGAGCCTGGAAGGCTGCAGTCCATGGGGTCGCTGAGGGTCAGACACGACTGAGCGACTTCACTTTCACTTTTCACTTTCATGCATTGGAGAAGGAAATGGCGACCCACTCCAGTGTTCTCACCTGGGGAATCTCAGGGATGGGGGAGCCTTGTGGGCTGCTGTCTATGGGGTCACCCAGAGTCGGACATGACTGAAGCGACTTAGCAGCAGCAGCAGCAGTGTGTTTTTAGAACGGCAGCTCTCAAGTTGCATGTGTAGAATAATCACCTGGGGAAAATTCAATTTGTAATTCTCAAGGTTTGAGGCCAGGCTTCCCAGGTGGCTCAGTGGTAAAAAATCTGCCTGCCAATACAGAGGATACAAGAGATGAGGGTTCGAGCCCTGGGCCAGGAAGATCCCTTGGAGAAGCAGTGGTAACCCACTCTAGTATTCTTGCCTGGGAAATCTTACAGACAGAGGAGCTTGGCAGGCTACAGTCCATGGGGTCACAAAGAGTCAGACACAACTTGATGAGTAAGGATGCATGCATTTTTTTTTTTTTTTTTACTTCTAACCATCATCCAAGTGATTCTGACACAGCCAAGGTTAAGGGTGAATAAATTCCCTTTTGAGAAAATCTACCCAAATTCTAATCTACTGATGTAGCCCAGATGTTATAAGACTAAATATAGGAATACAAAATAACACCATTTGACATGCACTGGAAAGGGCTCTGTAGGCAGGACCTATAGAGATGACACGGGAAGTATAGCACTGAGAAAATCTGACCTCAGCAGGAATGCTGAAAATTAATATCTAACCCCCCTTCATTAACTCAGCAGGAGTTCCTTCTTACACCTCAGGGTGTTATAACAGCCCAAACAACCAAATAAAAAATAAACTCAAACTCATCTGCTTCTCCAGGCCCTTTTTGTCATTCAGTTGCTAAGTCTTGTCTGACTGTTTGTGACCCCCATGGTCTGCACCATGCCAGGCTTCCATCCTCCACTGTCTCTTCATGTCCACTGAGTCAGTGATGCTACCTAACCAGCTCATCCTCCTAATATCCTTATTTTATACTGGATGCATCAATACGGCATAAATAATTTAAATGATACTGTGTAGAAAACACACCTTAGAATTTATTTCTGAAAACTAGAGAGGGAAGTTATTTTTCATTCACAAGAGTTACCAGTGGATGGTTGACACTGCAAACTGATCACCAGAAAATGTAAAATGTAAACTAATGTATTTGCTCTTGGTTGTTCATGGACTTACTCAAATAAAGTCGATGGGGTTTCTTCCTGCAAGCTCACGGTCCTGGATTTCTGTGTGCCTGCCCCTCTAAGGTGGCAGGATGGAGCAGGCTCCATTACACGCCATCCCGGCTTAATCCCTTGCTGTTACCAGAAGTGGAAAATGCAATTAAACGCACTTCGGAAACCTCCCCCCAGAGTGCTGTTTACAATATTGCCTGCATTAAACAGGCCAAGCACAGCGACGTGGCCACTCTCCCTGCATCTGGAGGCTTTACTCAGCCTTGGGAAGCCCGCTTGCAAATTAAAGCGTTCCATCAGCAGCTCTGAGAATCAGTCCACTTTGTTATAAAAGAATATTGGTGAACTTAACACTCATGCGGGTTTTATTTGGAGTAGGGTTTCAGAGTGGGAGGGCTAGTGCGACTGTCCTTGGGAACCATTTTGCTCCCCGAAAGTCAGAGGAATTTCAATATCAACAGACCTTAAAATTACCTTCACCTAGGATTCTAAGCCAAGCAGCACTCTGTCTCCCTCCCCTTAAATGTTAATCCATTATTTAGATGAGCAGGGGCGGCCTGTGTCTTTCTGAGGTGTGCTATTAATACTTTCTCACTGGACCCTATTTCCATCTGCTTCTCTCACTGGGAAGGGTGCAAAGTGACAGGTGACCAGGAGCCAGAACAAGATGCAGCTTGCTCTTGGATCCACCTTGGACTCGAGGGGCAGCTGTGGTCAGGACATGCAGCCTTCTGGTGACGCCTCTGCCTGCTGAACTAGATGCCGAAAGACTCAAGAGGTCCCCACACCCTGCAGAGAGAACCTTCACTCAGTCTCTCACTTGAGGTGAACTTGACGTGGCGAAACACTCAGCATCTCTACCACAGGTTTCCTCAAATGGTGGTCAATCCCCATACCACCTCTTCCTCTTGAATCTGCCTCTTCCTCTCGAGAAGATACTCTTTTCTCTTTCCCCCATCAGTCACCGTCTTCCCAGGCATCTGCTGTGGATGGGAGACGACTGTCTGGCAGTCCCTGGCCTTGCAGATCTTTCAGGGTCTTCCCCCCAGCCCTCTGCTCTCTTCCTTCATTTCATTTTCACAATGCGTAGGGTCTGCCCCTTAACACGGAAAAGCCACGAGCTGCATCTCTGCCACTCGCCATCCCCGCCTCATGTGAGCCACTGAGAGCACTGACGTTTCCTCCCTCATCTGTCTTGGTTGCCCCATCTCCCCACTTCCCTGTCTGCCTCCCATGCCCTCCATGTCGTTCCTCTTCTCCGCTGCTTTAAATAAACACAAGGTAACTTATAAGTCTCTTCGGCTGCAGTGATACATGTGTTGAGAGGTTGGTGTGATGAGCTAAGCCTGGTGGTGAGCCATCAGGATCAAAAGAGGCATTGGCCCCTGTCCTCCCCAGACCCTTCATCAACAGACATCCCAGCTTCAACAGAAAGGTTCAGCCTCACCACGAAGTCACCCCAAACTGACTGAGGCAACCCATGCACCCGTCTCCCACACCAGCAGCCCATGCATCTTGCTGTTGCACGAGGTTCAGAAACCCACGTGCTCACAAAATCACGGAGCTCTACCCACCCCAGCACACTAACTGGACTTCTGGCTCCATCTTCAGTTCTGCTTTCTTTTTCTTTGTTGGGATTAGCATCTTTTTATGATTCCAAGACCCCAGACCTAGTGCCCCATTGTCATACCTGTGTCTTATGCACCCCCTCTTCTGTCTGTGACCCCACCCTGCATCCAGAAGTGAAAGGCCGGATGACCTGCTGGGCCCCAACTGCCCATAGCCTCCTGTGAGCATAGAGTCTGCCGGGGCCCTCTCAGTAAGCTGGGAATTCTGTGCTCAGAGACCGACCGGAAGGAAATGGAGTGGACAGACATAGAAAGAGGATTCTACCCCATAATTAAGTCAGTGCGAACATAAGACAATGGTGAACTCTTTTTCCTAATTGTTAAGCATTTACCAGTCCATCCTAAAGGAGATCAATCCTGAGTGTTCATTGGAAGGACTGATATTGAAGCTGACACTCCAAAACTTTAGCCACCTGATGCAAAGAACTGACTCATTGGAAGAGACCCCGATGCTGGGAAAGACTGAAGGTGGGAGGAGAAGGGGATGACAGAGGATGAGATGGTTGGATGGTATCACCAACTCAATGGACATGAGTTTGAGTAAGCTCTGGGAGTTGGTGATGGACGGGGAGGCCTGGTGTGCTGCAGTCCGTGGGGTCTCAAAGAGTCAGACATGACTGAGCAACTGAACTAAACTGAACTAAATAACATTTTCGAGACTCAGAAAATTAAAGGTTAAAAATATTTCAATTGTACTAGGATCATTTCCTTCCGGGCTTCCCAGGTGAATGCTAGTGGGAAAGAACCCACCTGCCAATGCAGGAGACACAGGTTCGATCCCTGGGTTGGGAGAATCCCCTGGAGAAGGACATGGCAACTGACTCCAGCATTCTTGCCTGGGACATCCCATGGACAGAGGAGCCTGTCAGGCTGCAGCCCAAGGGGGTCACAGAGTTGGATATGACCTATATACATTTGATGATGTATTAAAATTAATAAATTTAGTAGACTCTTTCATATGAAGGCCTTGGTAGACTTAACTTATTCAAATTAACTTAATTTGAATAGCACTTTACAGTGCTTTTAAAAATACTTGATTAAATATCAATTTCAAACTTTTAAGATGAAGTTTATAATACCTATATTTCCAATGAGGAGATTGATTCTACAAAGGTTAATTATCACACAAGGACTCAGCTTTTTCCTATCCATTCTCATGTCTGATGCTTCTCTTTGCATAGGAGCAATATCCGCTTCTCTAGAAAGCCCTATAAAGCCTGAAAACCACGGTGGAAACTCTGGTTTGCTTCCCCATCCTCATTCAAGGCAGATCCAAGAGTGGGAGGCTGGGTGGTTGAAATTTATGAATAAACTAAGGAGGTCAGTGGTCATGGCTGAGATCCAACATGAGTGACTAGCAGTCCAAAGAACACTTTCCTAAGTTATGACGCAAAAGAGATGTCAGTCTGGGTTTCCGCCATTTGAGAAGGCTGATTCAGCAGACGGGCCCCAGAGGGGGAATCTTGAGCACAAGGTGTCTAGTAGACTTGGGACTTTTGCAACGTGGAAGTGGAGAGAGCTGGTGAGGATGACACCTCAGAGAAAGGTGAGTGTAAACAGAAGGAGTATTCATTAGAGGTAGGGTCTTCATTTGGGAGAGGGAGACACTTATTGCGTGGTTTCATCCATTGACCAGGCATTTGTCATCTCCTCTGCAACAGATAGGAGAAGGCAATGGCAACCCACTCTAGTACTCTTGCCTGGAAAATCCCATGGCCAGGGGAGTCTGGAGGACTACAGTCCATGGGGTCACTAAGAGTCAGACACGACTGAGCGACTTCATTTTCACTTTTCACTTTCATGCATTGGAGAAGTAAATGGCAACCCACTGCAGTGTTCTTGCCTTGAGAATCCCAGGGACGAGGGAGCCTGATCGGCTGCCGTCTCTGGGGTCGCACAGAGTCGGACACGGCTGAAGCGACTTAGCAGCAGCAGCAGTAGCAGCAGCTGCAACAGATGAAGGGCTTGGCGTGGGGAAGGCGATCGTGAACACAATCCCTCTTCTTCAGGATTTTTGCTCCAGACGCAGTGAGCAGTGAGGGGCTGGGGAGATAGGCCACAGTCCAGTCCCCAAGAAGGTCTTGGCCAGCTCAACCCAAGTCAGCCGGAGGCCAGGGCAGGAGTCCATCTGCAGAGGAGAATGCAAGCCAGGAAACTGCGACAGACACTCGGCCCCAGACTAAAAAACGCGGCGAGGTGGAGCGGCAAGTTTATAGCGGATGAACAAGGAGGGCACGGGGCTCAGCTCGAGCTCCACACCGGGGGTCAGGGGCGGAGACTAACTCCGGGCCCCTCCCATCAGGACCGGACTTCCGGGCTGAGCAGCCTCTGCTTCCGGGCGGGACTCAGCCAAGACCGACTGAGATGTCGCCTTCCAGTGTTGCCTCCACAACAGTGAGTTTTGGTGTGTATTTTCAAAACATCAGCTCTGCTTATGAAACTTTCACATTTTTCCGCTCTGAAATGATCAGGAATGCTTCAAAAGAAGTCAAACCGAGAACAATGGTTTTGTTGTCGTTAGTGTATTCACGTCACTCAGTAAACATCCAGGGTATTACTTCCTCAGATGTAGAAGAAAGATTAAAATCTGTCTGAAGTTGGTGAAGCTAAATTTTAGAATTTATTCACGTCCACATGGTACTCAAATATGTAGTTGAGTGGATCCAATATCCTGGAGATTTAAAGTGAAATTGTTAGAGCTATTTCCTGATAGGTGGCAAAAGGTTCACAAATTAACATTTTTAGTTTGACCATCAGAATAATACCATTTTCCAAGAGCTTCTCAGGTTTTTCTAATTTTATGGGTTTTGTACCATCAGTGGCAAAGAATGTCATATTTTAGAGAGAATCCATAAAGAGCATTTCCTCCAGGGGTGGCTGGCAAGAATTAGGGCATTTTACTTGTTGAGAATGGTGGTGTTTAGTTGCTGTGTCCTACTCTTTGTGCCCCATGAACTGCAGCACGCCAGGCTCCTTCTGCCTGCCCCTATCGCCCAGAGTTTGCTCAAATTCCTGTCCATTGAGTCATGACATTCCAGTCAGGATGTTCAGATCAGATCAGTTGCTCAGTCGTGCCCGACTCTTTACGACCCCATGAATCGCAGCACACCAGGCCTCCGTGTCCATCACCAGCTCCCGGAGTTCACTGAGACTCACATCCATCGAGTCAGTGATGCCATCCAGCCATCTCATCCTCTGTCGTCCCCTTCTCCTCTTGCCCCCAATCCCTCCCAGCATCAGGGTCTTTTCCAATGAGTCACCTCTTTGCATGAGGTGGCCAAAGTACTGGAGTTTCAGCTTTAGTATCATTCCTTCCAAAGAAATCCCAGGGCTGATCTCCTTCAGAATGGACTGGTTGGATCTCCTTGCAGTCCAAGGGACTCTCAAGAGTCTTCTCCAACACCACAGTTCAAAAGCACCAATTCTTTGGCGCTCAGCCTTCTTCACAGTCCAACTGTCACATCCATACATGACCACAGGAAAAACCATAGCCTTGACCAGACGAACCTTTGTTGGCAAAGTAATGTCTCTGCTTGTGAATATGCTATCTAGGTTGGTCATAACTTTCCTTCCAAGGAGTAAGCATCTTTTAATTTCATGGCCGCAGTCACCATCTGTAGTGATTTTGGAGCCCAGAAAAATAAAGTCTGACACTGTTTCCACTGTTTCCCCATCTATTTGCCATGAAGTGGTGGGACCGGATGCCATGATCTTGGTTTTCTGAATGTTGAGCTTTAAGCCAACTTTTTCACTCTCCACTTTCACTTTCATCAAGAAGCTTTTGAGTTCCTCTTCACTTTCTGCCATAAGGGTGGTGTCATCTGCATATCTGAGGTTATTGATATTTCTCCTGGCAATCTTGATTCCAGCTTGTGTTTCTTCCAGTCCAGCATTTCTCATGATGTACTCTGCATATAAGTTAAATAAGCAGGGTGACAATATACAGCCTTGACGTACTCCTTTTCCTATTTGTAACCAGTCTGTTGTTCCATGTCCAGTTCTAACTGTTGCTTCCTGACCTGCATACAAATTTCTCAAGAGGCAGATCAGGTGTTCTGGTATTTCCATCTCTTTCAGAATTTTCCACAGTTTCTTGTGATCCACACAGTCAAAGGCTTTGGTATAGTCAATAAAGCAGAAATAGATATTTTTCTGGAACTCTCTTTCTTTTTCCATGATCCAGCAGATGTTGGCAATTTGATCTCTGGTTCCTCTGCCTTTTCTAAAACCAGCTTGAACATCAGGAAGTTCACAGTTCACATATTGCTGAAGCCTGGCTTGGAGAATTTTGAGCATTACTTTACTAGCATGTGAGACGAGTGCAGTTGTTAGCAGTCGTTAAATATTAGTTCATTTTTATTTTATGTAAATATGGGATTAATCAACATTTTTACCTTTTGGGTATATCCTGGGCCTTGTGTCCTGCGAAGAAAAGACCACCAGGATGGCCACAGGATACCTGAAAGTCTGATCTGGAAGGTCTGATGAACAAAGTGCCTATTCTGCCATCATTACTGAAAACTTTGCAATACTTAGATGGATGTTGTTGTTCAGTTGCTAGCCATCCCATGGACTGTAGCCATCCCATGGACTGTAGCTCCACCAGGCTTCTCCATCCATGGAATTTTCCAGGCAAGAATCCTGGAGTGGGTTGCCATTGCCTTCTCCAGGGAATCTTCCTGACCTGAGGATCACACCTGCATCTCCTGCATTGGCACACCAGTTCTTTACTGCTGGCCCCCCCCTGGTAAGCCTGTACTTGGATAAAGGGAGTTTTTGAAGTACGTGTGGAATCAGTGGTGCAGCAGGACTGGGGGTTGATTCATTCAACATGTTTTTATTGGGCACCTGCCATGTGCCATGGCCAGTGTAGGCTGGAAATACAGGAAACCTAATTCACAGGTTCCCCCTCAAGGAACTCCCTTCTTGTGCAGAAGACAGAAAACAAGCAAGAAAGAGCACTGTCCAGGACTCACAGATTTAGCTGTATTAGGTGACCAGGAGTGGTCAAACAACTGGCACATTTAAGGGTATTAAAGCCCAGGAACAATCTCAGAAATGAATATGGATACTCCTAGAAGGCAATGGCACCCCACTCCAGTACTTTTGCCTGGAAAATCCCATGGACGGAGGAGCCTGGAAGGCTGCAGTCCATGGGGTCGCTGAGAGTCAGACACGACTGAGCGACTTCACTTTCACTTTTCACTTTCATGCATTGGAGAAGGAAATGGCAACCCACTCCAGTGTTCTTGCCTGGAGAATCCCAGGGACAGGGAAGCCTGGTGGGCTGCTGTCTATGGGGTCACACAGAGTCAGACACAACTGAAGTGACTTAGCAGTAGCAGTAGCAGCTTCTCCCCTTCAAACAGTTTTCCAGTCATTGCATTACATTCATTCATTCATTCACCAAACTACCTCTTAAGTGCCCGGTGCTTGACTACCAGATACAAAGATTAACTTGACAGATGTCTGCCTTTGAGGAATGAGGCATGCAAGCATACATTACTGAGTGTAGTAAGATAATATATTTATATATAATATAAATGTATATAGTGTATATACTTATGTATAAGTATATAAATATATAATATATATTATGCATATATATTATATAAATTTATATATAATCTTACCACACTCAGTAATATTTGTTTACTTGTTATATATAAATGGGCTTCCCAGTTGACTCAGCAGTAAAGAATCTGCCTGCCTATGGAGCAGATGTAAGAGACTGGTTTGATCCCTGGGTCAGGAAGATCCCCTAGAGGAGGAAATGGCAGCCCACTCCAGTATTCTCGCCTGGGAAATCCCATGGACAGCAGAGCCTGACAGGCTACAGTCCCTGGGGTCGCAGTAAGTCAGACACAACTGCACACACACCCCTTTCATATATAAATGACGATATCTCAGGATATTTATATGTCATAAATATACATATAAATAGCATATATATTTATATAAAATAAGTTTATCACAGGAGATCACAAGACCGAGTGCTCAGTTTTGCTTACAGGACCTGGGGAAGGCTTCCAAGAAGAACAAATGCTTCACCTGAGTTGACCAGAAGCTTATTAAGCTCAAGGAAGCTCTACTAGGCACAGGAGCAGGTGGGATACAGGCAAAAACATGCTGGAAATAGCACGGGATGTGGTTGAGCAAAGGGATATGGGAAATAGCGTGGAGATGGTCCCATGAAGAAGGGAAAGAGAGATGGATCGTGTGACACTCAAAGATCGTCAGTAAAAGACTTTGAGCCTTCTGGTATTTGAATAGCATGTTTTGGACGATGGACTCACCCAGTCATCTGGACAGCAGTACTGGAAATCCTGTCTCTGTGCACACTCACATTTATCCTCCTCTAATTTCTAGTGGGGAGGCAATCACCATGTACATAACCTTAGGAGATAATTATTTATTACTGTACTATAATCCACATACAGTGGTTATTAGCAATCACTCTTCTAAGCCATAAAAGATCATTAATAAGGTGAAAGATCTAGATCTATAGTGAGGGGAATTTGCTTGGGGTTTTATTTCAATGCTGAAGAAGACAATATAAATCATGTTTTAGTGGTGATGAAATGCACGGCAACAAATCTAAGCATCATTTATCACAAGGAGGATTTTGTCAAACATCATATTTCATTCAGCTGACACAAAACTATCAAACATCTCAGACCCAGTGTTAGCCTGGCTGCATAAATTTGGTGTCACTTTTATTGCCATTTTGTTAATGAAATATAAAAATTAAATGTATTACAATGAAACGATGAAATAAGTAGGATTCCACATGCCTTTGGCCTCAACGAAAACAAGGTGGAATGAATGATAATCAGCCGCTGAGCCAAATGGAAAAAAAAAAAAAAAGAAGCAAAAGCCTATAAAGTAATTTAAGGGATGTTCGCTACCCTTCTTCACTTCAAATTTAGTTTTCCTAGGAATCTGTGTCAAGATACGTCATAGATCATTCTCTTTGAGCCAGGATTGATTGATTGATTTTTTTTTATGTTATTAGGTAGAGTCAACTAATACCTTGATTGATTTCACAACAACTCACAGAAGAAGAGAAAAATGGATCAACAGAGTCCTGCCCAACGAAGAGTATGAAGTTACAAACCGAATCACACTCTGAAATGGCAAGGTCGCCAACCACTTCCTCTCAGCAGGCATTTATTTGTCTCCACCTCTGCACCAGAAGCCATGCTGATAAACTGCTTCATCATGGCCTCATTTACGTCTGTGCTCAGGATCTCAGTGTCATTTCTACTTTTTCCTGACGCATTCCATGCAGAATGACCAACATCAGGGAGGTGGGCCAGGGAGTAACAGATAAGACCTGGAGGAAGCCATGCCCAGCCAAACATCCATGCTCATGGGGGGCTAGATGTGTGTACAGCAGAGAGCCAGGGTGCAGGGCAGGCGGTCCCCACACATCTGAACCATGTGCTCCAGAAGCTGCTCCCATGCCATCATGCAGATCTGCGTGAAGAGATATCATGTCAAGGTCCAGGGCTGTAGCCAAAAACCCATGACACACAGTTGGGTCGTTGACAGAATCTTATTGGTAAAGAATCTGCCTGCAATGCAGGACACCCTGGTTCGATCCCTGGGTTGGGAAGATCCCCTGGAGAAGGGAAAGGCTCCCCACTCCAGTATTCTGGCCTGGAGAATATCATGGACTGTATAGTCCATGGGGTCGCAAAGAGTCAGACACGACTGAGCAACTTTCACTTTTCAGGATTTTAAACAAGCGTACAGTCGGATCTTCCTAATGGCTAGCACCATAGATAAGATTAAACATGCCATTTTCTGTAAATTGGATTTGGATGTAAAGAAAGCAGAAATATATGTAAACAGAAGGTCAGTGCATTTGATACAGGCCAAGGCTTGACTTTTCTCAAGCTGTGTCTCTTCTCAGTGGGTGAATCAGTTCCAAGCTTATCTAACTGTTGCAGAAGCAATAAGATCAGCTCATTGGAGTCTGGCCTAGGATTCTTCTTTATAAAGGTGGAGAAAATTATGCCTACTAAGAATTCCATTTCAGTTCAATTTGCTTTCAGCGCTATAGAACATCTCAAGTGGGGATAATATAAAGGGATCAGGGGAGCTTTAAGAATAAAAGAGAATTGGATGTGTTTAGGTGGGTGCCCTGAAGTTTATAGCACTAAGTTGAATGCTTTTGCCGTGTCAACTTTTTTTACAAACATCAAACAGACAGATAACACTTGCTTATTTTCTTGTATTTAAATCTGTGTAAGCACTTATTTCTGTCACAGTTTTTCCCACCAGAAAAAAATAAAGATATTTTATTTTTTCAAAAGTGTAAATGTAGAAGCCAGACTCAGAAATAGCTTTATTTTTTCTTCAAAGGCAGCATTCTACATCCAGACAGCAAGTACTACTGGGAGAAAGCTTAGTACCTAGCAACAGGCAGACTATCATACTCCCCAAACATGCAATAATTAGAAGGATCTGTTAATAATGAAACTCACAGTCTTCCTCTAATCATGATATAAATAAAAAGTATTTTACAAGTTGTAATTATTAATTAAATTGATGATAACTATCAAGGATCATTATTTATATAATCAAATCACTTTTCCAGCATGGATTTTGTTTGCTGAAGATTTTGTTTGTTTTTTTTTCTAAGTTTGAAACTGGACAGTGCTGAGTTGGGTAGCCAGCCTTCCTGTTCAAAACATTCCCAATATTTTTCTGTTTATTATGTAGGTTTCCACATTTTATAATCAATCTGCCTGGGACACTAGACTCTCCATAAATATTTGTAACTCATTTTTCTTCTATCATGCTAAGGGACTATGAAAAGGTTTTACGATTTATGTTAACTTGGCAAAGCACTAGTCAAATGCCTACCTGCGAGGGTGAGTGAAAAAGCTTTCCTCTTACCTCTTTTACTGCATGCTTGGAGCTGTAGAATTCTAAAATCTCACAGTACTTATCAAAATGTATTTTCTGAGCAGGATTTATTGTTAATGAATATTTTTGTCTTTGATCACCTTGCAATTTATTTTATTAATAACAAGGATATAGCCAAGAATAAAATGCATGCTGATTATTCAAAGGTGCTCTCAGGCAAGAATAAAACCCACGCAGCTTTTTTTTTTAAAGACCCACATGGTTACCTTTATCTGTATTTATATCTATAATCAATGTTGGCAGATTCCCTTCAGGAGCATGATATTCCTGTTGATTAATTACCTGATGTCTTTATTCTTAAAACCAGTCTTCCAGTTTTAGGAAGTGATTTTTTTTCTTCTTTCTAAGCTTGAAATAACCCTGGAGTAAATTATTTCCTCGATTTCGTTGTGCTTTGAACACATGCTAAACTCTGCTTTCACCAATAGCCTGGCTTCCTTTTTGAATGGGCAGGAGCTTTTGTTCCTGTTTACCGTGTATGCTCCAGGCACCAAGGGGTCCCGTGGATGAAGTGGGTTCTTCTGGGCTGACGTTTTCATTGTGATAACTTAGCCGTTCAAAGCTTTGCCCTTTAGATCGGCCCTTCAGACTGTTTAATGAAGCGCGGTGCTTTGTTCTCTCAGTGCCTTTTCCACTGTCTGAAACCACATTGTTGTACAATATATATTCTAGGAGATTCATCTGAAGTAAGTGCATCTGAAGAAACTTTCATAACGCTTAGGAGAGCACGATGATTGTCGAAGATGCAGGGGGAAATGTTTTGACCCTTCAAAAACAGAGGGCATGATTGGAAGTTACAAAGTAACATTCCCAATATCCAAAAGTACCGGATTTGAATAGTCCCATTAAAAAAAAAAAAAAAAAAGCCAGGATAGTTTTAACAGGAATGCTTCACTTTCACATTAAAAGAGTGAAGATGCAAAATGTGGTCAGATGATGGGTAAAGGATTCCCTTTAGACACATGTGCTGAAGTTGGAGTTGGGCTAGGTGGTTCTCTGGGTCCTTGAGAAACCCACTGGAAAGGGCCATGATCCCTGGAGAGGAAAAACTCTCAGTAAGTACAGAGTGTTATTATCTTGACACTTTGAGATGTTCTTAACTGCAGTCATTTAAAAGAGGGCTTCCATAACCAAAATATTACAAAATTAACCTTTCAGAGAATTGCAAGGCAGTTCTAAAGTATTTGGAATCAGGACAACTTAAAGAGATTTCAGGAGCTCTGTTGCTGTTCACCTGCTAAGTCACCCAATGGGCTGCAGCACACCAGGCCCGCCTGTCCTTTACTTTCTCCTAGAGCTTGCTCAAACTCATGTCCATTGAGTCAGTGATGCCATCCAACCATCTCATCCTCTCTTGCCCCCTTCTCCTCCTGCCCTCAATCTTTCCAAGCATCATGGTCTTTTCCACTGAGTTGGCTCTTCGTATCAGGTGGCCAAAGTATTGGAGTTTTAGCTTCAGCATCAGTCCTTCCAGTAAATATTCAGGGTTGATTTCAGAAGCTCTGCATTCAAACACGGAGATTCATGAAGATTATGTGCCCAATAAAGGAACAGAGTGTTGAATCGCCCTGTCTGTGAAGCACTCGCCAGGGAGCAGAGGATGGAGCCTGTGACTTGTCTTCTCGAGGATGATGAGGTTCTGCTCTTACTGACGTGTACACATCTTGGTGCACACACCAGGGGCCTGCACAGAGGACAGGAAGGATAAGCCCTTTCAGAGCAGATCCCACCCTGTTTAGAAACTGCAGAATGTTTTGTTTTAAAGAATTAATGTGCTGTGCTTAGTCTCTCAGTTGTGTCTGACTCTTTGTGACCCCATGGACTGTAGCCCACCATGCTCCTCTGTCCATGGGATTCTCCAGGGAAGAACACTGGAGTGGGTTGCTGTGCTCTCCTCTGGGGAATCTTCCCGACCCAGGGATTGAACCCAGGTTTCCCACATTGCAGATGGATTCTCTACTGTCTGAGCCACGAGGTAAGTTCTAGTGTTAATAGCTGGTAGTAATAAACATATTTGAACAAATGATACCCAGTTAATTTTATCACCTGATATGAGCAAGTTGACAGAGATGAGAACTTGATTGGGCTTAAGAAGACCTGGATGAGGTCTTCCCATACTAGCCATGTGCTCTGAGTCTAATTAGAGAACCTGACTTAGACCATTTGTCAGATGTCCTTTGGGAGATACTGGACGAGATGACCTGAGGCCACTGAGTCACTTCGGAGGATTCCATGTGTAAAAGTCAACATATCTAAGACTTAGCTCATCCTATCTATGATTTTGACATCCTTTTCAATCTATCAAATCCTGTGGATAAGATGCCCACAATGGCAAAGTGGAACTGATGGGAAGAGGAGAGATTCATATATTTTCGGAAAACAGTGACTGTGTTGGGGCTTCCCAGGTGGTTCTCTGGTAAAGAGTTCACCTGCAGTGCAGGAGACTCAGGTTCGATCTCTGGAATGGGAAGATCCCCCTGGAGGAGGAAATGGCAACCCACTTCAGCATTCTTGCCTGGAGAATCCCATGAACAGAGGAACCTGGGGAGCAATAGTCTGTGGGGTAGCAAAGAGTCAGACTTACACATTTGACTACGTTGGTATTTTCAAAGTTGCAACCTAAATATAAAGGCACTGGGTATAGAGACTAGAAAACAAACATGTAAAGAAATAATGTGATCAATACTCCTCTAGTGTTGTCCAGGAAAGAGGACTCTTCCCTGCAGAAGGCATGGCCTGTGGACCGGCATAAAATAAGAAACCCCACACGATCTCCATGCTCAGTCCAGTTGGAAAGGCAGGTAAACAAACTCACTGCGAAACAAAAGTTTCTTCCTGATATTCCTGTGTGTGTTTTCATGCCCATAAAACACAGCTTTCTCTTTGCTGAGCTGAAAGTCCATACTTGGACTAAAGCAGTGTCACAATTAACAGCTTTCTGTTTAAAAAATGTTTTCTATGCCTGTCGGTTCTTACTTCTAGGCCTGGGTCTGGAACCGTCCCTCCTTGGCTCCAAGGTCCTCCTCCCCAGTTCACCTAGCACATCCTTCAGGGTGGTTTACAGTCATGTTCCCAAAGCAACCAGCCATGCGTACTTCACCATCATCCTCAAAACTGGCTCCCTGAGGATCAAGGTCACCTGAGACTCTAGAATGCACTTTCTCTGCCCGACCCCAGACCTACTGAGTTAGCAGCTCTGGGAGCAGGACCCAGAGATGAGGGTTTCACAAACTCTCCAGGTAAAGGGGATCCTGCTAACTCAAAGAACCACAGTTTCACTGCCATTGCTGACTAAGTGGCTGTAAGCACCAGATGTGCAGAAACCACACCTCCAATCACACTCGTGTTCCCAGTGTCTGGCCAATACCAGTTCAGTTCAGTTCAGTTGCTCAGTTGTGTTCGACTCTTTGCGACCCTGTGGACTGCAGCATGCCAGGCCTCCCTGTCCATCACCAACTCCCGGAGTTTACTCAAACTCATGTCCATCGAGTTGGTGATGCCATCCAACCATCTCATCCTCTGTCATCCCCTTTTCCTTCCATCTTTCCCAGCATCAGGGTCTTTTCCAATTAGTTCTTCGCATCAGGTGGCCAAAGTATTGGAGTTTCAGCTTCAGCATCAGTCCTTCCAATGAATACTCAGGAATGATTTCCTTTAGAATGGACTGATTGGATGTCCTTGCAGTCCAAGGGATAGCAGATGGTCAATAAATATTTTTTGAGTGAACAAAAAACTGATTGAAATAGCTTCCTAAAAGACATTACTTCTTCCACTACATTTCTTTCAAACCACCCACTTAAAACACCCTCAAAATATCATATAAAGTTTAAATAAAGAATCCATCCTGTGACAGATGATAGATGAACCTTCTTTAAAGCCCTCATCATGTACTTTCCTAATGGTTCCCAGAGGCTTCTAGCGACTGATGTAGTGGTACCAATGGCTCCCTGCTGAGATGACTTTGCCCCTCAGGGGACATGTGGCATGTCTAGAACCAGTTTTGGTTTTGACAGTTTTGACGGGGGTGCTTCTTGCTTCTAGAGAGTAGAAGACAAGGATACAGCTAAACGTCCTGTGCTGCCCAGGATAGCTCTCCAAAGAATTGCCTGGACCCAAGGGTTGAGAGTGTCAAGGTTGAGAAACCCTAGTGTATGAGTGATTCCAAAATACAGTAACTAGTGGTAAGCATGGAGTATACATTTCTGAGAGGTGGAGGGTCAGCCATGGACCACTGTAGAGCATCTCTTCACACCGCACTCTTCAATCCAATAGTTCTCAAACATTTTCCTCCTGAGAACATTCTTTTTTGTTTTCCGCTTCACTCTCATATGCTTTGAAAGGCAATCTTCCAAAGATAGAAAAGTACAAAGCTAATGCAGAGAAGCGCTGAGCAATTACTCAGTGCCCTTGCGTTCAGCCTCATGCTAAAAGTCTTCACGACTCAGAAGGGAAAACAGCAAATGAAGAAGGAAGGGGGACTGGGACATCTGGGTCCCTTCATCCTGGTTCACGGCTGCTGCCATTGCGCAGTTATTTGGGGGTTGTTTTGATACACTGTTTCGCCTTCATTAGAACTCTCCCATGTGCCCCGAAGGGCTTCCAAGCTCCCAGTTAACTCAGTGGTAAAGAGCTGGTGCTCTGGGACAACCCTGAGGGATGGGATGGGGAGGGAGGTGGGAGGGGGGTTCAGGATGGGGGACACATGTATACCCATGGCTGATCACGTCAATGTATGGCAAAACCCACAATATTGTAAAGTAATTAGCCTCCAATTGAAATAAATTAATTAGTTAACTTTAAAAATTCACATGCAATGAAGGAGCTGCAGGAGATGCAAGTTTGATCCCTGGGTTGAAGAGTCCCTGGAGGAAGGCATAGCAACCCACTCCTCTATTCTTGTCTGGAGAACCCCATGGACAGATGAGCCTGGCGGGCTACAGTCCACAGGGTCACAAAGAGTCAGCCACCAGTGAAGTGACTTAGCACGCGCGCACACACATGCCCCTAAATGCACTGCTTTTCAGATGAACACGTGCCACGTAGGCATCCTAGATGTAGGAGGCTAGGTCTGTATGTGGCCACTGTGTCAAAATGATGCTCAGAGGTCCAACACGCTCCGATTACCGTCTCCATATAAAAAGCCATTTGAGGCAAAACCAGGACTCTAGCTGCTTGCAAAGTCTGTTATGCCCCGAGGAGAAGTGAGGGACAGCTGAAGACTTAGCACAAGCTTTATTTGACAGGAAACACAAACCAAAAACCTATGGAAGGTGAATGAATTGTGTTACTGCCACCAGCTGGTGAGTTTTGTCTTGGACCTGGTGGTGTAATGGGTTAGTGTAATTTAAAGTGTAATAGTTTGGTTGGAAAACAGGTAAGAGTAGCTAGAATGACCTTTTTGGGCTTTGTGACTTTCTGAAAGTCAATGCTGGTGGTGATAATTTAAGATATATAAAACCTTCATTGGTCCTAAGAACTTGACGTTATTCTTTCCAAAGAATTATTCACACAGTGTAACCAAAATGTGTGATTTAGCATCTTCTCTTACCAGAATCTTATCCCTTCGTTGATGGCATACTATTAAATTTTATACTTAAATCCTTTTGTAATTCAAAAGTGTATAATGAATGTCTTAAAACCTAACCATGATAAATAAAAATGTATTTGGACTATTCTGATATAAATTGTATCTATGAGAAAAGAAAATGTGTTAAAGATCTAGAAATATTGTTTCTAAATGAAATGAAAAGTGACATTTTGGAGACTAGACACTTAAAAATTACTTCTTTCAATACTCAGTCATGCACTTGGTTATTAGTATATCTCAATTTCATGTTTTTTCCTTAGCAGAAAATAAATATTTAATAATAAATTTGATTTACATTGGTGCTGACTGGGATATCATGCCAATAAATTTTGAAAAACCAGCTAACAGCAGAGTACAGAGAAATACAATGCCACTTCATCACAGCAGAAATAAAAATACAGTCTTTCAATTTTTCATGACGTTTAACCATCCTGTTCTAAACTCAATGAATCGAAAATATATGGTTTGAGGGAAATAATTAAAGTGTGGACATTTTGAGTTATTTTGATATTTGGAATGAGAGCTTGTCTACCTTACCACTCCTCATCCATCAGACTCTTTTTTTTTCCCCCTTTAACTTGAAGTGACCTTAAAGTTATTAAGACACATTCACCTTGAAGACCAGTTCTAAAACTTGGATAAGCAGCCATTTGTTTGAGTGAGATTTCCTTGATGGATAGATTAAGGTCACAGGCTTATTCAATTTCAGTGGAAACTGAAGACACTGAGAATGATCTGAGCTGGATGTAAAATGGCCCGTCCTCAAAGGCCCTATTTTGATGGATCATATAGACATAACCAAGAAGTCTCCTCATGGCTGGTTCCGGAAACATCGTAGGAAGCAAGACGCAAAAGCTAAGCTGCTGAAAAGAACGCACACAAGCTTACTGGTGATAACCTGGATTAGACACGATGCATCAGGTGCCACATACATTATCTCAAAAAGATGTCCATATTATGTTTATAAGGTCCTATCTTCTTTCCAGAGGCCCGTCTGAAAAGCTGTTTCAATAGCGGTAACGCTACTCAAGGCATTTGATTACCAAATCATTGACAGAAGGCCCACTGTGTGCAAGATGCAGTGCTGGATGGTCTGTAAGTGAACGGCCTGCTTGTAACTGCACAGGCTCGAACCTGTCTGTAAGAAATGACAGGCACACTAAAGAGCTGAATTTACCTTCCTCTACAGACGTGTGTCCAGACTGCGGTCCCCAGGCCAGCAGCATCGCCTCATCTGGGAACTTGTTAGGCATGCAGATTCTTGAGCTTGCCACAGATCTACTGAGTCAGGAAGTCTTGAGCTGGTATCCAGCAGTCTGCCTTCTAAGAAACCTTCCAGGTGATTTTGGTGTGCATTACAGTTTGAGAACTCTTTTCTGCAGTAGTAGTTCTCAAAATATGACTGCATGATCCTGGGGAACTCTGAGATTTTCAGGGCTGGAAGGCTAACTACATAATACTAAGATGTCATATGCCTTTTGTGCTGTGGCAACGTGTGCCCTCTTGGTATTAAAAACAAACAAAGATAGATGACACTGATTCTTTAGCACTAACAACAGGGATACCAAACTGTATTTGTAGTTGATGTATTTTTCAGCAGCACAAGCATGCAATCCCCAAATCCTCTATTTTATTTAAATATGTTGATTGCATAGTAAAAATAATAATCATTTGTGAAAACTTGACCCTTGAGTAGGTGGTGTTTATTATTCTGTGTGTTGAAATGGGAAGAAAGCTTGAAGCACTTTTACTGGGAGTCCAAGTCAGATGACTGTCTAAAGGAAAAGCACTAATAATAATCAAGTTGTGAGCTGGGCTAGTAGTTTTTTTTTTTTTTTTTTTTTCATGGAATGATATTTCTACTTGAAAAAAGGATTGACAGGCAAACTATGGTTACTCAGACATGGGTATTGGACAGATATTTTGTCCCAAATGGATAAAATGAGGTCAACGCAAGGAAATCAATTGACACTGTTTGTTGCCAAATGTTGAGCTGAGGACAAAAATTACAACTATAAACATCTGCTGTTCACCCTTGTGCACTTAATAGTTTTCCAGTACTCAAAGAGTTTTCTGATTAGATCAGTGATTACTAACAAAAATGATTTTTAAAATATCAGTATGAATATGTGTTAATTGTATAAGTTATCAAATTGTATAAGACTTCATATATCAAAGTTATGCACCAGTAACCCACCTGCCAATGTACGATACATAAGAAAAGAGTGTTTGATCCCTGGGTCTGGAACATCCCCTGGGGAAGGAAATGGCAACCCACTCCAGTATTCTTACCTTGGAAATCCCATGGACAGAGGAGTATGATGGGCTACAGCCCATGGGGTTGTAGAGTTGGGTATGACTGAAGCGACTTCGCACAGAGTACACACAGAAATCCAAAGTGTAAACTAATCCAAAGGCTTTCAAAGCAGCAGCACGTGGAGAGTTTAAAGGTATGATTTCAGGTTCCATGTTTCACCTTACCATTCCAAAGTGATCATTTGTTGAGTTTGATTGAAGTGGCAAAGAAGAACATCCAGAATCCTCTCAAAAGGCTATCATAGTACTCCTCTCTTCTTAAACCTCATACCTATGTGAGGCCAGATTTTCTTCCCCAGTACTTAGACCAAAACAATGGGTCACAGTCGATGGAATGCAAAGCAGATGTGAGAATACAGCTGTCTTCTATTAAACCTGATGATAAAGAGATTTGCATCTTATACAACAATGTCACGCTTCTCAGTGTCCTACGGGTTGGAAATAAGGCTATTTTTCATACATAAATGTTGTTTTATTGCTAGTGGCTTGTCACTAAGTCATTTACAACTCTTCTGCAATACACATAAAAAGAGAACTGGAGTTCATCGTCCATACCCATTATAATTCCAGCTCAATAATGGCAGGAACTTCTTCTCTTTAATTTACTGCTGTATCTCCAGCACCTAGAACAATGTGGTAGGTTCTCAATAATGCTTGTTGAATGAATGAATAAATAACTGCAGAAATGAATTGAAAGGCAGAGAAAGAATGAAAGGAAGGAGGGAGAAAAAGACTCAAGGCACCCTCGCAGGAACCTGTCACTTTTCCCCAAGTATTTTATAAACACTTATGAACAGAAAATTATTTTATAGAAGATAGGAGGCCTGGGTCTACCTTCAACTTACTGCCAACTTCTGAATTTCACAGCATTTCTTAGTGACACTGTCTTTCAAAATACAACATCCTGCTCAATTTCAGAGATTTCACAACTAAATGAGATTATGTGATTCTACACATATTCTTCAGAATGAATATCATTGAAATTCAAGATGTCACCATGATAATTACTTTATTTTGGTTACATTGCTTTGAATCGTGTGATGCCAACAGCAGACACCTTGCATCAGCTCCTCCACAAAGCAGTAATCCATCTTTGCAAATCTAAAAGTTGTATTTTCTGGGAAATGTACTTTCCTGAAAAAATCATCACAGATCTCTCCAGAAGATGCTGTTTCAAATTCTGAAAGCTGACAAAGACCTTTACACGGGTCTGATTTGCTATTTTCTATAGAAAAGGCCTCTTGAGGATTTGATAGCTGCTCTCAGAATGAAGAGTAATTGCTTAATACTTCATGTTTACAACAGAGAATCGCTGTTTTGTCATTTAGACATGCAACACTGCTGTTCTACACAATGCAATGCATCAGAAAAGATTGAATAATCATTTCTTAACCAGTATTAATTTGACTGACAATAGACTGTAGGGTGTAACTGTTGGAAAAAAAAAATTCCCAAGAACCGATGTTTTCAATTCCACATTCTTTCGAGCAAATAAAATACGTAAATACTTAGAATGAATATGATGCAAAAAAATTTCCAAATGCCTCGCAAGCATTCTTTCGTTAATCTTCACAACCAGGTGGCAGGCAGACAGTATTATTTCACCGTTCAAGATGGGGAATAAAAAGCAAGAGACCTTCAGCGATGGAGCTAATAATAGACTAGTAATGAGGTCACCTGGTGTATGCATGTCAGACCCTATTTTGAGATCCCTTTACGTAATTTCCTTAGAATGGTTCTGCCTCTTTAAATCATCATTATCAATATTTATTTTCAGAAACTTCTAAAGTAGTCATTGTCCCATGCCTCTCAAAGATTTCTCTTCCTAAAGTTCAAAAAGACATTGAACTCAGTCTAGGAAACAGAAGTTAACTGGCTTTTTTAGCTGCATATAATCCTGTGAAATCTCCAAAATAAAATTCTGCACCGATGTTTTATTCTATGCTTAAGGAAACGGGATGTTCATTCATCATTTTCTCCATCACCACTAACTCTGGGTAAAAGGTGAGATCTTAGGTCAGCACCGTGTGTCTCCTGGGGCCTCAAGGCTTAACTGTGTGCTTGTATCACTCCCCAGGAATGAATGGTGAAACCAGAGGTGATGACATTTCCGTGAGAAGCTGAGTTTTTTAAACAGTTTTCAGGACTGACTGCATCACCCAGTAACAGTATCAATAATACTTTTGAAGATGAGGCTAAGGAGGCCGCTTTCCAGAGGGATAAAAGCTGGGGAAGAGATTGGAACAAAGAGAGAACTCATTTAGATGGCTGCCCAACTCCCTGGTAAAGAATCTGCCTGCTAATGCAGGAGACACAGGTTCAATCCCTGAGTAGGGAAGATCCCTTGGAGAAGGAAACTGCTATTCACTCTAGTATTCTTACCTGGGAAATCCCATGGACAGAGGAGCCTGGTGGGCTACAGTCTATGGCGTCACAGAGTCAGACAGGACCTATGAATGAAACCACCATCACCACCAAGTCTCTATGTCAAAGTCAAGACTCAGCAGGACAATTTTGTTACAGTACCAGAAAAAAAGCCCTGTGAGAAGGTAAATGCAGCAAGAAAGGCTTCCATGAATGATTTGTTTAACTTAGGAGCTGACATAGACCTGGGCAATGGATTGGCATTTACTTATTAATTTACTTTTAAAAATAAGTTGTTGAAATATAATTAATTTACAATGTTGTGCTCATTTCAGGTGTACAGCAAGGTGATTCAGATATAGATGCTTCTTAAAATTCTTTTCCATTATTGTTGTTGTTTGATTGCTAAGGTGTGCCCTACTCTTTGTAACCTCATGGACTGCAGCATGTAGGCTTCTCTGTCCTTCATTATCTTACGGAGTTTGCTCAAACTCATGTCCATTGAGTCAGTGATGCCATCCAACCATCTCATCCTCTGTCACCCGCCTCTCCTCCTGCCTTCAATCTTTCCCAGCATCAGGGTCTTTTCCAATGAGTTGGCTATTTGCATCAGGTGGCCAAAGTATTGGAGCTTCAGCTTCAGCATCAGTCCTTCCAATGAATATTCAGGGACGACTTCCTTTAGAATTGACGGGTTGGGTCTCCTTGCAGTCCAAGGGACTCTCAAGAGTCTTCTCTAACACCACAGTTCGAAAGCCTCAGTTCTTCAGCACTCAGACTTTTTTATGGTCCAACTCTCACATCCATACATGACGACTGGAAAAACCATAGCTTTTCCATTATAGGTTATTACAAAGTATTGAGTAGAGTTCCCTGTGCTGTACAGTAGGTCCTTGTTGGTTATCTATTTTATATATGGGTATGTATGTTTTACATTTTAAGACAAAAAAAATGGATGGGGGGTGGTGCTAGTTCTTCAGGATTGAAAGCTGGAATGAAGCAGAAGTCTCTGTGAAGACCTTTGACCCCTGATGTCAGGAAACACGGGTGGCTTCTGATTTTCATGCTGGCCTGACTTTCACTGAATGTTGAAAGCAGCCTGGTGTCTGCTGAGTGTCCATGTGGTGTGAGCAGGTCGCAGCCTCCTTGAGCACAGACGAGAGGGCTGAGTCCCACAGACACTGAGTCCTGGAGCCCTGGGCTTGCTCTCCCTCAAATCTGGTGTGAACGGGAGGATGGCAATGCCTCGGAGTGGCCACTCAGAACTTCAAACACGTGAATAAAGCTTTCTGAACCTTCCACTGTCATACCCACACTCCAAGAGAGAGGGCCTGCTGCTGTGCCCCAATGTATCATGATAGCTGGCATCTCATTTCCAATACTGGAAGTGTCAGTGCTTAATGCACATGAATGAGAATGGGGTATTTGCTATTAGAAGTAGGCTTCCTTTAATTAGAATTTTTTATACTCGACTCTCCCAGTTTATGAACCCTTGTGATGGATATAGCTTCACTTAGATAATTGCTTGGGATGAGTGAATACCCCAATATTTATTTTGCAGGGATGTCAAGGAGTTATGAATGGACGCAAATAGTTCCAGTGGGCAGGCGCTCTAATTAATAAAACCAGTTTCCCACGGTTTCCGGTGCGTGAGAGCAGTGCCAGGGCTCTGTGGCCTTGTAACTGATGCACTAACAGATGTTAGGGACAGTCCCGAGAGAAGAACAGATGTAGGGAGGGGAGAGTGGCTGTTTTATCTCCTTTTTATCTCAGAGTATCTCCTCTCCTCCATCATAAAGACCGGGATCAAATCCATTTATTTGCATAAAATGGCCTTTCCCTCTGGGGCTGATAGTTTAATCTCAAGCATTTACTGACCTTGGTTTAATAGATTTCCTCTCCTGGGAATTTTCTTGGGACATGAATATTCTTCAACCTTGGATATTCATTGGAAGGACTTATACTGAAGCTGAAGCTCCAATACTTTGGCCACCTGGTGCGGAGGGTTGACTCATTGGAAAAGACCCTGATGCTGGGAAATACTGAGGGCAGGAGGAGAAGCGGGTGATAGAGGTTGGATGGCATCACCGACTCTATGGACATGAGTTTGAGCAAACTCCAGGAGATACTGAAGGACAGGGGAGCCTGGTGTGCTGCAGTTCATGGGGTCCCAAAGAGTCAGACATGATTTAGCAACTGAACAACAAATATTCTTAAACCATGAAAAGGGCCAGTCTAGAGCTACTCTGTACATGCTGAATATCAATTGATAAAATATCCAAACATCTCCACACCTTTTGGTAGACAGCAACCACTCATAAGCGCTTAGAAAGTGGCGGCTCATCACACTTCACTAAATAAAGAGTTAATGTCCACCAAGAGTCTTTTTAGGTCCTGATATCAACCTGGCCTCTGATTTATCAGAAATTTCTTGTGCCTTATTGACTGTTAAACATTTGGAATATGACTTCCAGGTGCCCCATTCCACCCCCCAAACTTAAATCCTTGAATTCTACCTGCAACAGTACAGGGCAGAATGCCATCTGCGGGCCACAGGAGTGCATGGGTGTCTTTTACCTTCCATTTCGGCATCCATCCAGCTGGGCAGTCCTGGGAGGGAACATGGAAGGCAGGTGCCGTGGTAACCTTGAACTATATTAAGTCTTGGTGCGGCAGGCGGGAGTGTGGACCCTCTAGGTTTGGTGGTGTTCTGCTTTATTAAACAGTCATGTGAGTGTGACCGTCTTCCCAGGTATTTTGACAAGTGCATGCTTCATGTCACTTAATCCTCACATGAGTTAAGGTGTTATAATGCCCATTTTACAGATGAATACAATAGTTTTGCCTCCCTCCTAAGGAACATGGGATGTCATCCCTATTCTAAGAAGGCCCCAAGATTCCTGCCCTCATGGACACAGACTGTACAATCTGGCTCCCTTGTGCTTGGCCAAGATCTGTGAAGATGATAAAATCTCAGTCCCATTAATAGGTGACATCATATGGTAAAAGGGAAGATATTTGTAAATGTCATTAGGTCCCTAATCTGTTGACTTTAAGCAAAAGGGAGGTTATTCTGAACAGTTTTCATCAAGATTTACTGACAATAGTCCTGGCTTTCAAACATGCCTTGTTCAATCCCCTTGTCCTATGACTGTCAAAATAAACTTTCAAAAAAATAATCAATCGAGTAACTCCAAGGCTCACAACATTCTGTTGGTTTCCAGGATATAAAATGTAGACTCTTGGCGACAAGAACCTGAGCTCTGACCAACCCTTCTTCTGGCACCTGTTTCCCCTCGTCATCAGGTCCTACCTTCCCCAGATTTGTTGACTTCTTTTTTAAAGCTAATTAATTAAGTTTTTACTAAAAGTATAGTTGATTTACAGTATTATATTAGTTTCAGGTGGACAGCAAAGCAATTCCGTTGTAAATAGATAGATAGGTGGATGCTTCTTCAGATTCTTTGGCCATATGTTTCCTATGTACACAAAATACAGATAGAAAGCAAACTTATGGGGAAAGGTGGGGGCAGGGATATATTAGGAATTCGGGGGTGACATATGAACACTGCTGCTGCTGCTGCTAAGTCGCTTCAGTCGTTTCCGACTCTGTGGGGCCCCATAGACGGCAGCCCACCAGGCTCCTCTGTCCTGGGATTCTCCAGGCAAGAACACTGGAGTGGGCTGCCATTTCCTTCTCCAATGTATGAAAGTGAAAAGTGAAAGGGAAGTCACTCAGTCGTGCCCGACTCTTAGCGACCCCATGGACTGCAGCCTACCAGGCTCCTCTGTAATAATCCATGACTGAAAATAATGTAAAAAGGAGAACGATTTATGTATATAACTGAATCGCTTTGCTGTACACCTGAAACTAACATGACATTTTAAAATCAACTATCAAACAAACAAGCAAACCTGAGATGTCCACTAGAAATTCAATGGAGATAAAGAGATCTAAAAGGCGCTGAGTGCTGACAACGGACCAAGCATGTTTTAAGCATTTCACACATTAATTCATTCAATCTTTTAAAACCAGAGACAGGTATTTTGATTCCAGCTACCAAAGGAGGGAGGGCTTCCCAGATGGTTCAGTGGTAAAGAATCTGCCTGTCAACGCAGCAGCCACAGGAGATGCAGGTTCAATCCTTGGATCATTAAGATCCCCTGAAGGAAGACATGGCAACCCACTCCAGTATTCTTGCCTGGAGAATCCCACGGACAGAGGAGGCTGGCGGGCTACAGTCCATGGGGTCGCACAGAGTCGGACAGGACTGAGCATGGGTGTTCATGAACAAAGGAGGAAGCTGAGACACCAAGGAGCTTTTGCAGCAGTGACTGTCATCAGAGGGGATGAGCATGGGCAATCCTGATCCTGCTCTAATGCTGTCACCTCCCAGATGGCCGGGTACCCAGCGGGTGGGCAAGCCTAGAACTCAGGGCTGAGGTTGGACCAGAAGAGGTAAGCATGGGAGTCATCAGCCTAGAGATGCTGGTCAAGCCAAGGGCTCCAGCTCAACAGCCAGGCAGTCTGCAGGAAACGAGGCGCAGACTCCATCAACTAGACCGTGTCCACACTTTACATGGATTTCATTTCGTTTTCAAACAATCTGAGGAGGTAGTTATGCTATCCACACTCTACAGATGAAAACACCAAGGTTCATAAAAGTTAATAATCTGACCTCAGTCAGATGGCTAGAGAATTCAGATCCTGGGCTGGCTTGTTCCTGGTGTGTGCACGTGTGCTCAGTTGCTCAGCCATGTCCAACTCTTCTGCGACCCTATGGACTGTAGCCCACCAGGCTCCATGGGAGTCTCCCAGCGAGAATACTGGAGTGGGTTGCTATTTCCTTTCCCAGGGGATCTTCCCGATTCAGGGATCAAAACCACATCTCCTGCACTGCAGGCAGATTCTTCACCACTGCTCCACCTGGGAAGCCCGCATGCCAAATTGGTGTTTTTGGACTTAGGAAGGCCCGTGCAAAGTGAACTGCTAAGAGAGGACACAACAGATAGAGAATAACAATCAACTTCAAGGCTGTAGCCAGTAAAATCTCTCCAACTTTCTTCCTATCATGGCATCTGGTCCCATCACTTCACGGCGAATAGACGGGGAAACAGTGGAAACGGTGGCTGACTTTATTTTTCTGGGCTCCAAAATCACTGCAGATGGTTGGTGATTGCAGCCATGAAATTAAAAGATGCTTACTCCTTGGAAGGAGGTTATGACCAACCTAGACAGCATATTACAAAGCAGAGATATTACTTTGTCAACAAAGGTCCTTCTAGTCAAGGCTATGGTTTTTCCAGTTGTCATGTGTGGATGTGAGAGTTGGACTATAAAGAAAGCTGAGTGCCGAAGAATTGATGCTTTTGAACTGTGGTGTTGGAGAAGACTCTTGAGAGTTCCTTGGACTGCAAGGAGATCCAACCAGTCCATCCTAAAGGAAATCAATTGCGAAGTGCTGACTCATTGGAAAAGACCCTGATGCTGGGAAAGATTGAGGGCAGGAGGAGAAGGGGATGACAGAGGATGAGATGGTTGGATGGCATCACCGACTCAATGGACATGGGTTTGGGTGAACTCCGGGAGTTGGTGATGGACAGGGAGGCCTGGCATGCTGTGGTTCATGGGGTCGCAAAGAGTCGGACACGACTGAGCGACTGAGCTGAACTGAACATTCTTCCAGGACTGGCAAACAGGACGGTGCAAAGTCCAGTTGACCAAAGGGTGTGTCTGAATCTCCAGGTATTGAGTAACTGGAAAGATACACTCAAGAGCATAATTAGTTTCTTTGGATGCATTTACAAACATATAAATTTCCACTGAAATTAAAGAAGGATTTTCTGTGTTTACCAAAAGGTAGAATAGGTTTACAAAAAGTAAAGATAAAACAAACAAACTTAAAACTGCCTTGGCATCCATGGTGGCAGAGACCTTATGTCACTGGAAAATTCCCAAATCACATTAAAAAAAAAAAAAATTTTACACTTGAAAGGATTGAGATTATGTTGCTAACTAATGGAATGTATCTTTTTGATATGGTTTGGGTAAATCCAGAGAGTACTCTGGGATAAACGTTATAAACCACATGTTTTGTAAATCTTACCCCCTCCCCCCAAAATAAAAATCAACCTTTCCTAATTCACTTCTCCTTCCTTGGAAATGACCATGGGAGACTTTCCACTGAAGAAGGCGATCCTTTTCCCTGGAGGAAACTGTTGTCTCCCCACCAGCACACCCCCACCGCCCCCAGAACAGCTGACTCTGGTCCTCTCATTAAGAGGTATCCTCAAAGCGTGCTTCAAGAAACGAGACCCATAATTAAATGTCCTCAAAATAATGGCTCAATAGAAATGACAGATTGGGCCCCTCCGTTCTGTTGTTTTGTCTACGTGACACCAAACAGCCTCCTTGGCTCTTACTTTCGCTGAATTAATTGGTCACATCTGTTGCAGAAATGTCAGGCGCGCCCTGACTTTGCAACGCGGCACCTCTTGAGGGAGGTGGGAGGGGCAGGCTGGTGCCCCATTAGGGTTGTCACGTTGGAAGGTGGGCCGTGAAGTCCTCTGTCCCCAAGGCTGCTCAGTAACTGGTCAGGGACCGGAATATCCCCTTCAGACTCCCTTAAGGGGCAGGAAACTATTTTAACAGAGCTCGAGGTAAAACTAGAAACAACACACCCTTCGCCCGACTGTTCTGTCTTCCAGGTCCTCTCCACGCTCCCAAGCCGACTCAACTCCCAGCTCCTCCAGATCAGTGACCTGCAATTACTCCTTTGTCCTTCCCTTTCTTCCTTCACTTTTCTTGCTCTACTTTTTAAAACTTTTTATTGGAGGGTAGTCGATTTACAGTGCTGCTCATTTCAGGTGTCAAGCACAGTGAATCCGTAATATATATACACGTATCCTCTTTTGTTTAGAGTCTTTTCCCGTTAGGCTATCACGAGCACTCACTAGAGTTCCCGGTGCTATACAGTAGGTCCTTGTTAGTCATCTGTTTTATATATAGGAGTGTGTATATGTTCTTGTTGTATTTTAAAAGTAGAACAATTATTCGCTCTTTGAGCCAATACTCAGATGCTTCCTCATGTAATTATTTAACAGTTTTATGTATGTTTGTTCTAAATAATCTTATTGATCATACACATCATGTCATACTTAACTGGGGTTGCTGTCCTCCCTGTCTTGTCTAACCTCATACTGAATACAAGTAATTATTCAATAAAATGACTTCTAAATGGATGAAATATGCGCTGTCTCTGTTTTTGACAATTCCTAGATGGAATTTCTAGAGTTTCTGAAATCTGTCTGAGTGATCGGTTCTCCTCTTCAAGATCCCGCCTCTTTTGGCAAAACTAATGCAATATTGTAAAGTTTAAAAATAAAATAAAATTAAAAAAAAAAAACTCTATCTGGAATTACATCAAACAGTAAACTTAAGCCAAGGTCCAGTGCGCTGTGCTTATTTTCTTTGACTCTGTGCATTACAACTTCATCACATAATTCTTCCTTTCTTGAAATACCCACATTCTATACGGGTAGTCTTAGTTTGACCTTTGGCTCACCTTTGGTGGGAGTGATATTTCAGAAAACTGTATTTCAACCACATCTACATCCCATACTTTCAGTTCTATGGAAATAATAAAATTTACTAAAGCATTTCATTAACAACCTTTCATCTCTTTCATAATTTTATGTGCATCTACCTTAAATGTCTCATAATCCTTCACTGATGAGTCTCCTTTATGCCAACCCGCAAGAAATCTCTGTTATTACAAATATCTTGGTCTGGTTTTTCCCCTAGACTCAGTCATCAGTTCTGGCTAAAAATTTCATTCTTAAAAGCAATTGACCTACCACTAGTTCAGTTTGACTCCAAACACAAGTTCAGCTATTAAATCACTGTAAAAAATGGAGTAAGTTTCTTGTAGATAATCCGTAATAAAGGTTCTTGACCTGAGATGTTTGTATTCCCTAGAAGTTGTAAGCAGGATTCTCTCTCTGTGTGTGGATCTATTCTTTTTCTGGCTAAAGGACCATATCTGTATCAGTTTATCACAAAGCTCTGTGACTTCAAAAGAATAGTGAATCTTCTAGAAATGGGTGCTGAAGCAGGAGCAGAAACAAGGCAAGATCCAGGATTTTGGAAATTTCTATTGACATTTTCATCTCCTGGGTTCACAGATGTGTCCTGCATTGGCGATAATATATAAATACCAAATTTTTAAATAAGCAGACATGTATAGTTTTTACAGAAAGTTTAAGGAAGCTATTGACTCTAAATCCTCATGGCTTAATCTGACATAGTCGAAGAGAGTCTAAGAGGATGAGATAGCATCACCAACTCAGTGGACATGAATTTGAGCAAACTCTGGAAGATAATGAAGGACAGGGAATCCTGGCATGCTGCAGTCTACGGGGTCACAAAGAACTGGACATGACTGGGCGACTGAGCACACACACACAAGATAGGGTGCAGGGGGATAGAAGAAAAAAAGATTGGATTTAAATATGGAAATATTTACATAAGAAACCCAGACCCCTTCCAGTGAGTTTACATTCTGACCTCGGGAGGGTCTTAGGACTACATCTTCACTCTTTAACACTGTGAATTTCCTGGACATTACGGACTCACATGTAAAGCCAAAAGTGAAGATATAAATGACCTTCCTTTCATCTATCTTTCCCATCCCAATATCAAGTAAAATTAAGAGTTGATTCTCAAAGAAGACATCATACAGACAAAAACAAACACAAAATATTGAAAGCCCTCGAGGAAGAAAACAAAGAGGAACACAAAATTATCCTCTTTAAAACCTCTTAACCTCACTGGGACTCAGGCCTCATTTTATCCTAGAAGGGGGAATTAAATTAGATATTCTTTAGGGTCCCTTTCAACTCTCAAATCCTTGGATTTCTGTGATCTTGTGGTTTCATTATTTTTATTTCCAGTTTCAATAAGTGATTTCAGTCTCAGCCTGCTGAGAAATTCTATGTCCATGTTCCCTGCACGACCCTGTGGGGGCCCGTGTACCAAGACCCCAAGGATGCCACCGCCTTTGCTGGCTGAGCGAGTGGGTGAATTTCACAAATAGGGTTTGTAAACAGGGGTGCACATGCCCACACAGACTCCTCCTTGTGACAGCACGTGTGCACCCGCCTTTCCTCCGTCTCATCGTCCGGGCCGTTGAAATCAACCGGGAGAGCAGTGTGGGACGTTTAACACAGCGATTGGGAAACGAAAACCATGCACAATGCCATCTTGGGAATAATGTGACTCTGGAGCGTCCTGACATGACAAGACACGCAAGCGCAGCCTGGAGAGCGATGCTGGCCAATTACATCGGCAATTACCGAAGTAGTTTTCTCCCGTCTGGATCTGAAGTGATCCCAGGAGACACATACAGGGCGAAAGTGGGCACCCCTGCACAGAAACACAGGATGCCATTTGGGGGACATCAGACAAGCGTTTCAGAAAGTACCCCTTTGCCTTATCGCGATGCAAAAATCAATGAATATAACGCACACAGCTCCCGTCCTCAGTTGGTGGAAAGCATGGCAGACTTATGTCTGTGTTTAGAAGATAGTCCAGCCCCACTGCAGTTGTTAGCATTGCTGGAGAAATAGCGGTTGATAAATGGGTTGTCTTGGGAGGAAAAAAAAAAAGAGAGAGAGAGACAGCCTGTGCCATTTCTCTAAGTCCTAGTTACAATGTTATAGGAGGGAAGACAAATATTGATGGGAGAAGCATTGCTTTTCTTATGTAATAAGAAGCTAGGTGGTGGATGGGAGAGTATAAGGGAATTAGACTTCCTGGGAGAAATAAACTAATTTGCAACAATAAAAAGAAATGCTTGGCTCTCCCTCTGCCTAGACTAGCTTGCACCTCATCAAGCTGGTGCCTTTTTTCTGACTGTTACCTTGCAGGTAAAATGTGAGTAATCATGGCGACTGCTCCTTACTCTTTCTCAAGACTGTTATGAAATAAACAAATTATTCAGCTACCAAGGTATTTAGGATTTGCAAGTGAATATCCCCTTGGGATTATGAATGGGCGTGTGGTCACCATCCCATGGAGAACATGAATGAGGCATCATGGCCCAGTGCAATGTCGCCTGGAGTATGTGCACCTTGATCGGAAGTCTAGGCAGAATCATCTTGTTTTCCACCCAGGAAAAGAATGTTCTCCCATAATGAGCCCTCCCTCCTACAACCTCAGCTTCCTAGATGTTTGAGTGGAATAGAGTCTTTCTGTACATGTAGGCTAAGACAGGGTGTGATTGGCAGATGAAGAATAGAGAAGCGTTTTATGTGATTACATTTTATATCTCTGACTCTATACATCTTCAGAGGTGCTCTTTCTACCTTTACTGTGTTGTCTACACTAGTGATAATCAGTTTGTTTCAATTCCTTTGTTCAGTTCAGTCACTCAGTCAGGTACAACCCTTTGCGACCCCATGGACTGCAGCACGCCAGGCCTCCCTGTCCATCACCAACTCCCGGAGCTTGCTCAAACTCATGTCCATTGAGTCAGTGATGCCATCCAATCATCTCATCCTCTGTCATCTTCTTGTCCTCCTGCCTTCAATCTTTCCCAGCATCAGGGTCTCTCCAGTGAGTCAGTTCTTCACATCACGTGGCCAAACTACTGGAGTTTCAATTTCAGCATCAGTCTTTCCAAAGAATATTCAGGACTGATTTCCTTTAGGATGGACTGGTTGGACCTCCTTGCAGTCCAAGGGACTCTCAAGAGTCTTCTCCAACACCACAGTTCAAAAGCATCAATTCTTCGGTGCTCTTGTACCAAACAATTAATTGCCAGTGCTTCCTGGAACACTGTGTTGAGGAGGAGTCTGAGTCTGTGAGAGCTCTGAAAGCCTCCTCGTCTTTATTCTGCTGGGATAATGCAAATTCTGAGGGGTATTTTCACCTGGGTCAACTTGGTGACTGCAGTATAAGAGGGAAATGTCAGTGAGAAAAGTAGTCATAAGAAGAAGTGTCTTATGGATTTCACAGATAGGGACAACTTGAAATGCAGAAGCTTAAGTTTAGAAAGATGACAAAGTTTAAAAAAACTCAAGTTGTTAATTATATTAAAATGAAAATGTTAGTCGTTCATTCATGTCCAGATCTTTGCAACCCCATGGACTGTAGCCTACCAGGCTTCTCTGTCAATGGGATTCTCCAAGCAAAATACTGGAGTGGGTTGCCATTTCCTTCTCCAGGGGATCTTCCCCACCCAGGCATCAAACCTGGGTCTCCCACATTGCAGGCAGATTCTTTACCATCTGAGCCACCAAATGAAGTGGCTCAGTCCTATCCAACTCTTGCCAACCCATGGACCTTAACCCACCAAGCTCTTCTATCCATGGGATTTCCCAGGCAATAATACTAGAGTGGGTTGCCGTTTCCTTCTCTAGGGGATCTTCCCAATCCAGGGATCGAACCTGGGTCTTCTCCTGCATTGCAGGCAGGCTCTTGATTCCTCTTGACCAAGGAATTCCCTGAGTAACCAGGGAAGTCTTAATTATATTAAGGCCTCCATTTATTATCAAAAATGACTCAGCATTCTTTCTGAAGGCCTTGAGTCTATTGGGCCTAAATAATATGAATTTACTATTTGGACTTTATGCATAACACATCTCTCAGAGCCTTATTAGCATTTACAACCATTAAATGAATGTAATTCATTTTTTTTTCCACAAGAAAGAAAGAATGAATAATTTGAAGGTTTGTTTTGCTACTAAAATAATTATCTACCCATTACTAGTAGGGGAGGTGGGCATGGGAGGGCAGAGGAAGGAAAAGAGCAATGTGGGTTCTATTTCAGACTTCATTATCTTGCCATCCATTGGCATAAAATACCCCTGTCAACATGAATTTGTATACCAGGGTGTGACATGCCAGTCTCCATCTGTGCTGTATTCATCACACAGCCCAGAAAACCACATACCAAAGAATGGACTCTTTTTACAAACTACTATTTAAAGAAAATAGTTAATATTAGAAATGTGAAGTCTTCAACTGTGCCCAGAAAGTGTCAAAAGTACTGTTTACTCCATACCTATTTGTTTCTCATCATGCGACTTCTAAAAAGTAGAACCTCTGGACCATGATTATTGTCTGCAGATTATTTTCCTGGGTTAAGATTTCATTTCTCTGATGATGGGCATTTTTTTTTTTCACAAGTCATTGAAGGCACAAAAGTGAGGACTCTCCCTCCAAACAGCCCACCCAGCAGTTATCTTTTAAGTCAGACTCTGTCTAAAAACTTGATTGAACTGTGATGGACATACCATAAACTGTGTATCCTGTAAAGTATACAGACTGATCAACTTTAACTTACATATGCTCTCGTAAAACTATCACTGAAATCAAGATAATGAGCATGAAACCCCCATGTATGAGTGATGTATGGAACCCCCAGATTTCCTCATGGCCTTTTATAATCCTCCCTGCTGGCCCTCCCTATGACGGTTAATTTTATGTGTCAGTTTCTCTGGGCCACAGCACTCACATGTTTGATGGCCTTTGGACTTGAGCTGAAATATCAACCAGCCCGCCAGTTGGGGAGCTGGTTCCTTAAAATAAATCCATCTCTAGTTCTACCTGTTTACATGGTGTTGGTTTGTTTCTCTGAAGGACCCTGACTACTACAATAAACTCCCCAATTCTTCACCAGCCCCATTCAACTCCACACCCTAGTCCCAGGCAAGTGCTGATCTGCATTTTATCCCTATAGGTTAGTTTGGATTTTAAAGAAATGTATGCAAATGAAATACTACAATATGTCCTCTTTCATCACACTTATTTTGAGGCTCATCTCTGTTGTAGCATCTTTCTATGCCCCAACCCCATGGACTGCAGCACACCACTCTTCCCTCTGCCTCACCATCTCCTGGAGTTTGCTTGAACTCACATCCATTGAGTTGATGATGCCATCCAACCGTCTCATCCTCTGTTGCCTCCTTCTCCTCCTGTCCTCCATCTTTCCTAGCATCAGTGTCTTTTCTGAGTCATATACCATCATATGTTTATGCCACAATTTTTTAATCCATTCACCTGTTGCTGGAAGTTGGAGCAGTTTCCAATTTTTGGCTTTGACAGATAAATCTCCTACAAACACTGTGAAGAAGTCTTTGTATGGAAATAGGGTTTCATTTCTCTTGGGTAAAGGCCTGCCGGTAGACTGGCTGTGGGTCATATGGTAGGTGTATATTGCTAGTAGGCTTTTAGCTCTGTGCTGTTCTCTATTATGTAATAGCGAGGCCAGGAGCCCAATTTATCATTCTTCTATAAATCCTAGGTACGAATTATGATTTATTTCATTCTTGGAGTTCAGCTCAACTTTTCAAATGAGTATTTACAGGTGTGTCTTTGAAAGCCTAATGGAAATAAATCTAAGCTCTCACATTCTAAAAAAATGACCTTATTTTATTTGAAAAGAGGATTGCTTTACATTCCTTACATTAAACTACAGTCAACGAAGACTAGAACTCAGTTTCAATAAAGAACAGAATTACAAGCTTTTTCGTAGGTGTCACACATTTTAAATATATGCCTCAGTCTAAAAAACAAGTGTAGTTATTTTTTCCTATTACTGAGTAGTCTGTAGTTTAGTGTAAGATTTGGTTTACCAACCAAACTAGTATTTATTAAGAAAAATGCCAGGCTTTTACCATTAAAAATCGAGTTGCATGAACATTCAGCAAATTAGCTGGAAAGTGACAACGAGGTAGACTTGTCGAAAAACTGAATTATACCAAACTGTTTTCCTTTCTGCTTTCCTCAGATTCATGCAGATTTGTTTGCTTTCATCAGTATTAGGGGAGTTTGTTACCAAGCAAGGTTTTCATGATCAGTAAGTTATCTTTCAGAATTCTCCTTGTTGGCAAAAGTAGTGACTCAGAAGGCAAAGCTTATTAAGTTGTGGGACACGAAGGAAACAGGATGTGAAGTGGTATTATCATCTCTCTATAAGTGAATTCCTGGCTTATCCCTGGCATCAGAAAGATAATTTAAAAATAAATAAAAATAAAGCCAATCAGTTATTGAGCCCTAAGGCACCATTGAATAGGAATCGTAATAAATCAGACTGATGGCCTTCAAACAGCTCCTGATTTTTCTTACTAATCAAATGAGACCAGAACTCAGCCATCACTGCAGGAGAAAAGCCAAATTTAATTAGCTTATCCAATAGTGTCATTTAGTAAATCAAAAGCCTTTGAAAGGTCAATGAATCTTACCCTTATCATCTCATTATCTTCCATCACTAACGAGGTATCATTAACCAGCCCCATAGCAACAGTTACTTTAAGCAGGCAATAGCTTGCTATCCTTCCTGACACTTTCCACCTCAGAAGTGGTAGTGTTGGAAAAGTCTATGCTCTTCCTTCCAGTTTTGCTGTAATCTTTTATCTTCTCCATGACTGTGATGTGAATACTATCTTCCCTCCCTTATTTAATAAAGGTTGATAAGTAACAATGCCCTAGAATTCATCAATGTTGATATCTACTCCAAGCACAGTCATTTAAGTAAAACCCAACTACTGCTTATAATATTTACTGAGCATCTACTAAGTGTCAGGTAGTCGATGAGGCACTCATAACATTAAAATCCCTTCCTAAAGGGTGAACTCACTCTTTTGGTTTTTGCTTTGGCAACTAGCATGAGCTCCATTAAAATGATGCATCACTTCAGTTCAGTTCAGTTGCTCAGGCGTGTTCGACTCTTTACGACCCCATGAATCGCAGCACGCCAGGCCTCCCTGTCCATCACCAACTCCCGGAGCTTACTCAAACTCATGTCCATTGAGTCAGTGATACCATCCAACCATCTCATCCTCTGTCGTCCCCTTCTCTTCCCACCTTCGATCTTTCCCAGTATCAGTCTTTTCAAATGAGTCAGTTCTTCACATCAGGTCCTTCCAATGAATTTTCAGGACTGAATTCCTTTAGGATTGACTGGTTGGATCTCCTTGCAGTCCAAGGGACTCTAAAGAATCTTCTCCAACACCACAGTTCAAAAGCATGGATGGCTGTATTTTTAGTTTTTTAAGGAAACTTCATGTTGTTCTGCATAGTGGCTGTACCAGTTTACATCCACATGATCCTGCAATCCCACTCCTGGGCATATATCCAGCAAAAACCAAAATTCTAAAAGCTACATTCATGCTAATGTTCATTACAGCCCTATTTACCAAGACATGGAAGCAAGAAAAGTGTCCACTGATAGATGAATTGATAAATAAAATGTCATACATATACACAATGGACTATTACTCAGGCATAAAAAAGAACAAAATAATGCCATTTGCAGCAACATGAATGTACCTACCGATTATTGTACTAAGTGGAGTAAGCAACACAGAGAAAAATAAATAACATATGATAACACTTATACGTAGAATCTGAAAAAAAATGATACAAATGAACTCTCAAAACAAAAAGAGAGTCACAAACATATGAAACAAACTTAACGGTTACCAAAGGGGAAGGAGGAGAGATAAATTAAGAGTTTGGGATTAAAATATACACATTATTATGTATACAATATATAACCAAGAAGGGGAAGCTTCCCTGGTGGCTCAGATGGTAAAGAATCTTCCTGCAATGCAAGAGACCCAGGTTTCATCCCTGGGTAAGGAAGATCCCCTGGAGAAGGGAATGGCAACCAACTCCAGTATTCTTGCCTGGGAAATCCCACGGACAGGGAACCTGGTGGGCTATAGTCCATGGAGCCACAAAAAGTTAGACACAACTGAGCAGCTAACACTTAACTAATTTATGCATAAAATATATAACCAATGAAGACTTACTGTACAGCACAGGGATCTATACTCTATATCTTATCATACTCTATAATGGAAGAGAATATGATAAGGAATATATTTATTTCTATAGATATATATAACTGAGTCACTTTGCTGTCACTTGAAATTTACACAACACTATAAATCCACTGTATTTCAATAAAAAGTAAAATCAGATACATTGAACACCTAGATTGGAGCATCTGCTCTGCATGCTTAGGATTTACTGGGATGCGACGCACACAGTGGGGAACTTTGATGGTAGCTTCAGAAGTGTTGGGTTACAGCTGATTGGCTGAGCAAACTGTCAGTACGATGGGGATTCGGCAGATGGAGAATCAGATGCTGGGGCCAGAGACACAGCTGCTGGATGGAGGAGCCAGCCCTTAAATGGGTACCAGAGTGTTACCGCATTGAGGACCCTTCATGGGAGTCAGTAAGGAGCAAAGGCACAGATGCAGGAAGCAGGGGTCGGGGGGGCGCTTTTAGAGAACAGTGAGGTCACAGTACCAAGTGCATCAGGGCTGTGGTCCCCAAGCATGTTTTGGCCACAAATCCCTTTCAGCATATCATCATACGATGTTGATGATAACATAAGAATGGTGTTAGCAGTTATGTAAATGGTAAGTAACACATGTAATTTCAATGTACCCTCAATGTTTTTCATGTAAGTGCTTTTTACTAATTTAACTTTCACAACCCCGTGAGGTCTCGTGACCAAGCTCTCCTTTTACTAGATGACAAAACTTAAGTGTAAACAGGTCAAAGGTCATGCAGCCAGAAATGGGTGACCTGGAATTCGGGCTCACCCTTGCCCGAGACCCTGCCTCTCCAAGCAATAGGCTCTTTTTCTGGGAAAAGGTGCATTCTGCATTTCCACACAATTTCGAAGGGTTCACTGAACTTCATGTGTTGACCTTCAATGACCTTGGGTTGAACAGTTTTGATTCATGGAGTGGCTGATGGAAATGTTGGATTCACATTGGTAAATAACCTCAGATGCCAAAACTGGGAGCTCCCTGTAGGCAACCAGAAACGCTGAACATTCCTCAGCTGGAAATGATATGGAAAAGCAGCTTAAGAAGCACAGAAAGTAAAGATTGCTAATTGATTAGTGTATTAAATAGTATGTCACTTAATCCTCCCAGTAGCACTGTCTTTTTACCTAACCCTTCTTCCTGTCTTTTCTCTTAAAAGAAAAGAATCTGGTCCCCTGATAGTGTAATTTTCCCAAGGTCAGTGCACACCACCCACCCTTTACCCAGGCACACGGAGCCTGTGCCTCTCACCAGCCCTGCGCATCGTCTCCCAGCTTCTGCAAACTGCCTCCTAGTAATCCACATTGGCCCCCGTCAGAGGCTGGTCTTGGCCAATGGGTTCACGGCCCAACTAACAGAAAACCAAGAATTCCTTTGACTGCCACCACCAACTTGTGATCAGTGACTGGTGTGGAAGGACCAACACCCAGGACTTGGCCTGGACACACCTTCCAGAGCTCCCCGTGGGCTTCCCTGGTAGCTCGGTTGGTAAAGAATCCACCTGCAATGCAGGAGACCCTAGTTCAATTCTTGGGTCGGGAAGATCCGATGGAGAAGGGATAGGCCAGCTGCTCCAGTATTCTGGCCTGGAGAATTTCATGGACTGTATAGTCCATGGGATTGCAAAGAGTTGGACACGTCTGAGCCGCCTTTCACTTTCAGAGCTCCTGCAGAAACCTGCAGAATCTGGGTCTTCATCTCAAAACCTGCCCAGCCTCACCCCTTCTCTGTCCTGCTTTCCCAGGCTTCACGGAGCACGTCCCAAGAAATTACTTACACTTAGATCTTTGGTTCAGGCTCTAATCTTGGCAAAACCCAGACTTAGCTGGTCACTCCAGCAGCAGGACTAAGAGGACACTGAGTCTGGCTTTGATCTGCTTTTGCTCTCTTCCTTACAACCTGTAGGGGTTTCTGTGGTGGCTCAGATGGTAAAGAATCTGCCTGCAATGCGGGAGACCCGGGTTCGATCTCTGGGTCAGGAAGATTTCCCTGGAGAAGGAAATGACAACTCACTCCAGTATTCTTGCCTGGAGAATTCCATTGACAGAGGAGCCTGGCAGACCACAGTCCACAGTGTCGCAAAGAGTTGTACATGACTGAGCGACTAATTTCACTTTCACTTTATATCCCAAAGCCATCAGCTACAGAATTAGATATAGCTTCATTTTGGCGAACTAATTCTATGAGCCATTATAAGTGGGAAATGTATTCAATGAAAACATTTGAAGGGAAAACTAATAAGCATGAATTATTGTATACTATTTTTCAACTTGCCTTCTAATGCCTTGATTTGCAGGTGTATAAATTACAGGTATGGACGTTACACAGACCATTATTAAGACAAGTTCTTTGAAGTCTCAAAGGCTTCTAATACTAGCCTAGAGGTAAGAACTCAAGTCAACTTCAATGATGAATGAGGATAACTCTAAAGAGAATATGGAAAGAAATTGTACCAATAACACACAAATCAAAAAGCCCCCATAAGTCTTCTCTGGCTTGGTGTGATTCTGTTTGTGGACTTCTTTTTCTTTGTTGTGGGATCTTCCCAGACTAGGGATCGAACCCACGTGTCTTGTGTCGGCAGGCCGATTCTTTACCACTGAGCCACCAGGGAAGTCCGTGATAAGGATTTCTGAAGATGTATCTCTCCTTGTCCCATCTCTGATCCACGGATGAAGAGCTCTTCATCTTTGTCACCTTTGGTAACAATGTGTAGAAGCCATGAAGTTTCATCACATCAGTGACCAATGAGCTGTGGTCCCTGCAGATAACGAGAAGTATAGCCACTAGTGGTAATAACAGGAGAAAGCAGAAAATACACAATTCAATTCCAGAGGTGGATTTCTATGGATCATGGTTCTGTGTGTTTGTCTTTAAGGGGGAAAAAAAAAAAAAAAACAAGCCCTCAAATTGGATTAAAGTTTTGTAAGACACAGTATTTGATGAAATCAAGCATGTTGATCATCATAATTTAATATGCAGCAGGTTTTTCCTTCAATAAATCATAGATATGAGTTTATTTTTAAATACACATTTTTTTTCTCTAGAGTGCTTATTGAGACAAAGATTTTCAGATTTAGGAAGAGATATTTTTCTTTCCCTTAGGAAAACCTCTACTCTACATGTTTGTTTTTTTTTTTTAATTACCATTTGTCTCAGGAAAAGTTAGCTCCCTTAAGTAAACAGAGACAAAATAAACAGGATTCTTTCCTCAAGTAGCACTTTTCACAGTTTTATGTCAAAATATTTTATAGCTTTTTAAATTATGTGTTATATTCCTCTATTAGATACATATATGGTATTTTTCAAGGACTTTTTTTTATTTGTGAAATGATAGAATCTCTCACAAGAATTCTGTGAAGTGGGGGGAAAAAATACAAAGAGGGGAATCCCCAGAAACAGATCTGAATGAAGTGTTTGGATAAAGAGGACACCAGATAAAACCTGCCTTCTTTTCTTAGGAAGGAAGTTTTTCTTTCCAACGAGTGCTTAAATACCCCATGCTCTGCTGTGGGCTTGTAGGACCTGATTTGAAATAGCAAAACTTTGGCCAAAATTCATGGACTTTTTACACAAACAATCAGATGGTGAATCCCAGTTGAGAAAAAAGAACAATCTTCTTGAAACATAAACACCAACAAGAATATGAAGAAAGCTATAAGTAAAGTAGTGGCCTCTGAGACCATCCTTTTTTAAAAAAGAAGCAATGCGTCTTCGACAAAAACCGCCCGCGGCTTTCATACAGTGGCTATCGTTAACTCAGTTGTTTCCTTTCGATGTCCTAAACCTCAGTGGTTACATCTTTTGATTTCCTATCATTTGTTTGATCAGAATCTCTGAAAATGTACTCGTGGGAACTTTCTGTCAAGCGCCTGAATGACAGTGTGAAAAAATGTTTGGAGAAGGAGAAAAGCAGTGCATATGGGAGTGAGTGACAACTTCTTAAGGGAAACCAAAAAAAAAAAAAAGAGAGAGATTTCTAGCCAAAATGTTTAATTACCGCCTCATCAAGACAGGCCATGCCATCTGTTGGCTGGGATGCTGTCCCCACCTTTGGGGGGTGCCTCGTGATTGGCTGGCCATGTGTGAGAGAGAGCCATCTCCAATGGCATCTGTCATCTGTCAACCCCCCAACTGGAATGATGAGCAAAGTTGCCATCGGCTGTCAATGGGCCATATGGAATGATGAGCAAACGAACAGACCATGTCCCAGAAGCAGGGCTTCTCACAAGCAAACCAACCCCTCACTGGCCCCTCCAGCCCAGGATGGAGCCAAAGGCTTACACTCTGCAAGGAAAGATGAAGAATCAGGGTCATAGATACACGTTAGACATCATCTCGTCTTACATCTTTACTGGAAAGATGAAGGGAATACGCATAAATAAGCCCATCGATTAACTTATAAAAGTATCTAGGTTTGTTGTTTAGTCACTAAATCATATCCGACTCTTTTGTGACCTCAGGGACTGTACCCCACCAGGCTCCTCTGTTCACAGGATTTCCCAGGCAAGAATACTGATGTGTGTGTGTGTGTGTTCCTGAGAAGTCACTTCAGTCATGCCCCACTCTGTGTGAGCCATGGACTATAGCCCTCCAGGCTCCTCTGTCAGTGGGATTCTCCAGGCAAGAAGACTGGAGTGGGTTGCCATGCTATCCTCCAGGGAATCTTCCCTACCCAGGGATCGAAGCTATGTCTCCTGCATTGCTAGGCAGATTCTTTACCATTGAACCACCTGGGAAGCCCACCTATATAGACTAGGGTGGAACCATGTACAGTCTACACACAGAGAGCTTCTAATGTCACAGACATTAGTCCCAGGAGTACTATCGGTAGGAAACATGCCTGTCTGTATTGATTATCTTGAAAACTAAGGAAAACATCCTAACAAGGCTTGAAAACCATCTCCCTCTGTTTTGGGAAGCCTCACACAGACAAGCAAATGACTGAGGGAGAAAGTTTTGATCTAAATATATACAGAGTTCACTTGAATGCTTGACCAACAAAGCGAAGATTTTAATGTCATGTTCCCATGGCATGACAGATCCTTATATATGTGTTCTCTAAGATTTATTTAAGAAGGCTTATTACAGGGAGTTATCTACCTTAAAGCACTATTTCATAACCTTCAAACTGTGGAATACATTCATTTCACCTAAATTAAGTCAGAATTTGATGCGGAACCCAAGACAGCAGTCATTTCTGGGACTACAGACAAGAGCGGGTGAGAGGTAGCATTTTTTGTAGCTGAGGAATCAATGCAGTTCCAGGTTCTTCAACTCCATTTAGTTGTGGAGACTAACCAACTTTGGTCAGTGGTTCTCAATCTCAGCTACTCATTGGACCATCTCAGTAATTGTAGCAAGTAGGACCCAGCTATAAATACATATTTTAAATGTTAAAATATTAGTTGTTCAGTCATGTCCAACTCTTTGTAATCCCATGAACTGTAACCCACCATACTCCTCTGTCCAGGGACTTCTCCAGGCAAGAATACTGGAGTAGGTTGCCATTCCCTTCTCCAATGGATCTTCTAGACCCAGGGATTGAACCCACTTCTCCTGCATTGCAGGTGGATTCTTTGCCATGTGAGCCATGGAACTTCCCAATTGTTACCTATGATTCAAACGTACAATTGAGAAACATTGTTTGTAAGTTCAGTTTAGCAGAAACATGAGCAGAACCTGACAAAGCCTGAAGGGGATGATGAGACCCATCTCGAGCAGTCTGAGGGCTGAAGCACATTGGCTTAGTCTTGCACTTTCTGCACACATCTGTTTGGTACAAGTTGTTTCTGCATGAACATCATGTCAGTACTTCAGCCTTATCAGGACCAAAGCTCATCCTTGAACCTCTTCTGCCTTCCAGTTCCTCCACTGCAGAGAACAGATCCCCTAGAATCCTGGTAATGTCTCCTGTCCATACTTGACCATCCTCAAGGCATATGTAAGGTAAGAATTAAGGTAAGAAATGGCAACCCACTCCAGTACTCTTGCCTGGAAAATCCCCTGGCTGGAGGAGCCTTATAGGCTACAGTCCATGAGGTCGCAAAGAGTCGGACCTGACTGAGCAACTTCACTTTCACTTATTATCACCATATTTCAGATAAGAAAAATAAAGCATGAGGAGGTCCCTCCATTTGCTTATGTAATTGTAGTGTTAGATTTCATGCCAGACTTGTCTGACTCCGGAGTCAGACATTTCCTTTCAACCATTTCCATCCGCCTGCTCCTTCCTATTGGACAAGGTTCCTGGATACATCCCATCACCAGCTGAGTTTAAACAGGTGCCAAATCTACTCCCCACCCCATCTTCCCTTCTCCTCATCACGGATCACTCCAGGCTCCTCTGACCCCACCTTCCCTCCTCATCACGGATCACTCCAGGTCCCTCTGACCCTTTCAGGACTTTGATTCTCCTTTTCAGGACTGAAAGAATGTTTCACTGTAGGTTGATCTTCAAAAGCTTTATACTTGATCAATAACATAAAAAGAGCCTAATCAATGATTGTCTTCTCCCTTACCTTTGGAGCAAACTTTTCTCTTCCTGAATCTTGATTAATTTCATTAAAAGTTTTTTCAGATTTATTTTCCTTAAATAAGAGGAAGAATACTTCTGAATTAAATAATAGTAATAGTAATTACTTACTCAGAAGAAATAAAATTCTAAATTCAAAGTAAATAGGGCAGTTTGATTTTAAAAAATTAAGAGACAAACAGCCCATTAAAGTTGAAAAATCAATTAAACTCTCTCATTAGTTCTGAGGTTTTCAGAATTGGGTTGCAATATCATTGATAAAAGCATTAAAATATTTTTGACACTTTTATTATAGTAATTTCCTTATAATAATTTGCTTAAAGTGATGTTCCATTGTTGTTTTAAGAGTGATGCATGTGCTTGGAAAAGTAGAGCATAATCATGAGAAAAGCACTGTTAATATTTCAAAGTGTTATATTTCATTAAAAAGTTTATTAGAAAAAACAAAGCTGAAGAACTTGCCAAATTTAGAACGAAAGTTTCTTATCAACAATATACATCAATTTTTATAGATCTCTATGAAGTCCGAAATTTTTCAAAAACTTTAGAAGGTGGGTCATTATATAAAAAGTGATAAATCACTCTCTAGAAAAGAAAATTGTGGTAATTACGGTTGTGGCTCTCATAAATGCACAGTGATGATACCTGAATTGAGAATATTTGTCAGCCTTCTCTTTTCCTACGTATTACCTGAAGAGTGTTTGTTTGTCTTTGTTATTTCAAAAGCCACTGTTCTTTAAACTCCATCACTGGCTAAGAATTATGTCAAAATTTCATTTGGGGACGATGATTTATTTTCACCTTTTTTTTTTTAACCTCACTTTGTAATTACCTTTCTTTTTTTCTTGACGGGAGACATAATCACTCATTTTGCACGACACTATCTATTCGTTGCTTAGTCATGTTTGACTCTTTGTGACCCCGTGGACTGTAACCCACCAGGCACCTCTGTCCATGGGGACTCTCAAGACAAGAATTCTGGAGTGGGTTGCCATGCGCTCCTCCTAGCTCCCCCTTAAAACTCATATCCTCTTCTTTCTCAGATTTCTTTTTGGATCTGTATCCTGAATTTGCATTTTTTAAAAATTGTTTACAGTTTATTTTTTAAAAGGTGCATGACCAAATAAACTTGCTGAATCTTTTTCTGTTGGAGGGCACCTAGTTTTTGCCCAATGCCTGAATGCTAACATGGTTTCCCTCAGACCATTGTCACTCCATGGTTGTCAAACGTTAGATTTTGCTCATAAGAAGTCTAGGAAACCAGAAGGGAAAGAGACATGTGTATCCCAATGTTCATCGCAGCACTGTTTATAATAGCCAGGACATGGAAGCAACCTAGATGTCCATCAGCAGATGACTGGATAAGAAAGCTATGGTACATATACACAATGGAGTATTACTCAGCCATTAAAAAGAATACATTTGAATCAGTTCTAACGAGGTGCATGAAACTGGAGCCTATTATACAGAGTGAAGTAAGCCAGAAGGAAAAACACCAATACAGTATACTAACGCATATATATGGAATTTAGAAAGATGGTAACAATAACCCGGTGTACGAGACAGCAAAAGAGACACTGATGTATAGAACAGTCTTATGGACTCTGTGGGAGAGGGAGAGGGTGGGAAGATTTGGGAGAATGGCATTGAGACATGTATAATATCATGTATGAAACGCGTTGCCAGTCCAGGTTCGATGCACAATACTGGATTCTTGGGGCTGGTGCACTGGGACGACCCAGAGGGATGGTATGGGGAGGGAGGAGGGAGGAGGGTTCAGGATGGGGAACACATGTATACCTGTGGTGGGTTCATTTTGATATTTGGCAAAACTAATACAATTATGTAAAGTTTAAAAATAAAATAAAATTTAAAAAAAAGAAAAAAGAAGTCTCATGTTTGTTTAACACTTGCTCCTATTTTTTAAAAGGAAGGTTTAGAATTTTTCTCTGACTGCTGAGCTCTGAAATGCCCACCAGTCAATACTTATGTGTGAATTGCTTCCCTACCTTTCAGAAATTCTTCCCAAGTCTTGGTTTGCCAATAACCTCTTCCTTTACACTGTCCATTCTGTTTATGTTATTACTGAGTAACATGGTAAATGTCCCATCTTGAACTGGCATTTCATCTCCGCTCTTTCCTTTGGTACTAACTATGCTGGCAAGCACAGTTATGGGTAAGACCACCTTCGTCCACAAGAAAATAAAGCACGCACACAAATAATCACCATATAAGGCTTTTAGGACACAGTTCATGCAACGTCTTGTACTGAAATTCTTAAGCGATAGAAAGTCTGAAGCGAGAAGAATCTTTTCCAGTTGTAATAATCAAGAAAGGAAATTAAAAATCAAGAAATTAAAAATAAGGGAAAAAAAGAGCAATTGAGTAGAATCAGCAGTAGATGAAAGAAAAATCCAGTCTGAATGGCCAGAAAGGGAGGAAGAGAAAAAGATTGATGGGGAAGGTAGAACAGATAAAAAACAGTGCAGTATGTATTCTTGGGATAGAGACTAGGCTGATGCAGCTGCAATGCAAACGCTTATGTCAGGAATTGACAGAATGTGTAAATTGCTAGGAGAGTTTCACTCTCTCACCGAACACCTGAGCACTGGTGATGAAAGAGTCAGCAAGCCCAGCACAGGGAGTCAGGCTGGACTCGGTCTCAGGGCAAAGCCTCTGAGTAAATGAAATTTAATAAACAGGGACAAGTTTATAAAGTGACACACATTTGTACCACTATATAGAATATTAAAATGATAGATTATCCATGGGGGCATAAAAGTGATTTTCTTGGGAAAAGCGTGTGTTATGATTTAGGGCATTGAATATGGGGCTCTGAAGACATTTCTCCCAAATCCATATGAAAAATTCATAGGAGCTACCCCACGTCCAAGGTAAGGAGTAGCAGCTGTGCTTTGCTGCAGCAGCCGTGAAGATACCCCACGTCCAGAGTAAGAGAAACCCAAGTAAGATGGTAGACACTGAGAGAGGGCATTAGAGAGCAGACAGATGGAAACCACAATCACAGACAACTAGCCAATCTGATCACACGGACCACAGTTTGTCTAATTCAATGAAACTAAGCCATGACCCGCGGGTCATGGTGGAGAGGTCTGACAGAATGTGATCCACTGGAGAAGGGAATGGCAAACCACTTCAGTATTCTTGCCATGAGAACCCCATGAACAGTATGAAAAGGCAAAATGATAGGATACTGAAAGAGGAACTCCCCAGGTCAGTAGGTGCCCAATATGCTACTGGAGAGCAGTGGAGAAATAACTCCAGAAAGAATGAAGGGATGGAGCCAAAGCAAAAACAATACCCAGGTGTAGATGTGACTGGTGATAGAAGCAAGGTCCGATGCCGTAAAGAGCAACATTGCATAGGAACCTGGAATGTCAGGTCCATGAATCAAGGCAAATTGGAAGTTGTCAAACAGGAGACGGCAAGAGTGAATGTCGACATTCTAGGAATCAGAGAACTAAAATGAACTGGAATGGGTGAATTTAACTCAGATGACCATTATATCTACTACTGTGGGCAGGAATCCCTTAGAAGAAATGGAGTAGCCATCATAGTAAAAAAAAAAAAAAAAAAGAGTCTGAAATGCAGTACTTGGATGCAATCTCAAAAATGACAGAATGATCTCTGTTCATCTTCAAGGCAAATCATTCAATATCTTAGTAATCCAAGTCTACGCCCCGACCAGTAACACTGAAGAACCTGAAGTTGAATGGTTCTGTGAAGACCTACAAGACCTTTTAGAACTAACACCCAAAAAACATGTCCTTTTCATTTTAGGGGACTGCAATGTAAAAGTAGGAAGTCAAGGAATACCTGGAGTAACAGGCAAATTTGGCCTTGGAATACAGAATGAAACCGGGCAAAGGCTAATAGAGTTTTGCTAAGAGAACACACTGGTCATAGAAAGCACCCTCTTCCAACAACACAAGAGAATACTCTACACATGGACATCACCAGATGGTCAACACCAAAATCAGATTGATTATATTCTTTGCAGCCAAAGATGGAGAAGCTCTATACAGTCAGCAAAAACAAGATTGGGAACTGACTGTGGCTCAAATCATGAACTCCTTATTGCCAAATTCGGACTGAAATTGAAGAAAATGGAGAAAACCACTAGACCATTCAGTTATGACCTAAATCAAATCCCTTATGATTATATAGTGGAAGTGAGAAATAGATTTAAGGGACTAGATCTGATAGACAGAGTGCCTGATGAACTATGGATAGGGTTTGTGACATTGTACAAGAGACAGGGATCAAGACAATCCCCAAGAAAAATAAATGCAAAAGAGCAAAATGGCTATCTGAGGAGACTTTACAGATAGCTGTGAAAAGAAGAGAAGCCAAAAGCAAAGGAGAAAAGGAAAGATATAAGTATCTGAATGCAGACTTCCAAAGAATAGCAAGGAGAGATAAGAAAGCCTTCCTCGGTGATCAATGCAAAGAAATAGAGGAAAACAATAGAATAGGAAAGACTAGAGATCTCTATAAGAAAATTAGAGATACCAAGGGAACATTTCATGCAAAGATGGGCACAATAAAGGACAGAAGTGGTATGGACCTAACAGAAGCAGAAGATATTAAGAAGAGGTGGCAAGAATACACAGAAGATGTATACAAAAAAAAGATCTTCACAACCCGGATAATCACAATGGTGTGATCACTCACCTAGAGCCAGACATCCTGGAATGTGAAGTCAAGTGGGCCTTAGAAAGCATCACTACGAACAAAGCTAGTGGAGGTGATGGAATTCCAGTTGAGCTATTTCAAATCCTGGAAGATGATGCTGTGAAAGCACTCCCCTCAATATGCCAGCAAATTTGGAAAACTCAGTAGGGGCCACAGGACTGGAAAAGGTCAGTTTTCATTCCAATCCCAAAGAAAGGCAATGCCAAAGAATGCTCCAAGCTACCACACAATTGCATCATCTCACACACTAGTAAAGTAATGCTCAAAATTCTCCAAGCCAGGCTTCAGCAATATGTGAACCATGAACTTCCAGATGTTCAAGCTGGTTTTAGAAAAGGCAGAGGAACCAGAGATCAAATTGCCAACATCTGCTGGATCATCAAAAAAGCAAGAGAGTTCCAGAAAAACATCTATTTCTGCTTCATTGACTATGCCAAAGCCTTTGACTGTGTGGATCACAATAAACTGTGGAAAATTCTGAAAGAGATGGGAATACCAGACCACCTGACCTGTCTCCTGAGAAATCTGTATGCAGGTCAAGAAGAAACAGTTAGAACTGTACTTGGAACAACAATTTGGTTCCAAATAGGAAAAGGAGTACGTCAAGGCTGTATATTGTCACCCTGCTTATTTAACTTATATGCAGAGTACATCATGAGAAATGCTGGGCTGGATGAAGCACAAGCTGGAATCAAGATTGCTGGGAGAAATATCAATAACCTCAGATATGCAGATGACACCACCCTTATGGCAGAAAGTGAAGAATTAAAGAGCCTCTTGATGAAGGTGAAAGAGGAGAGTGAAAAAGTTGGCTTAAAGCTCAACATTCAGAAAACGAAGATCATGGCATCTGGTCCCATCATTTCATGGCAAATTGATGGGGAAACAGTGGAAACAGTGGCTGACTTTAATTTTGGGACTCCAAAATCACTGCAGATGGTGATTGCAGCCATGAAATTAAAAGACGCTTACTCCTTGGAATGAAAGTTATGACCAACCTAGACAGCATATTAAAAAGCAGAGACACTACTTTGCCAATAAAGGTCCATTTAGTCAAGGCTATTGTTTTTCCAGTGGTCATGTATGGATGTGAGAGTTGGACTATAAAGAAAGCTGAGTGCCGAAGAATTGGTGCTTTTGAACTGTGGTATTGGAGAAGACTATTGAGAGTCCCTTGGATTACATGGAGATCAAACCAGTCCATCCTAAAGGAGATCAGTCCTGGGTGTTCATTGGAAGGACTGATGTGAAACTGAAACTCCAATCCTTTCTCCAATCCTGATGAGAAGAGCTGACTCACTGGAAAAGACCCTGATGTTGGGAAAGATTGGGGGCAGGAGGAGAAGGGGACAACAGAGGATGAGATGGCTGGATGGCATCGCCGACTCAATGGACACGCTTTTGGGTAAACTCTGGGAGTTGATGATGGACAGGGAGGCCTGGTGTTCTGCAGTTCATGGGGAAGCTAAGAGTTGGCCAAGACTGAGTGACTGACCTGAACTGAACTGAAGGCCTTTGAGCCTGGGAGTGGTGTTATAACACACGTTTAATAACCCTAAGGCTGGGACTGCCCTGGGAGTCCGGTGGTTGAGACTTCACTTTCCAGTGCAGAGGGTGTGGGTTCAACCCCTGGTCAGAGAGCTAAGATCCCACATGTCACATGGCCAGAGGCAAAATAAATAAATAAATAAATTCAATAAAGACTTTTAAAATGATCCACACCAAAAAGCAATTTGAAAATAAGCAAACCTGAAGCTGATGGCAATTTATGAACAATGAAAGTGTTAGTCAGTCATGTCCAACTCTTTGGGACTCCATGGACTGCAACTCGCCAGGCTCCTCTGTCCGTTGGATTTCCCAGGCAAGGATACTGGAGTGGGTCGTCCATCACCTTCCCCAGGAGATCCTCTCCACCCAGGGATCCAATCCGGGTCTCCCATGTTGTAGGCAGACTCATTACCATCTGAGCGACCAGGGAAGCCTGTTTATGGACTCTAACAAAGAAGAAAAAATAAAACTTAAAAAAAATTTTTTTAAGCCACCAAGTGAATGAGAGCACTGATAGAGAGTCCCTTTGAGAAATTCAAGAGTACAGTGAGAAAGGAAGAGGCAGCCGCAGGGAGAGGTCCACAGGAGAGGTACAGGGCGAGTACTGGCCCTTGGAGGAAGGTCGAGGGGTCGGGAGGAGGGCAGGGCAGTGACAGAGGTTAGCAAATCTGAGACTCTTCATCCTCGAACTGGAGGAGAATTGATGGCGCTCTAAAAGAAAGCTCGGACCTCCCTGGTGGTCCAGTGGCCAAGACTTTCAGCTCCCAATGCAGGGGACCCTGGCTAGAGAACTTGATCCTGCATGTCACAGCTAAGAGTTCACATGCCACAGCTAAAGACCCTGCAGACTACAACTAAACAAACAAAAAAGTCTCGCAGGCTGCAAAGAAGACCCAAGATCTGCTTGCCACAACTAAGGCCTGGCACAGCCAGATAAATAAATATTTTCTTGAAGATAAAAATTTTTTAAAAGGGCCTGGTACACCACATAAATAAATAGGTACTTTTTGAAAAATTAATATTACAATGTAAAGGATAGAACATTCAAAATGCATCATGATGGTGAGGAAATGACAAAGGTTCTGCTCTTGGCAGGTCTCATCGAGTCCTATTCCTGCCTCTAATCATTATGAACCTTTGATGAGTCTCTGCCATCTCTGGGTCTCATTGTCCTCACCTATAAAATGTGCTTGCTGTAGGATATGTATATATATATCTTAATCTGAACATTTAAAATATATATGCATAAATATTTTAAATGTTCAGATCACAATTCTATAATTTTACTTAGTTTCTACATTAGTTTTGGTGTCATTCCTCCAGTATCTTTGTCCCATATCTTCCTAAGCAACACACAAATTCTACTTTAGGTGAGCAATGATGCTCATTTCCCTGCACATCTTACCTTAGGAAGGATTACTTTTTATTTTTCTAAAGCATGGTATGAATCAGAAAACAATGGAATCATCCTCTAAATTATTTGAGAACTAAGGAAAGGTTGTTTTTATTTTTTTCCAAATATCCCTGTATTTTACTTTAAACTCCAGAGCAGTAAATCAAGTCAAAGAATTTTAACATGGATTTCAGTTTTATGTATAAATCATCCTGTCATTTTGGCACAGCCACTGAGTTTCCTCCTATTAGCTGGAGAAGATCATGAATAAATTTGCAGCAGGCTGCACGTGGGATTTTGTGTACATGAAATAATTCTTACTGGCAATGGCTTCTACAATTCACCGCACAGAAAACTTCACGTAAGGGCACAGAATTTCGTGTCTCACACTAGCCTGGAAGCTGAGAGCCACAAACACAGATGTTGGAGAGCCTCTGCTCTCCTGATCAATACAGCTTGTCCGCAAACCTGTTCTGATCTAACACCAGACGTGCACAGCAACGCTAGCCATGATCTCTCAGTGAAGTCCCTTGGCTCTCAGATAACATCACGCCTCTTCAGTCTGGTAATCGAGGTCTGCCTGACGCTAATTCAGTCCAGAGCCTCATCATTAATTTGGATGCTCCTGGACAAGAATGCTGAACACGTGAGGTGTGTGTTGACCTCCATCCCATGCTCCTGTGAGGCTCCATTACTTGGCTCTGGCATTCTTTTTCACACAACGTAGTAACATATCTTCTGAAACCTTCTCAGTACCACATCCCAGGAAGTGGCTTGGACAACTGACAACTGATCAGAGTGTGTTAGTCGCTCAATTGTGTCTGACTCTTTGTGACCCCAAGGACTGCAGCCCAGCAGGCTCCTCTGCCCATTGGGATTCTCCAGGCAAGAATATTGCAGTGGATTGCTGTTTGCTTCTCCAGGGGGTATCCTCCCAAACTAGGGATCAAATCTGGGTCTGTTGCATTGCAGGTTGATTCTTTACTGTCTGAGCCACCAGGGAAGAATCTGATCAGAGTGGACATCAGGTTTAAAAATATCTACTGTTCTTGGTGGCCTCTTTCTTCCCCTCTTTTCCAAACCTTGTGGCTAAGACTCCTTAACTTCCATCTCTAGTTCAGGTTCATCCCAAACCCTGAGGTCCAGCTTCACAGCAAGGATACAAGTTTAGGGAACTTCATGCCAGTATTTTAGAGGCTCAGAAACAAGTTGGCCTCCTCATGGGCTCCCCTTCTGGCCTCACATCTTAGTTCTATTCACCGGCCTGTTGATTTATGCCTTAGGATCCTTTGCATATGGCACCATATCTAAGTGTCTATCTTTTTAAAAAATCATTATTAAATTTGTTACCATACTGCTCTGTCATACATTTTGACATGTTTGACATGATTCCATATGACATGAGGCATATGGAATCTTAGCTCTCTGAGCAGGAGTAAAAACCACACCCCCTGCATTGGAAGGTGAAGTCTTAACCACTGGACCCTCAGGGAAGTCCCCTGAGTTTCTATCTTGGTTGCTTGCTGGGGATACATCTTTTCTTTGAGGTTTGAGTGTTCCCTTTCTCTTAATGGTCTCTTCAGAAGCCAGAGATCTTTCCTGTGATGTCAACTGCCTGCATGGTTGCCTGTTTCCTGGAAACTGAGATACATTTCAGAGCTCTCTGCTTCTTCGGGGACTCATACTTTGGGCTAACCTTGGACCTGAGAGCATCACCTCCTGCCAAACTACCTGACATTCCACCTGGCCGTCCAAGTCTCTTGGTGGAAGCTGGATAATATTGTACTGAACACTAGTGTGGTATTTCTCAATTGGCAACATGTTATCTCTTCCCACTGCACCTCACAGAGCCCAATTTTAACACAGTTCTGTAGGGACCTTCATTTTAGTTAACCTGACCTCTGAGTGTGTTCCAGGGTTTTCTCCTCCTCTGAAGGTTTCCTCAGAACATTCTCCCAGTCCTAAACATCCTCCCAAGTCCTCTACTGCATCCTTCTGCTGATTCAGCTTAGAGCTGCCCTGAAGCCTCTCACCCTCTCTGACATTTGCTTCATAAACCCAGCACCACAGTTAGTTTTAGAGCTTAATAATGCTTGGGATTTTGTCTCACGAAATTATAAGTTTCCAGATTTGGAAGATACTGAAGGCTGAGTAGTTCCAACACCACCCTGGCATGATCCGTGAGCTTCTCCACCGTCTCCACCGAGTGTACGCCAGGCCCAAACTTGAACACTCCAGTGATGCTGAACTCATACCTCTTATATCTCTGAGGATTAAACATTTAATCCTCAAGCCATCTAATTATGTACTACTGTACACTTATTCTCAGTGTCTGAACTTAACTCATGGTGGAAACATACCTAAATATTTAGTGACAGCATGACCAAACGGTAGTGCCATAAGGACTGAAGACAAACCTCATGTGTTCACCAGTCTCTGGGCCAAGACTGCAGTTATTTCTGATATTGTAAATTTTCTGGTTACCTCATAATGCTGGATCCACCTCATAGTACTTTTTTTTTGTCTTCAGAGAGACTTATTGCACACAGTTCCATTTTCACTGTGTTCTCTGCTGTGCTCATCCTCCTTGCTTGGAACAAAGGTGATAAATATCATAGAGATGTTGATCAAGACTGACTATTTAATGAGGATTCATAAATTATGGGCTAATACAGAGTGTGTGTTTATATGTGCATGTTCTATAGGAAGATTGTTTAAATGAGACATTATGGCTTCACTTAGCCAACCTGAATCCAGTGGGTCAAGAGTTTTGAAAAATAATCAGCATTTATTTAAAACATAAGGATGGACAATTTATCACCCATTTGTTCCTGTCCTTTGCATGTAGAGAAGCTAAAGGCAAAGGAGAAATAGAAAGATATACCCATTTGAATGCAGAGTTCCAAAAAATAGCAAGGAGAGATAAGATATAATTACTCAGTGATCAATGAAAAGAAATAGAGGAAAACAATAGAATGGGAAAGACTAGAGACCTCTTGAAGAAGTTTAGAGATACCAAAGGAACATGTCATGCACTGCTGGGCAAGATAAAGGACAGAAGTGGTATGTACTTAACAGAAGCAGAAGATATTAAGAAGAGGTGGCACAAATACACAGAAGAACTGTACAAAAATCTTCATGACTGAGATAACCATCATGATGTGATCACTCACCTGAGCCAAACATCCTAGAATGCGAAGTCAAGACGGCCTTAGGAAGCATCACTATAAACAAAGCTAGTGGGGGTGATGGGATTCCAGTTGAGCTATTTCAAATTATAAAAGGTGATGCTGTGGAAGTGCTGCCCTCAATATGTCAGCAAATTTGGAAAACTTGGCAGTGACCACAGGACTGGAAAAGGTCAGTTTTAATTCCAATCCCAAAGAAAGACAATGCTAAAGAATGTTCAAACTACCACAAAATTGAACTCATCTCACATGCTAGCAAAGTAATGTTCAAAATCCTCCAAGCCAGGCTTCAACAGTACATGAGCCGTGAACTTCCAGACGTTCAAGCTGGATTTAGAAAAGGCAGAGGAATCAGAGATTAAATTGCCAACATCTGTTGGATCATTGAAAAAGCAAGAGAGTTCCAGAAAAAGATATATTTCTTTTTATTGACTATGCCAAAGCCTTTAACTGTGTGGATCACAACAAACTGTGGAAAATTCTGAAAAAGATAGGAATACCAGATCACCTGATCTGCCTCCTGAGAAATCTGTATGCAGGTCAAGAAGAAACAGTTAAAACTGTACATGAAACAACAGCCTGGTTCCAAATTGTGAAAGGAGTACATTGAGGCTGTATATTGTCACCCTGCTTATTTAATATGCAAAGTACATCATGAGAAACACTGGGCTGGATGAAGCACAAATTGGAATCATGATTGCCAGAAGAAATATCAATAACCTCAGATATGCAGATGACACCACCCTTATGGCAGAAAGCGAAGAAGAACTAAAGAGCCTCTTGGTGAAAGTGAAAGAGGAGAGTGAAAAAGTTGGCTTAAAGCTCAACATTCAGAAAACTAACAACATGGCATCTGGTCCCATCACTTCATGGCAAATAGATGGGGAAACAATGGAAACAGTGGCAAACTTTATTTTCTTGGGCTCCAAATTCACTCTAAATTGTGACTGCAGCCATGAAATTAAAAGACACTTGCTCCTTGGAAGAAAAGCTATGACTAACCTGGACAGCATATTAAAAAGCAGAGACATTACTTTGCCAACAAAGGTCCATCTATTCACAGCTATGGTTTTCCCAGTACTCGTGTACGGATGTGAGAGCTGAACTATAAAGAAAGCTGAGCGTCAAAGAATTGATGTTTTTGAACTGTGGTGCTGGAGAAGGCTCTTGAGAGTCCCTTGGACTGCAAGGAGATCCAACCAGTCAGTCCTAATGAAAATCAACCCTGAATATTCACTGGAGGGACTGCTGCTTAGGTTGAAACTGCAATACTTTGGCCACCTGATGTGAAGAACTGACTCATTTGAAAAGCCCCTGATGCTGGGAAAGATTGAAGGCAGGAGGAAAAGGGGACAACAGAGGATAAGATGGTTAGATGGCATCACCAACTCGTTGGACATGAGTTTGAGTGTGCTCCGGGAGTCGGTGATGGACAGGGAAGCCTCGTGTGCTGCAGTCCATGGGGTCACAGAGAGTTGGACATGACTGAGTGACTAAACTGAACTTTTTGTAACCACTATTTTATAAGTGCTTAATCCATGGCAACAACCATTCTAGGTGCTGTGGATACAAGGATGAACAAAACTGCTAAGTTCCCTGCAACTATGAGGCCACAAACAGGAGAAAACATGTGGTCTGAATGGTAGCAGATGACACGTGCCTGACACCCATTCTCCAGGGTTTCTGTGAAGGTGTGCAGACATGCAGAAATGCAAAATAAACAGGCCACACACCATAAAATGTGAATGTGGAAGCAGAGGTCAGTCAAGGTGAAATTTCTACTGACTGTACTTCTTGTGAGCAAAAATGAGTTAAGAAGAATGTTACTAATAAACACAACCAATGTTCTGGCCTTTGAAGAGAACAGAATGCATATTCTAGTTAAAATTTTTGACTTTTCTATCAACTATAATGGTAAGTAATATCAATCATATAATAAGAGGATATTGAGCCCTAGTTATATAGAAATAAATCTGAATTTTAAATGTTTCGGTTATGTAATATTCAGTATAGTTTATGCTATAGAGGCATATTAAACACCAGAAACCAAGATTCTGTGGTCTGGTTTCTTGGTTTATTTTTTTAAACAGTAATAAAATACTATAACTACACTACCTATAAAACATCAAACTAACAAATGTAACCTATCAGATTCACAATTTAGCCATTGATAGAATGGCTTAATAGAGTAATACAAAAAGAGGTAAAATCAAAGACTTTTAAGAAAGGCAAAAACAATCTTGCTATTTTTCTGGACCTTCAAAGTAAACACATTGGGAGTTGGATGAACTTGGAAGGTTACCGCTTTTAATGTCCAAGTTGTGTGGATAGAGGATGATTCTCACAGTGGGTGTTAGATATTTCTTGATACCAGTGAAGATCAGGGCTTGGCCAGGACAGAGGGCTGGGCTAGAGGATTCCTTGGGAGCTTTGTCCTTGCTTTCCATAGCGGGAGAAGCATGGGCTATGGTCTTCTCAGGAGGTGACTCCTTCTACAGGATCAGTCTGTGCTTCCCCTTTTGGGGCCACCTGTGTTTTTGGTCAGATTCAACTCAGTGTTGGTTTTGTTGACTTTAAAAAATGCACAATGTGAATGTGGACAGTTAAGTCTTATTGGGGGCGAAATGAGGGCTGCAGCCTGGGATGCAGCATTGCAGGTAGCTCTGAGAAACTACTCTGAGGAGGCAAGAGGGGGAGCCAGGTTACACAAAAGTTTTGCAAAAAAGAGCAGGTAGTCTGAATGTCAGAATGTTTTTGTTAATTAAAGAAAACCAGGTATCCCAAGTGAAGGAATTTAGTGCTTTTCTATGCATGGGAAGAGGCAAGAGTCTGGGGTCCCTGAAATCATTCCCTTTGAAGCACCTCAGCCATCTGGGGCCGGTATCCTGTTTTCACATCCTGAGTTTCCTCAGGGCTCACCGTAGGGAGTGGCTGCAGGCTGATGGCTGCTAGATGGCAGGCATTCTTGCCTTCCTGAGTTCCCTCTGGGCTCATCAGCTCACCATTCAGGGTGGCTGCAACCGCTGACAACAGTGCCATCCTTTGTTTGATACGCAGCAAACATTCCATTTCTCAGTTTCTGGGGCTGGGTGCCACTTGGGGTCCTGGTCCTTGGCCTGTGCATGCTGGGTCATCTGTTCTCAGTTGCATTTTCTCCTTCTGGAATGGCCTGTGCTCCTTGTCCGGCTCCTGAGTGCTCAGAGAACTTCCTCTGTCAATGTCTTCTTTTTTGTCAGCATCTTCCCTCAAGGCTCCTGTCCCCGTGTCTGAGACCAGGTGCTGGCCTCTCTCTGATAGTCTCACCTGGTCTGCGGGTCCCCACAGAGCTTGTCACTACAAAAGAAAGTCCCCTTCTAAAAGGAAGAACAGACCCAAGGGGAGATTTTGAAGATCAGGGGACCTCGTTTTTTGGTTGCCAAGAGATCGCTGCCTCTAAGACAAGTTAACAAATAATAATATGGAAGTCTCCCTCTTGCAAAGTGTGGCTGGCTGGCCCTCCACCAGGGAGAACAAATGAAGAATGATCCCAACTCCCTCACGCTTTCTATGTCCCCCAAAACTTTCATATGAAGAAGAGAAACTTGCCAATGATGTTTGTTCCTAAAATCAAACTGATTAATTATGAATGCAAACTGCTTTTTGTACAGTTTTAATATGAATAGTGTTTTCTAAGAATGCAAATATATATCAACTGAGGGAGAATATTTTTCCCCCTGAACTTTCCCAAGAATTATTCATCATTTTGGAAAATCCTATAATGTTGTCCATGGCATTTACATCACCACCACCAGGAAACATCTGAATCAGTCTTCACTTCTCTCCACCACAGTCATGGAAAGTCCACCCATATGGGAGAGAAAGGCCCTGTCTTTCAACCACACAACCTCCTCCATTATCATAGCATCTCACTTCAAATAGATCTCTGATTGGCAAAATTTCTTGCAGAAGCCCACAGTGAAATGCCATATTTTATGCATCATGAGAGTACCATTTGGGAGCAGAGTGCATCACAGCAGCGTAACAGCCCTGAGAAGTGCTGACACTGTTGCGTGGCTCCATGCATCTCGAGTGACGTTTCCCACCTCCCCGAGAGGGCCTGTGGCCACAGATTGGCCAAGCCAGAGGGGGTCTCTGTGGAATGTCTCACCTCCTTCATTTAGGAGGAATTTAGTTCAATTCTTCTCCTCAAAATAAAAGCTGCTTATTATTTGAGAAAGAAAAATTAAGATCAAATCATCATAATTAATGGTTCAAAAATCTCCAATCCTCTCATTAGAATCACAAAAATTTTCACATTCAAAAATTATGTCAGGGACTTCCCTGATCCAGTGGTTGAGATTTTGCCTTTCAAAATTTCTTGACAAAGTGTCAATGCATGGGATGCTGATTTGATCCATGGTCAGTGAACTCAAATCCTACATGCCCCTTAGGCAAAAAAAAAACAAAACAGACCATCAACAACAGAAGTCATACTGCACAACAAATTCAATAAAGACTCTAAAAATTGTCCACATCAAAATAAATAAATTAAAATTTTGTTTCATCTTAATTTTTTCCCCAGGATGGCAAAAGGACTCACAAGGTAAAGCTTTTGTACAGTTGGATGGTATTAGTATTGAGAGATGGAAAAACTAGTCTGGAGACCTTCAACTCCTGCAAATGCCAATACCAAGGAACAAGAAGGAACAAGAAGTGGGAACTTGTAACCTGCACTTTCACCAACAGGGAGCACGATTTTCATTCAGCCATAAATCCTGCTGTGTATGCAACTGGAAAGTTTGCTAAAGTTTGTGCCAAACTTTTTTTTTTTTTACCGTTTCTCTCATATTTTTAGTCATGAGTTTCTTTTAAAAAGAATATTTTAATCATCAACCATTTAAAATCTATGCTTGTGTTTGATTCATAACCTTATGCTGACATTGCCTTGTGCTGGGTATTCAGATGACTAACTCGTTTGCAGAACTATTTACATGGGCATTAGATCATCTTTATAAATTTGATTTTAGTTCAGTACTGGTTAATGGGCCATAAAAATAAAGGGTGAGCCAACAACAAAAGGAATATGGTTTATTGCCTGAAAGAATGCCTGAGACTGTGGCTGTTTGATAAGTTAATAATAGCCAAGCATGAACTTCCCCCAAGCCTTTGTCATCTGTGAAAGTGAGACCGTGTGATACCCGTTTATAAAGGCACACTTTAAATGTGTGCTTTGAAAGAGTGAAAATATAGAATGCAGGGAAATCGGGTAATTTCCTGCCTGAACAATGAAGCTGAAGTTCAGGTGTGTGTCTACCACACCGCAGAAGTTCCTGTCACCTGCTGGGACAGTCACTCAGTCTCCATCTGATGGAAAAACACTGGCTGGAGATGGATTTTTGGTCAGATGCATTGGCCATAAAGTATAAGAAATGGCAATAAAAATGTTTCCATGTTTTAAGGACACTGTATGCACACTTGCAATGAAACTAGTTTAATTTTCTGTTTTTTTTAAAAAAACAGGCTCTTCCTCCAAGGGTTCTGGTAACAATGGAATATGTTAGAAAAATGTAGGTGTGTGTGATTTACTCAGAGCTGCTACTGAACTGAGCTCGGTGCTTTGGCGGGAGACATAACTATCTAGAGAAATGAGAGTGACTCATCTTCCTCCAAAATAGGTAAAACTAAACATGTGTCCACCAACTGAGGCTTAAAATTTTGCCTAGGACTTCCCTGGTGGCTCAGTAGAGAATCTGCCTGCCAACGTAGGAGACACAGGTTTGGTGCCTACTCCAGGAAGATTCCACCTGCTGTGAGTGACTAAGCCCATACACCGCCATCAGTGAGCCTGGGAGCCACGACTGCTGAAGCCCACGTGCAGGAGAGCCTGTGCTTCGCCACGAGAGAAGCCTGTGCACCGCAACTAGAGAGCAGCCCCAGCCTGTCACAACTGGAGGAAAGCCCGGGCAGCATCAAAGACCCAGCACAGACAATAAATAAACAAAAATTAAGACAAAATTGTCCCTGAACGTTTTGTTTCTAGAAGCAGGACATTTTAGAATAAGTGGAGAAACAAAAGATCCTGCTTTTTCAATTTTCCTAGCAACATTTTTCAAGTGGCAATTGACTGAGACCAAGGAGATCCAACCAGTCCATCTTAAAGGAAATCCGTCCTGAATACTCATTGGAAGAACTGGTATTGAAGCTAAAACGCCAATACTTTGGCCACCTGATGCAAAGAACTGACTCATTTGAAAAGACCCTGATGCTGGGAAAGATTGAAGGCAGGAGGAGAAGCGGACGACAGAGGATGAGATGGTTGGATGGCATCACTGACTCAATGAACCTGAGTTTGCATAAACTCCGGGAGTTGGTGATGGACAGGGAGGCCTGGTGTGCTGCAGTCCATGGGGTCACAAAGAGTCAGACATGACTGAGAGACTGAACCGAACTAAGACCAGAGGCAAAGAACACTTTGGCAAAACGTGAACTTTGAAAAATCGGGAGCTGAAGAGATGGGTTCTGGAAGGGAACATCTCTACCACATTAACCATGATTTAGAGCATGGGGGCCATCCAGGAAGCAGGGAAGGGCTGAGCAAAAATTATAGTAAAGTCAGTGTGAATTGTCTCCTTGGGATAGAAGAAAGGGTGAGGGAGATGGAACATAGAGAACACACACAAGGGAAGTCAATCGATCGTGCCAGCAATAGAAATGGACACGGCAGGCTAGCCAGTCGTTTTATTTCAGCATCAGCTTTGGTAGTAAACATACTTCATTAACATATGTGTCCACTCACCATTCATTGAAACCAGCGAGCTGAAAAGATCTTTAAGAATGTGTTTGCTGAAAACTGTGCATATGGGGCAAAGAGTGCCCCCCAGTTGGGGTGGATCAAGTTAAGAGTAGGGAAGGTCACCTCTGATCTCCTTGGAAAGTTTTCATCATCTTCCCTTCGCTAAAATAAAAGTACTATTTGCCAAGAATGGAAAGTCTAAATCGCTCCGTTTCTAAGTTTATTTAAAGTTGTTTCTGGAGAGGCTAGCCTCTATTTGAACTTCCCAGGAACAGATTTGCTGCTTTAGATAAAATTAAACAGTCTGCACTCAGTTTTTTGTTTTTCTGAAACCTTAGTAGATTTTTAAAGTGGAAAAAAAAAAGTGTAGGATCCATTATGTACCAAAGCAACCACTTTTTTTGAGATGGAAATTAAAATGTGGGTCAGAACTTCGAAGAGCGAGGTCATAGAGATATGGACAGGAACAGCAACCAGCTGCCAGGCATGCTTCTTAAAAAGTTCTTAGAAAACTCCCCTTAAACTGGGTGCAGGTAGAAAAGAATGAAGACACATGAGTCAGTACTGATATTTCATCTTCTGTGATGCTACAAAATTTCAGACTTACTAATATGCTGTGCCAACACAAATAAGTTAAAACAGTTAAAGAAATGTCATTTTTGATACAAAAGTGATTGGATGAGTTGGCTATAGGAATGTTGTGTGTGTGTGTGTGTGTGTGCATGCGCGTGCAAGCATGCATGCTCAGTCATATCAGATTCTTTGCGACCCCAGAAGGTGTAGCCTGCCAGGCCCTTTGGCCCTAGGATTCTTCAGGAAAGAAAACTGCAGTGGGTTGCCATTTCCTCCTCCAGGGGATCTTCCCAACCCAGGGATCGAACCCATGTTTCCTGTGTCCCCTGCACTGCACGCAAATTGTTTACTCACTGAGCCATCGGGGAAGTTAGCCTTCTCAACCTTCTCTTTTTAGAAAGAAGGAGCTTGGTGGTTTGGGATGTCACCTGTCAAAAACCTGGTTGGCGGTGTTCAGGCAGGGGCAGAAGCATGGCCTGGGCCGCCTGGCACTGCTGGGGCTCAATCCTGAAGCCACATGTGGGAGCAGCGTGGTCATAGTTCCCTGCAAGGCCTTAGATAAGAACTCTTCATCCGTTTATCGCATGAAGTAGGCAATGCATGTGGGCAGCACTCTCTAAACCCGTATACATGCCCCGCCCCTGCATGTCCCTATCCTGATGTTGCATAGTCTTCTCCGTGAACCAGATGAGAAAGCTGGAGCCTAGAGTTGAAAGTGGGCAGGAGGTGACTCCAGAATTGGGGCTCAATTCCAATGTATAGGGGCTTCCCTGGTGGCTCCATGGTGAACAATCTGCCTACAATGCAGGAGACTTTGGGCTCCACCCCTGGGTCAGGAAGTTCCCCTGGAGGAGAAAATGACAATTTACTGTGGTATTCTTGCCTGGAGAATCCCATGGACAGAGGAGCCTGACAGGCTATGGTTCATTGGATCACAAAGAGTCAGACACAATTGAGTCACTAACACTTTCAATGTATACGCTTTCCCTTCTGCTGAAATTTTACTTGAAAAGTCACATTCTTGTCTTTCTTTGACGTAGGGTCAATGACTTTTCCTTTTATTTTGTTGATTCTCCCAAATCTTCCAACGCCACCGTGCCTCGTCACTGGGTCCTGTGGCTTGTCTTTCTCTAACAGGAAGTAAACCCTAAAAAAAGGTTTCCACCGAGTCCTATATTTGAATACTGCTTCTGTGTTGTCCGTTTCCGCTTCATGAAATTCCTACCAAAGTCCAGCTACGGCACACGAGAAAGACCCAGAGAACAGGACCTAGGAGAACAGTTCTGCCCAGCGTCTAGCAGAGCCCACAGAGAGACGTGTGCAAGGTCTAGCAAGGCTCGTCGTGGTTTTAAAGGTCATAAAGATGGTCTCTCATTTATAGATCCAAATCTAGGCCCTGAAACATCATGCTGTAAGGAAAACTCGTATTAACACCCTAAGAGCTAAAACATCATGGAAGTATTTCAAGCTTTCAGAAATCTTAGATATCACCTGTCACCTAGCACAGTGGTTGGTGTGTGCTTAATCACTCAGTCATGTCTGACTCTTTCCAACCCCATAGACTGTAGCCCACTAGGCTCCTCTGTCAATGGATTCTCCAGGCAAGAATACTGGAGTGGGTTGCCATTTCCTTCTCCAGGGGATCTTCCCAACCTGGGGATAGAACCTGGGTCTCCTGCATTGCAGGCGGATTCTTTACCACTGAGCCACCTGGGAAGCCCCTCTAGCGTGGTGAATTGCATGCAGTCCTCCCAAACATGCCTTTCTCCCACATCCCAGATATTCCAAAAGAAATAATAAGCCTCACAGTGTGCTCAGTACAGTGTATCAAATATTCCTCAGATGTATTTGTCTTTCTAAAGTAGATCTGCCTGCTTTTTATGCCTTCATTTTAGCTACTGATAAACATCTTAAGAAAGATGGATCTCGAGACAGAAGCGTGTTGAACTTCTGAACTCCGTGGCGGCCTCAGATAATTAAACAGCAGATGGCAGCCTGATGTTATACCTCTGAGTTCAGCCCCAAATCTCCTGTCCCTTCAACATTCCAATATCACAGTCACAACAGTATGAGAATAACTGTCAGCTGCATCTGGCTCATCTGAAACGTGTGCCTAGTAACCCTAACAAAAAATACTGCATTTCTCTGGTCAGGCTTGATGTGTTTTTAGCGAATGCACAATCACCAGATTCTTTTCTAAATACTCACAGACAACCTGCCAAAAAGAGTTAATTGTCTGTTTTGGCCACAATTCCCAAAAGTCTGTCATTTCTGGAAATTCCAGAAGACTTGCACTAGTTGCCATTCTTCAATCCAAAAAAAAAAAAAGGAACCTCACAAAATCCATATATTTTTATAACTTATAGTTTTTCTGAGATTACTCATATCCACTGAACACTTTCAGATAGAATTCTCATGCATATAAAGACTTGAGTGTATTGAGACTGGTCAGTTTTGTTTAAAGATTCTTTGCAGCTGACTTGCATTTGGTTTTTTCCCCCAAAGAGGCCTGACCCTGTGCACTTTGGGACCAGCCCGTCCTCTGAGTTGAAGGCACCAAAGCCATCTGGGAAACACAGTTCTCTGCCTTTGGCCAACGTGACGTCAGAGTTCCCGAGGACCCATTCTTTCTTTGTTCTTGTCGCTTCAAACAGAAAAGAAGGTCTATGGTTTTTCTAGCATTTTTCATGAACTTCGTTCGTCATGGGTTTGAGCCTTTCCTGACATTGTTCTTACAGGTTCATTTTATGCTTTCCTCATGTGTCTGTTCAATTTTGCGTGTGTCCGTCCCACTCAGAGAGGCTAGACGTGCTTTGTGTGATTCAGCAGAGGCTGAGTCACAGATGAGTAAAACCAAGTGAGCGGAAGAAAGGAAAATTCTGTGGGGGTTGGCACAAGGCCCTGGTTCCTAATATCTGCCCCTTCCTTCTTCTTTCAGGAGCAGCTCATTGGCCAGTCCTCCTGGGAAAGTTCCTGGCTCCCATCCGCTCATTCTGTTACAGGAAGCCCCGTGTCCCTTGAAATACCTCCCCAACATCACCCCTTTTAGCCACTGGAGTGTTTGCTTTAAGAAACTCCCAGTGCTGCCCAGAAGAAGTGATCTGAGCTGGGCCTTCACTTCATTCGTTCATTCAGACGTTCAACAAGATTTACTGAGTGTCTACGGCATGCCAGGCACTGTTCTAGCTGCTGTTTATTTACTGATTTGTGGCTCTGTGGGGTCTTCCTTGCATGTGGGCTTTTCTCTAGTTGCGGTGAGCCGGTTTCTCATTGCTGTGGCCCCTCTTGCTGCAGAGCACAGGCTCAGTAGCTGTGGCACACGGGCTCAGTTGCTCCTTGGCACGTGGGATCTTCCCAGACCGGGGATTGAACTCATGTCCCCTACATTGACTGGCTAATTCTTTATCACTGAGCCACCAGGGAAGCCCCCTAGGTGCTTTTATTATCCCAGGGAACAAAGAACAAGAGCTCCTTTTAAAAAATTACTTTAAACTTTAAAATTTTTTTAAAGTTAAAACTAAAAATAAGTATACAGAAATTTTAATTAAAGAAAAATAGAACCCCTGCCGTCCTGTAGCTTGGTGGACATTCTAGTGAGCCACGAAGGATGAAAAGACATAAACAAAACTTCAGCAGCCATAAGAGCACATGCTAAGGCCAAGGGTCAGAAAATAGCCTCCAGTTTACAGGAAAAAGCTGCAAATCCTTAAAAAGTACTGGCAGGTAACCAACAGGTAAAGCCGGGCGGCTGGCGAGGTGGGAGGTCCCATCAGAAAGGCTCTGAGTGCTCCTGGGTCAGACATGGTGCCCACATATAAAAATCATATATCTGTCAAAGAAAAAAAGGTATGGCACTTAGTTTAAATTTTGAGAAGTGCAGTGGTTCTTAGAAAATACGGTGAGTATTGAGGAACTTGGTAGTTTTTTGATGAATGAATAAAGGAAGGATGTAAGGAATTAGAACAGTGAGATTAGAGTGTTCAGAAGGTAATTTGTTGCATCAGTTTAGAAAGTAGCTTTGGATGGAAAAGCATCAGAAAGGAGGTGACTAGATTAAAAAAAAAAAAAAAAAAGGAGCCAGAGCCCCAGGAAGGAGTGGTAAGAAGAAGAATCTGGGCCCCAGCATTGCTCCAGGAGGTCCACTCAGGGGAATCAAGGGCATCATCCAGGAGAACACACTCAAACTCTGCCCTCGGAGCTGTGCAGGGGCCAACCTTGGGTGGGAGCAGCAGGAATGAAAAGTGGGAGGAAGATAAACGATATTTGGGTGGCAAAAAGAGATTGAACTTGCTGATTATTTGATATTTTAAAGTTCATGGCCAGTGACAGAAGTATTGAAAATTACATATCTTTTCCCTCAATTTTTATTTGAGTGACTATAGTAAATTCTTAAGTTAACATTATCAAACCATAGAATACAGATATGATTTTGAAGAACTGAAAAAGCATTTTTACCGCTTTTTTTTTTTCACCAAAAACCTAATAAACTTGAAGTTGCTGCATCTTATTTTTCACATTGTGGCCATGGCGTTGAAATCTTAGTTCCCTGACCAGAGATCGAACCCACAACCCTTGCACTGGAACTGCAGAGTCTGAACCACTGCATCACTAAGCAAGTCACTATTGCTGTATCTGTATATGCCAGTTGAATCCAACACACACTTCATTTCTTTTGTGAAAATTTTGAATTTACCTTGATTTCCCCCTGGCTGTTTCCATGGGCCTCTCTTCAACTAAACAGCTAGTGCATTCAGTGACCTTAGCATACTACTTAATACCTGATCATATATTCCTTCCTAATTATTTCTGGCTAATAACTCTTAGCTACCCAATAATTCTCTAATAATCACTATGATGGTTATGAGGTTTGAGGTTAGGCATGGGTTAATATAAGATAGGGCTTCCCTGGTGGCTCAGATGATAAAGAACCTGCTTGCAATGTGGAGAACCAGGTTGATTCCTGGATGGGGAAGATCCCCTGGAGAAGGGTACAGATAGCTACTCCAGTTTTCTTGCCTGGAAAATTCCATGGATAGAGGAGCCTGGCAGACTACTACAGTTTATGGGGTGGCAAAGAGTCGGACATGAATGAGAGATTTTAAGAAACAGAAGAAAAGAGAAGAAATGTAAGATAGGATAATGTCATAAAATTAATGCAGTTAATCTCAGTATTCAAGTTTTGCAAGAGAAAAGCCTCCCTCCTAAGAAAAATCTTTAATGCTTTAAATTTATATTTTCAGTTAAGCAATTCTTGAAATGTCTTCATGTAAAAATTAATGTGTTAGGAAAGATAGCAAATGGCTTCTTATCTTAGCATTAGAATGATAAAAAGTCACCGATCTGTTCTTTTGGGGGCCATTTAATTTTTTCATCTCTAAAGTTTATTGCAAGTTTGTAAGGTTTCATGTTTCTCAGTTTCTATTTCTAATGTGTGGATGTTATTTCTATATTTGTTAAAAATGTGTCTGCATTTTGCACATTTCTAAGATGATCTGCAGGTGTGAAGTTTCTGTTCAGATTTTTAAGTAAGTTGGTTTTTGAAATCTTATCTTTACACTGGAAACTCTTAAGGTGCTGAGGGCTGACTTATTATCCAGAAGACTGGCTTGATTTTAAATGTCTTATTCATTTTAAAAGTAAATTTAAAATGTTTATTAAAAGTCTTATTAGTAAAATTTTGTTGCTGTTCTTCGGGTCATGATTTGGGATCTTTAACAAGATGAAGGGAGTATACACCAGGTGGTACAGTTAATCTGGTTAGGAATAAAAGAGGATTATTTGTTTTCCAGCCATTGCTGAGATACCTTGAAAGAATAATTTGGGATCAAGCAAGGATGGGGAAGTATATTAATCAAATTTGATGAAAACTGACATGATACTTGAAATGCATGCAGGGTTTGGGTTTCATTAAGGGTTTCCAGGGAACAGGCAAAACCCTCTTCCACGGGAGCATCACAGGTCAAGGTCAGATCATGGACCCAAAGGTCACCCAAGTGCAGCATCTGTCACACCAAAGTCAGTACAGTGGTCCTCCACTTTCTGAGGGCTTCCTTCCTCACTGTGTGCTCCCCATGTTCTTCTCTTGAAAGTTAGCATGCAATAAAACACACAGAGGGTCGCTAAAACCAGAGGGTCGATATGTGGTCAAGAAGGTTTAAATAGCCCTGCAACTCCACCAGAAGTACAGAGCAGACTTATAGACAGATTTTGGTTTTATGCCCAGAATTATTCAGTAACCCAACTGCACAGGACTGATAAAACAGAAGCAGAAGTCAAGACAGCAGGAAAAGAACTGGGAGTCAGATAATACATCTCAGTTCAGTCTCAGTCTTGTTGACTTATGGTATTGACCTTTCTGATCTCTGCTTCCTTATCCTGAGAACTGGTCAGCCACTGCAGCTCAGGAAAGAGGTCAAAAGCAAAAAACTTTGGCGAGTGTCCATCATCTGTTTATAAGAATTAAGAAGCCTCTTCATGAACATTTTTGTTTCTTTCTTTTTTTTCATGAATTTCTTCTTTAATGGGATTTCCATGATGAGTCTCTGGTTTGATGGCGAACTCCTGGAGGACACGTCACCTGGCTTGGTTATAACCACCCATACCTCCCATACTTCCCATACCACCCATACTTCCACCTCATGGGTAGAAGAACAAAATTGTGGAACCTCAGAAAGGCCCCGAAGCTGACAATCACCAATCAGATCCTTGACACTTCTCTACATTCCTGTCTAATGATCATTGTGGTGACTTGTTAACTTGACTAGATCATGGTACCCAGTATTTGGTTAAACACCAGTCTAGATCTCACAAGGCTTCCCTTGTGGTTCAAAAGAATCCGTCTGCAATGCAGGAGATTCTGCATTCCCTGGGTTCGACCCCTGGGTTGGGTTGGGAAGATCCCCTGGAGAAGGGAAAATCTACCCACCCCAGTATTTTGGCCAACAGAATTCCACGGGCTATAGTCCATGGGCAGCAAAGATTCAGACACGACTGAGCGACTTTCACTGGATTTTACTGTGAAGGCAGTTTTTAAATGAAATTAACATTAAATCAGTTGACTTTGAATAAAACGGATTACTCATAATTTGGGTGGGCTTCCTCCAATTAAAGGTCTTAAGAGAAAAGGCTGAGGTCCCCCAGGGAAGATGGAATTCCTCCCCTGATTGCCTTTGGATTTAAGGCTGAAGCATTAACTTTTCCCTGGGTTTCTAGATTGCTGACCTCCTCCATAGATTTTGAATTTGCTAGCCTCCATAATTGCATGGAAAACCCTGCCTAATACAACCATTTATCTACCTCTCAAATATTGTCACGTGATCAGAAGCATTTTTAAGTTTGACCTCTGTAACATCAGGATCATGGGATTGACTCCTATTTTAACAATTTATTAACTGTGGTTTTGAGCCGTTATGTAAACCTTTCAGTCTGGCTCCCCGTGTATGGAATAGGTGTAATACCAACCACTCTGATGGAATGTCTTGGAGATCTCAGGCAATAAATATGAAACACTTATAACATAAATAGTTCTCAATAAACAGTAACCACAGTTTTGCTTTGATGAACGAAATGTGAGTAAATCCTATTAGTAGCTAACAGCAAGGCTAGCTTGAAACTCTCAAGTGAATTCATCTTTCTAGGCTAGAAATTCCCTGGAAAAGGAAATGGTAACCCATTCCAATATTCTTACCTGGGAAATCCCATTAACAGATGAGCCTGGCAGGCTACAGCCCATGGGGTCCCAAGAGTCGGACACAACTGAGCTCCTAAACCACCGTCACCAGGCTAGAGATTGACTGTATATCTGTATTTTAAGATGATCTTTTGTTGTAATGGTGTCACGCAGGCTTCAGAGAGATACCTCCAAAATCGAGTCAGCTTTCTTCATTCTGAGGCAATAAACTAAGACCTCTTACTCTCTCAGTGGCTAGTAAGAGCAGAATCACAACTGAAGGAACAAAGAATGGGGAGATAATGGTTTAAACAGCTTTAAAAAGTACTTTAAAAAAATAGTGTAGAAGTTCAAAGGAGATCCTTTCTAAGGATAGTGTTATCCTATTAATCAGATTCCCAAATGAATCAACTCTCTTAAAAAAGTAATAATCACTAACCTATGGTGTATAGGCATCATGCGATAATGTTTTATTTGTGAGGGCTCACATTTTCTTCTAAAGACCATAACTGTTGAGCTGATAATTGTTTTCTAAATATAAGTGTTAGTGATTTCAAGAGCATACCATCATGATTGACATTTTGGATATTAAGTTACAATAAATTATTAGAGATAATTTTTTAAACTTTTGTGAAATTGAATGACTATAATTCTATTTAATTTGAAGTAATAAGGCTTTTATTTATTTTTTTTAAGGCTTTTAGAAAGATACATTTCAATCAATTGTTAGCTAAGGGCATACAATAACATTTTCCACAACTTTTCCTTCAATTCTAGGTCCCAAACTACTTCAGACAAGACATTGGGACTTTCTGATTTATCGGTCAGGATCTAAATTCAGTATTTCCAAGAAAAGGCTCAAGAACAACTTTCATGGAAGGTTTTATCACCTCTCCCCAAATCACATTTCAAATTGCTAACACGGTTTTGCCTGTAGCACAGTGAGACCACGTGTTCCACAGTCAAGACAGGGAGACACGATTTTAAATGAGAAGGAGGGCCGGGAGCACAGAACCTCGTGTCTATACTTTGCAGACAAAGCCAGAGTTAACAACGAAGCAGCACTGGAATGCGTTAGTGAGAACTTGTCACAAGCGCAGCTCTGCTCCAGGGATTGCTCCTTCAACAGCAGAGACTGGCTGTCAGGAGCTAGTGGTCTGTGGCAAGCTGACTCATCAACAGTCAAGCCACCCAGGGATTCTCAGTCCAGACCTAGAATGCTGTGACTGCAGTAAGCAATGGCAGGACATTTGCTGAAATCCAATAAACAAGCATCACCAACTCAATGAACACAGATTTGAGCAAACTCCAGGAGACAGTGGAGGACAGAGGAGCCTGGGTCCCTGGGGTTGCAAAGAGTCAGACAGGACTTAGAGACTGAGCACCAACAACAATAAAGTAAAGGAGAGTCAACCAGGACTTGTCCGGAATGTTCTGGAAGCAATGGGCGGGAGAGGGTATGAATCAGGGAACCTTAATAATATTTTCTTTAAGAACAAAATAATATGAATACTGACGGAAGCTTATATTTGCTGTTGCCTGTGTTTCCTAAGTCACTTCTGGGGGAAACTGAGAAATCATATCACTTTGTGTTAGTCTTTGAAAAGAGCTAGGAACTTTTCCATAAATGACTTCAAAACCCATCACCCAAGAGTTTATTCAACTTTAACATCTGTCATTTTACCTTCTTCCTGTTTACTTTGTCACTTAGAATCACTTCTTTAGAGACTTTTTTTTTTTTGGGGAGACCCACTCGAACTCTCCCTCAACTTCAGGGGCCAAAGTCACAAATTTAAGAGGCTACAGGGCTCAGGGAGGGAATATGAATGTGCAAAATTCCCCATACCGGTTACAGTGAGACAGGAAGGATGGGTGTGGCTTGTGATGACCTAGGGAGTGAATGTCTTGTGTCTTATGCCTTCCCTCCAACCTTTCCTCAGTCTCTTCCTCTCTTCACTCTGTCCATTTCTCAGTTAAACAAATGAGCTAATAATAATATATACTCTGCTGCTGCTAAGTCGCTTCAGTCGTGTCCAACTCTGTGCGACCCCATAGACGGCAGCCCACCAGGCTCCCCCATCCCTGGGATTCTCCAAGCAAGAACACTGGAGTGGGTTGCCATTTCCTTCTCCAATGCATGAAAGTGAAAAGTGAAAGTGAAGTCGTGTCTGACTCTTAGCAACCCCATGGATTGCAGCCCACCAGGCTCCTCCATCCATGGGATTTTCCAGGCAAGAGTTACTGGAGTGGGGTGCCATTGCCTTCTCCGAGACTCTTTTTTTTTTTGATTTGTCAACAACATGGGATAAGACCTTCTTCCCCATGACCCGATGAGACAGTTCACAGGACTGGAGTAGAGATTTCTGTCCGCAAGGGTAAAACCCGTTCTCTACATTGACCTTAAACAATCAGCATAATGCTGCCTCCTTCCATGACCTTCTGATTATTCAGGAACAAAATTATCTTTCTTTGCTTAAGTGTGTGAGGCATTTGATATGTTGGTTTTTTGCTCTTTATGTCATTTGAAGCCTGTGTTATCTGCCTATTCATGGGAGCTCTCATTTTAGAGAATAAAGGGAACTGTGCAATAATATTTCATTTTGTCATCACAGATAACAGATTACGAATGAGTGGTAGCTTTATAATGTATGAAAAGAGAGTAATTCCTAAGGATGTTCATTTTGAAATAATACTAAAAAGGCTAAAAATTAATAGGAGGTAAATACAAATAAAAGAGAATGCTAAAAAGAGTCAGACATGACTGAGTAAGACACAGAAGAGAAAGGCAAGCTTAATTCATGACTTTGAGAAATGCTAGGTCCTGCTTCTATAGGAGTTTAGAAAACTATGGTAAACAATATTTTAACATCAATATTGGAGACAATGTTTAAACTTTCTTAAAATTTCAAATACATATTAAGAGCAAGAGTCAGACTTTTCTGATTTGACTTTGGCAGCCTGTGGTTTCTGCTTCATTATGTGCTGCAACATGCATGGTTGTTTAGGCGCTAAATCATGTCTGACTCTTTTGAGACCCCATGGACTGTAGCCCACCAGGCTCCTCTGTCCAGGGGATTTCCCAGGCAAGAAAACAGGAGTGGGTTGCCATTTCCTCCTCCAGGGGATCTTGCGAACCCAGGGATCAAACCCATGTCTCCTGCATTGGCAGGCAGATTCTTTACCACTGAGCTACCAGGGAAGCCCATAACTATGTTTGAATTTAATTCCTAGATCAGCTGATCACCCTGTGAACACACAATTTGAGAGCTTCTTCTTCATGTTCCTTGCCTTCTAGTTTCTAGTTGGCAAAACAGAAGAATAAACAACATATTTACCCGTGGGAGTTTTAATAAGGCAAACACAGATTACTGCCGAATGCTTAAAAAAAAAAAGAAAAAAAGCATTTCTACTTGAAAGCAGCATATGAGATATTCAAAAGCAAGGATTTTGAAGTATAGTTAGACCTCTGACTGGATGTGTTAAGCAGGAGACATTTGGCCTGGAGGAAATCATAACTTAACCTCTGAAATACTAGTGACTTAGGTGTCAAATGCAGAAATGAGGAGAGCTATCACACCACCACCCAGAGTTGTCATGAGGATTATATGAGATGGAAAAGTGTGCTTGGCCCTTCTCCTTAGATCTCAGGAGCCCACTGGCATTGATGACCATTTATTATTGCATGAATAAGAGTTGATGAATTGATTTTCAAGTAATTAAAACCATTGCCTTCAAGCTGAAGAGTAGGGCTAATTCCAGTCTCAGTGCTTCTTCGAATAAGGTTGTAGGTCTGGCAGGAAACTGGAAACACAGATTGGGAACTGGGGTTGGGGGGCAAGTCTTAGCTGGACCTGGCTTTTGGGTTCTCAGTCATTGTGTAGGAAGCCACACATATGGATGAAATTGCCCAGAAAAATAGAGAGAAAAAGAGAGGGAGAGAGAGAAGAGAAGTCCACAGGGAGCACATAGAAAAGGTAAAGAAGGTGAAAGAGAAAATATGTCTTTCCCCTTGAAACCAGAGGGATGGAACTAGGGGCTGAGCACAGACACAGCCAAAATTGTAGCTAGGAAGAGAGTAAAGAGTTGGCATAGTTAATCATCTCTACATTCTCTGTTGCAAGTTTCAAGCTAATTGAATGTGAGGAAAGAATAGAAATAAGGCCGTCGAGGAACCAGCATCAGTGATGCATGTAATTCATACATGAGACTGGAAGGAAACAGGTTAGAAAGAGACATGCGCTGATCAGTGGGGAATCTTAGCTGTTAGAATAATATTTATCCTCCTTCTCTGCCTGTATGCTAAGTTGTAGCCTGCCAGGCTCCTCTGTCCGTAGGATTTCGCAGGCAAGAATATTGAACCCACTCCAGTGTTCTTGCCTGGAGAATCCCATGGATAGAGGAGTTTGATGGGCTACAGTCTGTGGGGTTGCAAAGAGTCAGACACTACTGAGCGACTTAGTATGCATGAATGCGTGCCATTTCCTCCTCCAGGGGATCTTCCCGACCCAGGGATCAGACTCTAGTCTCCTGTACTGGCAGGTGGTTTTTCTACCACTGAGCCACCTGGGAAGCCCCTCCTTCCCTGCGGGAAGGGATAAAATGAAACAGAGACTTTGGGATGTTAAATACCCATAGAATACAGGATAAACCATAGGGAAACTGGTGTCAAGGAAACCAGCTTGCTGGCCTTTGAGAGAAGGTGGCATGAGGGTGACTTCTTGGATGGGATGTATTCTAAATGGTCTGATCTTTATAGTCTTCCTTCAGCCATTCTACCACCTCGGACCCCATCAACTATCTCCCATTTTTCTGGTGACTTCTAAGAATACAGAATTCACTGCTTTACCCTTAAGGTCCTCTAAGAGTTATGGTGGAATAGGACTTTATGCAAAATAGTCTTCTATTTTTAATAGGAACTTAAGAAAATACTTAACTTCGAATTATCTAGAGTTGTTTCCTTTAGAAACCAGAGCTATTTATCTGTATTTAAAGCAGTGTTTATTATTTGTACCGATTCTTATTCCTCTGCGTGAATCAATGCAAGATAGTGGGGAAAAATCAATCAATTAACCCCATCAATTATCCCCTTCTTCTCATGGCTAGAAACTCTTCATCCTTCAATTCTCATCTTGGGCATCATCTGTTCAGGGTAACTTTCCCTGACATCTGGTCTAATCTTAATATCCCTCCTCAATATTTTCATAGCATCCTACTGAGAAATTTATCACACTCTACTCTAACCCCCCATCCACTTGTCTTTCTCCCCCATTGAAACTGCAAAATTCCTAACAGGCAGAAACTGTTCCCCCTCCTTATTCCCTGGCATCTAAGCACATAATTTGGAACACCGTCAAAATTCAATAAAGGTGAATGAATGAATGAATGAGCAAGTGCATGTATACTGGCTAAATACTATTAACATAAATCACGAAATCATAAAGGGAACGCAGACAGAGCACATTTAATAGCGAGCTATGTGAAAATGGGTCTTCTAAGAAAATGAAAGGCAATGAATGAACATTTTTGCAGTGAAGGTCAATATGTTCTTGTTAAGCCATTCCAGTCCCAATTTGCATTCAGACTATTAATTTGCTCCTCACAATCGCTTCCAAGTTATTCTGTGAAGCACTTAGCAGATGCGCTAAGCCGCTCCCTGTCAGCCCAGAGCCACGCGGGGTGAGAATGGAATGAAGGTGCTTTTCTTTTTTGTGTGATCTTTCAACAGAACAGGCTTCTCCGTGAAAGGATTGAATCAGCCTCACCTTCCTGCAGCGAGTGATGTTTTACAGCATTTTTTTTTTAAATGCCACCCGAAAGGCAGTGACTTTTACATGGTGAGGCTTTGCCGATAGTCACGCCAAGTCGGTGATTTCACGGCATCGGTCTGCTAGTGACTTCTCAGAGCTCAGATGTGGTCTGCCGGAGATGATCAGGAAGAAATCCCCTGTGCTTTTTTATCCAGAAAAGTGTAAGTTTCTCACCCTAAAAGCATCGTTTATTTTAGCATTCCTCCACATCCGTGTTTTTCAAGCCTTTTTAACATCCCTCTATGTGACCCTGACCGATCACTTACAAATATAGGAATGTATTAAGTTTCGTGAATTTTCTTTTACCTCTTTCTTTAGATTTATTTTATATTGGACTATAGTGGATTTACAATGTTTTGTTAGTTTCAGGTGTACAGCAAAGTGATTCAGTTATACACACACATACATCTATTTTTCAATACATTCTTTTCCCATTTGGGTTATTGCAGAATGTGGAGTGGAGTTCCCTGTGCTATACAGTAGGTCCTTGTTCACTATTTTAAATACAGTACTGTGTATGTGTCAGTCTTAAACTCCCAATCCCCTTCTACCTTTTGACCTTCCTTCACTGATGTTCTATTAATTTTTTTTTTAAAGCCCACTATCGCCTTTACTGGAGAAGGAAATGGCAACCCACTCCAGTGTTCTTGCCTGGAGAATCCCAGGGACCGGGGAGCCTGGTGGGCTGCCGTCTATGGGGTCGCAGAGAGTCGGACATGACTGAAGCGACTTAGCAAACAATAGTCTTTACACTGATGTCTTCAGCTCAGCCACAGTTCGAGAAGCATCATTTTACAGCACGTTGAAAGCAGTAAAATTATGGTCTGGAGAGCAAACTGCTGTTTCACTCTTGTATCGGTTTTCACTATTTTGCCTGTTTCAGTTAATCCAGCTGATCAAGTCAGTCAAATTTTAGACTCATCATCTGTGTTTTAATACATTTTATTTTTCAACTTGTTTTGGTTGTGTTCCACATGTATTATGGGAGGAGTGATGTGGAGAAAAGCAGGATCACAGACCACATGAGCTTTGTCTGGGATGAAAGATAGCCTTTGGGAAGTGCAGACTATAAATGAGACTTTGAGGTCATCTGGCTTCACGTTCTTGGAATTTTACCTGATGTTTGCCTGGTTTGTGCACCCATTCAACAAACCTTTTGTCACACTTTTTGTTGTTGTTCAGTCGATCAGTTGGGTCCGACTTTTTGCGATGCCATGGACTGCAGCATGCCAGGCTTCCCTGTCCTTCACCATCTCCCGGAGTTGGCTCAGACTCATGTCCATTGAGTCGACGATGCCATCCAACCATCTGTCGGTCAAATTCTGGGCCAGGCATTTGGAGATTCAAAAATGAAATACAGGTTTCTGCCATAAATACATTTATCATCTGGAAGCAAAGAAGATGTGAGAAAAATTATGAAGTAGTTATTTTGAAAAATCAACGTGCCTTCTAGGTTTCTGGATCGGCATTACACTGATATCTCAGTGCAATAAACCACAGTAAGTCCCTTACATATGAACCTTCAAGCCGCAAACTTTCAAAGATGCGAACATGCGTTCCATCAACGTCAGGCATGAATGAAATTGCAGCTTGCCCTCCGTCTCCTATCGGTGACGATCCTTCAGCTCCACCATTTCCCACCTTTTCCTGGTTCACAAGGGCACTTTCATTCATTTGCTTTGGCTTCATGTCTCTTCCCTCAACCCCAAAGCTATCGAAGAGCATCTTTTTCTGCACTCCTAAAATGTTTGCCCATCTTGAAAACATTCTCTACTATCTTCTCTTCTTTAAAGCCTTAATAGAGCATTCTTAACCTAAACACTCACTCATTCTCACCTAAGCTTTATTTCATGCGAAGAAAATCTCAGAATGTTCTTATCAATTAGCAGGTTTTAAAGTTGAAAGCATATTTATTTTTCTTAACTTTTCTACAAAATTCTGAATATACTGTTCAATGTTTCTACTGTTCATCTCTCATTGTTTTCCCTGGTATTGACTATATATATATATATATATACACACACACATATATATATGTATATATTTATACATGACATAAATGTATATATCCATGTAAATATGTCAACATATACATTTATACTGATAGATAAAATTCAGAGCATCATCCTGGTTAGATAAAAAGCCCAATTTACAAATTTTGTATGATGTACTGATACCGAGCCAGACCCTGTGGGGCTCACAAAAGCCTTTCTGTGTCCCCAATTTCTTGATTACAGGAAATAGGTTTCATTCAGCCTCCTTTATCTTCCTGAGTTCCAATAGGCAGGTTGAAACAGCTGCTAATTAGAGAAAGGAGGGAATTTAGAGACAAGGGAGGAACATTCAAGAAACAATAGGGCAGTCCTGAGGCAAGGTCTTTGTTCCTCCTCAAGGGATCAGTTCAGTTCAGACGCTCAGTTGTGTCCGACTCTTTGCGACCCCATGGACCGCAGCATACCAGGCCTCCCTGTCCATCACCAACTCCTGGAGTTTACCCAAACTCATGTCCATTGAGTCAGTGATGCCATACACATGACAAGATCTTTAAGCTTTTTGCTGATACTGAAACCCCCAACAGCTGGGACAAGTCAAGAATACACTGCCCACAAGCACTGGGACTCCAGACTAGTCAGAAGCAGAAGGCTTTAGATGCTGACTCCTCCTTACCTCCCCGCCAACCAATCAGAAGCATGTCCATGAGCTGATCATGCCCTCTTTGAACCATCACTGTAAAACTCCTCAGGCTTCCCTGGTGGCTCAGCAGTAAAAAGTCTGCCAGCCAGTACAGGAAACACTGGTTCATCCCTGATCCAGGAAGATCCCACATGCCTCAGAGCAACCCAGACCATGCCCTACAGCTACCAAGCCTGTGTTCTAGAGCCCAGGAGCCACAGCTACTAACCCATGCATCCCTGTGCTCCGCAATGACACCAACCCACTGAGAAGCCTGCGAACCGCTTCTCAACCAGAGATTAGACCCCACTCACCACAACTAGAGCAAAGCCCAGGCAGCAGTGAAGACCCAGCACAACAACATTTAGTTAATTAATTAAATTTAAAAGCTCCCTCAGTACTCTCTTCAGGTTGGAACGCACAGTTCTGAGGGCAATAGCCCGCTGTGACCCCTTTTGCCTGGCAAAACAATAATGTTATTCTTTCCTACTTCACCCAAAACTCTGTCTCTGAGAATTAATTTAGGGTTGGTCTGCAGAGGCCAGATTCGGCACCGTGTTTGCATATAAATAAGTAATTACTTGTAAAATCTAAGTAAAAATGATTTGCTTCTATAGTTTTTGACAATCTACCAAAATCACTGAGCTGTGTAGATAAGACTCTATAAAGAAATCTATGACTCTAGAATAAAGATGGTCTTACATCTTTGTAGTAGTTAGCTCAGTTCAATTCCACGCTGAACTTTTTTTTTTTCAAAGCTGGGTTGTGATTGATTTTCTCAACACAAACAGCAGTAGATTAGGGAATTAATTAAGGGAAACCTAGAAGGTCTTCTCCTTCATTTCACTTTGCTCACAATGCCTGCTGGGCAGATGGAGGCTGCCCTGGTAAGGAGATTATTTCTCCTTAGGGTGTGCAGAATATAACACATGTTGTGATTAAAAGGCCTAAAGGATTTATATTGAGAAAAGGTTCAGTGATGACCTAACCACTAAAGAGTGTTCAGAGAAATCAATTGCAATTAATCCTTCCAACTGGCCCCCCAAAAAAGTACCAAATTTTTTAAAGAACCTAAAACTAAAATAATATAAAATAGAGAATGACCCTAAAATCGAGTCAGAAAAAATGTCATAAGACTAACACATTTAGGGTTGCACATTTATCATTTCACATGTGATAAATCAGCTTCTGGTACTTTCCTACATTTCTTTGAAGTAGATTTGTTCCTGAAAAGTTGGCATTGGAAATTTTCTAAAAGGCTGTGTTTTGGGGGGGAAAGATATTTTAGAGTAAAGTGACATGTTTGGCCATTTATCTGGTGCACCTCAATATATGTGGTGTATACATTTGTGGTCACTTGTGTCCTACTGCTTGGGAACAAATGAAAAATGCTGGCATTTCAAAACAGTTAAAGTGCTTTAAAAATTGCTTTTTAAAGCTCTTTAAAACAGCAGTTTTAAAAACCCTTTTCTAAACGCATCTCCCCTTCCCTCCCACAGGTGAGCATTCTGTCCCCGGGCTGGGTCCATCTCAAGCTTCTCTTTTGAGTTATCCTCTCCTGGGCTGGCTTATTTCCCATGAAAGGTGACTTGTGTTTGGAACAATAGCTGTGTCTGTCGTCACAGAGTTATTTCGGGGATGTGGATGGTATTGCCCAGCCTTGAGAGTCAAGTTCACACCTCTGTTCACAACTGAAGTCTGAAGTCTATGAATGAAGGGGACGATAAATGCAGAGAGATTTCTCTCTTTCCAAGCAAAACACCCCACAGTTCTTCCCCGCAGCGCTGCCAGACCTCGTGACACTGACGTCTAGTAACCACACTATTTAGCAAATATCAAAACAAAGCTTTTCAAGATGGTTTTCAGACCCTTTTGGATGTGGCCTGGCTCCGTGCTCTTCGGCATCTTTTCTCCCACCATCTCTCAGAGATGCTGTGCCCACCGCACCACAACCACCCTCTTCCAGCCCCACAAAGGCCCCACTTGTGCTTGTTGCATGTATGTTTCATTTTGCCTCAAATGTTCTCCAACTCTGCTCTCATCCTTTGTGATGAATCACCAGGACCATTGCCTCTACCACAGTGTGAGCAAGTATCCTCCCCTCCTAACTCACGTTATATTCCTAAAAGCCTGTTGTTTGTTTTCTAGTCGCTAAGTCCAACTATTTGCAACCCTATGGAGTATAAGCCCACCAGGCTCCTCTGTCCATAGGATTTCTCAGGCAAGAATACTGGAGAGGGTTGCCATTTCCTCTTCCGGGGCATCTTCCCAGTCCAGGGGTGGAACCTGCATCTTCTGCCTTGCAGACGGATTCTTTACCACTTGAGCCACCAGGGAAACCTCCTGAAAGTCTACTGTGCCTTGTTATCTCTTGAACTGCTTCATCTCCCACCTAGATCTGCTTTAAAGCCGCGGAACCCAAACTGTCACCTGACATCAAGAAAGCCCTTCCCTGAAACTAACTCAGTGTTGTCAATCAACTGTGCTAAATATACAAAATTTAAAAATAAACTACATAATATTTTATGAAAAACAAAGCACTCACAAACACCCTTTGAATGTGATAATGAACTGACGCATGTGTGAGCGAGTGACGTTACAAATGAGCGAAGCTCTGAGCTCACCGTGGATTTTACTGTGCTTCTCGGTCAACCGGGGTTGATCCCTGCCAGCCCCTGCTGCGCGAGCCTTGGGCGTGTAGACATGCTTTAGATACAGAAAGAAGGGTTGTTTGCTGGGCACCATCATTAAAAACGTCCCTTTTGAGCACTAGCTGTGCTTTCCCAATGTTGTGGTGTTGTGTTGGTGTCACAACGGAGGATCTTGTAGACTGAGTCATCTGGGGATCCCAGATATAAAATAAACATCCAAACATCAATGAGCTCACAATAATATAAATAAGTGACTAAATAAATAAGCAAATAAATAAATAGGGAAGGATAGACACATATGCAAATAACCTATGCAGTATTCTACACTTACGGAGGTGGCATATAAGCTCACTCTGCTTACATATGGGCTGTGGAGTGTGACTTCTCTCAAAAAGGATGGCATGGAAATAGTGGGAGAGTAACTTTCCAGTGGGAAGAGCTGAGAGCTCTGACCTCAGTCCTACGGTCAAGGCTGACATCAATAGAGTTAATTCATGTGGCCAGCGTGTGCCCTTGATTTGAGATAAGAATGGGACTTCCCTTACCTCTGTGGTCTTCCTCCCCAGAACACATTATCCCAGTCAAATCTTAGAGGGGGGGATAAAACAAAACAAAACACTAGACAAATTTCAACAGGGAAGAGTTCCAGAAAATATCCGCTCAGTCCTTCTCGAGATTGTCAAGGGCATCAAAAACAAGTCTAAGAAACTATCACAGCCATGGAGACATGAGGGTGAAGTGTTATGTGCATCCTGGACAGGATCGTGGACTAAAAAGGAAACATTTGGTGAAAACAAGGACTTCCCTGATGGTCCAGGGGTTAAGAATCCTCCTGCCAATGCAGGAGACACAGGTTCGATCCCCAGTCTGGGAAGATTCCACATGCGGTGGAGCACCTAAGCCTGCGCACTGCAGCTGTTGAACCCCCGGTCTAGAGCCAGGGAGCTGAAATGACTGAGCCCACGGGCAGCAACTACTGAAGCCTGCACCTTCTAGAGCCCGTGCTCTGCAAGGACAGAAGCCTGCAAGCCACAGCTAGAGAAAAGCCCACGCAGCAGCTTAGAAAAGCTCTAAAAAAAAAAAAAAAAAAGCCCAGTGCAGCCAAAAATAAATGAAAAAAAAATAATATAAAACTCAGGCGATCTGAATAAGCTATGGACCTTATTTAGTCCTAGCCTACCAAGACTGGCTTATTAATCGTAACAAATCTAGAGTTCCAGTGTAAGGTGCTAATAACAGGGAAAACTGGGTGAGGAGGTATATGGGGACTCTCCGGACTACCTTTTTAATTCCTGTGTCATTCTAAAACTGCCTTAAAAATAAAATCTATTTTCTAAATAATACAAGTATGAACACGAGGGCACACACTTTACTGGTCGCCTTGGGCTTCACTATGGGTTGGTCAACACTGGCTGTATCCCCATGCAATTGGAAAGGAAGATCCCAATATTTTGTACAATTATTTCAAAACTGCAGATGTGTTTCCACAAACTCTCAGTCAGGATTTCTCCCCAGAAATAATCCTGAATCGGTAAAAAAGACGACAGTATGCTATAATTTTGAGCGGTTGAATTCCTCGATAAATGGAAGCTTTGTTTCAAAAAAAGACTCAAGCATCATCTATTAAGAAGAGATCATTTTAAATTCAATAACTATAAAATGATACTTTGGGAAAATCGCTGATAACTTTATTTTTTACATTAAAAGCAATAACACATTATTAAAATGTGTTTTTAAAAAGTCAAGTTTCAATGTTACGTCTTTGCTGTTTCTCTAAACACGCTAACACACCAAGTGCACACTGCATGCTTGTCTTTCTTTTTGAATAAATGTCTTATTCTTACAGCCAACCCGTTCTTGCAGTTGTGCTTGCTCTCACTTCCTACTCTTGGTGATATTCTTTTGATCATTTAAAAAGTTATCTTTGCCCTTCAGCATGATGCGGTGTTTGTCCACCTTTATAACCAGTGAAGGTACCACATAATCCTGCAGACCTCGGCAAAGCTGATAATAAGAGGAACCATAATTTACACCAAACCTGTTGGAAAACCCGCTGTAACAGTAAAATTGAGGGTGAGCGCTGGAAATCAGACACGAAAGACCACACGTTGCATGATTCTGTTTACATGAAGTGTCTATAAAGGCAAATATGTAAAGAAAGATTACTGATGCCTGGGGCCAGAGGGCAGAAACGGGGATTGACTAGAAATGGATACAGAGGATCTTTGGGGGATGGTGGAAATGTTTAAAGCTGGATTGTGGTAAACTTCCCATAATTCTGTCAATTTCCCAAAAGTCACTCCAATGTATATTTCAAAGGGTCAGTTTTATGGTATATAAATTATACCCCAATAAAGATGCTTATTAAGATGGTCCGGAGTCCATCTCAGCCGGTCCGGAGTCATCAAGGTGGATTTCTAGAACTATAAATGTTTTAAGGGTGGGGGAGATGACTTTCTGAATCTGAGAATGATTATGGTTACTTTGCCTCTGAATCAGCATTGAGTCTCACGGGAGGAAAGCTGCCATCCTCCTGGGTCGGGACCAGTGTGTTCACGGCCCTTAATCCATGAGAGAAACCGTGCAAAGGACGTCACGATGAGTGAGCTAAGAAATTCATTATTCTGGATCTTGTAATTACTTTCTCTTTTATTCCACCATTACTTCTTCATTTCTATCATCTGTGTTTGACAACTTAAAAAAGTAACCTATCTTTCTTCTTTTCATAATTTAATGTTAGCTACAATTGTAGGTGTTCCTTTTCTTTTCATTAAAGCCAAGGGCCTTTATTTTTGTACCTAAGGCTGTTGAGTTCAAGCAATTAGCGGTAGAAAAAGCCATGAGAATTTTTCTTTTTCCAACTGAACTGAAGATCATAACCTGTGAATAAATAAATGTCATTGCTGGGTTAGAAATCAATGAAGAAAGACTACAAGGAAAATCGTGTTGCAAGAACAGGCACTCTTTTGCAACCCTTAATGTCTGCATATTTATGGAAAGTATTCATGAATGTTAACCAAGGGTATTAGGCACCTCTTTGTATGATTAGGGGAAAGGACCAGAAAGGAGCCAGTTAATAAAAAAAAAAAAAAAAAAAAGAGAGAGAGAGAGAAAGAAAGAAAATTAAAAAGTCCAGTGGTGAGAAATTGAACATATCAACCATGAAATTGTGTTAATTTGATAATTAAAGTGTCTTAGTTCAAATGTAGATTCTGGACAGTTAACAAAATGGTGACAAAATAATTAGGAATGAAACCATATTATATACACATTAATAGCTGAAATGAATAAAGTAGAAAGCTCCCTTCAGGAAAATGCTTTTTGAACAGCACAGAGCAATTATGAATAGACTTGATCTTATTTCATCATTCAAAGAGGATCTGGGAAGAAAGACAAGGAGCCTTTCTAGTTGCTCTGAGTTCTGAAGGGCACAAGCAAAAACAGAGGGGGAGAAGACGGAAGCAGGGGGCAGAAGAAAATGGGAACTGGTAAATAAAGAAAGAGGAGCACAGAGTCCCGCAGACTGGACCCTTCTCTTCCCTTCTAATTTTCTGACTCCTTGCTTCGCTTCTCTCTCCTTCTCAGCTTTCTTCTCTCACATTTTTTTTTTGTCCCCTTTAAGATTTTCTCTATTCTCTTGGCATAGTTTATCTTTCCTTTCCTTCTTTCTCATAAAAACATTCATTAAGGCAAGAAAACTCCTGAGAAAAATGAAAATGAATGGTTTCGTTTTTGTACCAAATTCAAAAGGTGGAGACGAAGAAAGGAAACCCATGCATCATGTCTTTATAGCTCAGACGGGATAGCAACCTTTGGAGAAAATAGCAAACCAGGGGATAGAAGCAGAGGCCTTTCAAGGAAAAAGGTAACTCATTACAATAGCTATTGTTCTGAGGCTGGGTGTGCGAACTGATATTTGTACAATTTCAGCCAGGTAATTGGGTTCTCTGGCTGTGTCTCTTTCCCTTGAGGAGTTTAAATTTTTCCTTTTATAACCATAATATGAAGATGAGTCAGTGGCCCAGTTTTTTAAAAAGTAGATTTTTTTTAAACATAGTTTACAGTGTAGTTAGAAGTGAAGCATCTCCTCTTGTGTATAAAGCATCCAGGAAATGCATTTAGCTGCTACTTTTTAGAGAGGAAGGGAGGGAAGGGTGGCTACACCCTCACACATCAGAGTCATCTCATTCATGAAGTCTTTATATCATCAAGACCGTCATTCCACTTACTGCCCTGCAGCCATCCCTCTTGTTCATGCTTCTTATTCATTATTATGATCTGTTCATTATTATTTCTATTTTTATTACCAGTATGTGCATAAAGCAACTGAAGTTAAATCATTTTTGCCAGGTCATTCTTCTTTTCAGACCTGAAAAAAGTCAATCCATGCTTATTAAAAAAGAGAAACAGAGATGCGGGGAAATTAGGTGCCTCACCTATGTTACATTGCAAACTAGGAGCCAATCTGGGCCTAGAAGTCAGGGCTTTTAGAGTGCTCTGGCACCAGTCCAAGCTACATTTTATTTATTCCCACAGTGATCCAACCAGCGTGGGAATACAGGTATTTTATACCCATTTGCATTCTTTTTCTGGAGAAGGAAATGGCAACCCACTCCAGTATTCTTACCTAGAGAACCCTGTGAATGGAGGAGCCTGGTGGGCTGCTGTCCATACGGTCGCACAGAGTTGGACATGACTGACGCGACTTAGCATGTATGCATGCATTCTTTTTAACCAGGTCATCAAGCAGCAAACTCTTGCATTCAAACTGCTTTGGATGGTGCTGGCTAATCCCAGAAAAGTTGCAGATATCAATAAGTCCCCTACACACAGACCTCCAAGTTCTGAACTTTCAAAGATGGGAACTTTCCCCCAGTGTCTGGTGTGAGCAACACCGAAGCCTGCCCTAGTCTCCTGTTGCTGACGGTCCTCCAGCCCTGTTTCCCTTCTCCAGCCAGTGACTCTTCCTGCCTGTTCACTCGATGCCAGCCCCTGTGTGCTGGCTATTGTGCTGGACTGCTGTACTTTTCAAGGTATGTTACTGGAAGATTAAAAATGTTTTATTGTTTTTGTTTGTTTTTTAATGTATTATTTGTGTGAAAAGTACCATAAACCTATTACAGTACAGTACTATACAGCCGATTGTGTTAGCTGAGGACTGAGTGCTGTGCTCAGTTGATCAGTTGATCAGTCATGTCCGACTCTTTGTGACCCCACGGACTGTACCTGCCAGGCTCCTCTGTCCGTGGGATTCTCCAGGCAAGAGTCCTGGAGTGGGCTGCCGTGCCCTCCTCCAGGGGATCTTTCCGACGCAGGGACTGAACCCATATCTCCGGGGTCTCCTGCACTGCAGGAGGTTCTTCACCCACTGAGCCACCTGGGAAGCCCGTTAGTTGGGTTCCTAGCCTAACTTTGTTGAACTTAGGAACAAACGGGACTTAAGAACAGGCTCTTGGAACAGGACTCATTTTTATGTAGGGGACACTCCATGAGGGTAAGGGAGAGATGGTAATTCAGAGCCAGCCCTAAGCCACAACAAAATATCCCAGTGTGTCAGGAATTAGGACAATTTTTCAGGTTAGTAATTAGTAACCGATCCTGAAGAAGTGATCCCAAACTCCTGTCCTTCTGAGAGCACTTGGCTGCGGGTAGCTAGCACTCTCTTCTTCATTTCAGCTTCTAAACCCCTACGAGAATTCAGATTTACTTCAAAGCAGTGCACCTCAGTAATTGCCCTCTATTTTCAGAGAGCTAAGCCTTCTAATGATCAATGCAAAGAAACAGAGGAAAACAACAGAATAGGGAAGACTAGAGATCTCTTCAAGAAAATTAGAGATACCAAGGGAACATTTCATGCAAAGATGTGCTCGATAAAGGACAGAAATGGTATGGACCTAACAGAAGCAGAAGATATTAAGAAGAGGTGGCAAGAATACACAGAAGAACTGTACAAAAAAGATCTTCACGACCCAGATAATCACAATGGTGTGATTACTGATCTAGAGCCAGACATCCTGGAATGCGAAGTCAAGTGGGCCTTAGAAAGCATCACTACGAACAAAGCTAGTGGAGGTGATGGAATTCCAGTTGAACTATTCCAAATCCTGAAAGATGATGCTGTGAAAGTGCTGCACTCGATATGCCAGCAAATTTGGAAAACTCAGCAGTGGCCACAGGACTGCAAAAGGTCAGTTTTCATTCCAATCCCAAAGAAAGGCAATGCCAAAGAATGCTCCAAGCTACCACACAATTGCATCATCTCACACACTAGTAAAGTAATGCTCAAAATTCTCCAAGCCAGGCTTCAGCAATATGTGAACCATGAACTTCCAGATGTTCAAGCTGGTTTTAGAAAAGGCAGAGGAACCAGAGATCAAATTGCCAACATCTGCTGGATCATGGAAAAAGCAAGAGAGTTCCAGAAAAACATCTATTTCTGCTTCATTGACTATGCCAAACCCTTTGACTGTGTGGATCACAATAAACTGTGGAAAATTCTGAAAGAGATGGGAATACCAGAACACCTGACCTGCCTCTTGAGAAACCTATATGCAGATCAGGAAGCAACAGTTAGAACTGGACATGGAACAACAGACTGGTTCCAAATAGGAAAAGGAGTACGTCAAGGCTGTATATTGTCACCCTGCTTATTTAACTTATATGCAGAGTACATCATGAGAAACGCTGGGCTGGAAGAAGCACAAGCTGGAATCAAGATTGCCGGGAGAAATATCAATAACCTCAGATAAGCAGATGACACCACCCTTATGGCAGAAAGTGAAGAGGAACTAAAAAGCCTCTTGATGAAAGTGAAAGAGGAGAGTGAAAAAGTTGGCTAAAGCTCAACATTCAGAAAACTAAGATCATGGCATCTGGTCCCATCACATCATGGGAAATAGACGGGGAAACAGTGGAAAGAGTGTCAGATTTTATTTTGGGGGCTCCAAAATCACTACAGATGGTGACTGCAGCCATGAAATTAAAAGACGCTTACTCCTTGGAAGGAAAGTTATGACCAACCTAGATAGCATATTCAAAAGCAGAGACATTACTTTGCCAACAAAGGTCTGTCTAGTCAAGGCTATTGTTTTTCCAGTGGTCATGTGTGGGTGTGAAGAAAGCTGAGTGCTGAAGAATTGATGCTTTTGAACTGTGGTGTTGGAGAAGACTCCTGAGAATCCCTTGGACTGCAAGGAGATCCAACCAGTCCATTCTGAAGGAGATCAGCCCTGGGATTTCTTTGGAAAGAATAATGCTAAAGCTGAAACTCCAGTACTTTGGCCACCTTATGCGAAGAGTTGACTCATTGGAAAAGACTCTGATGCTGGGAGGGATTGGGGGCAGGAGGAGAAGGGGATGACAGAGGATGAGATGGCTGGATGGCATCACTGACTCGATGGACGTGAGTCTGAGTGAACTCTTGGAGTTGGTGATGGACAGGGAAGCCTGGCGTGCTGCAATTCATGGGGTCGCAAAGAGTCGGACACGAATGAGCGACTGAACTGAACTGAACTGAAGCTCACAGTGTCACACGCTGTCCCGTTAGCACACACAGAGTTTGAGGCAGGCAGTGGGCATCTGCCTGGCGCCTTTTCCATGGTCGAGCTTGAAAGTCAATGCAGATCACAAGTATAGTCAAAAATGAAAAGGAAAAAAGAGCCAATATTTATTGATATTCTTCGTATTCAATCTTCAGAGTCAGTAGTGTTTTATTTCTACCATGCTTCTGGGACAAAACTCAGAACAGATCGCGTGACAGTTGATTTCCTAAAAGAACAGTTTTTCACTGGCCCCCCTTTGGTGGCTTCAGGCACGTGATCTAATATTTCTGGGCTTCAATTTTCTTTTCTGGGAAACGAAGCCAATATAGCGGCCATTTCTATGGTCAGTTGAGAGGATTAAATGAGTCAAAATTCAAAGCCCCTGGTGACTAGGGCATGATCAATCCCCTAGAAACAGCTGTTCACTACTTTTCTGGGAAAAAACACTAAAAGCGTAGATTGACTATCATACAATTTTCAGATGAGATGATCTTATTTATTTTTACTTTTATTATTTTAAAATTAATTATATTGGAGTATAGTTGCTTTCATTGGAAGGACCGGTGCTGAAGCTGAAGCTCCAGTACTCTGGCCACCTGATTCAAAGAGTTGACTCATTGGAAAAGGTCCCAGTTGAGGAAAGAAGAGAAGACTGAGGGCAAGAGGAGAAGGGGGTGACAGAGGATGAGATGGTTGGATGGCATCACGGACTCAGTGGACGTGAGTTTGAGCAAATTCGGGGAGACGGTGAAGGACAGGGAACCTGGCGTGCTGCATGGGGTTGCAAAGAGTCGGACACAACTTAGCGACTTGAACAGTAGTTGCTTTACAATGTTGTTTTCGTTTCTGCTGTACTGCAAAGTGAATCAGCTGTATGTATACATATATCCTCTCCTTTTTGGATTTCCTTCCCATTTACGTTACCCCAGAGCACTGAGTGGAGTTCCTTGTGCTATACAGTAGGCTATCTTTTCTGAATAATCTTACCTGGTTCAGCTATGAACAGTGGACCAAAAAATAGTGTACAATCTGTTTTGTTCATAAGAAACCCAACAGCCCTCTACATCCCAGGTTTTCTGTGCTCTACACTAATTTTCATTCTTATGTGCACAGGTTGTTATTGTTGCTTGGTTGCTAAGTTGTGCCCAACTCTTTGAAACCCCACACACTGTAGCCCACCAGGCTCCTCTGTCCATGGGATTCTCCAGGCGAGAATAGTGGAGTGGGTTGCCATTTCCTTCTCCAGGGGATCTTCCTGACCCAGGGATGGAGCCCAGGTCTCCTGCAGCTCCTGGGTTGGCACTCAGATTCTTTACCACTTAGCCACCTGGAAAACGTCCATTGTTAGTACTGGGTGTATCTGAACTCAGATCTTCTTCTTTCGACCTCGACCTTCCATCTGAGGTTCTGTGAGGTAAACGGCTCTAATGTTTGAAACCGACATTCCTTAGAAAGAGTTAATAGTTGAGGGGGTGTTATCTTTATTATGGAAATTAACACTCTCACTGTTTTATTCATTAGTGTTTTAATATGTTTATGATGAGACGCAACCCAAACCAATTTCCAGATCAAATATGTTCCTCCGCCACTTGATTTGTTGGAACAGAGAACAAAAGCATTACCAACAGGGTAGTATGAATGAAATTATAATTAATTAGGCATATGAATGCACTAATTTTGGATGAGTAATTAGATGACTAATTACGTTGAACACAGATCTGTGTGCTTAATGAGATGACCATGGCCAATTCTACCCACAGAGAATTGTTTCCATTACTTAAGCTTTTGATTGCTGTTGATGATCCAGGGTCACCTGTGGCACAGGTATGTTGAGGAGTGATTTGAGCCTGTTTCGGCTCGCAGTTTCCATCAGACACCCACAATTCAGGCCACTTCCCCCAAACATGTGTTCCATGACTGTAGTCTGCAGATTTATTGATATTCCAATTCTTTTCTTTCACACCCTCAAATGCACACACCTTCCCACCACGGTCTATATCCCAAGATAATTGCTCTAAGTTTCTAAATATAGCTATCGTTCATTACTTCGGCTTAACTTTGGGATCTACCCAATGATAAACTAAACAAGAAGAGAAATGACACATTGATTGGGCTATAGATAAATCTTCATCCATCTTGGAGACGAATCCACTCTGGCAGTTTCTCCTTTGAAAGGGCTCTGCCGGGGAGACTGGCTCAGATCAGAGGCAACCTTCAAGCACTTAGTAGTTCCGCTCCAGGCAGCTGGTTCTAACTAGCACCTATTTGGCAGAAACCTACACTCAAGATTTCTGGTTTTAAGTTAAAACCAATATTTCATAGCAATTGTGTTGTCAGAACTCAGGTCAGGGAGATGGCAGATGTTAATTGAAACCAAAGAAGCAAAAACAAACTCTTTTTCACTTTTTCCTTTTTTTATCATGCAGTTGGCAGCTCTACACAAATTCAGAACAGAAAGTAAACCAGGAGCAGTTTAGAGACGCAGAGAGTAGAGAATGTCTGAAGGTAGTTTGGTGTCTGGTAAATACCAAAATGATTCTAAAATTGGACAGATAATTTAATGGTGGGAAAAGGGATGGTCTTTGTATGTCAGAAAATAGCATTGTTGATTTTCTTCATTCTACAAAGCAAGCTGAAAAGCATCACTACCCCAGTTTTTATGGAAATGACTTAATGGTCCATATTATCTAACGATTGTAAGATCAGTCCCCAGAGAAAAACCATTCACCTGGGGTCTCTTCTTTCTTCCTAGACTTCAAAAGGACTTCCTTTTCAGAAAGTGTTACATCTGCAGGAAAAAGTGTAATTATGCTTAGAATCTAAGTAGAGTCAAATCCACTGTGTGGTTAAAACTCAAGACTCCCCACTCTTTCTGATAAATGGGAAATTGCAGGAAAAGTCTGTGAATCTCTGTGAATATACTTATTTGGGGGCATTTGTGTGTATGTAACTCACTTTATATTTGCCTTGCTCTTCATCTGTTTTTACAGTTTCAAAAGGCAAAGACCCAACACTGATCATCTCCCTGATCAAGGTTTCTATCTTAAAAGGGAATTATGGCTCTACCATAAAATCACCTGAATTAGCACTTCATATTTCTTCACCTGCTTTATGGTGCTTTTCTTTCACACTGAAGAAATTATTTAAAAATTATCTGCTGTACTCTTCAAATCAGTAACCAGTTACTTGAGCAGCGTTTGAAGATTATCAAGTGGCACTACCTTGTCTGATCAATATTTTGTTCCCATGAGACCAATAAACTCCGTGCACTCTGGCTCCTTTTATGGCTCGCTTGTTGACGGAACATTTCTGCAGAGATTGACCATCACCACCAAGCAGTTCTTCGGTCTGTTGTGTGATAATCTTATCTGGGTTGCCGTTTTATTTGGGTTATTTTTACTGACCTTTTCCTTGCCCAGGAAAGCCTTTAGGAATGTGAGTTCTCCACCTGAGGATATTGGAACATTATTTACTTTAGATTAGATACGTTGGAAGGTCTTGCTTAAGGAGACCCATCAGCCTTCCACATCCTGCCCAGAAGAGGTCACTTCAGACACGCCAGCTTGTCCTTCCTCGTTTCCACGCAGGAGGGGTCACACTTCAGGAAAACAGAGGCCCTTTGCTTCTGCTGGTTTAACCTGAAGAGCAAAAACAGAAGCCCTTTGTCGTGTTTATTCCTCAATGAGAAAAAAATTTAAAAAGGAACACTTTGAAAGAGAAATTTAGACTCTACAGAGGTCTTTAGGTGGAAGTGAAGGCCCAGTTTGGAAATTCACAGAACAAAAATCCTGAGAATTGTTTCAGCCTGTCCCCTTTTCATGTTAACTTTCCCCCAGGTTTGGCAAAATGATGCGCTTAGTTTTAGTTGTTCAGTTAACAGTTTGTCCCACTTCCAGAATTTGGGTATTGTTTCCTTTCTGCGCTGGAGATTTATTAGAAAAACTGATACTGTGTCAGAGAAGCCGAAAATAGAACAAGACAAAGGGAAGCAAAATAGTCACTTGTTTTTGTTTTGTAAAGGTGCTACTTTAGAAGGCAAGGATCAACACACTTTTACCAGCTTAGAGTATTCTGTCCCCAGCGTTTGCATCTAAGTGTTGAAGGTACCCTGGAAAACGGAGAGTGTTCGGCAATGAGAATGTTGACTTGGTTCAGTCCAGTACTATCTGATGCGAGTGGGTTCCTGTAAAGCAGGGATTCTGTTACACAGTCCTAAACTCATTCAATTCAGTGAAGTCAAAGTTAGCAAATATTTACTGAGTGTCCCTCATATGAGCTGTGCGTGTGCCTGGGCCTATGGAACAAACATACAGTCGATTCAAAACAAAGAAAAATTGGTCTATAATTTATTATTGACCAAAAGTGAACATGAGGGTAATTTATGTTGGCATGCAAACACACACTGCGTGTGTGTGCATCTTTAGCCATGCATGCCTTGCTTTGACTGCATGCCTATATGTGTGTATTTCATATTTGCTGAAAGTGTATGTGTGTGAGTGTGTGCTTAATCACTGAGCTTTATCTGACTGTTTGTGACCCCGTGGACTGTAGCCTACCAAGCTCCTCTGTCCATGAGATTCTCCAGGCAAAAATACTGGAGTGGGTTGTCATTTCCTTCTCCAGGGGATCTTCCTGACCCAGGGTTCAAATTCAGATCTCCTACATCGCAGGCAGATTCTTTACCATGTGAGCCACCAGGAAAGCCCACTTAATAAGTTATCAGAAAGAATTTACCCTTGGATATTTTAATAGTCTTTTATCATATCCCTACAAACTATAAAGCAATAAAACACAATATATGTATGTGTGTATTCTATGTTTGCTGAAAGCATATATCTTCCAAAATGTGAATAATTCAGGTTGATTTCTATTTTTTCCCAAATCTAAAGCAACAATACTTCTGAATTATTATATCTGGTTTAACTCTTTCTACACTTGACTCATGTGTTGCTCATTATATTACTAGAATTCTACCTGGTGATATAATTTGTGTTGAAAAATCTATTTCCCTAGCTTTTTGGTCTGATAAATAAACGTTTTGTCAAAGAAAATACACTGGGCTCATAAAACAGACTTTACATTTTAGCCTTAAACTAACTGACTGGTGGCTTACCTAGTGGCTCAGACGGTAAAGCGTCTGCCTGCAATGCGGGAGGTCCTTGGGTTGGAAAGATCCCCTGGAGAAGGAAATGGCAACTCACTCCAGAATTCCTGCCTGGAAAAATCCCGTGGACGGAGGAGCCTGGAGGCTACGGTCCATGGTGTAGCAAAAAGTGGGACACAGCTGAGCAACTTCACTGACTGACTGGGATGGTTACGTTTGTTGGACTTGTTAGTGTTTGCTTTTTGCTCCTTTGTGGAAAAGACTTAAGTTCATATGAGCCCCAGGGGTTAGTGTTTCAATGGACTTTCTTCTGTATTTAGCATCCCAAATAGAATGTAAAGTATGTCCTCACTGAAGGTTATTTATATGGGCATCCAGTAAAGTATCTTTTAACTGGCAATGGAATTCCTTAGTTACATTCCAATATACATTCATAACACTCCTAAGCTTCAAGAAAAATGAATTGAAAAAAAATCAAGATAAGGATATCCACACTTTTTCACCAAAAGATTTCTGACATAGTTGGCTAGTGAATTCTATTGTTTCTAAAATCATTTAAAGTAAGATTAGAATGACTTTATTGTGTTTTATTGCTTTACAGTTCATGGGGATATGATAAAAGATAATTGAAATATCCATGGGTAAATTCTTTCTGACAACTTATTAACTATTCTCCAATTGAGCTAACATAGACCTCAGAGGCTGGGAGGTAGAAAGTAGGGGCTTGGTGGCTTTTATCTCACACAAGATCCAGAATTGTCACACGCCTGTCAGGCACAGGGTAGGTAGGTGCTGAATGGTACCCGGGAACGGATGCTACCCCAAGCGAAGATGTCCTGGTTTCTTAAAAAACAAAGTTAGCAAATAGCTCCTTGTTGTTATTGCTCACTTGCTAAGTCATGTCCCACTCTTTGATATCCCGTGGACTACAGCATGCCAGGCTTCTCTGTCCTTCACTATCTCCTGGAGTTTGCTCAAACTTTTATCCATTGAGTCAATGATGCCATCCAACCGTCTCATTCTCTGCCCAACCCCTCCTCCTGCCCTCAATCTTTCCCAGCATCAGGGTCTTTTCCAATGAGTTGTTTCTTCGCATCAGGTGGCCAAAGTATTAGAGTTTCAGCTTTAGCATCAGCCCTTCCAAATAATATTCAGGGTTGATTTCCTTTAAAATTGACTGGTTTGATCTTCTTGCTGTCCAGGGGACTCTCAAAAGTCTTCTCCAACACCACTGTTCAAAAGCATCAATTCTTTAGTGCTCAGCTTTCTTTATAGTCCAACTCTCACATCCATACATGACTACTGGAAAAACCATAGCTTTGACTATGTGGACCTTTGTCAGCAAAGTGATATGTCTGCATTTTAATAAGCTGTCTAGGTTTGTCATAGCTCTTCTTCCAAAGAGCAAGCGCCTTTTAATTTCATGGCTCCAGTCACTGCCTGCAGTGATTTTGGAGCCCAAGAAAAGAAAATCTGTCACTGTTTCCACTTTTCCCCCATCTATTTGCCAAGAAGTGATGGCTCTACACTGTTAACAACTCATGAGTTGAGATATGTAGGAGTCCATTGTCAGTTCTAAACTAAATATGGAGAAATAGGAAAAAGAAAAACAAAAACAAATGTGAGGCTGGTTTCTGCTTTCCATCCCTGCTTTCCCACAGACCTTGAAAGGCCCATCCTCTCCCACAGTGTGGAGCAGCTGAGGATTAGCGTCATCACCACAATTTTGTCTTGTGCATACCCCGTCTCTGTCCAAGCATGAGAGCCATTACGAAGGAGGAGGTCCAAGGTCACGTGTGAGTGCAGCTGTGGAGGTGCCCCCAACAAGGCAAAAGGACGATTAGTTCAAAATTGCTTACACATCCCACCGGCTCAGGCTGAGTGTGCAGGCAGCTGGATGACAGCTGAGGGAGCACCTGGCTTCCACCCATCCAGGGCTGAGTCCTGCCCTTCCTGGTGGACGAGGTGAGCGGGGAGACTGGGACCAAACATCAGAGGCTGAACTCTTCCCCCCGCACCAGGTGGCTCCCTAACAAACACCATCCCCTGTGGATCTATAGCATCCATTTTCCCCAGGAATTCTTCCAAGCACTGGTATGTAATGATACTTCCCCCAGAAAACGTTTTTAAGCCTCAATACTATGAATATATTAAAAAGAGTCCCAAAATATTGACTTTATAAAAGTGAAATCTTACCTACAGTCTTTGTCAGTTGAAATAAAAATAGTTAAATCCCATATTTATAAACAATTTTTCATCATGTGTTATAAAAACAGGAACAGGAAAAGTATATGATTAAAAGATTTGTTTATGACCTTGTACGCACTTAGCCAAGAACTCCAAAAGAGTATGAAGTAATAAGGCTGCGGTGGGGTCAACTTGAAATTCACAGGAATTAAGTGAATTCTTAGCAGATAAACTCAGGGAACGCTTGAGATCAGTCTATTCCAGGTCTGCAAACAAGTTACTTAGATAAAACTTAGAACTTAGCATCCCAGGAAGATTTGAAATGGGGAGAAGTATGTAGCTCCTTTCCTCAAAGAAGCAGACAGTTTAGGATGAGAAAAATTAATGTACATTAGTAATAGAGTGGAAAAAGAGGACTTGGTGGTCAGAAAGGGATTGTTTGATCTGAGGGTAATTGTATCTGTGCTACTAAGACTTAATACTTAAGCCTTCCCAGGTGGCTCAGTGGTAAAGAATCTACCTGCCAATTCAGGAGATGAAGGAAATGTGCCTTCAATCCCTGGGTCGGGAAGATCCCCTGGAGGAGGGCATGGCAGACCACCCCAGTATTCTTGCCTGGAGAATTCCATGGACAGAGGAGCCCACGGGCTATAGTCCATGGGGGTCACAAAAGAGTCAGATATGACTGAAGTGACTTAGCATGCATGCACACATAGAACTAAGATCCCACATGCCTAGTGGCATGGCCAAGAGATCAAAAACAATAACAACAATAATAACACATTTTAAAAATCACAAGCACGTCTCAGTCATCACAGACTCACATTCTGTGGTGGTGGTTGTGGGAGCGGTAAAAGATACCCAATAAATACACAGTGTACCATATGTGTGTACACAGCATGTCATAGGAGGGCTGAAGCTTTTAAATCAAGTGGTCAAGATGGCCTCAGGATGAGATATCTGAGTAACAACCAACCAGCAAGTGGTGAAGTAGAAGCTCTAATGGGAAATGAGGGAGGAATGTGTCCAGGTGGGAAGACCAGCACCCACCAAGGCTCTGAGCTGGGAAGATCAGTGCGGGGCCAGGATGGCTGGAGAGGAAAGAGCGAGAACTCAAGGGGGCCAGGTAAGGTCAGAACGCCAGGCCACCATTTTGAGGCTCTGTCGTTTCCTTGAATTGGTGTGAAGGGTCTCAGGACTGAGCAGAGGGCACCAATCCGCCCCCATAACAAAAAGATCCTCTCATGTAGCTATTGAGTGAGGATTCTAGAGGACCAAGGGGAAGCCAAGGAAAGAGCCTGGCGGCTCTGAGGTGTCCAGCCAGTGTCACGGTGGCTGGGACCAGCGTGGTGTGTGCAGAGATGGTGAAAAGACTTGGGTCGAGGACTCTGAAGGTCACGGCAGCAGGATTTGCTCTGAGAGGAGAGATACCACAAATAACTGGATCTGAAGCCTAAGTAACTGGGAAGAACCATTGCCATTTGTTGAAAGCGGAAGACCCGTGGGAGGAGCAAGTCTCAGGGGGCAAGTGGTCAGGAATGTGGCTATTTTAGTGCCTGGTTGGCTCAAATTAGTATTTCATTATTTCTCCTTATTTATGATGCTTCATGATAATGCTTTTTGTACTGGGATAAAGTCACACAAACCTACAAAATAAAGACTGTTTCATGAGCTATGAGTTAAGGAGCTTTACTTCTTTAAAAATCCAATACTGCCAGCATTGATAATTGCATTTTATTACAGTTATTTTCTTTTTAGAATGACTTGGAAGTGATTAAAACAGTTAGGAAACAATGGGGACTGTATATAGAAAGATAAACTATTTTGGCAAACAGGGCTAAGGGAATTAAATAAAGCCAAAGCAACAAGCAGCTTCCCCAGTGGCTCAGTAGTAAAGAATCCATTTGCAATACAGGAGACATGGAGATGCAGGTTTGATCCCCAGATTGCGAAGATCTCCTGGAGGAGGGCATGGCAACCCAATCCAGGATCCTTGCCTGGAGAATCCCATGGACGGAGGAGACCGGTGGACTACAATCCATGGGATCGCAAAGAGTTGGACACAACTGAAGCGACTGAGCACGCATGCAAAGCAACAGGAGGAGTTTGCAAAGGGTCTCATCAGATGTGGAGAGAGACAAAATGCCCTGCCAAGCTCTGGTGTAACCAGAGCTCTCCTAGACAGAAGGGGAAAGAAGTCCTTTCAATGAGAAAAAAGCTATTCATTCCTCCCTGTCCCACACACAAGAATATCTTAAGTACCAATCCTGATTGCAGTATTTCAAACTATGGCAACATAAATTATGATGAGTGGCCTTGAGATTTAATAACCTGCCACATTACAATACAGAGTGTTCCATCAATATCAATAACTGAGAGTAAGTGAAATAACCTGCCAAATATGTAGGAATTTAAGGAGCAAAATGTAATATCATGCTTCCTGGGCTAATGCACACTACATGATTTTAAATGTCTTTTTTCCCCGATTTTATAAATGGCCAAGCATCTAATTACTGACCTATTATTTGGCCAGTGTCAAACTTATATAAAGAAATGTACGTGTGTGTCTTCTAGAGGAAATCTTTGCAGTAGTTGATGGTCAAAGTTTTTAAGGGTGCAATTAAAACTTTCATTTTGGAGAGCTAAATTATTAGTGCCATAGTAACTATTATCACCTACATCTCATGTACTCCCAGGGAGGTTCTATTAAACAGCTGAAACAACACTTATTTAAGATGGTATATACCTTCATTTCTAATTTGACAGGCTAGATTCTTTTATTCCTTAAACTTTCATCTTTTAATAGGAAATAATTGTTTAATTCATATTCAGTTTTCTGCATATAGGGCTTTTTTCTAAATTAGAAATATAAAATTCCAAATTAAGTTACAGTTGGATGAAGGGCTGCCTAAAGTCCATTGCCATTAATGGGTTTGACCTCAGAGAAAACAGAAATAGAACTTTTAGTCCATTAATTGCAAATTGCTGATGCCAGCAACAAGAAGGAAAGAAGGAAGGAGAAAAGGAGTAAAATAAGAAAGGAAAAAAACTAGAGAGAGAGAAAAAGAAAGTCAAAACTATAAGCAATAGAATTGTTTCTTATCAAAATGGAGAGATCCTCTAGATGGACAGACAGTCCCAAGTTCAGTAGAGCTTGTTCCTCGCTTTGAACTTGCTTCTTGTGGTTCGAATGTCTGTCCCCCCAGCTCCACATGTTGAAGCTTTAACCCTCATTGTGATGGTCTTAATATTTGGAGATGGGCCCTTTGGGAGGCGATGAGGCTTAGGTGCAGTCGTGAGAGTTGGGGTCCCATGAAGGAAGCCGTGCCCTTATAAAAAGAGGACGAGAGACCAGCACTCTCTCCCCACCATGCGAGCCAAGGTGAGAGGCTGGCCACGTACCAGCCTGGAGGAAGCTGACCTTACTCGGCACCCTCAGACTTCCAGCTTCCAGCTTGTGAAAAATAAAGGTCTCTTACTTAAGGCCCTGGAATTTCGTGATAAGTCAGTTCAGTAGCGTCTGGCTCTTTGTGGTCCTATGGGCCGTATCCCACCAGGCTCCTCTGCCCGTGGAATTCTCCAGGCAAGAGTACTGATGCGGGTTGCCGTGTGAGTCTACGGCATGTTGTTATGGCAGCAGAGTTGACTAAGATACTTTCCTTTGCCCCTTTGCACTCCAGATGGCTCCTGTGGTCTTACCTGAGGGCCCATTCTACTGTGCTCAGCTCTTGCTGTACCCTGTGTAAAGGTTAAAAGAGCTTCATCCTGACCCAGACACCAGGAGGAAAGAGTTTTATTTACTTTCTCAGCGCATCTGCTCATATAGCGCAGAGCAATATGCCCAAATAAGGCCTCAGATCCACGGCGAGGAGGCCAAGGAAAGCTACTCCATCCAACATCCTTCCTGCAAATGTCAAACAATAGGTTGTTAGTTTACCAGTCTTTATGGCAGTGTTCTGAAACAGTCCATACAATGAACATTCTTCATATTCTGCATTGCTCCTTGGAATATGTATTAATTTGCTTCTATCCAAGAAATCTTGCTAGTCAATCTTTATTTTCACCATGTGTTCTAATCCATGAATGTGCAACTCCAAGGATTAACTTCCAAGTGATTTCTTAAAAAAATAAAAAAAAACCAGCTCATGTTTTTATCCTCCAATATATTGCTGCCAATCTGGGCAGCTTTCGTTTTAGAAGTTTACATTTTAAACTAGTGACAATTCAAGCAGATTGCCTGTGTTAGGCTTAAGGAAAGTGGCAGAGGAAATACATCCTTCAGTTTCTGATCAGTTCAGTTCAGTTGCTCAGTCGTGTCCGACTATTTGTGGCCCCATGGACTGCAGCACGCCAGGCCTCCATGTCCATCACCAGCTTGCTGAAACTCATGTCCGTCAAGTCGGTTTGTGAAAGATTGAATGAATGTTACTGCCTCCCTTACACAATCTTGACCCCATGAGAGTGCCTTTTTAGGACATTTGGATTTATCTGACACTTCTTAAAATCTAAAAAGGCATGCTAGGTTTTTTTATTATTACTATTTAATATTTTTTAACAGGTTGGGAAACAGTTCATTGGATAGAATTAAATTTATACTACGTTTTACATGACAAGATTTTCCCGGGTGGTGCTAGTGGTAAAGAACTCACCTGCCAAAGCCGGTAGACACTGGTTCACTCCCTGGGTTGGGATAATTCCCCTGCAGGAGGGCACGGCAACCCACTCCGGTATTCTTGCCTGGAGAATCCCATGGACAGAGGAGCCTGGTGGGCTATAGTGCATAGGATCACAAAGAGTCAGACACGACTAAAGAGACTTAGCATGCACACATACATTAGATATGCTTATGCTTAGCAATTTCCTTAAGTATAAACAAAAGTATCCATCAATGTCTCTCTTTTTTAATTGGACTGTGGTTGACTTACAATGTGTTAATTTTAGGTATACAGCAAAGTGATTCAGTTACACTTACATACATGCCTTTTTTTTTCTTTTTTTTTTAGATTCTTTCCCCTTACAGGTTATACAAAATACTGAGGAACGATCGCGTCATTCTTCCGCTGAAAACTTTAAAATGGGAGACAACAAAACCTTGCAACGGCTCCCCACTGCTCTGAGAGTCAAGTGCAAACTCCTTAACGCGTCTCATGGGTCAATGATGTCGGCTCCTGCCACCTCTCCAGCGTCCCTCCCCGCCACTCCCCCCTACCCCACTGTGGTGCAGTCGTGCTGACCTTTTATATTCCTGAGACTCTCCAGGTCACTCCCTATGATGCCCAGCCCCTTCTCAGGAGCCTTCATCCTCGGGCCTCAGATTAGCAGCAGGTTGTCAATGGACTCTGAAGTCTGAGTTGGTTATGCCTCCCTGTGGCATCCTTTACAGCCTCTACTGATTTTTATCGCCATAGTGTAAAGTGTTCCCTGCTTGCTTATTTGTAGACTCTCAATGCCGTAAGGACAGGACCAAAGATTGTACTGCTTCATCTGCATTCTCCGTGCTGGGTTCAGTGTCTACCCCCGGGTAGACGGGCAAGTCATTTATTTTGTGCCTGAGCTGTAAAATGGAGATCACCATGGTACCCACCTTCTTGGAAGTCATGAGAACTGAGTGAACGCTTACCTGGGATGCACTTGAACTAGCACACAGCACACAGTTGTCGATATTGTCCAGTCTCTAAAGCGTGTCCGACTCTGCAACCCCATAGACTGTAGCTGCCATGCTACTCTACCCACCACTGTCTCCTGGAGTTTGCTCAAATTCAAGTCCACTGAGTCAGGGATATTATCCCACCATCTCATCCTCTGTTGCCCCTTTTGCCTTCAATCTTTCCCAGCATCATGGTCTTTTCCAGTGTGTCAGCTGCTTGCATCAAGTGGCCAAAGTATTGCAGCTTTAGCTTCAGCAACAGTCCCTCCAGTGAATATTCGGGTTGATTTTCTTTAGGATGGACTGGTTGGATCTCCTTGCAGTCCAAGGGACTCTCACATAGCACATGCTCAATAAACCTTAGTGACTCTCACATAGTACATGCTCAATAACCCTTAAAGATTGTGATGTACTGAATGGGCAAGTAATTGTTCTGACCAGAGGGACTCTCTGCCCTGGGACTCAACTTGGATCTGTGTTCCCCATAGGGCCAAGAACTTATGAATATGGTTCATATGCAACATATTTGAATATGTTTATATTTATTCAATACTTTGAATAAAATATTTTATTCAATATTAACTGATACTTATTCAAGTAGCCGATGAGAGGCAGAGGGTGAACAGCACAATGTCCCAGACCCACTTGCCTTAATACAGGGCAGGAAATGCTGAGTATGAAAACAGTGGGCTGAATTGTTATGGAGACCTGCAGGAGGAAGGACGTTCAGTAGAGGTCGGGTCAGATGAATGTATCTGAGAGCTCATCTCAAAATTTTTAACTTGAGGAAATATACATTGCAATAAATATAGGAATCACTTGGGGAAGATAAAGTACATCAAGTTACTTTACAAATCAGGCCAATCTATTACTGCATTGAAAATTAACTAATATTTTAACAGAAACCATACCTTTCTTCAGGAGCTACCTAAGCTAGAGATGGCCTCCCAGGTGGCTCAAGTGGCAAAGAATCCGCCTGCCAATGCAGGAGACTTGGGTTCGATTCCCTGGGTTGGGAAGATCTCCTGGAGGAGGAAATGGTGACCCACTCCAGTATTCTTGCCTGGAGAATCCCTTGGACAGAGGAACCTGGTGGGCTACAGTCTATGGGGCTGCAAAGAGTCAGACATGACGTAGCAACTGAGTACAAGGTGTAGGTCACACAATCTGAGTACTGAGATTGCAAAATATATATATATATATATATATTTTAAAATGTGGTAGAGCCTTACATAAATCTTTATCTTCCTGGAATTGCAACGAATGTAACCTAACTAAAAGGATTAACAGCTTGCATCAACTTGAATGATATAAGCCCAAATACCTACAGTCCACATTGTAGAAAGTGGCCCTCAAGATGTGCATTTGGGTTCACATTTTCTTACTTTCGTGGGTGTAACTGTGAATCTAATGTAATGAGCTTCTGCCACCTAACCTCCCAGAAGAAATTGTCACAGGTCTTCTTGTTAAATGTGTCAGGAAATACAGCGATAAACATGCTCCTAGGTACGATTGTGTTTTTCCTCCACACATTCTGCACCCCACGGATCAGGATTGGTTGTTTCAGCGACTAAACCTCGAGGAGAACAAGTCAGTCCAGCTCCCTAGTTCAGCAATTCGCGCAGAAAGGCACTGAATGGTCTTGTAAATAACGATGATGGTCACCACGAGGAGTTCTAAAGTCGGCACCACTGACATTAGGGCTGTCTGATTTTCTTTGTTGTTGGGGGGCCATCTTATGCTTTGTAGGGTGTTAGCAATATCCTGGCCTCTTTCCTCCTGCGGTCAATTCACTCTCTCCCAGTTACAACAGCTAAAAACGTCTTCAGGCATCACGCAGTGTCTCCTGGGTAGCAAAACTACCTCCCCCCAACTGCTTGAAAACCACTGCTGTACACACACTCAGGTGCAGTGGTTTGAAAGGCAACCCTGGCAGGGAAGGGATACACCCACACCACATTCCTGCTGTGCGATCTTGGTGTCCGGGCCAGTGAGCTCAGAAAGAGGCATAGGACGGCCATAGCGTCTACCTAGAGTCTGATGGTCTTGTTTAGTTGCTAAGTCATGTTGGACTCTGTGATCCCATGGACTGTAGCCCACCAGGATCCTCTGTCCATGAGATTTCAAAGATAAGAACACTGGAGTGGGCTGCCATTTCCTACACCAGGGATCTTCTGACCAAGGAATCGAACTCTCATCACCTGCATTGGCCATCAGAGAAGCCCCTGATGGAATAATTACCCACTGGATTCAAAATTCGTAGTCCACCTTCAATTTTCATAGCTTCTTCTACAAGATGACAACTGAGAATTTATGCCCTGGAGGTAGCAGGCATAAATGAGCCTTGTGAGGTCCTAGGTGGATTAAGCTTTTTATAAATCAACAGTGTAGTATGACTAACTGCCAAACCAAAGCCAGTTTGATCTTCAGCTGCATTAAGAGTTTCATAATTTATTAAATGATGGATTTCATGCTCTGTACTTAAGATCACTTTTGGAAGGTCCTGAGACTGCATTTTAAGAATATCTAGGAAAGCTATCAGGAAATCACACATCTCTCTACAGAATAAACTGTCTGAAGAAGTTCGAGATGCCTCAGTGATGCTGAAACTCAGGCAAAGACCTAAAGGCCACTGATAAGAATAGAAGAGAAAAGCATTAAGTGTCATATGAACAATTAAACTTGAAAATTAACACCCCCTTCTAATCCAGAGAGGCTGTGATTCCTTAACAATGATCTTTTTTTTTTTTTTCTCTCTAGCCCATGAAAGAAGGTAGGGGGAACGGGTCTTGCCAGTGGAGGATGAACCAGGTTCCACGTGCATCTGAATAACTCAATACCGCTTTACAAACATCTTCCCGACATCTTGCTCTCTTAAGAACAGGATAAATATCAACCACCCCCCCACCCAGTTACCCTACTTGACTTCTGCAGACATGACAATGCGTTTCAGACCAAATAAATTATTGACTATTCTGCCCCGATACCATGGAATTTATCTTTTCTAAATAGCTTTAATCTTTGTTACCTAGTACATCATTATTTGTACAGCTTGGGTTTATCCATGAGAAGGTCGCCGCTGAGAATGTGATCAGACGGGATTGAAGTTTCCCAACAGTAAAGCTGTTCTGACCCCGCTGACTACTGAAGACACCTTCAAAGGCGAATTTCCAGAATTACCTCCTTGCACTTTCATTCCTTATTTCTTGAGACAACCTATTCATAAATCGGGTCTTCTTATTCAGTTATACATCACATATTAGATTGGATCCATTTGTGACCCAAAAGTGACCTAATGTCATAGCATTAGTGAGTGACTATTGCACAGTATTCCACAGAATATGATGTGACCTTACTCAAAACAGGCTTCCCTGGTGGGTCAGATGGTAAACAATCTGCCTGCAATGCAAGAGACCTGGGTTCGATCCCTGGGTCAGAAAGATCCCCTGGAGAAGGGAATGGCAACCTTCTCCAGTATCCCTGCCTGGAGAATCCCATGAACTATAGTCCATGCAGTCCCAAAGAGTCAGATATGACTGAGAAACTAACACTTTCAGTTTACTCAAAATGTAAACTTTTGTTTCCGCTTCACCCTGAAGATGACCAACATGCACTAGTTGTAATATTCTTCACAGAAAACACAAAGTTTGTTAGTTTTTAAAAACTAGCATGATATCTCCAATTAGACGACTTTCCAAATTTGTGAAATCCTCGATTTTGTTTAAATATCACTGATGCTCTTTTATGTCATCTCAGCCTTTGAATTTTAAATCAGATTAATTCTCTACCAAGCAAAATACCAAGTTTCCTCTCACTCCAAAGTCAAACATAATTTGAGGGGGAAAAATCCACAAATAAACTAATATGATTAAATTCTGCCACAAAGGGGTGCCATGAATTTTTTTAGATGTTTCCCATTCACGTGATAATTGTTGTTGCTCATCTTCAACAACCCGCTCCAGTGTTCTTGCCTGGAGAATCCCAGGGACGGGGGAGCCTGGTGGGCTGCCCTCTATGGGGTCGCACAGAGTCGGACACGACTGAAGTGACTTAGCAGCAGCAGCAGCAGCATCTTCAACAAGTCCCCTCACTTTGTCTTATAGGATAGGGTGTGCTTGCTCCACTCAACGCTGTTGCTTAGTTTAGTAGACAGTGTTGAAGTTAAAAGTCAGGAAATGTGTTTCCCTCACCATCACAAGTTGTGAATCCTTTTGTTTCTGTATCAGACAGTTCCTACCTGTAAAATGAATTTTCTGTCCCAGAGAGGACATGGTTAGGATTAGTAAATAAATATCTAAGGGGTCTCAAAGATATCAGCCACAGATTTTTTATATAACTTCTACAACTTAACATAAGGCCCTACCAGTCTACGGTTATGAATGTCAGAGCTCATAAAAGCATGTGACGAAAAGGGAATCCTCATACACTGTAGGTGGGAATGCAAATTATTGCAGCCTCTGTGAGAAACAGTGCAGAGCTTTCTCAAAAAATTAAAAATAGAGCTACCACGTGACCCAGCAATTCCACTCCTGGATAGATATCTGAAATAAACAAAGCACTAATTTGAAAATATACCTGCACCCCAATGTTCATAACTGCACCGTTTACAATTGCCAAGACATGGAAATAACCTGAATGTCCATCAACAGATGAAGAAGACGTGGCGCATACATACTATGGAGCACTGCTCAGCCACGAAGAGAATGAAACAAGGGAAATATCATACAACACAGGGAATATAGCCAATATTTTACAATAAATACAAATGAAGCATAACTTCAAAAAATTGTGAATCTCTATTTTGTAACTTACATAATATTGTGCAACAGTGCCAGTGAGGTTGCTCAGTCGTGTCCGACTCTGCGACCCCACGGACTGTAGCCCACCAGGCTCCTCCATCCATGGAATCTTCCAGGCAAGAGTACTGGAGGGGGTTGCCATTTCCTTCTCCAGGGGATGCAGACGCTTTACCATCTGAGCTACCAGGGAAGCCCATTGTGCAACAACTATACTTCAGTTTTAAGAAAGCCTATGAGGGGACTTCCCTGGTGGTCTGGTGGCTAAGATTCTGCACTCCCAGTGCAAGAGGTCTGGGTTCGATCTCCAGTCAGGGATCTAGACCCCACAAACTAAGAGTTTGCCTGCCACAAGGAAGACTGGAGATCCTGTGAGCTGCAGCTAAAACCCAGCGCAGCCAAATCAATAAATCAATATAAACATTTATTTTTAAGAAGCCTGTGAAAATGTTAAGACGCACTAGCGTGTATTCTTCGACAGTGAGCAAGGTGTCTTGCTTCCTCTTATTTCTATGATGCCTGCACCTGAAGTTGTAAATCTCCCATTGTTCTTCTTCTTCTTTTTTTTTTAAACGATAGCCCTCAATAGAGGCTACTGTCAGTGGCAAGCATTCAGTCTGGGCAGCTGGGCAGCCACAGTGCTGTCCTCAAGACAACCATTACTCATGGACGGAGGGACAGGTAGGCAAATGCATGACCATCTCTCCCTTTGGAGGAGAAATCTGTGCTGCACATGATGTGATTTCCCAAGGGGTCCCAAGAGGGCTTGAGCCCCAGTTACTCACAGCAGACACACTCTTTACTGGTGCATTATTTTTTCCCTTGGCTTTTTCTTCCCCTGTCTCAGTCCTCCACTGGAGTGGGTTGCCATTTCCTTCTTCAGGAGATCTTCTCAACCCAGGGATCGCACCTGAGTCTCTTGCATTGCAGGCAGATTCTTCACCATCTGAGCCACCGGGGAAGCCCCCTCATGCCTGGAATCAGCCTCCAAATGGACCACTTGCACCCGAGACCTCACATCAAGCTTTTTATGGGGGGTGAACACCAACTAAGATAATTTCCCAGGTCACTTCAGTTTAATAAACTCTTATTGGGCATGGACTCTATGCTAGGACATGTGCCAGGGTTTAAAGATAAGCAGTGTAGTCATGCATTCTCCTGATCTCAAGGAGGGGTAGCTTGTTTTGAGGGCAAGAGACAAATAGATACATGATCACAATAGAACATTATCATTGCTGTGATAATAGCATGCACAGTGGTTTATGAGAGCTCAGAGAAGGGAGAGATTTTGCAGGGCGGGGGTTGTGGTAGCAGGCATTTGTCTGAGATGCTTCCAGAAGAGGTGTGTAAACCAATACTAACAGTGTTAGTTATAATAATAGTGTGCGTCATGACAGAGGGAAGGCAGGAATAATCTGGACACAGACAGAAAGCATGGGCTGTGTATTCCTTCCATGTGACTTACCGAGCACAAAGCCATGGTGAGCTTTCTGCTAGACCCTGAGAACGAGTCAGTGAAGGAGACAGCATTTTGTGTGACATTTTTAATGACTCCACTGACTTTTCAGTGTACTGTGAACATCTTGACATCAGGGACTACTATTTTTTAGTTTCATACTGAAATTTATCAAAACCTTGCCTTTGTAAACTTTCCTCTATTTTAAACATCATTATCAGGCAGCCTGATTTATTTCTTTTTAATTTTTTTTAATTGGAGTATAGTTGATTTACAATATTTTATTAGTTTCTATGAAATGAAATGAGATGAAGTCACTCTGCTGCTACTGCTAAGTCGCTTCAGTCGTGTCTGATTCTGTGCGACCCCATAGACAGCAGCCCACCAGGCTCCACTGTCCCTGGGACTTTCCAGGCAAGAACCCTGGAGTGGGTTGCCATTTCCTTCTCCAATGCATGAAAGTGAAACGTGAAAGTGAAGTCTCTCAGTCATGTCCGACTCTTCACGACCCCATGGACTGCAGCCTACCAGGCTCCTCCGTCCAAGGGATTTTTCAGGCAAGAGAACTGGAGTGGGGTGCCATTGCCTTCTCCAGGGGATCTTCCCAACCCAGGGATCGAACCCAGGTCTCCTGCATTATAGGCAGACAGTTTACTGTCGAGCCACCACAGAAGTCTTATTAGTTTCTGCTGTACAGCAAAGTGATTCAGTTACACACACACACACACATATTCTTTTCCATTATGGTTTCTTACAAGATAGCAAGTATGGTATAGTTCCCTGCATGATACGGTAGGAGGACCTGTTGCTTATCCATCCTGCATACAATAGTTTGCATCTGCTTATCCCAGTCTCTCAGCCTTTCCCTTCCTCACATCCCCGCCCCCTTGGCAACCACCAGACTGTTGTCTATGGCTGTGAGTCTGTTTCATAGATAGGCTCATTTGTGTCGCATTTTGGATTCCACATGTAAATGATATCGTACTTCTTTCTCGATCCGACTTCCTTCACTTAACGTGAGCGTCACTAGGCCCATCCACGTTGCTGCAGATGGCATTATTTCATTCTTTTTTTATGGCAGTCTGACTTGCTGCTTGTTTGAGTGACTCGATGACGCAGAGATGAAGACACCCACAACAACGTGTCTGAGGAGCTTAAAGCTGCTCGGCCTCTCCTCAGACTCGTATTTCTAAAATGAACTGAAAATGTCTTGGCCCCAAACCTCCTCTCGGCTTGTCAACCACTGTGACTCTCGCCCTTGAAACAAGAGAAGTTGTTAACCGTGCATCTGAGCGAGGAACTTACCCGCCGATAATCACTCAGGAAATTTTGCTCTGTAAACGTGACCTGGAGTCGTCCAGAAAACCAGCTATGAGACCTTGGTCTGGGAGGTTGTGTTGATGTGATAGAATCAGAAGTAGAAACGCAGGTGAAAGGGGCACTGTTGGCTCCCAACATAATGAAATACGCAGCCATCTGTGCATGCAGGGACAGATTTATTTCCTGCTAAAACATGTATTTCCTGTCTCATAAACACAACTTGAACACACCTTTCAAACACCCAGGGAGAGACAAAGGCCGTGGGGCAGAGGGGCACGGTCCACCGGCCAGCTCGCACTGGGTCAGTTTTCATCTACGGAAGGTCACGTTTCTCACTCTAAGTTTAGCGTCCATTTCCCCCTCCCCCTCCCGCAGCCCAGCGCCCAGTCTCTATTTTTAAAGGATGATCCCGGTGTCTTAGCTCAGTAAACTGCCTTGTTTAAATATTCTTCTCATCTATTTTTTTTTCCCTCCTCTGGGGAGCAAAGTATTTCCTGACATCTGTTTTGAATTTGTTTTTCTTTTAATTTCTGTGTATGCCTTTTTCCTATCATCTGTACTGAATTGAAAATAGCATATTGAGTGGAAGGGTTTTTTTTTTTTTTGCACCATTTCTAGGGTAGTATTACCTTTCACCCCTGGGAACTCTGAAGGGCATGTGAGCTATGTCTTTGTGGATCGTGTGGTCATTGCCATGCAGCCACCTAGGTCTCAGGGGACCGAAATGAAGCCCTGTGTCCCTGCAAACCTCCCTGGAGCCATGTCATCAGTCTGGAACCCTTACTGAAATAGATCAGCGGATGGCCGCTGCCGGGGACTGAGTGTCTCCCCCGAGTTCTTATGCTGAGGCCTTGATCCTCACTGTGACCGGGTCTCAGGGAAATAATTAAGATTAGAGGAGGTCAGAGGGTGGGGCCCTCATGCTAGGATTAGAATCCACATAAGGAGAGGTTTCTAGGTGGTGCAGCGGTAAAGAAACTGCCTTCCAATGCAGGAGACGCAAGAGACACAGGTTCGATTCCTGGGGCGGGAAGATCCCCTGTAAAACAGAATGGCAACCCACTCCAGTATTCTCGCCTGGAAAATCCCATGGACAGAGGGGCCTGGTAGGCTACAGTCCGTAGGGTTGCAAAGAGTCAGACACGACTGAGCAACTAAACAACAAGGGAGAGACACCAGAGAACGCCTTCCTTCTCCATCTCCCTCTCTCTCTAGGTCTCCACTACTACAAGGACACAGCGAGAAGGCAGCCATTTGTAAGCTAGGAATACAGCCCTCCCCAGAATCTGCCATGCTGGCACTTTGATCTGGTACTTCCAGACCTGACTATGAAAAAAATCAATGGTGATGATTTAAGACGCCTATCCATGGTACTTTCTTGTGGCAATCCCAGCAGATTAGCAAGGCAGCCTTGTTGCAGTTTTCATGGTTGCCACTCTGTACATCAATAAACCTCTTCCAGACAACCTGGGTGGGGACCCCTCTTTCACTGGGGATGACCAGACTGGCCATGTTAAGCTGTTCCTCGAAACTCTAAACTCTGGCAGCTCCTGATGAGGACAAAATGCAATAATGCTATTTGAAAGTGAAAGTGAAAGTTGTTCAGTCATGTCCAACTCTTTGCATTCCATGGAATTCTCTAGGCCAGAATACCGGAGTGGGTAGCCTTTCCCTGTTCCAGGGGATCTTCCCAACCCAGGGATTGAACCCAGGTCTCCCACATTGCGGGCAGATTCTTTACCAGCTGAGCCACAAGGGAATGCTATTTGGGATATGCTTTATAGACTTTTTGGAGAACAAATGAAAATAGAAATTAAATAAATTGCTTATAATTCCACTACCCTTAGATAAATAACAAGTATGTGTTGCCAAGATTATTTCTAGTCTTTTAAACATACATATGCATGCTTAAATTGAAGCACACATGTACATACATTTGCATGTATATGTATATGCATGTATTATTCTGTGTTCATGAATATTACATGTATGTATTTAGTGGATATGTATTGTGTAAGTGTGTATACACACATGTCTATGAGGAATAACATATCTGCATGTGTATTATATATGTATTTGTATTCATTGTTGTTCAGTTGCTCAGTCATGTCTAACTCTCTGTGACCCCATTGCCTGCAGCACGCCAGGTTTCCCTGTCCTTCACTGTCTTCTGGAGCTTGCTCAAACTCATGTCCATCAGTCGGTGATGCCATCCAATCATCTCAACCTCTGTCATCCTCTCCTCCTGCCCTCAATCTTTCCCAGCATCGTGGTCTTTTCCAATGTGTCGGCTCTTCACATCAGGTGGCCAAAGTATTGGAGTTTCAGCTTCAGCATCAGTCCTTCCAATGAATATTCAGGGTTGATTTCATTTAGCATTGACTGGTTTGATCTGCTTGCTGTCCAAAGGACATTCAAGAGCCTTCTCCAATACCACAGTTCAAAAGCATCAATTCTTCAGTGCTCAGCCTTCTTCCATGGTCCAGTTCTCATATCCGTACATGACTGTTGGAAAAGCCATAGCTTTGACTATATGGAACTTTGTTAGCAAAGTGATGTCTCTGCTTTGTAATACACTGTCTAGATTTGTCCTAGCTTTTCTTCCAAGGAGCAACATGCATTTGTATAAGCACATGCTGTATACACTACACACATACGTAATACCTATGATGTCAGCCGAAGATTACATTCTTGGTGATTCAGAATCTGGAGAATTGAGAATGAATGAACAATTGGAAAATGGAGAGAGTTCTTAAAAAATATTGCTGAAAATTAGAATGTGGATCCCTTACTGTGCTATTTGAAAAATCAAAGTAAACATTAGAACCCTTATTTGCTGCTCAGTGGCTGGACTCTTTTCCAAATTCAGCTCCACGCAAAGACTCTCCCATGTGGCTCCCTGGCTTATACTTAGGATAATATAAAAATGTCTCCAAATAGGGCTGACCTGATCATCCAGCGTGGGTCAGTTTCCAAAGGACATTGCAGTTTTATGCACTGGACATCTCTTTAAATGAACTATTTTGTGAGTAAACACTATTTAAACAATAAAGCAGTATTTAGAGGTGAAATATCGCTCTTCGTAGTAATAAGGGGAACCTAGAAATCAAAGTTAATGGTAGATAAAGGGGGAAATACAATGAAGGTTTAGCTTTTCGGCCACCTCCCAAGGCCAACCCTGAGAACTGAGGACGGCGAGGGAGGCCCACCACCAACTGTGAAGGCAGCCGGGTTCTGAGTTGGAGGGTGGCTCTGCCATCTCTCAGTGACCCAGGGAGCCCTTCCATATTCTCGCGGCCATTGGCCCCTGGCCATCTGTATTTTGAGATCTTTGCAAAAGAGTGGGAAAATATTTTCTTCTCTTTTCCAGCAAGAAATAATTTCTGTAGCTGATTGACTTACTCTAAACAGTCCTCATTCTAAAATTCACATTTACTTAAATGGGCATCTCCTTTTAGAAAATGAAATATCTGATCAGACTGTCTCCCAAGTTCCGTTCTCACGATCCCCCACGACCTTGGAAAGGAAGAAAGGGACTAGATGGTCTTATTGGGATGTGCTCCTGGACTGTCGATTATGAACTTCTGAAATTGCTAGGATGAATAAAACCTTGGAATATCTCCTACAGGTACTTACTCTGTGTTTTTCAAAGACAGTTCCAAATGGGATATTACGATGAAACATGGAGATAAAGTGTTTTAAACATCATGAGAAGTTTTTTTATGAATTAAACCATTACATGATTCTTAAAAAAAAATGCAAACAGGCATTAGGTTTCTTTGCAAGTTACCTAAAAGATAGTTTCCTGAAGATGACGAAGCAAAATGTCCCATTCCTGTTTTGCATGAACTCTAAAGGATGTGGGGTGTCCAGCTTGGGTGGGGAACAGATAAAGGAGCTTAAGAAGATGAGATCAAAGCCTGTACACTAGAGGGGAAAATGCTTTTTCTGTGCGGCTTTGAAAAATCTCTTCTTCAAGGGATCCCCTTCCCCACTTACTCTGGGGTTTGGCATATGGTTCCTGCTACAGATGGATAAGCAGTAATACAGCTGTTAAGTATCTGGCACTCGCTCTGCGGTGCTCCCCGCCAACTGGCCAGCACAGCCTGGGCTTGTACAACGAGCTGATTCCTCCCAGCTGCGATGCAAAAGAAAATAGAGACGTGTTGTTATTCACCAGTTGTCCTTCTAAGCCATCTTAGCTTCGATGCAATCCCAACAAGGATGACTTCTGCGGAGGCCAGCCTCTCCTGAGCCAGCATGCTGTGTGCTCTAAATAACGAATGAGCAAAAACCTCAGTCCAGGGGGTTTGTGGGGCATTCGCTGTGCTGCCCAGATGCCAGCAGCACCCCCACAAAGCCCATGAGACTGGAAGCAAGGAAATTCATCCCCCTGTAGATGTGGAAGAACCATCCGAAGGTCGCCTCCCTCAGTAGTGTGCTTCAGACAAAACATGCATCAAGCAATGCTTATAGTTAAAACAGAGAGAGCTCTGAATTTGAAATGAAACCCACAAAAAGCTGAAAGTGTTGCAAAAGCAAATCCTATCTGGGAGGCCAGAGACTCTCGAAAGAGGAGGTGATGGATCAAGCTTGCCGGGGGAGGTCACCGTCCTCTTTTAGAAAGGGCAAAGGTCATGGTCATCTTTTAGAAATGTGAGAGAGATAAAATGGCAGTTTATATATTCTTGATGAAGATGAAAGCATCTTATCTGTAGATACTTAATATCCTGGATTTACATTTTTCTTCTCAAGGGTGGTTGAACCATCTCACTTTGAATGGTCATGGAGGAGAAGGGGGTCTTGCCGTAGGACCCCTCCTCATGATTACTGAAACTGACAAGGTGCCCCCTCCCTCTCCAGCCCCAAATCAGGGATCATCTCAGCTATCCCTGAGCATCTGTGCTTCATCTCTGCGGATCCCAGCAGTTTTATGAGGTAGGGAGAAAGCAGGGAAAAGGGGAATGATGCACGAGAAAATGGGATGTTTGCAAGATTCTCCTGGACGGCTCTGAGGGACTGCCAAGGCTTGTGATGAAGGGACATCTGGGCCTCTGGGAGGAGGAGAGGGGTGAACAGGAAAGGCAGGACCACCAGGCAAGCCTCTTGTTTGCTCCCTATTGTGGCTTCTGAAATACTACACACTGCTTAAGCTTGCCGGAGAAGGCAATGGCACCCCACTCCAGTACTCTTGCCTGGAAAATCCCATGGATGGAGGAGCCTGGAAGGCTGCAGTCCATGGGGTCGCTGAGAGTGGGACACGACTGAGCGACTTCACTTTCACTTTTCACTTTCATGCATTGGAGAAGGAAATGGCAACCCACTCCAGTGTTCTTGCCTGGAGAATCCCAGGGACGGGGGAGCCTGGTGGGCTGCTGTCTATGGGGTCGCACAGAGTTGGACACGACTGAAGTGACTTAGCAGCAGCAGCTTAAGCTTGCAAATCCGACCAGCAAAGTAAAAACCAACCTTTGCCTTGGGCTCTTCAGCAAGTTCACAAGGAAAGTGGAAGCGGTGGGAAAGAGCGCTAAGTCTTCGAGAGAAACTGCAAGTCCCCACAAGACCCGCCCCAGAGTCACGCTGGATGCATGAGCCCACCTCCTGCCAGGGGACAGGCTCTTTTATCTTTCCCCAAGTGTAACAGAAAAGCTATCATAAAACATGGATACACAGCCCATGATGGGGGAGAAGGCAGAGTGGCCAGGAGCATAATAATCATAGAACGTAGAAGGGAAAAAAGACAAACAAATTTACAATTTGAGGACATCAGGAGCTAGTTGAAAGGAAGGAGAACAATCAGTGAATGAATGACTCTTTTCCTTTTACTCTCAGCAACATGAAACATTTTCATTAAGCAGAGTTGGAGGAAAGATAATTAGTATTTTTAAAGCAGCACTTTCGTAAAACATCAGAGCAAAATGAAAGAACAGCATCCCGCATGGAATACACACTGAGCTTGTGCGATTCATCTGGGACCCAGGATAAGACGCTTCTAAACACTCCCCTTATCTCCCCTGGCTGCCCGTTTCATCACACGTGGAAGGAGGGCTTAGGAAATAACAGCACATGGGCTAATAAGCGTTGTCTGGTCCTGTGATTTATCTTCTTCAGAAGTTATCACTATGTTCAAAATGATACCCAGCAAAGTGTCACGCGTTAGTTTAGAAATATTTCAACAGGAAAGTGTATCTATGAACTTTGTGACGCTGCCACATTCCTGCTTAATACACCCTCTCATTTGTCCTCCTTTACTGGCAGCAGTCATGGCAACAACATATCTCATGGATGCCACTGAATACTCAACAAAATGCATGTGCTAAGTGCCTTCTGTGTGCAGAGTACAACACACAGCAACATGACAGGGTTGGGATGGTGGCGGAGACAAAAGAGAGGAGGAAAAGAGGTCTGGTTTAAGGAGTAGACTTTCCACTACTAATCATCTCCATGAGCCGAATTCTTTCAAAGAAACTGTTGAATGAAGTGAAGGGTTTTTGAGAAGTGGGGGAGTAATCCCCCTTGCCTGTCAGAACAAATAGCCTGGCCTTCCCTGGTGATTCAGTAGTAAAGAATCTGCCTGCCACTGCAGCAGACACAGGTTCAATTCCTGGTCCAGGAAGATCGCACAGCTAAGACCATGAGCCACCACTACTGATTTTGTGCTCGAGAGTCTGGGAGCTGCCTCTATTGAGCCCATGTGCCGCAACTACTGAACCCCGCACTCCTAGAGCCCACGCTCTGCAGCAACAGATGCCACAGCAATGAGAAGCCCGCCCGCTGCAACTCTCTGCAGCCCCTGCTCTCTGCAGCTAGCAAAAAGCCTGCACACCACTGAAAACTCAGCGCAGCCAGATAAATAAATAAGTAAATAATTTTTTTAAAAAAAGAACAGATAGACTGAGATGAAGAGAAAAAGGTAGAAACATGGGAAGAAGTGTGCCTGTTGGGCTTCATGGTTGTGTACTTTATGAAAACGTTGGGAGAAACACTCCTGTCTTATTATTTTACTGATGAGATAAAAGTCATGGATTTTCTAAAGAATTATTCAAAATACTGAGGTATCTGGTCCTAAGATATTCTTTCTCATGGAAACAATGTTCAAATGCATGCATGTCATTTGGACCAGATTGCTTTATCTTGACTACATTGGTGGAGTTTAAGATGATGACAAAGAATCATAGAATATCAATCACTCTCTTGCCTTCACAGGCACAATGCCCCCTCCCTTAAGGTTTATTTTGGTAGCTTCTCTTTCTCTACTGCTGAAACCCCGGAACAATTTGCCATGCTCATATCCAAAAACAGTGATTCTGGAAAGAAATCTTATCATGCAGGAGACCATGGGAATATAGGTAGAAGGAAAATCCACATAATCTCCAGGGAAGCAGGGAAATGCAGACAGGGCCTGTTGCCGTGGTAAACCCAGCTTCCTTTCCAAACCTTGCTTTGAAAAACAAAGTCTTGGTGCCAACTAAAGCTAATCGCTAGTCTTCAGACTTAATGGCCAACATTCCTACTTTCATATTCTCACTCACACCAACTGCCTACAATATCCTAGGGAGAGCACAGGATACGACTGAACGTATATGGCTCCAGCCTCTAGTTCTGGTACTAATCTAGCTATCACTGAAGATTAGCATTTTGCCATGGAGCTCAATGGTAAACAATCTGCCTGCAATGCAAGAGACACAGGAGACTTGGGTGCAATCCCCGGGTGGAGAGATCCCCTAGGGGAGGAAATGGCAACCCGCTCCAGTATTCTTGCCTGGAAAAATCCCGTGGACTGAGGAGCCTGGGGTACTACAGTCCATGGGGTCACAAAGAACTGGACACGACTGAGCACACACGAATGGGTCCTATTTTGTTGCCATTCTGTAGGAAAGTACTTTCCCCTTCTTTCCTGAATCTCTGCAGGTTAGTAACTGCATACCCAGTTCAAGATCCTCTCTTTAATATCTCACATGCTCTTCTGAGCTGAGCCTCATGTATGACAAGCAAGTTGAGACTACTGGAACACTATGATACAGTGTATTAAGCAGAACACTAAAGAATAAATATATGGGGATTAAGTCATAAGAATGATCAGCCACTAAAGAAACATGCAGCCTTAAGAATGTCTTTCTTCTCATCTTGGTTCCACTGTTAGCTTTCCCAGTCTTGTGACTTGGCCAGATTTCTTAACAAGGGTGGATATGTTAATTGCAGATGGTACTCAATCCATGTTCCATCTCAGAGTTGTCTTTAAATTTTATTGATTTCATCTGCTGAATTTCTGTCATGTCAGCACTTTCTCCTCCTAATTGCTGTTCCACACAGCCTTGAAGTGTCAGAAAAACTAATCTTCTTGGATATTAATGCCCACCGAAAAAATACCTGTTGTAAAAAGGTGGTGACAAAATAAAATACGTATGAGAAACTTGATAGAATTCTCTGGTTTAATCAAAGATAGATAATTCCTGGGTGGAGTATGATCTACAATGTCCCAATGGAAGCCTTTTAATCTATGTTTGTGATGATGGCTTGCTTCCTCCCTCCCAACTTTTACCATCTTTTTCTCCCACTGCAGTATCTGGGGTTGAAAGAGATAAATTTGCTACTTCACTGGGATTTATCTGTTTAACTGTTAATAAATATTTATTCAGCAACTACTCTGCATCAGGCACTGTCCTTGGTCTAGGATAGAGTAGTGAACAAAACAAAGATCTCTGCCTTGATAGAACTACGTGATTGGATGGAGACAGGCAATGAGATGAAAAGTAAATGTGAGTATGTCGTGTGTGTGTGCATGTGCAAGTCACACTGTTGTGTCTGATCATGACTCCTTGAACTATAGCCCGCCAGACTCCTGTGTCCAAGGATTCTCCAGGCAAGAATACTGGAGTGGGTTGTCATTTCCTCCTCCAGGGAATCTACCTGACCCAGAGGTCAAACCCATGTCTGCAGCATCGCAGGCAGTTCTTTACCCACTGAGCCACCAGGGATGGTGGTGGTAGAGACCAAATTGCAGGGAACTCAGGAAGAAAGGGAAGAAAGAAATTGGCTTCTTACTTACCAGGAATTTTCCTCCAAAGCTTTCTTTATTGAGTGGATTGGCAGTAAGACCTTTTTTTTTCCAACCAAAGAAATAAATGGGTTGTTTTCTCATAAAAATGTTGGAAAGACACAGGGACACTTGTTTAGCTGAGGTGTTACTTGAGCAGCCTGGCAAGCATCACCTCATTTACAGCAATCCTAGTGGCAAAGCTCCTTCAAGACTGATGTTCCAAACAACACTCAACTTGGCTTTCAGTCCAAAAAGCTGGAGGCATTTTTTTTTTCCTGAAAATTTCTCGAAAATTTTAGGCTAGATTATGATTACTAAGAAATCCTGGAAAGCTGTTTTTTTTTTTTTTTTTTAAGAAATAATCTCCTAAAAGCTTTCTTTCATGTGTAAGTACCAAAATACCTAAGTCAACATCATTTTTATTTTACTTTCCATAGTCCTTCATGGAAAATATTTCTCAACCTGGGAACAACTCAAATTTGCACTCTGTAAAAATAAAAGCTGTATCAACCTTAAGCACTACAGAGGAAAAAAGTCAGAGATATATTTCAGAAGTAGTGGATACTGCACTCAATTATTTGCTTTTGTGCCAAAGGAACATAACATACCGTGGACTCTATGCTGGAAAGATGGAAGAACATGTCTTTGTCATGTCAGACAATTAAAGGAATCATGTTGCAGTAAAAAATACTAATGAAATCTCTCAAATCCATGGCCACTTGTGTTTCTAACAATTCATTCTCTTTTGATGATTAAGAAGCACGTGGGTGCCTGCCAGAGTGAACTGCAATCAATTTCTGACTACTGCTGCTGCTGCTGCTGCTAAGTCGCTTCAGTCGTGTCCAACTCTGTGTGACCCCGTAGACGGCAGCCCACCAGGCTCCCCCGTCCCTGGGATTCTCCAGGCAAGAACACTGGAGTGGGTTGCCATTTCCTTCTCCAATGTATGAAAGTGAAAAGCAAAAGTGAAGTCCCTCAGTCGTGTCCGACTCCCATCGACCCCATGGACTGCAGCCCACCAGGCTCCTCCGTTCATGGGATTTTCCAGGCAAGAGTTCTGACTACTAGAAAGTTTCTTTTGCATGGAAGAGAAAATGAAAAGATGAGCTTTGCTGGAGAATTCTGATACATTTGAGAAATCCTAGATCTGATGCTGCTTAACTCCTAAAAAGCCAACCAGTGTTATTAGAAGTTATGCATCAATTTGAAACAGGGTCTTCTACTCAATCATCATTTGAAATCCACATGGGCAACACCTTTGTTCTTCGACTGTCATCCATCAGCTCAACAGTGATCAAGGAGCCCCAATTCAACATTGAGTTTCTGAAGTCTAATATTTACCAAATGTGCAGCCTTGATCCCTGGCAATCCTCTTTCTGAGTTAGAAAACAGAGACCACTGGCTTCCTCAAAGTCTACAGTGACTTGTAATTATAGCTGATCTCATCTCTGACTTTCCCGTGTACCCATTGTTTTTCTCATTCTATTTATTCAATACAAAGCTACAGCATGTTCTAAACCTCTCTAGGTAAAGTGAAGCAAATTTGCTAGTTTACCACTGTAGCATTTGCCTTAATTTAGAGAGAATCATTGTTAAAAGGCATTTAAGGAATAAAATGAAACCTCATAATTAACCAAAAGTGATCATCTCAAATTTGCAGCATTATTATTTAAAATGCAAAATGACCTCATATTTTATTTATACTTTGAGATATTATGGAAATTTTAATATCATTATAGACTATATACATTTTTCCACTCAGATCATAATTTGCTTAATTGGAAAGATTATACTTCAGGATGAAACAATAGGCCATGATTTGAGTTTTTGTGACTCAATGTAGGGTTTCTAAATTTAGCAAATCTATCCATGGGACATACTTACACTGAAAAGCTACTCACTGTTTATCTTCAAGTCAAATTTAACTGGGCGTCCTATATTTTATCTGGCAACCTAGATCAACATCACAAAAGTAAATAAAATGCATGAAAAGCATTTATGTGATTCCCTTTTGGAATGAAGCAATGAAAAATCTTCCTTTAAGATAGCATTACTATTCTTATCTTTTTATTTTTATTTTTTTATTGAGGTATAGTAGATTTACAATACCATGTAAGTTTCAGGTATCAGGACAGTGATTCAGTTATACTTATATATATGTATAACCTTTCCCAGATTCTTTTTCCTTATAGATTGTTGCATAATATTGAATATAGTTCTTGACTGCAGGCTCCCTCAGTGGCTCAGCAATAAAAAATCCACCTGCAATTCAGGAGATCAGATCAGATCAGATCAGCCGCTCATTTGTGTCCGACTCTTTGTAACCCCATGAATCGCAGCACGCCAGGCCTCCCTGTCCATCACCAACTCCCAGAGTTCACTCAGACTCATGTCCATAGAGTCAGTGATGTCATCCAGCCATCTCATCCTCTGTCGTCCCCTTCTCCTCTTGCCCCCAATCCCTCCCAGCATCAGAGTCTTTTCCAATGAGTCAACTCTTCACATGAGGTGGCCGAAGTACTGGAGTTTCAGCCTTAACATCATTCCTTCCAAAGAAATCCCAGGGCTGATCTCCTTCAGGATGGACTGGTTGGATCTCCTTGCAGTCCAAGGGACTCTCAAGAGTCTTCTCCAACACCACAGTTCAAAAGCATCAATTCTTCGGTACTCAGCCTTCTTCACAGTCCAACTCTCACATCCATACTTGACCACAGGAAAAACCATAGCCTTGACTAGACAAACCTTTGTTGGCAAAGTAATGTCTCTGCTTTTGAATATGCTATCTAGGTTGGTCATAACTTTCATTCCAAGGAGTAAGCATCTTTTAATTTCATGGCTGCAGTCACCATCTGCAGTGATTTTGGAGCCCAGAAAAATAAAGTCTGACACTGTTTCCACTGTTTCCCCATCTATTTCCCATGAAGTGATGGGACTGGATGCCATGATCTTCGTTTTCTGAATGTTGAGCTTTAAGCCAACTTTTTCACTCTCCACTTTCACTTTCATCAAGAGGCTTTTGAGTTCCTCTTCACTTTCTGCCATAAGGGTGGTGTCATCTGCATATCTGAGGTTATTGAGATTTCTCCTAGCAATCTTGATTCCAGCTTGTGTTTCTTCCAGTCCAGCGTTTCTCATGATGTACTCTGCATGGAAGTTAAATAAGGAGGGTGACAGTATGCAGCCTTGACGTACTCCTTTTCCTATTTGGAACCAGTCTGTTGTTCTGCGGGTTCAATCCCTGGATCAGAAAGATCGCTTGGAGGAGGGCATGGCAACCTGCTCCAGTCTTCTTGCCTGGAGAATCCCATGGACAGAAGAGCCAGGCAGGCTACAGTCCAGGGGGTTGCAGAGTCAGACATGACTTAGTGACTGAACAAAAACTGTGACTCTTTTTAAAACACTAGACAAAGCTGACTGTTTCCAAGTGGAACCCAGAAGCAGCAAGTAGTCAGCAGTGATTCTGAAACCCGGGCCAGGGGTTGCAGCAGCAGCGTCACCCACGGGTGCTGAGATCTGCGCACTCAGGTCCCACCCAGATGGCTGAATCAGAATCTCTGGGGGGTGGGCCCAGCCGTCGCTGTTTGCACGCAGATTCTGATATGCAAGCTTAAGAACGGCTGACGAGGGGCCTCTTCTACTTCCATTCACGTCTATAAAAGAAAGAGGAATATGTGTGCACTCAGGAACCTTGCTGTTGGCTTTGGTTTTACTTTTTATTACAGATATGGCGCATGTGTGGCCTCTTTTGAAATTTTATTTATTCCATTATTCCATTTTATTTATTTATTTATTGGCTGTGTTGGGTCTTCATTGCTGCACGGGCTTTTCTCTAGCTGCGGTGAGCAGGGGCTATTCTGTATTTGCGGTGTGTGGGTTTCTCATTGTGCTGGCTTCTTTTATCACGGACCACGGGCTCTAGGGTGCTCGGTCCTCAGTAGTTGCAGCCCCCTGGGCTCCAGAGCATAAGCTCAGTAACTGTGGTGCATGGGCTTAGTTGCTCCACAATGTGTGGGGTCTTTCAGGACCAGGGGTTGAACCTGTGTCTCCTGCATTGGCAGGTGGCTTCTTTACCACTGAGGCCCCAGGAAAAATCCCCATTTCTGTCATCTCTTAATTAAACAATGAAGATGTGGATATGAGGGTGGAAGGAACAAAGAGAGAGAAAAGTTTTGATCTGTTATTTGAAACAGCCCTTCCTCCAAGGGCTGGCCGAAGACCATTTCCTCAGCACCAAGATTATCTATTAACTACCGCGTGAAGCCATTTAATCAAATCAGCTCCTTTGTAAGGTCAGTTTTGCAGATAATGGGGCCACCCTATCTAAGCAGTCCATTATAATGGTTTCTAAGTAAATCAAGGAAGGAACATTTTGAAGCTGCTAGAGGAAATGCTGGGTATAATGCTTTGGCTTTTCACAGAGAAGTTTGGATCAGGGCGTGAACAAAGAGACAGCGTAGCAAAGACCTTCTGAGACTCTGAAGGACCTGTGAACCATAGTTAGGGAAAGGCCTTCTGAGACTCTGAAGGACCTGTGAACCATAGTTAGGGAAAGGCCTTCTGGGACTCTGAAGGACCTGTGAACTGTAGTTAGGGAAAGGCCTTCTGAGACTCTGAAGGACCTGTGAACCATAGTTAGGGAAAGGGCTTCTGAGACTCTGAAGGACCTGTGAACCATAGTTAGGGAAAGGCCTTCTGAGACTCTGAAGGACCTGTGAACCATAGTTAGGGAAAGGCCTTCTGAGACTCTGAAGGACCTGTGAACCATAGTTAGGGAAAGACCTTCTGAGACTCTGAAGGACCTGTGAACCGTAGTTAGGGAAAGACCTTCTGAGACTCTGAAGGACCTGTGAACCGTAGTTAGGGAAAGGCCTTCTGAGACTCTGAAGGACCTGTGAACCATAGTTAGGGAAAGGCCTTCTGAGACTCTGAAGGACCTGTGAACTGTAGTTAGGGAAAGGCCTTCTGAGACTCTGAAGGACCTGTGAACTGTAGTTAGGGAAAGACCTTCTGAGACTCTGAAGGACCTGTGAACCATAGATAGAGAAAGGCCTTCTGAGACTCTGAAGGACCTGTGAACCATAGTTAGGGAAAGGCCTTCTGAGACTCTGAAGGACCTGTGAACCATAGTTAGGGAAAGGCCTTCTGAGACTCTGAAGGACCTGTGAACTGTAGTTAGGGAAAGACTTTCTGAGACTCTGAAGGACCTGTGAACCATAGTTAGGGAAAGGCCTTCTGAGACTCTGAAGGACCTGTGAACCATAGTTAGGGAAAGGCCTTCTGAGACTCTGAAGGACCTGTGAACTGTAGTTAGGGAAAGGCCTTCTTAGACTCTGTAGGACCTGTGAACCATAGTTAGGGAAAGGCCTTCTGAGACTCTGAAGGACCTGTGAACTGTAGTTAGGGAAAGGCCTTCTGAGACTCTGAAGGACCTGTGAACCATAGTTAGGGAAAGGCCTTCTGAGACTCTGAAGGACCTGTGAACCATAGTTAGGGAAAGGCCTTCTGAGACTCTGAAGGACCTGTGAACCATAGTTAGGGAAAGGCCTTCTGAGACTCTGAAGGACCTGTGAACTGTAGTTAGGGAAAGGCCTTCTGAGACTCTGAAGGACCTGTGAACTGTAGTTAGGGAAAGGCCTTCTGAGACTCTGAAGGACCTGTGAACTGTAGTTAGGGAAAGACCTTCTGAGACTCTGAAGGACCTGTGAACCATAGATAGGGAAAGGCCTTCTGAGACTCTGAAGGACCTGTGAACCATAGTTAGGGAAAGGCCTTCTGAGACTCTGAAGGACCTGTGAACTGTAGTTAGGGAAAGGCCTTCTGAGACTCTGAAGGACCTGTGAACCATAGTTAGGGAAAGGCCTTCTGAGACTCTGAAGGACCTGTGAACCATAGGGAAAGGCCTTCTGAGACTCTGAAGGACCTGTGAACCATAGTTAGGGAAAGGCCTTCTGAGACTCTGAAGGACCTGTGAACCATAGTTAGGGAAAGGCCTTCTGAGACTCTGTAGGACCTGTGAACCATAGTTAGGGAAAGGCCTTCTGAGACTCTGAAGGACCTGTGAACTGTAGTTAGGGAAAGGCCTTCTGAGACTCTGAAGGACCTGTGAACTGTAGTTAGGGAAAGACCTTCTGAGACTCTGAAGGACCTGTGAACCATAGATAGAGAAAGGCCTTCTGAGACTCTGAAGGACCTGTGAACCATAGCTAGGGAAAGGCCTTCTGAGACTCTGAAGGACCTGTGAACTGTAGTTAGGGAAAGGCCTTCTGAGACTCTGAAGGACCTGTGAACTGTAGTTAGGGAAAGGCCTTCTGAGACTCTGTAGGACCTGTGAACCATAGTTAGGGAAAGGCCTTCTGAGACTCTGAAGGACCTGTGAACTGTAGTTAGGGGCATCTTCATTTGGGGAGTTTGACTGGACATTACCTTAATTCCATTGCAAGCAGATTCTTTACCCTCTGAGCCACCAGGGAAGCCCAAGGATACTGGCGTGGGTAGCCTATTACTTCTCCAGGGGATCTTCCCGACCCAGGAATCAAGCTGGGGTCTCCGGAATTGCAGACGGATTCTTTACCAACTGAGATACCAGCGAAGCCTAGCTACATTAATAAGGAATTTTATATCCCTGGGTTTAACATGCATATTTCGTGCATCCTAATGATATTAAATTAGAATGTTATTACTTGATAAAAAGTTTTCACCTAGCTGAGATCCCTGATTTTTTATATCTTCTTACTCTAAATTTTAGCATAGTCTAAGGTTTTTGATCAAATAAGCATATTTCTATTAGCTTCTTAAATAAAGAAATAAATATAAATTCACTTTAGGTTGTTCACCTTGGTAATTTCTTTCTTTTTGAGTGCTGTTTTTCAGATTCTAAATGTAAAAAATTAGTACTGTTTTTGTACAATGTAATTGTCACCCTTTCCAATATAATACTATATCTTCATTTGATGAGGCCTGATTAAATATTTCATTAAATATTTATAAAGAGGCATAATATATATGAAGACAAATAAACACAGATGTGTATAACTGTATTCTAATACACATGTGTAAATATATACATTACACAGACAGCATGTCTGTCGACATCTAGGTGATGCTGTAGTTTTTACCCTGAGTCTATCAATGGCCATGAAGCACTGTTCAGTAAACACACTGGCTGCCAACCCAGAAACTCTCAAGAAAATGGATGAGAGGGGGCCTCACATGATCCCGATGACAAACATTCAGAGAGATTATAACTGAAGGACGAGTAATTCACACACAATGAAAACCTTTTACGAAAACATAAGATGGCAAAACATTATCCACCACAATTTGAGTCAATAACCGATTTTCAGTACAAGCTCTTGAAGACTGATGGGCATGGCTTTCATCCTTGACAAGTGGGGAAGTACATGAATTTTAAAAATGGTTAGTTCTCTCAGAATTTGTAAATTTCTCCAAGACAGAGTACTAACCAAAATTCTGCAAGTCTCATCTGACCCAGGGTCTTTAAGAAGGTGGACACACAATGAAAATTGGTTAGTAAACAGAGACCTAAAATACAATGCCAGGTGTTAAAGTATTTGAATTCAGAGGTGTTTTAGTTAAACTTATGGTGAAATTTGAAAAGTTAAAAAAAAAATAGAATAGTGGCTACTGTGCATAAATTTATCTTCACTCCAGAAAAAAAAAAAACTTTCCTTTATGTACACACTGATTGATGCAAGCTTAAAATAAAATGGGCTTCCCAGATGGTAAAGAATCTGCCTGCCAATGTAAGAGACATGGGTTCAATTCCTGAAGTCAGGAAGATCCCCTGGAGGAGGAAATAGCAACCCACTCTAGTATTCTTGCCTGGGAAATCCCAAGGACAGAGGAACCTGGCGGGCTACAGTTCATAGGGTTGCAAAAGAGTCAGATATTACTTAGTGACTGAGCAACAACAAGCTTAAAATAATGCAGAAAGTAATAAACCATATCTATTTGAAAGTACAATTCTCTAATTCCATCATTCCCTTAGGCAACAACAGTTATGACAAATAATTATCTTTGTGCTACTCAAGCAGAAAGAACTCTACATTGCTTTGAAATTTTATTTCTGCTCACCTTGATTAATTCTCTCGATTACTGATACGTTACTCTCTTTTTTAAAACAAAAGAGGAGAAGGTATTCTAGAAGGTTCAAGACATATTTGTTTCTTAAAACTCATTTCTTTGGGTCCCAAAGATTTCATGACAAATCACAAACTCATTAATATTTTTTTATGGTCCAAGAAGTTAAGACACGCTATTGTAGGTAACATCAAAGCAAGGAACTTGCTTTATTTTATTTTATAAATGCTCCAATATTTGCAAAAATTTATTATACCTAAAGATGTTTCCACTGAAGAAATAAAACTACCATAAAACTAGACAAGGAGTCATAAAAAATGGAATCATGCAATATTAATCCTAATATTTGATTCATGTTTAAGATGGTCCTCAGTTGAAATGTTCAGATGGTGTAATTGCTATTTCTTGCTAAATTAAACTGAAAAGCACACAGAGCATTTCTTTGATGATATAGGGTTTCTACGGGTTTTCTTGTCTCCCTGTTTGTGTAACCAGTGTTCACAGACTACCAAGACAGTTTGATTAAAAATTCTCACTCAATGAAGTTATTCTATTTACATAGATAAGTACGCTTGGCTGGTGAACCACTTTATTTTTAAGAGAGAATAGTTTAAATATGAAAGACCAAGCAAAAAAATTGAATACTGAGTTATGAAATATAGCACGAAGTTCTCCGAAATTAAGATGTAAATCATTCCATCACAGGCTTTCAAAGAAATGAGAAGGATAAATGTTCAAAGGGACCAAACTCCACTCTTGCATTTTTTATAGATAGATTTTTTCTTTTAATATTTATTTATCTGGCTGCATAGGGACTTGGTTGTGGCATGTGGGATTAGGCCCCCAACCAGGGATCCAACCTGTGCCCCCGCCTTGCAAGTAGATTCTTAGCCACTGGACCACCGAGGAAGTCCCTCCCCTCTTAAAGTTCATTGCCCAGAGTACCGACAAAGAGATGCATATGCAGGAGGAAGGACAACGTCTGGGAAGAAAGGGAAATTAGGCACACGAGACAGTGCGTCTGGGCATCCCAGACCCAGTTCTCCTGCTGAACCAAATACACTTGCCTAAGAACACTGCTTCTGTTTAATTCACTAAATCTGCTTTCAGGCAGTCATTCTGGGCAGGCAAATGTTCCAGGCTTTGCAAGAACTGAAAAGAGGAGGGAAAATGCTCTTGGACCTTGCCACCTGTCAAGGGTCATAAACAAATACCTAGGACGCGGGCCGTGAGCACCAGAAGAGATGCGCTCAGGGCCCAGGGAATTCAGGGCACGAGGACAGAGTGTCTGCTGGGGGAGAGGAAGTGAGGCTGAGCGTGAAGAAGTCGGCAAGTGAGGATTTGAGGAGGAGAACTTGGTCGAGTGAAGATAGGAGGGATTTGAGCATGGACATCAAGAAGACATGTGCAGGAAAGGGAGGGGAGGAAACCACAGCAAAGACGTGTGAGGCCTCCGTGTGGGTGAGGCTAAAACCACTGGAAGAGCTGGGATTTGCTTCATGTAACAGTCACTGAGAAGGGCTAGAAAGAGCCTTATCAGGGTGGTGACATGGCAAAAGCAAGACTGTCAATCAAGGTGGGAGCTGGAGGAAGAACCAGGATTTGGGGGGCTGCGGGGGGTTTCGTGGAAAAGATTTCTGATGCCCCATTCATCCATAAATAATGATCTCCAATTTCCCCCAGTTTTCACTTCCTGCTCTAAGGAGCTTACAAAATGACAACTTTGGTATCTGGTTAATAGTCAGCTGTCACTGATCTGTAAGGAGTTAGATGTCTTGAGACTTTCCCGGTGGTCTGGTGGTAAGGACTCTGCACTTTCAATGCAGGGGCCATGGGTTTGATCCCTGGTTGAGGAACTAAGATCTCACATGCCTCTATGCTCAGGCAAAAAATAATACTAAATAAAATAACAATAATAAAATAGTTAAAAGGAAAGAAATGCTAAAAAATGAGTTAGATGTCTTTAGAGACAATATGTGGAATCTTAACTAGAACCCATTTTTTCACATGAGAAAGCTGAAGGTCAGGTGACTAAATAAATCTGATTCTATCTTGTGTCTTCCATTTCCAACTTTATGCTGATTCTCTATTTATTTCCTCAGGCACTTATTCTCTCCTGGTCTTTGAGGGTCTTATGTTAAAGTTCTTATTAGACTTTTCCTCACAGCTGTACTGCAGAGACTCAAACGCCACATCGCAGGGGCTCATACCTCCCGTGTGTCAGTGAAGTTGCAACAAACCTGCTCACACACCAGGTGCAGGTCACACACACTCAGGAAGTGCAGAGCCAGCCTCCGGTCCTCTGCTGCCCAGAAACCCAGTACAGTACAACTGTGTCTCCTTGGCTCAGCGGTAAAGAATTCGCCTGCCAAGCAGGAGATGCAGGTTCAATTCCTGCGTTGGGAAGAGCCGATGGGAAAGGAAATGGCAACCCACTCCGGTATTCTTACCTGGGAAATTCTATGGACAGAGGAGCCTGGCGGGCTACAGTCCATGGGGTTTCAAAGAGTCGGACACGACAGAGCAAATAAACGACAACCAAGTCTCCCTGACTCTAGAGAACTTTCAGCCCTAAATTCGCCCTCATTTCCACTGGCACTCCTCAAGTTCAGGGGCCCATATTAACTGTCCTAGACTATAGGAACGGATTCCTCATTCATCTTCCTGCCCCCAGCCTTTTCTCCCTCTGGTCTAGCATCCATTTCTCCTCAGCATTAGTGTTATCCATGTAAAATGCTTTTGAACTGTGGTGTTGGAGAAAACCCTTGAGAGCCCCTTGGACTGCAAGGAAATCCAACCAGTCCATTCTGAAGGAGATCAGTCCTGGGTGTTCATTGGAAGGACTGATGCTAAAGCTGAAGCTCCAATACTTTGGCCACCTCATGCGAAGAGCTGACTCATTGGAAAAGACCCTGATGCTGGGAAAGATTGAGGGCAGGAGGAGAAGGGGGCGACAGAGGGTGAGATAGTTAGATGGCATCACTGACTCCATGGGCAAACTCCGGGAGGTAGTGAGGGAAGGGGAAGCCTGGCGTGCTGCTGTCCATGGAGTTGCAAAGAGTCGGACTCACCTTAGCGACTGAACAACAAAAACAAATATAAAATAGAGCTGAGATAACATCACCCATTTCTACAAAAATGGCTTTCCCTATTGTCCCCTTAAAAATGAATACAAAACCCCAACAATGGCATTCCACGTCTCTTTACAAAGGAGGTCTAAGGCATCTTTCCAGCCAATGCTCTAACCATACAACACAGTCCACCATTCATAATTTGCCACAAACACACATTCCCATGCCTTTAAAGGTTTTTTGGCTGTCTACCGAGTTCTTATTCATCCTTCACTTCCTTGTGAAGGTGAAGTTCACTGGTATTGCTTTGTATCTTGGGCTAGCATTCAAGATCAAGGCTGAAGAAGCACAACTGGAAGGGGGATGAGGGAAGACTCTTGTGGTTTACCTTGCTGGGGCAGGGGGCGGTCTTTGTGAGCAGTACGCCTACCATGAAAGACAGGAGAGTAGGGACCAGTGTGTCTATGTGTGTGTAGGTGTGTGTGCATGTGAACAGAAGGAATTTATAAAAGAATGTCTCAGGCAGCAATGAAATAAAGTGGAGAAGATAAAAGAGAGAAAAAAATGAAATTGAAGCTTATAAGATCAGTATATATAGAGAGTGCTTAAAATTTGATGTGGATACATGATGAAATTGATAAAAATAAATCTCATAAGTAGGAATGATAGAATGTAAGTGGGACTCAGCCTTTTTTGAAAATTGAATGTAAGAACCTATTAACGTAATCCACAAATATATTGAATACCTACACATTCTAGACACATCCAGAAATGAAAAGAGCAACAGATACAGAGTGTAGCCACAGACATGGGTTGTCAGTAGAGCTAAGACATCCCCCCCATCCTGAAGTCCTCTCCCCTCTGTTCACCCCAGCACACCCTCAGCACACACGCACAGGGACATGCGCACAGAAATCCTTGTCCGTAAGCACCGCAAGGGCATGCCAGCACGGAACACTCCTAATGGCTTTGTAAAAGGCAAATGAGGAAGATGGCACATTTTCTTTCTCTGACAGCCTGGCAGGCACATCAGCAAAAGGAAAACAATTGTCATGGACAGCCAACACCGATAAGGCTGTGGCGTCTGACCTCTGCAGCGCTTATCATGATCGAGTTTGCTGGTTGATGAGAGTCTGTGGCATGGTCTCTATGTACTGAGATAACGTAGTTAAGCTTTTTCCTGAAGGGTCCTGTTCTAAAGATAGTCAGCTAGGAGTGCAGTGTGAACTTGGATTGTACCATAAAAATGACTGTGGAACCTGGATTATTAGACTTACATATTAATGATCCACGTGGAGGACCGGAGACCGAGATCATCAAATGTTGAGACACATTTAGAAGCTAGATTCTGCAAGATTCTGTTGGCTGCTGCAAGGATTACTTTTTATGATGTCTTACATGCTACGTTAGGCAGAATTCCTAATACCTTATAAAACACAAAAATGAAATGAGGAAAGGAGGAATTACCATATCAATTAGAAATGTGATTTTATATTTTATGTGTTTCTATATGTTTTATATACTTTGCCAACAAAGCTCCATGTAGTGAAAGCTATGGTTTTTCCAGTAATGACATATGGATGTGAGAGTTGAACCATAAAGAAGGCTGAGTGCTGAAGAAGTGATGCTTATGAACTGTGGTGCCAGAGAAGACTTTTTCCTTGGACTGCAAGGATATCAAACAACTCAATCCTAAAGGAAACCAACCCTGAATATTCACTGGAATGACTGATGCTAAAGCTGAAGCTCTAATACTTTGGCCACCTGATGCAAAAAGCCAACTCACTGGAAAAAAACCCTGATGCTGGGAAAGATTGAAGGCAGGAGGAAAAGGGGATAACAGAGGATGAGATGGTTGGATGGCATCACCGACTCAATGGACATGAGTTTCAGCAAGCTCTGGGAGATGGTGAAGAACAGGGAAGCCTGGCGTGCTGCAGTCCATGGGGTTGCGAAGAGTCGGACATGACTGAGCAACTGAACAACAATATATTTTTTACTCATATCATTTTACATATAATTTATGTAATATATTTTTATATACTTTATATATATAAAGCAATGTGAGTAAATTTGAGGCTGGATGACAAAAGAAAGTCAGAAGTGCATGTCATTGAAATGTAAATGCAAAATCAATTAAACATCAAGGAAATCCCATAAGTAGCAGATAGATCTAGTAATAGTTATGATTGACCTCAAGCTACATGAGTCATCATTGAAGTTAATATTAAAACTAATATTCAAGGGTGACACTTTCTAGATGGCATCGTGAAGAGCTCAATGAACAATTTTCCTATAGAATAACCATAAGCGGGGGAAATTACTAAACATACACAAATATACATATAACCAAAATTCTGGGAAGTGTCCTAAGGACCTATAGGAAAAAAAGAGAGAGAGAGAGAAACATTTATTCAAGACTATCTACTAAGTCTCATTGGAAAAGACCCTGATGCTAGGAAATACTGAGGGCCAAAGGAGAAGAGGGCAGCAGAGGATAAGATGGTTATGTGGCATCACCGACTCAATGGACATGAATTTGAGCAAACTCCGGGAGACAGGGAAGGACAGGGGAGCCTGACGTCCTGCAGTCCATGGGGTTCCAAAGAGTCAGACGTGCGTGATGGAACTACAACCAACTAAGTTTCAGTAAGAGCACCAGGAGTCTGTGGCATTTGAGCCATGATCCATTTCACTATCCCCACTCACCACCGTCTGCAGCTCACCACGACGGAGGTGCCACTGCAGGCGGATGCAAACTGGCATGAAGACATTCCTCTCCAGCCCCAGTCTAGGGCTGTGGAGCCTTCCCGGAGGGGCAGGCTGCAGAGGGGTCCAAACAACCAACAAGCAGATGAAAAGATGCTCAGCATCGTTAGCCATTATGGAAATGTACATCAAAAGCACAGTGAGACCCCACTTCACACACACACATGTGCATACACACACACATGTGCACACACACACACGCGCGCGCGCACACACACACACACACACACATGCACACGCTAGAATGACTAGAATCAAAAAGGCAATGACAAGCATGTGGAGAAAATGGTGACGCTATTCCATAAACACTCTGGTGGTTCATCCAAATGTTAAACAGAGTTCCATATTATCAAGCACGTCCACTCCTAGGTATTCAGCCAAGAGAAATGAAAGTGTATGTCCACCCCAAAAGTGTACACATATTCAGAGCAGCATGCTTCATAATTGCCAAAAAGTGGAAGCAGTGTCTATCAGTTGATGGAAGGATAAGTAAATGTGGTAAAGACATTACTAGGCAATTACAAGGAATAGAGCGTGAGAGTTGTTACTCTACGGTTGTACCTTGGAAACAGTATGCTAAATGAAAAGAACTGGTCACAAAAGATCATGTATTATATGAGTAACTTATGTGCAATATCCAGAATTGGAAAATTTCAACAAAGCTTAAAAACAGCATGAAAGTGGCATGTATTCATGGGAGTCAACATAAAATACCCCACGAAATACGTTATTGAGTAGTTAAGACAATGGTCTCTGTAATCAGAGAGAGCTAGAGTCAAGCCTCACTTTTGCTGCAGTTTGCTGAGGGACCAGACGTAAGCGTGTCTGTGTGTTTGCTTATAAATCAGGAATCCTGATGATGACATCTCAGGATGACCATAAGGATTATAGATCATAGGGGTTACCCAATGGAGACCAAGGACAAAATACTATTTAATAAATCACAGCTGTTACGGGCATTAATTTTCAAAGCAGTCAGTGGTTATTTCCTACATTCTGTCATTTTAAACCTCTCTTCTATTTTTTATTTAGAAAACAGCAACATTTTCCCAAACAGAACTAGCTAAGACTTCTAATGACCCTAACTTGGGGAAAAGCCAGGTATCCTAAACCTCCCTATGCTGTCCAGGCTCCAGGCATGGCCAGTACCCACGACTACCTCCCACATTCTCCTTGACCCCTGAGTTAAGACTCCAGTGATTTCCTCAGTCTCCTAGTTCTTGCTCCCCAACCATCCCAGCAGCTCATTTTCCTGGAGACACCAAAAAATAATATCTCTGCAGAACTAGTTAGTTATGTCCAGGTCAACATCAGTGTTAGTTGTATCAGAAGGAATTCTATTTTTGTAGATTTGATGTCTCCATCAGCAAAGCACTGCCTCCTCGAGAACAAGGAGGGTGTTTCCTGACACCATGAAACTTCTTGTAGTACAGACCTTTGAAGGGGAAGGCTTGTTGCTGGCTGGTTTGGAGGACAACGCAAGGTCCCCAACATTGCTGGGGGGACTCTGAGCAGGCTTTCACTGCTGCAAGGCTCCTAGTAAAACAGGAAGATCTCCTGGGGTCCACTCTAGACTAGGGCAAGGTCACGTTCTACTGATGTCATATATCCACACATATTCAATTTTTGCCTTTATTTCACACGATTGCCGCTACTGCTGCTGCTGCTAAGTCGCTTCAGTCGTGTCCGACTCTGTGCGACCCCACAGACGGCAGCCCACCAGGCTCCCCCGTCCCTGGGATTCTCCAGGCAAGAACACTGGAGTGGGTTGCCATTTCCTTCTCCAATGCATGAAAGTGAAAAGTGAAAGTGAAGTCGCTCAGTCGTGTCTGACTCTTAGCGACCCCATGGACTACGGCCCACCAGGCTCCTCCATCCATGGGATTTTCCAAACAAGAGTACTGGAGTGGGGTGCCATTGCCTTCTCCGTTCACATGATTATTTACCCTTAAAAAAAGTCCTATTTTTTTTGCTGTTGTTGTTTTACTCTTTACTTGTTCCCAAGAGGATGTTAATTTACAAAAATCTATACAATATAACAAAGTTAATTAAGGTGGGTAATAAAAGCACTTCTCTGGTGATCCAGGGGCTAAGACTTTGTGCTTCCTGCCATTCTCCAGTGACTGCATCAATTTACACTCCCACCAGCAGTGCTAGTGGGTTCCCTTTTTTCCACACCCTCTCCAGCATTTAGTGTTTGTAGATTTTTTGACGATGGCCATTCTGACAGGTGTGAGCGGATACCTCATTATAGCTTTAATTTGCATTTCTCTAATAATGAGCGGTGTTGAGCATCTTTCCATGTGGGTGTTGGCCACTTGAAAATAAACTCAAAAAAAAAAAAAGAAAAGCCTCTGTGCTCTCAGGGCGGGGGTGCTTGCTCGATTCCTGGTCAGGGAACTAAGATCTTGTTGCATACAGCTCTGCGTGGACAAAAAGCAAAACGATAGACAATCAAAAGAATCTAAAGGTAATGTGAAAGGTTGGAAAGTAAAAAGGGATCAAGAGTGGGCTTTTAGGTTGCAGAGGGAGGCCCCAGCTCCCTCTACACCTTGCTGAGGCCAGATTGCAAACCTAGACGGACATGTTCAGCCCGCAGAAGGCTTCCCAGGTGGCGCTAGTGGTAAAGAACCCGCCTGCCAAAGCAGGAAACATAAGATGGTGGGGGTGTGGGGTGGGGTTTGATGCCTGGGTCAGGGAGACCCCCTGAAGGAGGAAATGACAACCCACTCCAGCATTCTTGCCTGGAGAATCCCATGGACAGAGGAGCCTGGAGGGCTGTGGTCCACGGGGTTGTGAAGAGTCAGATACCACTGAAGCAACTTAGCACGAGCACTCAGAAAGCTGGGAGGAAATGGCTGGATGCAGGAGATACTGTGCTCCTAAGTTATAAGCAAAGCGGTTGCAACAAAAACCCCACAACTCTTCCTAATGCTGAACAACAGAAGACATTTTTCCTGTGGATTTTATATGATGACATAATTCTAGAAGCAATGATGAATTTCAGGACGCACCCTTTCAAAACTGATCCTTATAACTCATTTGAGAAATATACCAGCGTGTTACAGTAAAGGTGATGGTCTGAAAGAGCAAACAGCATTCATAGTCATCGTCTTCTGCTTTTCTGGAATATAAAGGCCCTCATCTCTTCGACAATGCGCGTTACCCTCTATGACATATGAACGGAAGACATCTAACACGCAGAGATAAACGCCGTTGACTTAAATGTTCACATGCTACACACCTGTGTTGTCCTTTTCATGACATCAAAAAAGCAATTTTCAAAGCACTTAATCTTCATTTGGGTTCCCCTTCAAAACATTTTTTGAAAATACAGTTTTGAAAATATCTTCCATCGAAAGAAAGATGGCATCGATTTTTGTTTGCTCCTTTAACATACAAAGATATTTATAATAGATCCCACCAAGTTGACCTCAAGCTTGCTTTTCTGAATTCACGGCAGTACAGTCATAAAGGAATTCAGGGAGCAGATTCTAAATTAATTGGCAGTTTGAACTTTGAATGATCATGGCTTTGTGCCTGTTTGGGAAACAAGATTGCTGGATTTAGAGATGGATAATGACAAACTGCTCTGCTCTGACAAACCATTCTTCTGAGAAAATTGAACTGTTCTTTTCCAACGGGGTAATGATACCTAATCCATCGAGATCTAAAAACTCTATAAAAAGGTCTCTTTATGGAGCAATCTGGTCAGCCGGTTAAAGACAGGGAGCAGTGTTCTTAATGCAAGGTAAACCGTTGCCTTACAGCATTTTATCCATCATACTAATCTGAAAAAGCGTCCACTCCGGGACTGAAGTTACAAAGACTGTCAAGGCAGGCTGCTTGGCTCAGTCAGCAAGTACCTGGAGCTTAGTGTGCAGAATGTTTAAAATATTTGGGAGAAAGCTTGGCCCTACACATTAGCCTAGGCGGACTCGGTGAACCCGACGTGAGATAATCCAAAACAATTCAGGTTCAGCAAAGGTTGGGAAAATATTGTAGTAGATGTAAAGCTTTGATGGAGAGCTTCTTTGATCTAAAGATTATAAAATACACAGTTTCTAATCTGACAAATTTTGAGCTGCAGAGCCCGGTATCTAAACATTCCTCTTTTGTCATAACAGTTTAATCCCTTAAGAATGTGATTTAAACCACTGGGGAGCAAAGGTTACCATGAGATTTGTATGAAAGGGGGAAAAAATGCCTCAGACACCTTGATAGAAGTATGTGAGGGTCATTAAATTATACAACAAAATGCTGCTTGCAATGGGCCTGCAGGCTACCTTCAGTTCAAGGCATGCCAAGGGCCCATTTCTTTTCTTGCAATTAGGTAAAAAAAAAAAAAAAGAAAGAAAGAAACAAGTATCTCTCTCTTTCTCTGCTTTTCCCTTTCTTTTTCTTTTCCTCTGGTTCAAGATTTAAATTCCCTTAATATCACAAAACTAGTATCTGTAGGTGCTCTAGTAGCTACAACTAAACTCTTAATACAAGTTCTGACCACTGTAATTACATGCTTCCCATATCAGCAGGTTTTACCAAAAAATGCATATATAGTATCTTAACAATAATACCTGAACACTGAATGGCCATCAATATGTTGTTGTTTTCGTTGCTAAGTCGTGTCCGACTCTTTGGCGATCCCATGGGCTCTAGCCAGCCAGGCTCCTCTGTCCATGGGATTCTCCAGGCAAGAATACTGGCCTGGGTGGCCATTTCCTTCTACAGGGGACCTCTCCGACCCAGGGATTGAACCCACATCTCCTGTGTTGGGAAGCAACTTCTTTATCACTGAGCCACTAGGCCATCAATATAGACAAAATACTTTTTTTTTTCATATTGGGACCAAATGTACTTCCTTGTTCCTGCAAATGGAAGGAAATTCGATGCCAGTGAAGAAATGAAGACAAAAGGCTATTAACCACGGAGATTATCTTAACTTTTATCTTAACTTTCTCAGACTACTCAGGTAGAGTTGTAGTCCAAGGACGCTAGATATCTGACTCTCTAGTCATTGATGATGATGTGTTCAATTGGTCTGTCTCAAGCCTGGCGTGCTGCAGTCCGTGGAGTCACAAAGTCGGACACAACTCAGGGACTAAGCAATAAGCACGTGTGTAAATGCCCCTCTCAGAGATCTGAATTGATATAGATTGTCAATGATGTTGTAGAAGTGGTGTTTGGTATTTAAAAATGAAGGTGGGTATTATACCCCTGCTCTACCTACCTACCCCTTTTTGTTGTGGGGTAGGAGTGGGGGTCGGCTTCAACAGGGAGACTGAGAGCTTCATTCAGGAATGTCATTTCCCCACCCTCACACCCCCAGATGGTTTAGGAAGCCAAGGAAACATGCATTCCATTTTCTCAGAAATGTCAAGTTAGGAGGAATCTTGCAACAGTAATGGCTCCTACTAGCCAGATTTATATATGTGTCTATCTCCCTTCAGGAAACCGGTACGCTTTTCCCAAATATTTTATAAGCAAATTAACCCATTAACTGAGCTTGCCAGAGGACTAGCTTGACATCTAGTTTTCAGGACTGGGTACCAGAAGACACAGGTGTGGCGGGTTTGCAAACACCCTGGACATGAGAGAGGTGAGTGGAGCTCGAAGAAGAGCTATGCACTAAATTCCCTCCCCTGGGCCGGTGAGTACCCAGTGTTGACTTGGGCAGGGAGCATCTGAGAGCATCCTCACACAAACTGGAAATGAGCCTGCACCTCCCTGGGTCCAATCAGGCTACAGGGTCACCTGGGCTGACTCTGAGCAGAACTGACCTCCAGGGATGTGTGCTCATTCACTTAGCATCTCCTGCATGTCTTTGGAGCTCGCACAGAAACTGGGATATTCCCAGCATTCCAATAAAGGTTCTGATCCTAATGGGCTGAGCCACTTTTAGCCAAGAACCTCGTCCTCTCCATGGGCCACATGGGTTTGCAATTTTGGTTACAATCCTGTAAGAGTGACAAATGCTGTTCACTTTTTGTATTCCCTGTGGGAGGGAACACAAAATTAGCATGCCACTCTTTGAATACAATCTGGTGTTTATATAAGAAAATTAGAAATCACATTTAATGGAGCTTTTCCATCAAAACTTGGTCGGTGTTCTCTTATCAGAACCAAATAGGCTCCTGTGAGCAAATGGTTTTCTATCTTTATCCCATTAATGAGGTCATCTTCCTGCTTGTTTCTACTTAAAAATAATTTTGAAAGAATAGATTTGTTCAGAAGGATCAGTATTATCTCTTCTCTAAATGTGTGTAGATTTCTCCTTTGAAGCCATCTGGTCCTGGACTTTTGTTTCTTGGGCGTTTTTTAACCACAGATTCAATTTCACTACTGGTAACTGGTCTGTTCATATTCTCTATTTCTTTCTGGTCCAGTCTTAGGAGCTGATGCCTTTCTAAGAATTCATCCATTTCTCCTAGATTGTCCATTTTATTGGCATAGAGTTGCTCGTAGTGATCTCTTACATTCCTTCATATTTCTGTGATGTCGGTTGTAACTTCTCCTTTCTCATGTCTCATTTTATTGATCTGAGCCATTCCCCTCCCTCCACCTTTTTGTTGCTGTTGTTCAAATGCGTAGGACTAACAGTTTATTATGTCAGAGAACTTGGCTGAAATATTCAGCCATCAGGTGATCGGCCATTATTTTTAAGGACTCGTGGAGGACACTGTGAAGCAGCAGAGGACTTGCAAAGGGCAAACGCAGTGTCTAGATTTTAAAATGGGATGAACGATGACCCTGGAACTTATAGGCGTCAGCCTATTTTCCTTACCTGGAAAAACCTGAACAAATCATCCAAAATCAATTTGTGAGTGCAGAGGAGAGTGAGCAGTGCTAGATAATAACTCACAGATAGTCTGAAGCAAAACGCTGTCAAAGTTTTATAATTTCTTCCTACGCTCGTGAGAGCCTGGTAAATTAGGAGGCAGCACTGGCATCATATTTCTTCACTAATAAAGTTTATTGTCCCTTGTAACAGTCTCGTATCATCTGAGTAAATAGGAACTAGAACTAGAGGTCAAATACAGCAACATGGGCACACACATAATGCTGGCATTTCACTGAAATCCTCATTAATGAATAATTACATCCCAATTTGATAGCTTAATAAAGTGAGATTTTGTGAGAGGTCCCTGGGGATCTAGGACTGTGTGATATTTTCACCTTTACCACATAAAAAGACTGTACTCTTGTTAAATGAACCATCAGTAATCTAAGAGGTAGAGTTATCACTGTTAGCAATAGTATTAGAAGTCAAAATAACACTGAAATAATACCGAGAGTGTACTTTAGCAGAGTAAAGGGAAGTTACAAGGATATTTGTCTTCTGGAACAGCAAGAAAGGAAATCTATGGAGAAAGGACTATGAGGGAAAGAGAAAGCAAAAGTCGCTCAGCCGTGTCTGACTCTTTGCAACCCCATGGACTATACAGTCTCTGGAATTCTGCAGGGCAGAATACTGGAGTGGGGAGTCTTTCCCTTCTCCAGGGGATCTTTCCAACCCAGGGATCGAAGCCAGGTCTCCTGTATTGCAGGTGGATTCTTTACCAGCTGAGCCACAAGGAAATATGAAAAAGAAAAAAATCTAGAATGTGAATTGAAATACATGTAGGTAATTATTCAACAATAAAAATTGGTTATAGAAATAGATTTTGGAGAAAGGGGCATTTTTAAATGATCAAATTCATAATTTTACATTTAAAAATAATTGTTCAATAAAAGAGGCTTCCAACAAAGTAATGTAGGATTGAGTTTGAGAGTGCCTGATTCATCAGAAATTCAGCATCCAACTGTGAGACCTTTAGGGGTGGAAAGGAGGACATACTCATCTTGAAGCCCATGCTGGGGATGGCGGGTTCTTTTCCCAGTAGGAACTGGGTGGAAATGACTGGGTTGGAATCAAGGCCTCCTTGCTTACAGTGAACATATGAGCTGTACTTCTGCAAAGATGCTGGCCCCGAACTGCTGCATGTCCTAGGCTAGTCAGGTGCTGAAGTTCAGAGGAACTATTTTGAAAAAATGATTTCATGTCCATTGAACCCAAGAATTAAAGAAGTTGAGGCTTTCCGACATTAAGCACAAGCTAGAATCAAGATTTCCAGGAGAAATATCAATAACCTCAGATATGCAGACGACACCACCCTTATGACAGAAAGCGAAGAAGAACTAAAGAGCCTCTTGATGAAAGTGAAAGAGGAGAGTGAAAAAGTTGACTTAAAACTCAACATTCAGAAAACTAAGATCCTGGCATTTGGTCCCACCACTTCATGGCAAATAGATGGGGAAACAATGGAAACGGGGACAGACTTTATTTTAGGGGGCTCCAAAATCACTGCAGATGGTGATTGCAGCCATGAAATTAAAAGCTGCTTGCACCTTAGAAGAAAAGTTATGACCAACCTAGATAGCATGTTAAAAAGCAGAGACATTATTTTGCCAACAAAGGTCCGTCTAGTCAAAGCTATGATTTTTCCAGTAGTCATGTATGGATGTGAGAGATGGACTATAAAGAAAGCTGAGCACTGAAGAATTGATGCTTTTGAACTGTGGTGTCGAAGAAGACTTTTGAGCATCCCTTGGACTGTGAGGAGATCCAACCAGTCCATCTTAAAGGAGACCAGTCCTGGGTGTTCATTGGCAGGACCGATGTTGAAGCCAAAACTCCAATACTTTGGCCACCTGATGCGAAGAACTGACTCATTGGAAAAGACCCTGATGCTGGGAAAGATTGAAGGCAGGAAGAGAAGGGGAGGACAGAGAATGAGATGGTTGGATGGCATCACTGACTCAATGGACATGAGTTTGGGTAGACTCCAGGAGTTAGTGATGGACAGGGAAGCCTGGTGCACTGTGGTCCATGGGGTCAGAAAGCGCTGACCTGAACTGATATTGTTGGTGGTAGGAATGTAAATTAGTGCAGCACAGTATGGAGGTATCTCGAAATTAAAAACAGAATTGCCATATGATATTGCAGTCCTGTTCTTGGGCATATATCCAGACAAAATTATAATTCAAAAAGATACATACACCCCAATGTTTGTTACAGCACTATTCACAATAGCCAAGACATGAAAGCAACCTAAGTGTTCATTGACAGATGGATGGATAAAGAAGATGTGGTATATATATATATGAAAAGTGAAAATTAATCGTGCAGTCGTTGTCTGACTCTTTGGAGCCCAAGGACTGTACCTGCCAGGCTCCTCTGTCCGTGGAATTCTCCAGGCAGGAATACTGGAGTGGGTTGCCATTTCCTTCTCCAGGGGATCTTCCCTACCCAGGGATCCTGGGTCTCCTGCATTTAAATATATGTATATGTATATATGTATGTATGTGTACATATATATATATATATAAAATGGAGCATGACTTAGTCACAAAAAATAACAAAATAATGCCTTTTACAGCAACATAGATAGAGATTATCATACCAAGTGAAATAAGTCAGACAGAGACAAACAAATATCACATGATATCACTTCTTTGTGGAATTTAAAATACGACACAAATGAACAAACAGAACAAGACTCACAGACATAGAGGACAGACTTATGGTTGCCAAGGGGGAGAGAGGCTGGGGAGGACTGGACTGGGAGTTTGGGGTTAGCAGATGCCAACTGTTACATATGGAATGGATAAACAGTAAGGCCCTACTGCGTAGCACAGGGAACTATGCTCAGTATCCTGGGGTAAGCAGTAATGGAAAAGAATATGGAAAGGAATGTATATGTATGTGTATATATAGATTCACATATATTATACATATAATATATATGTAATTTAATCACTTTTCTGTACAGCAGAAACTAACACAACATTTTAAATCAACTATACTTCAATAAAACAAATTTTTAAAAATTGAGGCTTGTGTTTCCTATACCTTTTCTTTTCTAGTCATTTCTTAGCACTTCAGTTCTTTTGTATTTTACAAACACAGGGTTTTTCAGTGAGTTGGAAATTTTAAAATCTGGCTTCTCACCACAGGTAGTTTGAGAAAAAAAATGATACAGAGCACATAGAAAAAGGGGAAATTAAATTCTTTCATTATCTTAATACCAGATTGGTTTATTTAAGACCATTTCCAGAAAACAGATTGCAATATTTGGAAAAATATCAAAGAGATTTAGAGTTATGAATATGGTTCACATATTCACATAAGTAATAAGACCAATCAGTGAATTATAAATCAATGGTCGTAAAAATGATCTCTTTAACTATCTTTCTCCTTTGTGATATAATCTTTCTAATTCTTCGTGGTCATTTTAAAGTGACTTCTCCTCCAGAACACTTAGAGCAAGCGTATTTATTTTAGTGTCAATGATCATGCTAATAATGCCTTTCCAAATCTCCTTCTGAAGAGATTATTAAGCTATGGAGCAATTCTGGTCCTGACATTGTTTACCTCTAAGGTCAGTGCAGAATCAGTTGCTAGGTGCTATCCATGATCAAAAGCCTTAAGTCCACACAGACTGTCTCTTCACGTCCCCTTATCTGCGTCCCCCTCACTCCGTTGCAGGGCACAGTTAGAAGAGGCTGACAAAGGACTTGGAGCGATCCCTCACACTTATTTCTCTAGGTTTGGCCCTGATGAGTATCTTCTTTTATCTATCAAAGGGGACTTTTCATCAAAATCCACATCCTGTACACATCCTTTACAATAATACACAGTGGATGGTTTTCCACATGCTAAAAACAATGAAAAGAACTATGAAGGAGAAAAAAAATAAAGAACTCCAGAGGTCAATAGCCTGATGGGTAGAAGTTCATCTCATCTTACACTCTGCCCTTTAACATCCTCAGGGAATGACAAGGGGACGAACTAACAGTTAGTGACTTAATATGATGGGGCTTCCCTGCTGGCTCAGACGGCAGAGAGTCTGCCTGCAGTTCAGGAGCCCTGGGTGGGATCCCTGGGTCAGGAAGATCCGCTGGAGAAGGGAATGGCTACCCACCCATTGCCTGGAAATTTCCATGGACAGAGGAGCCTGGCGGGCTACAGTCCATGGGGTTGCAAAGAGTCAGACACGTGAAAGAGTTTACATGAAAATGAAGTTCCTGATGCTGATTGAAGTATACAGGCGCCTACCGACCTCGGTGCACCACGTGGGTGGCTGAGCACTTGCCAGCCAGCCCCATTTATAGCACCGTTTTTAGACGCCCTTCTCCTCTGACAGGATCACTCTTGAAGGGTTTCTCAGTGGCTGCCCACAGAGCAGCCACGTAGGTCTCAGGAGGCAAAGAACAAACCCTCTCGTAGGCAAGAAGCCGGGTTGTTGGTGTTGTTCTATTGCTCAGTCGTGTCTGATTCTTTGCAATCCCATGGACTGCCGCATGCCAGGCTTCACCATCTCCTGGAGTTTTCTCAAACCTATGTCCATTAAGTCAATGATGCAAGAAGCCAGCACCTCACTTCATAAAGGCTTGACTCCTGCCCAAGTATTTCAGAGGGGGTTATTCAGTTCCTCCTTTAAGGCTCATGACCGGAAGACTCACCCAACTCTTCAGCCAGGCATTCAGGGACCCTGGGGTTCTACAACTGTAACATCCACCCAGAAGCCCCGAATTTGCTCTCCTTCCAACCTCCTCAATGCTGGACTCTAATGCCATCACCAGCCATGCCGGGCGGGGCCCAGACGAGTCAACAAGCCTTCTACGTGCTCCTGTGACTGTGTGTTTATGTGGTTCTGAGACATATTTCACTTTGTATTCAACCTCCCTGACCCCACAGCAGACTCACTCCTTCCCAGCCTGGAACGGTGCCCCTAGGTAGTCACAAAGCCTGGCACACAGCCAGCACCCAGGGGTGCTGACTACAGGAGTTTCTGAGCAGAGTCTCTTTCCTCTCTGGACCCACTCACGTCAGATGGAGTTGGTGGGGAGAGCTCTGTGTCCCTTTCTCATCCTTTCATGCTTATGAAAACATGGCATCACTGCTCATTCGTCCTCTCCAGTGAACAGTCCTAAAACTCTCTATGATCCTCTGTGATTTCTGTTTGCTGGTGCCCTCTCAGAGACCACCTCCCTTCTAGAATTTTCCTTGACTTCTCTCTAGATTGTACCTTCTGCATCTTTGTCCTCTTCCTGGTCCTGTCCAGAAGCTATATCTCTCATAGCCTTCCTCAGAAGCTGCGCTCAAAGCCTCAGCACCAAGGAATGCAGCAGTGAGGTCGGTGTTCTTCCCTCCTGCCACCTCCTACAGCCCTCCTTCACTCCTGATGTAATATTTCCTGCTCGAACGTCCTGAAATCCTGCCACGCCATTGTCATCACCAGAGTGCCTGGTTGGCTCTCCCACCATCGAAGGCTTCGCCATAAGGGTGCCTGTGTTACTTTACACCCTGACCTGATTTGGAAATGGGGCCATTGTGGGTGGAATTAGTCAGGTTAAGATGAGGTCGTACTGCAGGCGGGTGAGTCCCTATAACCCAGTATGGCTGGTGTCTATGTAAGACACAGAGAGAAGCATCCATGTGAAAACAAAGACTGTCTGGGGAGGATGGAGCAGAGAATGGAGTGATGCGGCTGCAAGTCAAGGGGGGGCCAGGAATGGACAGTCATCTGTCACTAGAAGCTAGGAAGGAGCTAGGAAGGGTTGTACTCAGAGTGATCAGGAGAAACCAGCACTGCCAACACCTTGATTTGAATTGTCAGCTTCCAGAAGGTCAAAGATGCATCCCTGTTGTTTTAACCCGCTCCACCCCCCGCAACTGTGTCTGACTACAGCCCTTGGAAACCAAGGCACAAGCCTACACTCTCAGGAAACTGTATCTCCCCCTCCTGATAATTCCCCACATGCTGAACAGACTCTCTAAAGAAGACCCAGAGACTGGTCATTTGCAGTCATCAGTCCACAGATTCAAATTCAGAAACATTAAACTCAAGAATCAAACCATTCTATGTCTGGTGTTGAACCATGTGATTTGGGATAATGTATCAACTACAAATGGAATATATTCATCACAAACAGAATGATGTTCAACACATTGTTTTATTTGAGATTCAACCTAATAGTGAGTTATTGATTAGATTTCCCCTCAAGTGTCAGTAAAGAAATGGAATTGAGCCAGAAGCATTTCACATCAAGAAACCATCATTTCCAAAAGAGCCTCCAAAACAAAACACATATTAAAAATCTAGACTTGGTCCCCAAAACGAAGTGCATTTGATTTGTTTTAACTGTAAAATGTTGTCCACATAATCCTTATGTGTGCTCAGTCACATCTGACTGTTTGCAATCCCATGGATTGTAGCCCGCCAGGCTCCTCTGTCCATGGGACTTCCCGGGCAGGAATACTGGAGTGAGTTGCCATTTCTCTCTCCAGGGGATCTTCCTGCCCCAGGGATCGAACCCACGTCTCCTGCATCTCCTTTATTGGCAGGTGGGTTCTTCACCACTGCACCACCTGGGAACCCACATAATCCTGCTGCTGCTGCTGCTGCTAACTCACTTCAGTCGTGTCCGACTCTGTGCGACCCCATAGATGGCAGCCCACTAGGCTCCACCGTCCCTGGGATTCTCCAGGCAAGAACACTGCAGTGGGTTGCCATTTCCTTCTCCAATGCATGAAAGTGAAAAGTGAAAGTGAAGTCCCTCAGTCGTGTCCAACTCTTAGCGACTCCATGGACTGCAGCCCACCAGGCTCCTCCGTCCATGGGATTTTCCAGGCAAGAGTGCTGGAGTGGGGTGCCATCGCCTTCTCCGACATAATCCTTAGGCAGCATTATTTTTCCCCTACAAAAAATTTCTAGTATTGGGCCATGTTCTATTCCAATTCATCACCAAGCCTAAAATAACAGTTCATTTATGAGAGGAAGATTTCAAGGATGACTTCATGTGCAGCAGAGACACCCACACAACTGACCTGGAATCGTCTCCAAAGCTGTTACAATAGCTGTCTTTGAACTTCACCAAAAAACCTCAAGATTTCCTGTCCAAAAAAAAAAAAAAAAATCACAGCTTGGCCTCTGAATCCTATAATTAGTCAGTTTTCAGACTTAACCTTTTCTTTTTCATGTGTAGTTCCTCTTTCTAGGAAAATTTCCATCTTTAAAATTCGAATCTTCTGAAGCATTTGATGTGTGAAATGGCTTCTGACCCAGACGAAGGTATTTACACTAGAGACATTCAGTGAGCTCCTACTGTGTACAAAACATTGTCATCTCCGTGGTTCTAGAGAGAAAAGCAAAATGAGTATTATCCCTTATTTTACCAAAGTTCACCAGCTATACAGATATGCATATTGATAACTGGAGAAGGAAATGGCAACCCACTCCAGGATTCTTGCCTGGATAATCCCATGGACAGAGGAGGCTGGCGGGCTACAGTCCATGGGGTCGCAGAGAGTCAGACATGACTGAGGACACCCATGTATACTGATAAATACATGTTGATTGATATATCAACCCAAATTAGCTAAAAGTCAGCTTCTGCCCCAGCCATAGACCCACCCCTGAGATTCCTTCGAGCTGTTCATACAGGGATTAATTCTCCCTCTGGAACCATTAAGTGGGTCGCGCTCAGCCACCTGCATCAATCACTCCTAAGGCAGGTGCACTTTCAGCATTGCTTTCTGTGAGCTTCCCTGGTGGCTCAGACGGTAAAAATCTGCCCGCAGTGCAGGAGACCGGGCTTCAGTCTCTGGGTCGAGAAGATCCCCCGGAGAGGGGAAATGGCAACCTACTCCAGTATTCTTGTCTGAAGAATTCCAGGGACAGAGGAGCCTTGCAAGCTACAGTGTTGCAAAAGAGTCCGCAAGACTGAGCAACTAGCACTTGCACTTTCTCTGTGTGGACAGAGGTGACAACCATGCCCTCCTCCAGGAAAAGAGGGCATGGACAGTCCTTTCCTCTGCCCTGCCTCTCGCCTGGCTGCTGGATAGGTTTGTCAAGCCCTGGTTTCAGTTAGAGTTCGGACCACTAACCTCCGCTGTTTCTGCCTGCACGTGGCCTCTTTGTGTCTGCCTGAGTGGGGAGCAGAGGCAGGGGGAGGAGAAAATAAGGAGATGCAGTAAAAGGCGAAAGGAGAAAAGGAGTAAGAGACAAGTGGTCAAAGGCAGTGTATGCCAAACGGAAGCACGAGACTATGTGCTCAGTTGTGTCTGACTCTGTGACCCCATGGTCTGTAGCCTGCCAAGCTCTCCTGTTCATGAAATTTTCCAGGCAAGAATACTGGAGTGGGTCTCCACTCCTTTCTGCAAGGAATCTTTCCTACCCAGGGATTGAATCCAAGTCTCTTGCTTCTCTTGCATTGGCAGGTGGATTCTTTACCACTCTGCCACCTGGAAAGCCCATGCCAACTGAGATGAAATAATTTAATTAGTTCTTCCTTTTAAAACAATTGCTCATGCACCCCAAACTTCACTGCAGCACTTTTTATTACAGCCAGGACGTGGAAGCAGCCTAAAGGTCCATCAGCAGAGGAATGGGTAGTGAAGATGTGGTACACATATACAATGGAATACTACTCTGCCATAAAAAGAATGAAATAACAGCATTTGCAGCAATGTGGATGGGCCTAGATATTGTCATACTGGGTAAAGTAAGTCAGACGGAGAAAGACAAATATTGCATGGTGTCACTTACATGTGGAATCTAAAAAAAAGCATATAAATGAACATATTTACAAAACAGAAATAGACTCATGGACATAAAAAAACAAACTTATGGTTACCAGAGGATTGGAGGGGTGGGTAAATTGGGAGATTGAGCTTGACATGTATATACCCACAACTGTATATAATATAGCTAATAATAACCTGCTGTAGAGCACAGGGAACTCTACTCAATACTCTGTAATGGCCTTTGTGGGAAAAGGTTCTAAAAACTAGCAGATATATGCTGCTGCTGCTGCTGCTAAGTCACTTCAGTCGTGTCTGACTCTGTGCGACCCCACAGATAGCAGCCCACCAGGCTCCCCATCCCTGGGACTTTCCAGGCAAGAACCCTGGAGTGGGTTGCCATTTCCTTCTCCAATGCATGAAAGTGAAAAGTGAAAGTGAAGTCGCTCAGTCGTGTCCGACCCTCAGTGACCCCATGGACTGCAGCCTACCAGGCTCCTCCATCCATGGGATTTTCCGGGCAGGAGCACTAGAGTGGGTGCCATTGCCTTCTCCAGCATATATGTACGTATAGTTGATTCACTTTGCTGTACACCTAAAACTAAAACATTATAAATCAACTATACTCCAAATAAAAAAATTTTTTAATTGCTGAAATCTAAGATACTGCTAACATTCTGATACCTCCCCCCATTTCTGTGGCAGAATGTCATAGGTATCAAATTTTGTCAATTACTTATTTGCTATATAAATTAAAGTACAATCAATATTATTCCCATGATAATACTTTCTAAATTTTGAGTTGTATATTAATTTTTTTTTAAAAAGCAAGCAAACTTCTAATGACTGTCCAGTGTTAACTAATCATTTTCACTATAAAGTTACTAAGGCAGGTGGAAAAGTGTTACGTCCTATCTCCTCTACCAGCACCACCACCGAAGACAGTCACCTTCTGCTTCCTGGAACCTGTACATGTTACCTTATATGACAAAATAGGGAGATGGTGATTTGGAGATGTAATTAAATTGAAGATTTGAGATGGAGATTTGTATTCCAGATTAGTGGGCCCTAAGTGCAACCACAAGTGTCCTTATAGGAAGGAGTACAGGGGGATCTGACACACGCAGAAGAAGCCAACATGAAGACAGAGAACAGAGACACTTGAAGATGTGACCACAAGCCAAAGAATACTGGCAGCCAGAGACATCTGAAAGAGGTAAGGGTCAGATTCTCCCTGGAGTCTCTGGAGAGAGGGTGGCCTGGTGCTACGTTGCTTTGTTCTCAGACTGAGTGCTGAAGAATTGATGCTTTCAAATTGTGGTGCTGGAGAAGACTCCTAAGAGTCCCTTGTACTGCTAGGAGATCAAACCAGTCAATTCTAAAGGAAATCAACCCTGAGTATTCATTGGAAGGACTGATGCTAAAGCTCCAATACTTTGGCCACCTGACGTGAAGAGCCAGCTCCTTGGAAAAGACCCTGATGCTGGGAAATATTAAGGGCAGGAGGAGAAGAGAGTGACAGAGGATGAGAAGGTTGGATGGTATCATCAACTCAAGGGACATGAGTCTGAGCAAACTACAGGAGGTAGCGATGGACAGGGAAGCCTGGTGTGCTGCAATCCATGGGGTCGCAAAGAGTCAGACATGACTCAGCAACTGAACAACAAGACTTTAGAAACAGAAGAAAATAGAGGATTATGTCATTGTTGTTGAGCGTGTAAAGCTCATACACATACAAAATGGAACACTAAAGATTGATAAAGTTGGCCTAATTAAAGTTAGAAATTCAAACAAACTGCTATCAACTGAACACAAATAGAGTGAAAACAAACTACAGACTGGAAGAGAACCTTTGTAACATATGTATGTAACATATGTAACACATATGCCCATGCATGTGTGTGTGCTCAGCTCAGTAGTATCAGACTCTGTGACCCCATGCACTGCAGCTCAACATGCTTCTTTGTCTATGGGATTTCCCAAGTAAGAATGCTGGAGTGGGTTGTTATTTCCTCCTCCAGGGGATCTTCCCAACCCAAGGATTGAACCCAGGTCTCCTGCGTCTCCTGCATTGGCAGGTGAATTCTTTACCACTGAGCTACCTGGGAAGTCCAACACATATACCTACAAAAGATTAGAATATAGATATATTATGCTGCAAATTAATGAAACAAGCAAACAACCCAATGAAGGAGTACACAAAAACTGTGAACATTCTGCCATGCAGAGTGAAAAAAAATGAGAAGAGCCAGTAAATATATGAATATACTCCTGCAACATTATTCATAATAAGGGAAATGCAATTAAACCAGTGATGAAATTCGATTTCAATTCATCAGACTGGAAAACCTATTAATCACTCTGTATGTGACAATGATAGAAGAACTCTGATACAATGTGGTTGGGTGCCTTGTACAACCATCTAGGATGTAGTATTACTGTGGAGAGCTGAAGAGGTGTGTTCACTAAGTGGAGGGATTGCAAATTTTCTCTGGATTAGAAGGTCTACCTTATGTGCACAAGGATTTTTGCTGCAGTAGTGTTTGTAGCAGTGAGATAATGAGCAAAGTGGAACAAAGTTACTATTCCCCAGTAGGGGAATACATAAGTAAATGGTATGGACTGAAAAATTACATGCAACCTAAAAATTGAGAGTTATGTTTTATTTGGTGGAAATTTTTAGGACTCAAGCCCAGGAGGAAGCATCTCAAGTGACTGTGAGAGAACTGCTCCGAGAAGGTGGGAGGTGGAAGCAAGAAGCCAGGTTATACAGAAGTTTTGCAACAAAGGGCAGGTAGACTGAACATCAAAAGACTATTGTTAATTAAAGAAAACCAGATAACCCAAGTTAAGGCATTTAGCAGTTTCTTATGTAATGGAAGATGCAAGGGTCTGGGCTCACTGAAATCACTCCTCTCATATGCACCTCAGCTGTTGATGTTCAGTATTCTGTGTTTTCACATCCTGAGCTTCCTGTCCTCAGAGCTCACCGTAGGGAGTGACTGCAGTCTGATGGCTTCTAGATGGAAGGCATTCTTCTCCTTCCCGAGGTCCCTCAGGGCTGACCAGCTCACATTGGAGGGCTGCAATCGCTGCTAACTTACATCCTTGTTTACTGATAAGGCAGAAAATACTCCATTTCTCAGTGGGTTTTTCAAATACTGGAATCCCACAAGACCGTTGTTTGAATGAACTGTATTACCATGTACCCACACATGTCGATGCCAATAGTAGGGTACAAACAGTAAATATAATGATGCAATTGGAGTAAAAATTCAAGAGGGATAATCATATAAGTTGCTTGTAATAGAAACATAATAGGGGTACAAACATACGCACAGCAAGGATATACAAAACTTTAGCCTCTGGAGAGGAAGAGAAGGGTATGGAAGGAGGCCCAGTTTGAGTGGTGTCTCTTTTCCTCTCTTTAAAACAAAGAGGAGAACTCTGAAGTTAGTGCAACAAATGCTTAACATCTGGTAAATCTGGGTGGTCCATACTTGGGTATCTGTTATATTATTTTCATTGCTTTTCAGTATGTTTGACTTATTCCCTATAAAAATAAAAATGTTTTAAGTAAAAACTGGCAATTTATTTACTGTTCCAGTTAAATGACATTTTTTATATCTTCAAATGGCTGATTGCATTACTTTTATGCCATTAAAATATTTTAATGACTCTCATACCCAAAAAAAATGCAGCAATCTTTGCTTTATTCCTGTGAACAGTGATGGGGAAGGAGACTGACTGTTCGGCTTTGTCCATGTGAGTGTGTTGCTTATAGGAAAGTCATAGCACATAAAAGATTGAGAACTTTTGGCAGAGAGAGCAGAATCCAGGACGGAAAGAAACAGATGGGAAGCAACAGACCGGGCGGAGATATGAAGTTCCAGCAGAGGGACGGCAAAATTGAAGATCAGAAAAGAAGACCAGTTTTAATGGCAAGTTCAATGACATGCAGCAATTAAATCAATGTGGAGGGAGGTATACTATGCCATCCTGAGATTTTATGTCTGAAAAGAGATGACCCAAAGATAGGACACTCAGTGCTTGGAAACGGAGAAGATGATGAGTCCTTTCTGGGACATGCTGGATTTCTTGTGATTTATTTGAAAGCACAGCATGGTTTTCTGATGTGACTGGTCTAGAATACAGCATTCCAATCTGTGGGATTTCAATAGCTTTCTTGGCATTCTGCTCTTTGTCAGGAATGTCCAGAACATGCCTATAAATCTCTCATATCATGAATGCTAAAATGGAGGGAAATATTTTGATTTCTTCTATCATTCTGGCTTAAAGTTCCCCCTGCCTTACATACAACTCTTAAAGACAGGAGTATGGAAATATTATCTGGCCTCAGAATTATTTACTCAATAAATATCCATGTCAGACAAAAATCTAGACACTGAGATAGAGTAATAAATTTTAAAAGATTGAAAATATGTGCCCTTATAAAGTTTATAGGCTTCCCAGGTGTCTCAGCAGTAAAGAATTCACCTGCCGACACAGGAGACACAAAAGATGTGGGTTTGATACCTGGGTCAGGAAGATCCCCTGAAGAAGGAAATAGCAACCCATTCCAGTAATCTTGCCTGGAGAATCCCATGGACAGAGGAGCCTGATTAACCACAGTCCATGGGGTCATAAAGGGTCAAACACGACTGAGTACACATGAGTGAGTGCTAGAGTTTGTATATACATATAAACTCTTCTACTCAGAGTGAAATGGGAAGATACTGAAGGATCTGACTAAAGGCTAATAACTTAGGCAGCTGGGTTACAAACACACTGCAGGGACAACAGAAAGAGGAGACCTACTGGAAAGCCTTTGAAATAGTGCACAGATGAGATGATAGTGAATTAGCTCCTGAAATTTGCAACAGAGGAGCCGTATACACACTTGGAATATAGTGTATAAAAAAATACACAAATAAAATACCAAGTAAATTAGTAAACTAAAGCAAGAAGACAGAACAGGTATTCAGGAAGATTCACCATTTTAAATGGAGTTCACCAGGGAAGAAATCAGAACATAGAATTGAGCAAAGACCTGTGAGATACAAGAGGGTTTCAGTTCAGTCACTCAGTCATGTCCAACTCTTCGTGACCCCACGGACTGCAGCAAGCCAGGCTTCCCTGTCCATCACCAACTCCTGGAGCTTACTCAAATTCACGTCCATTCAATCATCTCCTTCTCTGTCATCCCCTTCTCCTCCCACCTTCAGTCAGTCCCAGCATCAGGGTCTTTTCCAATGAGTCAGTTCTTCGTATCAGGTGGCCAAAGTATTGGAGTTTCAGCTTCAGCATCAGTCCTTCCAATAAATTTGCAGGACTTATTTCTTTTAGGATGGACTAGTTTGATCTCCTTGCTGTCCAAGGGACTCTCAAGAGTCTTCTCCAACACCACAGTTCAAAAGCATCAATTCATAATTGACATAAGAGTGTTTATGAGAGACGGATCAGGAGCAGTCTGCTCCAGGAGGGAAGCACAGTCCATGCCAAGGCCCTGAGGTAGGGCTTCCTCTGAGAGTGGAGGGACAGCAGTGATGCAGAAGTATCTGGAAACAGAGTGAAGGAGAGGGAGGACCTTGATCAAGACACTGTTAGAGGGTGGCTGTCAATATAACAGAGTCATTGAGACCACCGGAAAGACCTGGCCTTTGACTCAGAGTGAAATGGGAAGATATTGAAGGATCCAACTAAAGGCACACAACTCAGGCTGCTGGTTTCCAAACACGCTGCAGAGGCAACAACAGAAGGAGGTGACCTACTGGAAAGACTTTGCAACAGTGCGTGGAAGAGCTGATAGCAAATGAGCCCCCAGAATTCGCAGCAGAGGAGCAGTATTTTGAAGGGAGATTCAAATTTTACTGATGGATTGAATGCAGACTGTGAGTGAAAGAGAAAAATGAAAGGTGAATCCAAGGTTCTCCTGACCTGAGCAGCCCAGAGGATGAGTTTGCCCCCAGCTGTGATGTGGACGAGATGGGGAGTGGGAGTAAAGACAAGCAGGTCCTTACGTTCAAGATCAGACACCCAAGGGAACACGTGAGTGACAGTTTATCTGATTCTGGTGTTCAAGGAAGACTTGCCAAGTGTGGGTTATTAATATACGGTGCAAAGCATGGCCACCTAGAACTTCAGCAGGTGGACGGATCATCTTCCAGTTTTCTGGCCAGAATGACCACCTCATCCTTTCCTGCTGTTGTTCAGAGACTCTCTGGTCTCCCATGATTATCCCCTGGACAAAAAATCCATGTGCCCTTGTGTAAAGGCATGCACACACACACACACCCCTTCCTGGAAAGTCATTCTCCAAATGTGTGCGTGTATGCTAAATCGTTCAGTCATGACCAACTCCATGTGATCCCATAGGCTATAGCCTGCCAGGCTCCTCTGTCCATGAGATTCTCCAGGCAAGAATACTGGAGTGGTTTGCCATGCCTTCCTCTAAGAGATCTTCCCGACCCAGGGATCAAACCTGGGTCTCCTGCATTGGCAGATGGATTCTTTACCACCGAGCCACGAAGGAAGCCAGTCCAACTCCATTTTTAAGAAAAGCAATATTTCTCTAAGTACAGAAGATGTGAACTGCCATACCACTCAGTGTATATTTTAAGAAAGGAAACACTTAGAGTATGTATTGGTGTAAAACAAGGTTCCCCAGCAACTCTGGGCTGGTCCATGTCCACATCTGCTGGCCTTCAGAGCTCACCAAGCATCTCCTTCCAGAGTAAAGGGTGAGGACCCCAACTCAAATACTTGCTCACGCCTCAGAATACGAACGTGTTTACCGTTATACCAAGTAAGAAGTCAGAATTCCACTTTAACTGATTGTGAGCTTTATTCTACATCAAGCAGTCTATTTTAACAACTTCAGGGGGGAAAATACCTCTCAAAACACAACCTAAATATTTTATCCGGTATAATAATTTAAGAGAGTCCCTTGGAGAGCAAGGAGATCAAACCAGTCCATCTTAAAGGAAATCAACTCTGAATACTCTTTGAAAGCACTGATGCTGAAGCTGAAGATCCAATACTTTGGCCACCTGATGTGAAAATCTGACTCATTGTAAAAGACCCTGATGCTGGGAAAGATTGAGGGCAGGAGGAAAAGGGGATGACAGAGGATGAGATGGTTGAATGGCATCACCGATGCAATGGACTTGAACTTGGGCAAATTCCGGGAGATGGTGAGGAACAGGGAAGCCTGGTATGCTGCAGTGAATGGGGTTGCAAAGAGTTGAACACAACTTGGCAACTGAACAACAATAATTTAAAACTGAGTCTCAAAATAAGATGCTGAGAACATGTTTGGATATGGAAAGAGAACTGCTCTGGAATGCATGTGCTGAGGTGGACTTGAAGTTTGTTATTCCAAATCTTGTCTGTAAGAGATTTAAAGTTTCAGACTTGAGAATGTGCCTCCCTGAAATTCTCTCCCCCCCTTGCTGTTGGGCGTGCCTGGATGGTTCCTTCAGTGGGAGCCTCCCATTCTCTTGTTTTTTCCCGCTTTCCTTCTTTTGGAGATGGGGTAGGATCAGCCCTCCATGCTTCTCCATTCTTAGTGATAATTTCAGTTCTTAGTTCTTAATCTCTCTGCTAATGTTCATTCTGCTACTGCTGCTACTAAGTCGCTTCAGTCGTGTCTGACTCTGTGCGACCCCATAGACGGCAGCCCACCAGGCTCCTCTGTCCCTGGGCTTCTCCAGGCAAGAATACTGGAGTGAGTTGCCATTTCCTTCTCCAATGCTCATTCTAACTCCTTCTAAAAAGGTAATGAGTTTAAGGTTTAAATTCTCTACACAATAAGGAACTCTGTTATTTATCTGCACTTTTCTTTCTTTCTTTCTTTTTGGTATTTCTGTTGAAAAGACTTCCATTATCCTCATGTGAGTGGGAGAAATTTGAAAGTACTAAAAGGACTACTTGTTAATACTATTACCAAGCTAACGCTGTCAGAGCTGGGTGCATGCTCCTTTTCACTTTTAATGGAGCATTTATTGTCAGGCATTACTATGTGCAAAGATATATCAGGGATGGTCACTTTCTTGAGAAGGTTCAGAAGCTAATGGTGGAGTGGTAGACATACACCCTAACAAATTAACAAATGCCCTTTGTCAAAAATATATTTTTAAAAATATGTAATACTTTTTAGAGAAAAACTGGATACAGCTTTCAGAGAAAGTCTCTAGTAATATGAAATATCTGTGCTGAGATTTTTCAGGTAAGTAGGTGTCTCCGGTGGGGGGACAGGGCATCCAGGCCAATGGAAGGGTCCACATATAAGCAGAGGAGTGGGCAACCTTTAGAAGAAGTTCAGTGACCTACTGGGGCTGAAGTAGAGGGGGGTTGGGAAGGGAGAGATGGACAGAATCTAGCTTCCTATCCAGAGAGTGAAGATTTTTGAAGGCTCAACTACATGCCCTGGAGTGTATCTACCTGGCGAAGGGGAGTCTGCAAAGGCTTTTTTAAATTAAGACGTAGTATGAGGTCACTCTGACCTGGTGCTGTAAGAGAAGGGGGTGGGGGGCTGCTATGCGGTGACCATTTCTGGTCTACCAGATCCCCACCAAGGTTTCCCACAATTTCCTCAGGCCATTCAGCTCTGACACTTGACTTTGATTTTTTTTTTTTTTTCCTTCCATTATCTCCTCAGGGATAAGCTTTTCAAATAATTATTACCTTTTACTAAAACAAGATAAAGTAAAACAAAATACACATTCTATCTTATTTAAATATCCTCTAGAAATGAATGGATAACAATTGGTATATAAGTATCATAAATATATACAAAAGATTTCACTGATTTTAGGGGACACATGATACTTTCTTGGTCAGTTCTAGCTTTTCATTATTCCTTGTGGGGCAAAGTAATATTTGGCCTAAGAGATTCTCATATCACCATGACCTCAGGCCAATGGAAAGCATTTGATGGGTGCAACATGAGTTGAGGAAAAGAGGGAAGGGGGACAAGGAGTGCATTTGTCAGATTTCTTCAGAGAAACTGAACTAATAGGATACGTGTCTGCACAGAGAAATATTTATTTTAAGGAATTGGCTCACAGGACAATGAGGGCAGGCACCTCCAAATTCCGCAGGCTCGCCTGCATGCTGGGGACCCCAGAAGACCCATGGTTTCAATACAAGTTCAAAGGCCATCAGGCTGGAGAATTTCCTTCTGGCTCAGGGGGTGTCAGTCTTTATTCTAGTCAGGCCTTCAACTGATTGGACAAGGCCCACCTACTTTATGGAGAGCAATCTGCTTTACTCAAAGTGGTGGTTTAGTTACTAGGTTGTGTCTGACTCATATGAAATCGTGGGCTGTAACCCACCAGGCTCCTCTGTCCACAGAATTCTCCAGGCAAGAATACTGGAGTGGGTTTCCATTTCCTTCTCCAGGGATCTCCCAACCCAGCTATTGAACCCAGGTCTCCTGCACTGCAGGGAGATTGTTTACCTGAGCTGCCAGGGAATTCAAAGTCCACTGACTTAAATGCTACTCTCCTACAAACACCCCACAGAAATATTCAGTATAATATTTGAGTATATAGCTGGGCCCAGTGATCAGCCAAGTGGACACATAAAATGAACCACCCCAAAGATGAACATGAAGGGTACTAGAAGGGGGTGGACAGCGTCTGTAAGTCTGTATCCTGTGTGTCCGGCCTGACAGTGCTGGGCACACACAAGGCAGGGTGGTAGGCTAACATAGGTCATGTGGGACTTCCCTGGCAATCCAGTGGTTAAGCATCCCCCTTCCAGTGCAGGGGACACGGGTTCAATTCCTGGTCGGGGAACTAAGATCCCACATAGCACAGGGAAACTAAGCCCACACCCTGCAACTAGAGAGCCCGAGGGCCATAGTTACAGAACCCATGCTCTCTAGAGCCCGTGTGCCGCAGCTGGTTTATTCATTTATGGCCAAAGCAGCCATAAGTAAGTATATATAAAATTTAAAAATAACATGGAAGCATACACACCACCATATGTAAAATAGATAACCAATGGGAACTCGCTCTATGACTCAGGGAACTCCAACTGGGACTCTGTAACAACCGGGGAGGGGTAGGCCGGGATTGGAGGGAGGTTCAAGAGGGCGGGGACATTTGTAAACCTCACGCTGATGTACAGCAGAGGCCAACACAGCATTGTGAGGTAATTATCTTCCAATTAAAAATAAATTTATTTTTTAAATAAGAGAAATTGAAAAAGAAAAAAAACAAATAAGATTACCCATTAATAAAGCATAATATTCGTTCAGTTTCTGAGTTAGCTTGAAGATTGAGATGAAAATAAACTTTCTTCTAACCTGATAGTAGATAGTAGAAATTGACTGTTGCTGGGCTAACTTTTCACAGCATGTAGAGAAATACTTTTGCCATAGCTTTTCAGAACACACATACTTTATGTTAATATGCTATGTATATGAAAAAAATAAAATAAAATATTCCTACTATAAACAGATCACGAAAGTTGCCATGGAAAGGGTTCAGCTATGACTTCCCTCCAGGCCTTGCTCCAATCTACGGTCATGTACTGGCATGGCCCATGTGGCTTTTAAGCATTTTTTAAGCTATATTTAGAGCTTCTTAGAAGATAAAAAGTTGACCATACATTCCTTTATTTTTATGCCCAAGTTTCCACTCCATCCCTCTTACTTACTCTCCGCTTCGAGAAATGCCTCCCATCAGAAGTCTGTCACATGGAAAGCTTTCCTCTCTTCCCTTCAAGGCAGTGAGGGAGACCCACGTGACTCACTTTACACCGCTCTCCTCTCCGCACAGCAGGTTGACTGACCCAGAAGAACTTGAGTTCTGACCAAAGGGAGGAGAGTTCAGGCTTTCACTGTGTGATTCCTACACAGCGGGGACTTCCTGGAACCAAGGTGATGACTTAAAGATGACCCCAATGCCCACGTGTTCACAGAGCCAAGGGGAGAGTCTGGAACATTTTCAGAAGAAAACCAGGCAAGTTTCTTGTACCCAGACTGACACTTGATTAGGATGGGCTATCTTAAGGCAGCACGTGTCGGAGGTGAAAGAGTCTCTTGGCAACAGGATGCTATTTAAGATAAGAAATTAAAGGAGGGCCCTTCCGCCCTCCTTTACTTCCGGTAGCCCCTACATGCTGATCGATGTGATTAGGACCACAGACAGCCTTCGGAAAGATCAATAGTCCGATGCCCTTAACTTGCTTTATTTATTTTTTTAACTCAAGAGCAGATTTCACCTTTCCTTGATTCAAGAGCATGTAATGACCAATTAGCAGGAAAGGTGAAGGTGAAATTAAAACTGTGTAAGAGGTTTTCACAAAGGCCTGAGGAAAAAGAGCCTGTGAGAACACAGATAACTCCTAGACAGATGAAGAATGAGACACAATTACTTAAATAGCATCTCTTCTAACTGATGAGAAAGGGCATTCTGCCAATTTTTACTTGAGACTTCAGAGGAAAGTGATCTTTCTTGTTCAATATAATCATTTTCAAGATTTCTTGACTATGAAGAAAAGTTTCTGAAAGATTAAAACAAAATAGAGCTCTTTTAAAAATACATAAAATGTGAGTTGATAGCTGAATTGTTTTTAGTCTCCCTTTTGTTTTTCTGGAAAGCTGCGCTAAGGATAAGAAGGTGAATGACTGAATCTACCTACTGGGGAAAAATGCCAAGAAATTTCCATGAAAATCCTGGAATTTTATTTAAAAAATTAAGAGACTATAGACTGCCTTGGTTTTCCTATCTTTGATACCTTCTCATATTTCAGTTTTACTCTAAACTATATGCAAATTATAGAGATTCAGAACATTTTTGATAAATTCAAGAACATCAAATAAAATCATCAAAACTCATGACATCTAACCCCATAATAATTGTGGAACCAGCATGAAATGATCCATAAGTAAAGGCATTTAAAAATGAGTGGCGATTCAACAAAGACATGAGAAGATGCTCAACGTCACTAATTATTAGAGAAATGCAAATCAAAGCTACAGTGAGGGACCACCTCACACCGGTCAGAATGGCCATCATTAAAAAGTCTACAAACAATACATGCTGGAGAGGGTGTGGAGAGAAGGGAGCCCTTTACACTGTTGAGGGGAATGTGGATCGGCCCAGCCACTGTGGAGCCAATGTGGAGGTTTCTTTAAAAACTGCTCAAAATAGAATTACTGTATGACCCAGAAATCCCACTCCTGGGCACATATCTGGAGAAAACCATAATTCAAAAAGGAAATGGCAACCCAGTATTCTTGCCTGGAAAATCCCATGGACAGAGGAGCCTGAGGGGCTACATTTCATGGGGTTGCAAAGAGTTGGACACGACTGAGTGCACACACATGCAAAAAGATACATGCACCCCAATATTCATTGCAGCACTATTTACAATAGCCAAGACACGGAAAAAACATAAATGTCCATCAAGAGAGGAATGGATAAAGAAGACGTGGTGCATATATACAATGGAATTTTACTCAGCCATAAAAAGGAATGAAACTGCACAATCTGCAGAGACATGGATGGAGCCGAAAGTGAAGCAAGTCAGAAAGAAAAAAACAAATATATAATACGGCTTATATGTGGGATCTATAAAAATGATACAGATGGACTTGTTTACAGAGCAGAAATAGAGACACAGACTTGGAGAACAGATGTGTGGATACAGGGGAGGAAGGAGGGATGAACCGGGAAACTGGAATTGACATACCCACCATAGCACAATAAACTCTACTCAACACTCTGTGGTGACCTAAATGGGAAGAAAATGCAAAATAAAAAAAAAAAAACCAGAGATACGTGTACATATAGCTGATTCACTTTGCTCTACAGCAGACACTAACACAACATCGTGAAGGAGCTACACTCCAATAAAAGTGAATTTTACAAATGAGCGGCCTTGCCCCACTGCTTGAACGGTGATCTGCATACAGGGCTTTGCTGGTTGAGCACAGGGCCACACTTGGAAGAACCTGTGAGTGTTTCTCCGTCACTTGGTTTGTCCAGCCAAAGCTAGCCTAGTTTCCTTCACGCTGATTCTGTGGCTGCCTTCACAGACAGTCTGGGATTGATAGTTACCTGACGTTCATTTATTTCTGAACTGTTCAACTGAAGGAAAAAGTTCTCTCTATTGCATCAAAAGTAGCCCTCAGTCCTACAGGCAAAAAGTGACATAAAGTGATGAAGAAATAATTTTTGCCAATTTCAATAGATCCTTGATGTTAATGATCAGATCAACATAAGGTGTGCTCTCTCCTTTCTCTCTCTCCTTCTCTCTCTCCCCTCCCCACCTTACTCATGCTTCTGAGTGAATATTTGGCTCAGTCTTTCCTGGAAAATCCCATGGACAGAGGACCCTGGGAGGCTGCAGTCTATGGGGTCGAAAAGAGTCAGACACGACTGCGCGACTTCACTTTCACTTTTCACTTTCATGCATTGGAGAAGGAAATGGCAACCCACTCCAGTGTTCTTGCCTGGAGAATCCCACAGACGGGGGAGCCTGGTGGACTGCCGTCTATGGGGTCGCACAGAGTCAGACACGACTGAAGCGACTTGGCAGCAGTTGACCTTAACCAAGAGAGAAAACACTACTCAGCTAATAAGTAGCTGTTGGTAGCAATTTCCCTTCATGAGAGGGAAGGCTTTCTTAAACCGATAGCAAAGGTGAACATCTAACTTAGCATTGCAATCATCTGACTTCTGCGATGGTCTCTCTCTGGCATATCTCCACGTATCACAAATCCTTCTCTAAATGCATAGCTCAGCTCCCATTTTCTCATCGTCTGTAGCTAATATCCTCGCGGCATCTCAAGGACTCTTCATTCCCTCAATCACTTCCAGGAAGAAAAGGAAATTATGGTAAAAAGGAGAGTCTCCTTCAAGGAAACTAATCACTTAGATAGTGAAGAGATTTAAAAGCAAATTTAAAGACTTGGAAAGAAAGTTTTAGAAAAGAAATCTTTAGAAATAGGTATTGTATCTGTGATGTGGTTTTAAAGTGCTCAAATCCAGTTAAATAAATGGATTAATCAGTAGAGTGCATTAAACAAAACCAACTAACGTGATTTCTAGTCCAAGGATAAATTAAAAGGAAAAAAAAAGAGGCATGGCCAAGCTTTATTTGTTTGGAGAATTTCAAACTGAGGGAGGGACCAACTGTAAAAACGTCTGCAGTCAGCTGGAACTGCGTTTCCTCCAGCACAGGGCAGCTGGGATGCGTGCAGCCAGCTCTTCCAGGACATCAGAAAAGGAGGAGCCTGATTGCTTAGCCTCGGCTGGTTAAACAGTAAAGCACACGGCTGTGTACAACGGAAAAGAAATGATCTTGTGAGGGATTGAAGAACAGCAACTTGATAGAACTTCCCTTTGCAACCGTCCCTGGGTGGGTAGCATGAGACAGATCAGCATGCTGCTATAGCTCTTACTCGTCAAACAAACAACAGAAGCTTTTATGGACAGGGCATAGGGATCTTATGTTTTTTCTAAGTCAAGAGTCTAACCCTCTGGGGAAGAAATGAAACTCCTAGACTGAAGCCCAGTAGTCAGTACTCTTTTAAATGAATCCTGGGGTGAGGTACTGTCTCATGAGACAAACAGCCCCATCATAAATGTAAATTTTATTTACACTTGTGGTCACAGAGGATGAGATAGTTAGATAGCATCACTGTCTCAACAGACATGAATGTGAGCAAACTCCGGGAGAGAGTGGAGGACAGAGGCGCCTGGCGTGCTGCAGTTCCTGTGGTTGCAGAGTCAGACACAGGTTAGCAACTGAACAACAACTCTAAAATTTACTGAACTTATTTTGCTGGAAATTAGTCCCTACTACCCCCACTGACCTTTTTCTACTTCATTTTTCTTCTGTGATGTTTTTCACAGTTGTACTTATAGTTGGAACCCATACAGGGTCTGCCTTCTTGTGTTTAAGAAGCCCATTTTCTAATATGTTGTCCCTTCATGATTCCTTTCCTAATGCAGTGGCCAATTCTGAACCGGTAACCAGGTGAATTATGAATTTGGAGTAGCCATCATCATTGAAACCCCTTCATTTTCTCAAGCCTGTTACCTTTGGGCACAAAGGCAAAGAGCATTGTGAACAGTTCTGAATGAATCCAGAGAGAGACAGAAGAAAAAAATTGTTTCCGTTTTCCAACAGTAGGATTCAAACTGTTCACAAAAAATACCATCTGTAAAGCAGAAGGGCCTGGACTGGAGGCTTCAGGGTCTCTGGAGCCCCTCAAATGCAAGGCAAAGTCTGCAATTCATGTCCTTTTTTTTTTTTTTTTTTCCTGATTGAGTAAATAAGAGATCTGAAGTGATTTTACTTTTATTTCCTTCACTTTAAGCCAATCATGAAGTTTCACAGTGATTTCTGGGGCAGGAGAAGGAAGGTGGTGCTGAGCAACTTCGGGGCTGTGGTCCAGCTAGCCCAGGAGGTGTGGGCCTCACTGGGGCAGCTGGAGGAGCACCGACTGCCCGGCGGGCAGGTAGGTGATGTTCCGTGAGCGCGACAGCTGGTGCGCGATGTCTTCCGCTGCCTCCAGCTTGCGCAGCTCGATCAGGCTGTCGCCTGCAGTGGCGAGCGAGTTGGCAATTAACTCTGCCGCCTTGGAGTCGCCCTCTGCGGAGATGATGGCTGCCTTCTTCTGCTGCTTAGCCTTTTCCACCACAAATCTGGCCCTCTCTGCTTCCTGCTGAGCCACCTGTTTGGCTTCCACCGCTTCTGTGAACTCCTTCCCAAAGGTCAGATGCGTCAAGGATACGTCATCCAGGATGAGCCTAAAGGTCGCTGCTCGCTCTGTGAGGTCATCGCTCACCTGTCTGGAGACCAGCCCTCTCTGGGTGATCAGTTCTCCAGCATCAAAGCGAGCCACCACGGACTTGAGGATCTCTGTAGTGATGGACGGCAGCACGCGCTTGTCGTAGTCCCCTCCGATGCTGGTGAAGATGCGAGGAAGCTGACTAGCAACCCGCCGGAAGAGGATGCGCAGCGTGATGTTGACATTCTGTTTAAGTCTTTGCTACCAGTGATTACTGGCACATTACGTGGTCGAGAGCGGCAGTCAAAGATAGTTGGTTTCTGTACCCAAGGGATGAGGAAGTGAGTCCCTTCTCCTACAACAATGTCGGCACTCCCCGGAACCGGTCAAAGATGACAGCTCTGTGCCCAGCATCCACATTTTACAAGGCAGAGTTCACCACGCCTCCTGCAACTGCTAAGGCAAGACCAAACTTGCTCATGGACTCAAACACTTTGGCAGCCATGTCTCCTTTGGCTGGACCCACTCACACCTGCTTCCACTCTGACCTCCACATGAATTCCCCCGCAATTCATGTACTTTTGTTACAGAATTTTTCATCAGTTTGGTAAACAACTAACAATTGAAAATAATGGTAAGGGGAAACGGATTCAATCTATATTTCTACAATTCAACCCCAGACAGAATCTGGGATAACATAATGACATGAACTTATCACACCATCCTCCATGACATAAATGTATGGTCAGTTGCAGGCAAAGATGTTGGGATGGCAAAGCCACCTGGGATAAATTAAGCATGAAAAAGTTGCCAGAGTCCTATTTCCATTGACTTCCTGAGAGGCACTGGGAACACGCTTTAAAAGTGACATATCCTAGAACTTATGGGAGTTGAGAATTCTAGACTCGTGAACTGAGAATAGGATGAAGCTGTCATAAAACTCCACAGGAGACAAGAGAAGGGTAGGCAGATGGACATTTGGACTGCCCCCACAGAGACGATGAGCTGGAAGATACTGGAAATGGATAGAACCCCTCCTTGGAGATTGATTCTGTGTGTTCCAAGAACATATGTTGGCTATATCCCAAACCTTCTCATTCAATCCTATAGGGACTTTCCCTAAGTTCTTCAGAAAATCTGAGGTTTGTAAGGAAGAGAGAATTGCTGCAGATCTTGGAAGGACCATGTTAGGCATGTAAAAATCTGATGCAAAAAATGTTTGGAGAAAACCTTTTTCTTGCCGCTGATGCGGAATGACAAAGAAGAAGAGGAAAGGGGAAGAAGAAGGGGAAACACAGTGCCAGACCCTTTTCTGGGACTGGAATGTCTGAGAGTACAGCAAGTTTCCTCGAGAGCTTGGGTGGCAGAGTGAAGCATCTTCTCCACAGTAAAATCACCTGTGAGAAAAGCAGGAGCGTGAAAACCCCAAGAAAGGAAAAGGTCCGGGATATTCTCTGGGTGACAGCAGATTTCTATGCATGAATTTAAAGTACGATGCTGAGACTTCCCTGGAGGTCCAGTGGTTAAGACTTCATTTTCCAGGGTAAGGGGTGAGGGTTCAATTCCGGGTCAGGGACCTAAGATCCCATGAGTTTCCAGGTCAAAAATCCAAATCATAAAAACAGAAGCAACATTGTAGCAAATTCAATAAAGATGTCTAAACACCATGTTGACTGCTTGTCACATCACGAAATCTAGTGTGAAAAACAGCCCCAGAGCTGCCAACACCTTGACAGTGTCTGACACACGCCCCACTCCAAAGGGCTCACCCAGCTGGCTGTGTTTTACCCCCATGCTCAACATGTCTCGTGTGTACACCAGTGAGTGAAGGTGAAATTTAATATTTTGAGGCAAGGGCTATGAGGCGCAGTATCTGAATATTTAGATGGAAATGATCAGTGTCAGACCAGCTTGTGAAATGTCAACAGGTTAGTGACATGAATACAGGGGCTTCCCAGGTGGCGCTAGTGGTAAAGAATCTGCCTGCCAAAGCAGGAGACACAGGAGACACTCGTTCAAGCCCTGGGTTGGGAAGATTTCCTGGAGGAGGAAACGGCGACCCACTCCAGTATTCCTGCCTGGAAAATCCCATGGGTAGACGAGCCTGGCGGGCTACAGTCCAAGGGGTCACAGAGTCGGACACGACTTCGTGACTAAAGGGCAGCAGCAGCAGACTCGACTATAGTTCACATTAGTATGAATTAGTCTGAGGAGCTGGTTACCTCAGCCCCTTCCAGACAGACAGTGAGAGTTAGAAATGTCTAGCTACAACCTTAATTATTAAGTGGTCTGCACATTCCAGATGCAGTGCCATTTTCAAGATGAGATACTTTTACTTTATAGAAGTTAAATGAAGATTCAATCTTGGAACTCTCTGATTCCATATTGTTTTTCTCTTATCAGCTATACTATTGCTCTTTAGAATTCACTACTTTTTTCTTTTTGGTTCCCATCAAAGGGTCTAAAATTCTGCCTTAGGCACTGTTACAGAGGTCCTGCAAAATCAAGGTGATTCCTTAGGTTAATCTGATAACTGACTTGTCTTTATCATACTGTGTATCTGGAACACAGATACATTAACCATGGAAGGATATTATTTGCATTTTATCAAACTTGAGAAGATGACATTTCTATAAAGTGCTAAAGTGCAATGGTGAATAGTTTGGTCTTGGGAAGGTTTTATAATACTCTGGAGGAGGCAAATATGACATCTGGCAGTGCTAAAGATGCAAAGCATACCATGGAGTTTGGGGGATGGGGGAGACCTACATGTGCCGAAAGAAAAACGAGAGAAAACAAGGAAGAAAAGTAGAACACAGACCAGGCAAGAACACACCGGGCTAACTGCTTGAGAACATTTAGGAAATTCTAATAGAAGAGTTCGGGATTTCCCTGGTGGCTCAGACGGTAAAGAATCAGCCTGCAGGTCCAGAGACTTGAGTTCAATCCCTGGGTCAGGAAGATACCCTGGAGAAGGGAATGGCAACCCACTCCAGTATTCTTGCCTGGAGAATTCCATGGACAGAGGATCCTGGCAGGCTACAGTCCATGGGGTTGCAAAGAGTCACACACGACTGAGAAACTAACACACACACACACACACACACACACACACAACTAGAAGAGTCCACATTTAGACTGAATCTCAAAAAGACAAGATGATACTCTCCAGGGCTCACACAATGCATTCAATGAGGTACAAGTTGGCCTGGCCGGAAATCAGATCTATATGGAGAAAGAGTAAGAGGAGACTCATAAAGAGACTTTTAGAGACTGTCTTCTTTTCCAAGCCAAGGAGTCTGGAGTTTATCCAAACGTAGCTGATGGAGAATTGTTGAAGAATTTTAAACCAAAGGAACTATAGGTGCTTAGAAAAATTGTCCTGGCAGCACATGTAGACTGGATCAGGGGGGGTGGGAAATTAGAGGGCAGCTGCAATGGAGGGGTCCAGAGGGCGTGGGCCTAAGGAAGTCCCCCGAAACTCATCAAGCCCGATTATCTTCATTTTACAGTCAACCAAGCCTAGGAGGAGATCAGCCCTGGGTTTTCTTTGGAAGGACTGATGCTGAGGCTGAAACTCCAGTACTTTGGCCACCTCATGCGAAGAGTTGACTCATTGGAAAAGACTCTGATGCTGGGAGGGATTGGGGGCAGGAGGAGAAGGGGACGACAGAGGATGAGATGGCTGGATGGCATCACCGACTCGATGGACATGAGTCTGAGTGAACTCTGGGAGTTGGTGATGGACAGGGAGGCCTGGCATGCTGCGATTCATGGGGTCACAAAGAGTCGGACACAACTGAGCAACTGAACTGAACTGAACCCTAGGAACCACAGCTTCAGGCGCGCACATCCTGGTGGCCATGCCGCTGGGAACTCGGGTGAGGGGTCCAGGCAGGAAAGAGGACAGGCATCAAGAACTGATGACTGTGGTTATGAAGATCACTCAGTGAGGACCGAGAAGAGAGAAGGCTCCTCTCTATTTTCATTTGTGCACTCTCCTGTTTTCTCTCTCTCTTCTCAACTTCCAAGCATCCTCATTTATTTCCCAAACTGAAATAAATAAACAGAAATCTCTCCAGCCCTGTGCTGCTTTCTAGCTCCCACCCTCTGAGCTTTCTTTCTCTTCTCAGCCAAGCTGCTTGAACGCAATGAAACTGACATCCTCCCGCTCTTCCTTCCCTTCCTCACCTCCCATGCATTTTTCTTCCGACTGCCATCTGCTCTCTGCCTCCAGGACTCCCACCGAAATGACTCCGGCAAAGGGGAGCAAAGACGTCTTTATCATCAGAGCTCCTAGGCTCTGTTCAGCCTTTATCCTCCCAGATCTCTGTAATAACCCAGTATTAGAGAACGTTCCTTGGCGAAATATCAAGGGGGACTACTTTGTCCCTTCCAAAGTGCAAAATGTATGAATTAGCATTTGTCTTTTAATTATGGCAGTGATGGGTGGATTCTATGGCTGCAAAGAGAGACCTTAATCTGAAGAGTTCTTGTTTGATTTTTAACAGATTTCATTTATTTCCTGGAAATGTCAGGACCTACCATCTTCCCTGCCCTTTGCTGGTGATTTCCATTTCCTTGACTTATTTCATAATTTAAGCAGAGTAAAAGCTACCTAAGAAAAGAAATTCATCCAAAGTCAATCTCCAGAAACATAGTCTAAAAGATGTTCTGCCCTTGTGGAGTAACCTGCCTCCTTTTTTCATTTTTGAGATGCTTTACAATGATGTGATGTTGTTGCAATCTCTTCTGTGTCCTATGAGACCTTAAAAGGGGGTGGATGGTTCTACTATATTTTGTTGAAAATATAATATATATATATTGTATATACTATAACTATACATATTTATAAATACTATATGTAAAAGTATTTATACTATTTATACTTTCAAAAGTATAAAGAAACAAGCATGCAAAAAATTCTCAAGGCCAGACCAGTAGGTATAGAGTGAAGAGGATTCTTCTGTTTATAGTTCCTTCTTACTGTACAATTTACATAAATTATCTCTGGAGAATATAATGGATCAGTCATGCTCCCCTTGCCAGAGTTTATCAACTCCTGATGAAGTTTCCAGATAAAGAGACATTGTTCCATGCCAATGGCTCCCCGAGAAAGGGTTGTACAAGGATTCACTGGCACAATTTCTATAACACTGTCCTCCTCATATGATTCTTCTTTGGCACCATTTTCCCCATCTCACTTTGAGGGCCTCCTCTTCATACCCTTCAACTGGTGTTTCCTGGGTTTCTTTCCGTGGCCAGCTAGCCTCCTTTCTTTCGTCTCCCTGGGTGATTGTGAGCCCTCAAGGCTTGATGACATTGGGGTGGGAGAGTCACAGCCCCACCTGGCCCCCATCTCTTCTCCCTGCTCAGAGCCATTGCCCTTTGGACATGGATGTCTGGATGTACCACAGACTCATCACATCCTCAACACATTCTCAACCAAGCTTGGAGCTACTCATCTTCCCAACCAAGATTGGTGCTCTTGATATTTCCCCAAATATTTAGTACTATAAGAAGCCAGTCACTCAAGCCAGACATTTTATAGAGTTTTTAGATCATCTCCCCAGAATAAACAGTGCACTACACTAGAATCCTTTGCCCCAGCTCCCCAACGGCCTTCCTTCCTCACAAATTTGAACTCTCCCCTCTTCATTGGATCAGCCTTTGACTCTAAAGTCAGAATGCCAGGATACCACCTGAGACCACTGTGCTATTCACTCCCCCAGGAGAACAATCAGGGGAGCCTGCACAGCTTTGGTGTACTCTTGTATCTGGACTTTTTCAATCACTGCTGCTAAGTCGCATCAGTCGTGTCCGACTCTGTGCAACCCCATAGACGGCAGCCCACCAGGCTCCCCCATCCCTGGGATTCTCCAGGCAAGAACACTGGAGTGGGTTGCCATTTCTTTCAATCACTAGGTAAGGAAATTTGTGAACAGAAATCCTTGGATCCAATACACATAATCTTCTGATGCTGGCTAAGACTTATAAAATATCAAAACCTTCTTATGGTCTAAGAAGAAGACAGTAAATGAGAAATATGACAGAAGGAGTATCCATTAGGAAATGAAGGCTGAAAAACATAATTAAAATAGTAGCTTGCCTTCACATGGTTCTACTATTAATCTGATCAAATCTGTAAACTATAATATTGATCGCTTCACTAGGGGGACAAAAATTCTCCTGGTTTATATACTATTGGGTTAACCAAAATGTCGTTTGGGTTTTTCTGTACTATCTTATGGACAAACCTATATGAACTTTCTGACCGACCCAATATTTACCAATACATCACCTGAAGAAGAACCTATCTGGGACATTTCCCAATATTTTCACATGTCAAATTAAATTATCTGATCATATCATTTTGATGCCTCATAGGTATTCACTACGGGCTTCCCTGGTGGCTCAGTGGTAAAGAATCCACCTGCCAATGCAGGAGACACAGGTTTGATCCCTGGGTTGGGAAGATCCCTTGGAGAAGGAAGTGGCAACCCACTCCCGTATTCTTGCCTGGAGAATCGCATGGACAGAGGAGCCTGAGGGGCTACAGTCCATGGGGTCACAAACAGTCAGACATGACTGAATAATTAAACAATAACATGTATTCACTGTGAAGGACCCCCTTCCGCCCTCCAAAAAGGAGAACAGTACAAATGAACAAAAGTTTGGAGGGTAAAATGAAGAGCTTGTCTCCCATCCAGGTGACTTGCTGCAGGGATAGAAACAGTGCTCAGGGGCGGACCTGATACCTGTAACTTTGAGTTTCCAAACAAATGGAACAGAGATGCGTCAGTCTATAATGTGTCCTGTTTGAGAGCCTGATAGTGATTTGGCCGATTTCAGCCAAGTCGAAACTCTGGAAATGATTTTACAAAACCCAGTCAAACTCTGCTCATAATGCCATTTGTTGATGAAAACGAACAAGATATAATTTGCAGCTGATCAAAACCATTAACTCCCTCTTTGTCAGTCGCTCAGTCATGTCTGACTCTTTGAGACCTCCTGTACTGTGACCCACAGGCTCCTCTCTCCATGGAATTCTCTGGGCAAAAATACTGGAGTGGGTTGCCATTCCCTTCTCCAGGGGATCTTCCTGAACCAGGGGTCAAACCCAGGCCTCTCGCCTTGCAGGCAGTTTCCTTACCATGTGAGCCACCAGGGAAGCCCAATTCCCCCCTTAGATCTAGAAACTGGCTATCAATTTTCGTGAAGGAGTGCTTCACACTGTGGCTATGTAGTCACAACTCTGAAACAGAGAGTTCCTCCCCATAGACGCATCTGTTTGACAGCTCTGACCGAGTTACCTTGATAAAGTCTCCATAAAGCGGGCATCTTTCTCTGAGACCTCTGAAACCTTCCACACTAGAGAAAAGAACCCCCGAATTCCAAATTATCCCTTGCACATAGATGCCTCCATGGGATTGTAGCTGTGGTTGTGGAACCAGCTTCCCCTGTCAGCCTCCTCCTGCCCGAGGTTCTCTAATTGATAATGAGCTCCTTGGGGGAGCGGGATTTCAGAGTGTAAGTTAATAATCGTTTTCCAAGGATGGCACCTGACTCTTAATAACTTATCAACTACCTTGTGTGTGATCTTTAGGAATAAACTTGTCCTGTAAAAGGTAAATTTACAAAAAGAAAAAAAAACGTTTTGAGTCTGATGGTAAATGACACACATTTATGATTTGCACATAAGTAAACATAAAAAACATTTATGATGTTTTGAGTCTGACGATAATTGACACACATACTTATGATTTGCACATAAGCAAATCAACAATTGTGGTGACCCTACTTAAAAAAAAATATGTGTGTGTGTGTGTGTGTGTGTGTGGCTGAGTCCCTTTGCTGTCCACCTGAAACTGTCACAGCTATGAAAGTGAAAATGAAAGTCTCTCAGCCATGTCCGACTCTTTGTGACCTCATGGACTATACAGTCCATGGGATTCTCCAGGCCAGAATACTGGAGTGGGTTCCCTTTCCCTTCTCCAGGGGATCCTCCCAACCCAGGGATGGAACCCAGGTCTCCCACATTGCAGGCAGATACTTTACCAACTGAGCCACAAGGGAAGTCCTCACAGCTACACTTCAATATAAAAGTTGAAATAAACAATACCAAAGTATAAAAAATAAAAATAAAAAACACCATCTATGTTGTCTAAGACAACTTGTTGAGTTTAAAAGTATTTCAGACTAACAGCTGAGTGTATGTAGGGCAGGTGTTTCTTAAATCCGAACTCATAGATGCTGACTTTGCCAAGAGAAGCTTAGGAAAGTATGCTGTGTTTTAGTCAGTACGTCATGCCTGACTCTCTGACCCCATGGACTGTAGCCGGCCAGCCTCCTGTGTCCCTGGGATTTCCCAGGCAAGAATACTGCAGCGGGGTGCCATTTCCTTCTCCAGGGGATCTTCCTGACCCAGGGATGGAACCTGCGTCTCCTGCATTGGCAGGCAAGTTCCTTACCATTGAGCCACCAGAGAAGCCCAAGAAAGTGTTTAGTGAAACTCAAAATAGTTACAAAAACTCTGACTTATCTTTAAAAAAAAAAAAGCGTTTTAGGTTTCCTGGTTCGTCCTAAATGATTCTCAGTGTTTGTTGTTGCTCAGTCCCTAAGTCATATCTGACTCTGCAACCCCGTGGACTGCAGGACGCCAGGCTTCTCTGTCCCTCACCATCTCCTGGAGTTTGCTCAAATTCTCATCCACCGAGTCGGCCATGCCATCCCGCCATCTCATCCTCTGCCGCCCTCTTCTCCTTCTGCTTTCAATATTTCTCAGCACCTGGGTCTTTCCCAAGGAGTCAGCTCTTTGCATCAAGCGGCCAAAGTACCGGAGCTTCAGCTTCAGCCTCAGTCCTTCCAATGAATATTCAGGGTGGATTTCATTGTTTTTTATAACCTGTATTTAGGGAGGTGGATAAGGCACTGGTAATA